>NW_028123794.1:0-664761 GCF_965194805.1 Balaenoptera borealis
CCTCCTGATACGCTCTAGAGCTAAAAGGAAACTTGACGTGAGTCCTTTCCTCAAGGTAAAGCCTTGAATAGCCCTGCCGAAGTGGAAGCTTGGAGCAGAGTCCTTGAGGCATTAGCTTTAGGTCTGCTTTCTTTAACGTTAGTAAGCATTTCAGGAAACGGAGGACCTCGCCTGGGCACCCTACTCCCTGCACGAACACCGAGCACCGGCAGGCTCCACTAGGCTGCTAAGAAACTTCCAGGCCCGGAATCCTTTCCCAGTCACTCAGTGTATGCTGAGTGTAGGGCAACACACTGCACTCTTCCCTGGGAGAGCTAGATTTCCTCAGCACTCCAACAGCTCCAGGAACTGTGTTCTCTCACGTCCTACATGTCATGCAAATCTGCCTCATTGCCCTAGGCTGAGCGGCACTGAGAAACCAAAACTGCTTCGCATTCCTTCCACAAAGTCATACATTAAGACCCCATCCTTACAGGAGAAATTCGGCTTGCGTTCCTGCTGTAAACAAAGCACAGCTCTTCCTCTTACACTGCAGGGTTTTAGAAGAAGCTAAGCCCGAGAGCCTAGCAAGAGCGTTCCTTGGGGGAGGCGGTTGGCTACACGCAGAACTCCGTGCCAAATAAACTTTATTCAAGGAAGGGACCAGTGTGTAGCTAGAGTGTATACTTGGTAGAAATCACAAGGAGGTAGGCTGCGTGTTCGCTGGAAACAGGGCCTTATGGCACAAGCCTTGCTTTCCCATTTTGAATGCTCCATTCATGCTGCCTTGAAGCTACCTAAATAACAGTTTTAGGACGGGTCTCTAGTCACTGCAGGCAGGGCTCTGGGAAAGGAACGAGTCTTCTCTACATCAACAGGGTGCTTTCATAGCCTGGGTGGGAGCTCCTCCTGATACGCTCTAGAGCTAAAAGGAAACTTGACGTGAGTCCTTTCCTCAAGGTAAAGCCTTGAATAGCCCTGCCGAAGTGGAAGCTTGGAGCAGAGTCCTTGAGGCATTAGCTTTAGGTCTGCTTTCTTTAACGTTAGTAAGCATTTCAGGAAACGGAGGACCTCGCCTGGGCACCCTATTCCCTGCACGAACACCGAGCACCGGCAGGCTCCACTAGGCTGCTAAGAAACTTCCAGGCCCGGAATCCTTTCCCAGTCACTCAGTGTATGCTGAGTGTAGGGCAACACACTGCACTCTTCCCTGGGAGAGCTAGATTTCCTCAGCACTCCAACAGCTCCAGGAACTGTGTTCTCTCACGTCCTACATGTCATGCCAATCTGCCTCATTGCCCTAGGCTGAGCGGCACTGAGAAACCAAAACTGCTTCGCATTCCTTCCACAAAGTCATACATTAAGACCCCATCCTTACAGGAGAAATTCGGCTTGCGTTCCTGCTGTAAACAAAGCACAGTTCTTCCTCTTACACTGCAGGGTTTTAGAAGAAGCTAAGCCCAAGAGCCTAGCAAGAGCGCTCCTTGGGGGAGGCGGTTGGCTACACGCAGAACTCCGTGCCAAATAAACTTTATTCAAGGAAGGGACCAGTGTGTAGCTAGAGTGTATACTTGGTAGAAATCACAAGGAGGTAGGCTGCGTGTTCGCTGGAAACAGGGCCTTATGGCACAAGCCTTGCTTTCCCATTTTGAATGCTCCATTCATGCTGCCTTGAAGCTACCTAAATAACAGTTTTAGGAGGGGTCTCTAGTCACTGCAGGCAGGGCTCTGGGAAAGGAACGAGTCTTCTCTACATCAACAGGGTGCTTTCATAGCCTGGGTGGGAGCTCCTCCTGATACGCTCTAGAGCTAAAAGGAAACTTGACGTGAGTCCTTTCCTCAAGGTAAAGCCTTGAATAGCCCTGCCGAAGTGGAAGCTTGGAGCAGAGTCCTTGAGGCATTAGCTTTAGGTCTGCTTTCTTTAACGTTAGTAAGCATTTCAGGAAACGGAGGACCTCGCCTGGGCACCCTACTCCCTGCACGAACACCGAGCACCGGCAGGCTCCACTAGGCTGCTAAGAAACTTCCAGGCCCGGAATCCTTTCCCAGTCACTCAGTGTATGCTGAGTGTAGGGCAACACACTGCACTCTTCCCTGGGAGAGCTAGATTTCCTCAGCACTCCAACAGCTCCAGGAACTGTGTTCTCTCACGTCCTACATGTCATGCCAATCTGCCTCATTGCCCTAGGCTGAGCGGCACTGAGAAACCAAAACTGCTTTGCATTCCTTCTACAAAGTCATACCTTAGGACTCCATCCTTACAGGAGAAAATCAGCTTGCCTTGCTGCTGTAACCAAAGCACAGTTCTTCCTCTTACACTGCAGGGTTTTAGAAGAAGCTAAGCCCGAAAGCCTAGCAAGAGCGCTCCTTGGGGGAGGCGTTTGGCTACACGCAGAACTCCGTGCCAAATAAACTTTATTCAAGGAAGGGACCAGTGTGTAGCTAGAGTGTCTACTTACTTGGTAGAAATCACATGGAGGTAGGCTACGTGTTCGCTGGAAACGGGGGCCTTATGGCACAAGCCTTGCTTTCCCATTTTGAGTGCTCCATTCATGCTGCCTTGAAGCTACCTAAATCACAGTTTAGGACGGGTCTCTAGTCACTGCAGGCAGGGCTCTGGGAAAGGAACAAGTGTTCTCTACATCAACAGGGTGCTTTCATAGCCTGGGTGGGAGCTCCTCCTGATACGCTCTAGAGCTAAAAGGAAACTTGACGTGAGTCCTTTCCTCAAGGTAAAGCCTTGAATAGCCCTGCCGAAGTGGAAGCTTGGAGCAGAGTCCTTGAGGCATTAGCTTTAGGTCTGCTTTCTTTAACGTTAGTAAGCATTTCAGGAAACGGAGGACCTCGCCTGGGCACCCTATTCCCTGCACGAACACCGAGCACCGGCAGGCTCCACTAGGCTGCTAAGAAACTTCCAGGCCCGGAATCCTTTCCCAGTCACTCAGTGTATGCTGAGTGTAGGGCAACACACTGCACTCTTCCCTGGGAGAGCTAGATTTCCTCAGCACTCCAACAGCTCCAGGAACTGTGTTCTCTCACGTCCTACATGTCATGCAAATCTGCCTCATTGCCCTAGGCTGAGCGGCACTGAGAAACCAAAACTGCTTCGCATTCCTTCCACAAAGTCATACATTAAGACCCCATCCTTACAGGAGAAATTCGGCTTGCGTTCCTGCTGTAAACAAAGCACAGTTCTTCCTCTTACACTGCAGGGTTTTAGAAGAAGCTAAGCTCGAGAGCCTAGCAAGAGCGTTCCTTGGGGGAGGCGGTTGGCTACACGCAGAACTCCGTGCCAAATAAACTTTATTCAAGGAAGGGACCAGTGTGTAGCTAGAGTGTATACTTGGTAGAAATCACAAGGAGGTAGGCTGCGTGTTCGCTGGAAACAGGGCCTTATGGCACAAGCCTTGCTTTCCCATTTTGAATGCTCCATTCATGCTGCCTTGAAGCTACCTAAATAACAGTTTTAGGAGGGGTCTCTAGTCACTGCAGGCAGGGCTCTGGGAAAGGAACGAGTCTTCTCTACATCAACAGGGTGCTTTCATAGCCTGGGTGGGAGCTCCTCCTGATACGCTCTAGAGCTAAAAGGAAACTTGACGTGAGTCCTTTCCTCAAGGTAAAGCCTTGAATAGCCCTGCCGAAGTGGAAGCTTGGAGCAGAGTCCTTGAGGCATTAGCTTTAGGTCTGCTTTCTTTAACGTTAGTAAGCATTTCAGGAAACGGAGGACCTCTCCTGGGCACCCTATTCCCTGCACGAACACCGAGCACCGGCAGGCTCCACTATGCTGCTAAGAAACTTCCAGGCCCGGAATCCTTTCCCAGTCACTCAGTGTATGCTGAGTGTAGGGCAACACACTGCACTCTTCCCTGGGAGAGCTAGATTTCCTCAGCACTCCAACAGCTCCAGGAACTGTGTTCTCTCACGTCCTACATGTCATGCCAATCTGCCTCATTGCCCTAGGCTGAGCGGCACTGAGAAACCAAAACTGCTTTGCATTCCTTCTACAAAGTCATACCTTAGGACCCCATCCTTTCAGGAGAAAATCAGCTTGCCTTGCTGCTGTAACCAAAGCACAGTTCTTCCTCTTACACTGCAGGGTTTTAGAAGAAGCTAAGCCCGATAGCCTAGCAAGAGCGCTCCTTGGGGGAGGCGTTTGGCTACACGCAGAACTCCGTGCCAAATAAACTTTATTCAAGGAAGGGACCAGTGTGTAGCTAGAGTGTCTACTTACTTGGTAGAAATCACATGGAGGTAGGCTACGTGTTCGCTGGAAACGGGGGCCTTATGGCACAAGCCTTGCTTTCCCATTTTGAGTGCTCCATTCATGCTGCCTTGAAGCTACCTAAATCACAGTTTAGGACGGGTCTCTAGTCACTGCAGGCAGGGCTCTGGGAAAGGAACAAGTGTTCTCTACATCAACAGGGTGCTTTCATAGCCTGGGTGGGAGCTCCTCCTGATACGCTCTAGAGCTAAAAGGAAACTTGACGTGAGTCCTTTCCTCAAGGTAAAGCCTTGAATAGCCCTGCCGCAGTGGAAGCTTGGAGCAGAGTCCTTGAGGCATTAGCTTTAGGTCTGCTTTCTTTAACGTTAGTAAGCATTTCAGGAAACGGAGGACCTCGCCTGGGCACCCTACTCCCTGCACGAACACCGAGCACCGGCAGGCTCCACTAGGCTGCTAAGAAACTTCCAGGCCCGGAATCCTTTCCCAGTCACTCAGTGTATGCTGAGTGTAGGGCAACACACTGCACTCTTCCCTGGGAGAGCTAGATTTCCTCAGCACTCCAACAGCTCCAGGAACTGTGTTCTCTCACGTCCTACATGTCATGCAAATCTGCCTCATTGCCCTAGGCTGAGCGGCACTGAGAAACCAAAACTGCTTTGCATTCCTTCCACAAAGTCATACATTAAGACCCCATCCTTACAGGAGAAATTCGGCTTGCGTTCCTGCTGTAAACAAAGCACAGTTCTTCCTCTTACACTGCAGGGTTTTAGAAGAAGCTAAGCCCGAGAGCCTAGCAAGAGCGTTCCTTGGGGGAGGCGGTTGGCTACACGCAGAACTCCGTGCCAAATAAACTTTATTCAAGGAAGGGACCAGTGTGTAGCTAGAGTGTATACTTGGTAGAAATCACAAGGAGGTAGGCTGCGTGTTCGCTGGAAACAGGGCCTTATGGCACAAGCCTTGCTTTCCCATTTTGAATGCTCCATTCATGCTGCCTTGAAGCTACCTAAATAACAGTTTTAGGACGGGTCTCTAGTCACTGCAGGCAGGGCTCTGGGAAAGGAACGAGTCTTCTCTACATCAACAGGGTGCTTTCATAGCCTGGGTGGGAGCTCCTCCTGATACGCTCTAGAGCTAAAAGGAAACTTGACGTGAGTCCTTTCCTCAAGGTAAAGCCTTGAATAGCCCTGCCGAAGTGGAAGCTTGGAGCAGAGTCCTTGAGGCATTAGCTTTAGGTCTGCTTTCTTTAACGTTAGTAAGCATTTCAGGAAACGGAGGACCTCTCCTGGGCACCCTATTCCCTGCACGAACACCGAGCACCGGCAGGCTCCACTAGGCTGCTAAGAAACTTCCAGGCCCGGAATCCTTTCCCAGTCACTCAGTGTATGCTGAGTGTAGGGCAACACACTGCACTCTTCCCTGGGAGAGCTAGATTTCCTCAGCACTCCAACAGCTCCAGGAACTGTGTTCTCTCACGTCCTACATGTCATGCAAATCTGCCTCATTGCCCTAGGCTGAGCGGCACTGAGAAACCAAAACTGCTTTGCATTCCTTCTACAAAGTCATACCTTAGGACCCCATCCTTTCAGGAGAAAATCAGCTTGCCTTGCTGCTGTAACCAAAGCACAGTTCTTCCTCTTACACTGCAGGGTTTTAGAAGAAGCTAAGCCCGATAGCCTAGCAAGAGCGCTCCTTGGGGGAGGCGTTTGGCTACACGCAGAACTCCGTGCCAAATAAACTTTATTCAAGGAAGGGACCAGTGTGTAGCTAGAGTGTCTACTTACTTGGTAGAAATCACATGGAGGTAGGCTACGTGTTCGCTGGAAACGGGGGCCTTATGGCACAAGCCTTGCTTTCCCATTTTGAGTGCTCCATTCATGCTGCCTTGAAGCTACCTAAATCACAGTTTAGGACGGGTCTCTAGTCACTGCAGGCAGGGCTCTGGGAAAGGAACAAGTGTTCTCTACATCAACAGGGTGCTTTCATAGCCTGGGTGGGAGCTCCTCCTGATACGCTCTAGAGCTAAAAGGAAACGACGTGAGTCCTTTCCTCAAGGTAAAGCCTTGAATAGCCCTGCCGAAGTGGAAGCTTGGAGCAGAGTCCTTGAGGCATTAGCTTTAGGTCTGCTTTCTTTAACGTTAGTAAGCATTTCAGGAAACGGAGGACCTCGCCTGGGCACCCTATTCCCTGCACGAACACCGAGCACCGGCAGGCTCCACTAGGCTGCTAAGAAACTTCCAGGCCCGGAATCCTTTCCCAGTCACTCAGTGTATGCTGAGTGTAGGGCAACACACTGCACTCTTCCCTGGGAGAGCTAGATTTCCTCAGCACTCCAACAGCTCCAGGAACTGTGTTCTCTCACGTCCTACATGTCATGCAAATCTGCCTCATTGCCCTAGGCTGAGCGGCACTGAGAAACCAAAACTGCTTCGCATTCCTTCCACAAAGTCATACATTAAGACCCCATCCTTACAGGAGAAATTCGGCTTGCGTTCCTGCTGTAAACAAAGCACAGTTCTTCCTCTTACACTGCAGGGTTTTAGAAGAAGCTAAGCCCGAGAGCCTAGCAAGAGCGCTCCTTGGGGGAGGCGGTTGGCTACACGCAGAACTCCGTGCCAAATAAACTTTATTCAAGGAAGGGACCAGTGTGTAGCTAGAGTGTATACTTGGTAGAAATCACAAGGAGGTAGGCTGCGTGTTCGCTGGAAACAGGGCCTTATGGCACAAGCCTTGCTTTCCCATTTTGAATGCTCCATTCATGCTGCCTTGAAGCTACCTAAATAACAGTTTTAGGAGGGGTCTCTAGTCACTGCAGGCAGGGCTCTGGGAAAGGAACGAGTCTTCTCTACATCAACAGGGTGCTTTCATAGCCTGGGTGGGAGCTCCTCCTGATACGCTCTAGAGCTAAAAGGAAACTTGACGTGAGTCCTTTCCTCAAGGTAAAGCCTTGAATAGCCCTGCCGAAGTGGAAGCTTGGAGCAGAGTCCTTGAGGCATTAGCTTTAGGTCTGCTTTCTTTAACGTTAGTAAGCATTTCAGGAAACGGAGGACCTCTCCTGGGCACCCTATTCCCTGCACGAACACCGAGCACCGGCAGGCTCCACTATGCTGCTAAGAAACTTCCAGGCCCGGAATCCTTTCCCAGTCACTCAGTGTATGCTGAGTGTAGGGCAACACACTGCACTCTTCCCTGGGAGAGCTAGATTTCCTCAGCACTCCAACAGCTCCAGGAACTGTGTTCTCTCACGTCCTACATGTCATGCCAATCTGCCTCATTGCCCTAGGCTGAGCGGCACTGAGAAACCAAAACTGCTTTGCATTCCTTCTACAAAGTCATACCTTAGGACCCCATCCTTTCAGGAGAAAATCAGCTTGCCTTGCTGCTGTAACCAAAGCACAGTTCTTCCTCTTACACTGCAGGGTTTTAGAAGAAGCTAAGCCCGATAGCCTAGCAAGAGCGCTCCTTGGGGGAGGCGTTTGGCTACACGCAGAACTCCGTGCCAAATAAACTTTATTCAAGGAAGGGACCAGTGTGTAGCTAGAGTGTCTACTTACTTGGTAGAAATCACATGGAGGTAGGCTACGTGTTCGCTGGAAACGGGGGCCTTATGGCACAAGCCTTGCTTTCCCATTTTGAGTGCTCCATTCATGCTGCCTTGAAGCTACCTAAATCACAGTTTAGGACGGGTCTCTAGTCACTGCAGGCAGGGCTCTGGGAAAGGAACAAGTGTTCTCTACATCAACAGGGTGCTTTCATAGCCTGGGTGGGAGCTCCTCCTGATACGCTCTAGAGCTAAAAGGAAACTTGACGTGAGTCCTTTCCTCAAGGTAAAGCCTTGAATAGCCCTGCCGAAGTGGAAGCTTGGAGCAGAGTCCTTGAGGCATTAGCTTTAGGTCTGCTTTCTTTAACGTTAGTAAGCATTTCAGGAAACGGAGGACCTCGCCTGGGCACCCTATTCCCTGCACGAACACCGAGCACCGGCAGGCTCCACTAGGCTGCTAAGAAACTTCCAGGCCCGGAATCCTTTCCCAGTCACTCAGTGTATGCTGAGTGTAGGGCAACACACTGCACTCTTCCCTGGGAGAGCTAGATTTCCTCAGCACTCCAACAGCTCCAGGAACTGTGTTCTCTCACGTCCTACATGTCATGCAAATCTGCCTCATTGCCCTAGGCTGAGCGGCACTGAGAAACCAAAACTGCTTCGCATTCCTTCCACAAAGTCATACATTAAGACCCCATCCTTACAGGAGAAATTCGGCTTGCGTTCCTGCTGTAAACAAAGCACAGTTCTTCCTCTTACACTGCAGGGTTTTAGAAGAAGCTAAGCCCGAGAGCCTAGCAAGAGCGCTCCTTGGGGGAGGCGGTTGGCTACACGCAGAACTCCGTGCCAAATAAACTTTATTCAAGGAAGGGACCAGTGTGTAGCTAGAGTGTATACTTGGTAGAAATCACAAGGAGGTAGGCTGCGTGTTCGCTGGAAACAGGGCCTTATGGCACAAGCCTTGCTTTCCCATTTTGAATGCTCCATTCATGCTGCCTTGAAGCTACCTAAATAACAGTTTTAGGAGGGGTCTCTAGTCACTGCAGGCAGGGCTCTGGGAAAGGAACGAGTCTTCTCTACATCAACAGGGTGCTTTCATAGCCTGGGTGGGAGCTCCTCCTGATACGCTCTAGAGCTAAAAGGAAACTTGACGTGAGTCCTTTCCTCAAGGTAAAGCCTTGAATAGCGCTGCCGAAGTGGAAGCTTGGAGCAGAGTCCTTGAGGCATTAGCTTTAGGTCTGCTTTCTTTAACGTTAGTAAGCATTTCAGGAAACGGAGGACCTCGCCTGGGCACCCTATTCCCTGCACGAACACCGAGCACCGGCAGGCTCCACTAGGCTGCTAAGAAACTTCCAGGCCCGGAATCCTTTCCCAGTCACTCAGTGTATGCTGAGTGTAGGGCAACACACTGCACTCTTCCCTGGGAGAGCTAGATTTCCTCAGCACTCCAACAGCTCCAGGAACTGTGTTCTCTCACGTCCTACATGTCATGCCAATCTGCCTCATTGCCCTAGGCTGAGCGGCACTGAGAAACCAAAACTGCTTTGCATTCCTTCTACAAAGTCATACCTTAGGACCCCATCCTTTCAGGAGAAAATCAGCTTGCCTTGCTGCTGTAACCAAAGCACAGTTCTTCCTCTTACACTGCAGGGTTTTAGAAGAAGCTAAGCCCGATAGCCTAGCAAGAGCGCTCCTTGGGGGAGGCGTTTGGCTACACGCAGAACTCCGTGCCAAATAAACTTTATTCAAGGAAGGGACCAGTGTGTAGCTAGAGTGTCTACTTACTTGGTAGAAATCACATGGAGGTAGGCTACGTGTTCGCTGGAAACGGGGGCCTTATGGCACAAGCCTTGCTTTCCCATTTTGAGTGCTCCATTCATGCTGCCTTGAAGCTACCTAAATCACAGTTTAGGAGGGGTCTCTAGTCACTGCAGGCAGGGCTCTGGGAAAGGAACAAGTGTTCTCTACATCAACAGGGTGCTTTCATAGCCTGGGTGGGAGCTCCTCCTGATACGCTCTAGAGCTAAAAGGAAACTTGACGTGAGTCCTTTCCTCAAGGTAAAGCCTTGAATAGCCCTGCCGAAGTGGAAGCTTGGAGCAGAGTCCTTGAGGCATTAGCTTTAGGTCTGCTTTCTTTAACGTTAGTAAGCATTTCAGGAAACGGAGGACCTCGCCTGGGCACCCTACTCCCTGCACGAACACCGAGCACCGGCAGGCTCCACTAGGCTGCTAAGAAACTTCCAGGCCCGGAATCCTTTCCCAGTCACTCAGTGTATGCTGAGTGTAGGGCAACACACTGCACTCTTCCCTGGGAGAGCTAGATTTCCTCAGCACTCCAACAGCTCCAGGAACTGTGTTCTCTCACGTCCTACATGTCATGCAAATCTGCCTCATTGCCCTAGGCTGAGCGGCACTGAGAAACCAAAACTGCTTCGCATTCCTTCCACAAAGTCATACATTAAGACCCCATCCTTACAGGAGAAATTCGGCTTGCGTTCCTGCTGTAAACAAAGCACAGCTCTTCCTCTTACACTGCAGGGTTTTAGAAGAAGCTAAGCCCGAGAGCCTAGCAAGAGCGTTCCTTGGGGGAGGCGGTTGGCTACACGCAGAACTCCGTGCCAAATAAACTTTATTCAAGGAAGGGACCAGTGTGTAGCTAGAGTGTATACTTGGTAGAAATCACAAGGAGGTAGGCTGCGTGTTCGCTGGAAACAGGGCCTTATGGCACAAGCCTTGCTTTCCCATTTTGAATGCTCCATTCATGCTGCCTTGAAGCTACCTAAATAACAGTTTTAGGACGGGTCTCTAGTCACTGCAGGCAGGGCTCTGGGAAAGGAACGAGTCTTCTCTACATCAACAGGGTGCTTTCATAGCCTGGGTGGGAGCTCCTCCTGATACGCTCTAGAGCTAAAAGGAAACTTGACGTGAGTCCTTTCCTCAAGGTAAAGCCTTGAATAGCCCTGCCGAAGTGGAAGCTTGGAGCAGAGTCCTTGAGGCATTAGCTTTAGGTCTGCTTTCTTTAACGTTAGTAAGCATTTCAGGAAACGGAGGACCTCGCCTGGGCACCCTATTCCCTGCACGAACACCGAGCACCGGCAGGCTCCACTAGGCTGCTAAGAAACTTCCAGGCCCGGAATCCTTTCCCAGTCACTCAGTGTATGCTGAGTGTAGGGCAACACACTGCACTCTTCCCTGGGAGAGCTAGATTTCCTCAGCACTCCAACAGCTCCAGGAACTGTGTTCTCTCACGTCCTACATGTCATGCCAATCTGCCTCATTGCCCTAGGCTGAGCGGCACTGAGAAACCAAAACTGCTTCGCATTCCTTCCACAAAGTCATACATTAAGACCCCATCCTTACAGGAGAAATTCGGCTTGCGTTCCTGCTGTAAACAAAGCACAGTTCTTCCTCTTACACTGCAGGGTTTTAGAAGAAGCTAAGCCCGATAGCCTAGCAAGAGCGCTCCTTGGGGGAGGCGTTTGGCTACATGCAGAACTCCGTGCCAAATAAACTTTATTCAAGGAAGGGACCAGTGTGTAGCTAGAGTGTCTACTTACTTGGTAGAAATCACATGGAGGTAGGCTACGTGTTCGCTGGAAACGGGGGCCTTATGGCACAAGCCTTGCTTTCCCATTTTGAGTGCTCCATTCATGCTGCCTTGAAGCTACCTAAATCACAGTTTAGGACGGGTCTCTAGTCACTGCAGGCAGGGCTCTGGGAAAGGAACAAGTGTTCTCTACATCAACAGGGTGCTTTCATAGCCTGGGTGGGAGCTCCTCCTGATACGCTCTAGAGCTAAAAGGAAACTTGACGTGAGTCCTTTCCTCAAGGTAAAGCCTTGAATAGCGCTGCCGAAGTGGAAGCTTGGAGCAGAGTCCTTGAGGCATTAGCTTTAGGTCTGCTTTCTTTAACGTTAGTAAGCATTTCAGGAAACGGAGGACCTCGCCTGGGCACCCTATTCCCTGCACGAACACCGAGCACCGGCAGGCTCCACTAGGCTGCTAAGAAACTTCCAGGCCCGGAATCCTTTCCCAGTCACTCAGTGTATGCTGAGTGTAGGGCAACACACTGCACTCTTCCCTGGGAGAGCTAGATTTCCTCAGCACTCCAACAGCTCCAGGAACTGTGTTCTCTCACGTCCTACATGTCATGCAAATCTGCCTCATTGCCCTAGGCTGAGCGGCACTGAGAAACCAAAACTGCTTCGCATTCCTTCCACAAAGTCATACATTAAGACCCCATCCTTACAGGAGAAATTCGGCTTGCGTTCCTGCTGTAAACAAAGCACAGTTCTTCCTCTTACACTGCAGGGTTTTAGAAGAAGCTAAGCCCGAGAGCCTAGCAAGAGCGCTCCTTGGGGGAGGCGTTTGGCTACACGCAGAACTCCGTGCCAAATAAACTTTATTCAAGGAAGGGACCAGTGTGTAGCTAGAGTGTCTACTTACTTGGTAGAAATCACATGGAGGTAGGCTACGTGTTCGCTGGAAACGGGGGCCTTATGGCACAAGCCTTGCTTTCCCATTTTGAGTGCTCCATTCATGCTGCCTTGAAGCTACCTAAATCACAGTTTAGGACGGGTCTCTAGTCACTGCAGGCAGGGCTCTGGGAAAGGAACAAGTGTTCTCTACATCAACAGGGTGCTTTCATAGCCTGGGTGGGAGCTCCTCCTGATACGCTCTAGAGCTAAAAGGAAACTTGACGTGAGTCCTTTCCTCAAGGTAAAGCCTTGAATAGCCCTGCCGAAGTGGAAGCTTGGAGCAGAGTCCTTGAGGCATTAGCTTTAGGTCTGCTTTCTTTAACGTTAGTAAGCATTTCAGGAAACGGAGGACCTCGCCTGGGCACCCTACTCCCTGCACGAACACCGAGCACCGGCAGGCTCCACTAGGCTGCTAAGAAACTTCCAGGCCCGGAATCCTTTCCCAGTCACTCAGTGTATGCTGAGTGTAGGGCAACACACTGCACTCTTCCCTGGGAGAGCTAGATTTCCTCAGCACTCCAACAGCTCCAGGAACTGTGTTCTCTCACGTCCTACATGTCATGCAAATCTGCCTCATTGCCCTAGGCTGAGCGGCACTGAGAAACCAAAACTGCTTCGCATTCCTTCCACAAAGTCATACATTAAGACCCCATCCTTACAGGAGAAATTCGGCTTGCGTTCCTGCTGTAAACAAAGCACAGCTCTTCCTCTTACACTGCAGGGTTTTAGAAGAAGCTAAGCCCGAGAGCCTAGCAAGAGCGTTCCTTGGGGGAGGCGGTTGGCTACACGCAGAACTCCGTGCCAAATAAACTTTATTCAAGGAAGGGACCAGTGTGTAGCTAGAGTGTATACTTGGTAGAAATCACAAGGAGGTAGGCTGCGTGTTCGCTGGAAACAGGGCCTTATGGCACAAGCCTTGCTTTCCCATTTTGAATGCTCCATTCATGCTGCCTTGAAGCTACCTAAATAACAGTTTTAGGACGGGTCTCTAGTCACTGCAGGCAGGGCTCTGGGAAAGGAACGAGTCTTCTCTACATCAACAGGGTGCTTTCATAGCCTGGGTGGGAGCTCCTCCTGATACGCTCTAGAGCTAAAAGGAAACTTGACGTGAGTCCTTTCCTCAAGGTAAAGCCTTGAATAGCCCTGCCGAAGTGGAAGCTTGGAGCAGAGTCCTTGAGGCATTAGCTTTAGGTCTGCTTTCTTTAACGTTAGTAAGCATTTCAGGAAACGGAGGACCTCTCCTGGGCACCCTATTCCCTGCACGAACACCGAGCACCGGCAGGCTCCACTATGCTGCTAAGAAACTTCCAGGCCCGGAATCCTTTCCCAGTCACTCAGTGTATGCTGAGTGTAGGGCAACACACTGCACTCTTCCCTGGGAGAGCTAGATTTCCTCAGCACTCCAACAGCTCCAGGAACTGTGTTCTCTCACGTCCTACATGTCATGCCAATCTGCCTCATTGCCCTAGGCTGAGCGGCACTGAGAAACCAAAACTGCTTTGCATTCCTTCTACAAAGTCATACCTTAGGACCCCATCCTTTCAGGAGAAAATCAGCTTGCCTTGCTGCTGTAACCAAAGCACAGTTCTTCCTCTTACACTGCAGGGTTTTAGAAGAAGCTAAGCCCGATAGCCTAGCAAGAGCGCTCCTTGGGGGAGGCGTTTGGCTACACGCAGAACTCCGTGCCAAATAAACTTTATTCAAGGAAGGGACCAGTGTGTAGCTAGAGTGTCTACTTACTTGGTAGAAATCACATGGAGGTAGGCTACGTGTTCGCTGGAAACGGGGGCCTTATGGCACAAGCCTTGCTTTCCCATTTTGAGTGCTCCATTCATGCTGCCTTGAAGCTACCTAAATCACAGTTTAGGACGGGTCTCTAGTCACTGCAGGCAGGGCTCTGGGAAAGGAACAAGTGTTCTCTACATCAACAGGGTGCTTTCATAGCCTGGGTGGGAGCTCCTCCTGATACGCTCTAGAGCTAAAAGGAAACTTGACGTGAGTCCTTTCCTCAAGGTAAAGCCTTGAATAGCGCTGCCGAAGTGGAAGCTTGGAGCAGAGTCCTTGAGGCATTAGCTTTAGGTCTGCTTTCTTTAACGTTAGTAAGCATTTCAGGAAACGGAGGACCTCGCCTGGGCACCCTACTCCCTGCACGAACACCGAGCACCGGCAGGCTCCACTAGGCTGCTAAGAAACTTCCAGGCCCGGAATCCTTTCCCAGTCACTCAGTGTATGCTGAGTGTAGGGCAACACACTGCACTCTTCCCTGGGAGAGCTAGATTTCCTCAGCACTCCAACAGCTCCAGGAACTGTGTTCTCTCACGTCCTACATGTCATGCCAATCTGCCTCATTGCCCTAGGCTGAGCGGCACTGAGAAACCAAAACTGCTTCGCATTCCTTCCACAAAGTCATACATTAAGACCCCATCCTTACAGGAGAAATTCGGCTTGCGTTCCTGCTGTAAACAAAGCACAGTTCTTCCTCTTACACTGCAGGGTTTTAGAAGAAGCTAAGCCCGAGAGCCTAGCAAGAGCGCTCCTTGGGGGAGGCGGTTGGCTACACGCAGAACTCCGTGCCAAATAAACTTTATTCAAGGAAGGGACCAGTGTGTAGCTAGAGTGTATACTTGGTAGAAATCACAAGGAGGTAGGCTGCGTGTTCGCTGGAAACAGGGCCTTATGGCACAAGCCTTGCTTTCCCATTTTGAATGCTCCATTCATGCTGCCTTGAAGCTACCTAAATAACAGTTTTAGGACGGGTCTCTAGTCACTGCAGGCAGGGCTCTGGGAAAGGAACGAGTCTTCTCTACATCAACAGGGTGCTTTCATAGCCTGGGTGGGAGCTCCTCCTGATACGCTCTAGAGCTAAAAGGAAACTTGACGTGAGTCCTTTCCTCAAGGTAAAGCCTTGAATAGCCCTGCCGAAGTGGAAGCTTGGAGCAGAGTCCTTGAGGCATTAGCTTTAGGTCTGCTTTCTTTAACGTTAGTAAGCATTTCAGGAAACGGAGGACCTCTCCTGGGCACCCTATTCCCTGCACGAACACCGAGCACCGGCAGGCTCCACTATGCTGCTAAGAAACTTCCAGGCCCGGAATCCTTTCCCAGTCACTCAGTGTATGCTGAGTGTAGGGCAACACACTGCACTCTTCCCTGGGAGAGCTAGATTTCCTCAGCACTCCAACAGCTCCAGGAACTGTGTTCTCTCACGTCCTACATGTCATGCCAATCTGCCTCATTGCCCTAGGCTGAGCGGCACTGAGAAACCAAAACTGCTTTGCATTCCTTCTACAAAGTCATACCTTAGGACCCCATCCTTTCAGGAGAAAATCAGCTTGCCTTGCTGCTGTAACCAAAGCACAGTTCTTCCTCTTACACTGCAGGGTTTTAGAAGAAGCTAAGCCCGATAGCCTAGCAAGAGCGCTCCTTGGGGGAGGCGTTTGGCTACACGCAGAACTCCGTGCCAAATAAACTTTATTCAAGGAAGGGACCAGTGTGTAGCTAGAGTGTCTACTTACTTGGTAGAAATCACATGGAGGTAGGCTACGTGTTCGCTGGAAACGGGGGCCTTATGGCACAAGCCTTGCTTTCCCATTTTGAGTGCTCCATTCATGCTGCCTTGAAGCTACCTAAATCACAGTTTAGGACGGGTCTCTAGTCACTGCAGGCAGGGCTCTGGGAAAGGAACAAGTGTTCTCTACATCAACAGGGTGCTTTCATAGCCTGGGTGGGAGCTCCTCCTGATACGCTCTAGAGCTAAAAGGAAACTTGACGTGAGTCCTTTCCTCAAGGTAAAGCCTTGAATAGCCCTGCCGAAGTGGAAGCTTGGAGCAGAGTCCTTGAGGCATTAGCTTTAGGTCTGCTTTCTTTAACGTTAGTAAGCATTTCAGGAAACGGAGGACCTCGCCTGGGCACCCTATTCCCTGCACGAACACCGAGCACCGGCAGGCTCCACTAGGCTGCTAAGAAACTTCCAGGCCCGGAATCCTTTCCCAGTCACTCAGTGTATGCTGAGTGTAGGGCAACACACTGCACTCTTCCCTGGGAGAGCTAGATTTCCTCAGCACTCCAACAGCTCCAGGAACTGTGTTCTCTCACGTCCTACATGTCATGCAAATCTGCCTCATTGCCCTAGGCTGAGCGGCACTGAGAAACCAAAACTGCTTCGCATTCCTTCCACAAAGTCATACATTAAGACCCCATCCTTACAGGAGAAATTCGGCTTGCGTTCCTGCTGTAAACAAAGCACAGTTCTTCCTCTTACACTGCAGGGTTTTAGAAGAAGCTAAGCCCGAGAGCCTAGCAAGAGCGCTCCTTGGGGGAGGCGGTTGGCTACACGCAGAACTCCGTGCCAAATAAACTTTATTCAAGGAAGGGACCAGTGTGTAGCTAGAGTGTATACTTGGTAGAAATCACAAGGAGGTAGGCTGCGTGTTCGCTGGAAACAGGGCCTTATGGCACAAGCCTTGCTTTCCCATTTTGAATGCTCCATTCATGCTGCCTTGAAGCTACCTAAATAACAGTTTTAGGAGGGGTCTCTAGTCACTGCAGGCAGGGCTCTGGGAAAGGAACGAGTCTTCTCTACATCAACAGGGTGCTTTCATAGCCTGGGTGGGAGCTCCTCCTGATACGCTCTAGAGCTAAAAGGAAACTTGACGTGAGTCCTTTCCTCAAGGTAAAGCCTTGAATAGCGCTGCCGAAGTGGAAGCTTGGAGCAGAGTCCTTGAGGCATTAGCTTTAGGTCTGCTTTCTTTAACGTTAGTAAGCATTTCAGGAAACGGAGGACCTCGCCTGGGCACCCTATTCCCTGCACGAACACCGAGCACCGGCAGGCTCCACTAGGCTGCTAAGAAACTTCCAGGCCCGGAATCCTTTCCCAGTCACTCAGTGTATGCTGAGTGTAGGGCAACACACTGCACTCTTCCCTGGGAGAGCTAGATTTCCTCAGCACTCCAACAGCTCCAGGAACTGTGTTCTCTCACGTCCTACATGTCATGCCAATCTGCCTCATTGCCCTAGGCTGAGCGGCACTGAGAAACCAAAACTGCTTTGCATTCCTTCTACAAAGTCATACCTTAGGACCCCATCCTTTCAGGAGAAAATCAGCTTGCCTTGCTGCTGTAACCAAAGCACAGTTCTTCCTCTTACACTGCAGGGTTTTAGAAGAAGCTAAGCCCGATAGCCTAGCAAGAGCGCTCCTTGGGGGAGGCGTTTGGCTACACGCAGAACTCCGTGCCAAATAAACTTTATTCAAGGAAGGGACCAGTGTGTAGCTAGAGTGTCTACTTACTTGGTAGAAATCACATGGAGGTAGGCTACGTGTTCGCTGGAAACGGGGGCCTTATGGCACAAGCCTTGCTTTCCCATTTTGAGTGCTCCATTCATGCTGCCTTGAAGCTACCTAAATCACAGTTTAGGACGGGTCTCTAGTCACTGCAGGCAGGGCTCTGGGAAAGGAACAAGTGTTCTCTACATCAACAGGGTGCTTTCATAGCCTGGGTGGGAGCTCCTCCTGATACGCTCTAGAGCTAAAAGGAAACTTGACGTGAGTCCTTTCCTCAAGGTAAAGCCTTGAATAGCCCTGCCGAAGTGGAAGCTTGGAGCAGAGTCCTTGAGGCATTAGCTTTAGGTCTGCTTTCTTTAACGTTAGTAAGCATTTCAGGAAACGGAGGACCTCGCCTGGGCACCCTATTCCCTGCACGAACACCGAGCACCGGCAGGCTCCACTAGGCTGCTAAGAAACTTCCAGGCCCGGAATCCTTTCCCAGTCACTCAGTGTATGCTGAGTGTAGGGCAACACACTGCACTCTTCCCTGGGAGAGCTAGATTTCCTCAGCACTCCAACAGCTCCAGGAACTGTGTTCTCTCACGTCCTACATGTCATGCAAATCTGCCTCATTGCCCTAGGCTGAGCGGCACTGAGAAACCAAAACTGCTTCGCATTCCTTCCACAAAGTCATACATTAAGACCCCATCCTTACAGGAGAAATTCGGCTTGCGTTCCTGCTGTAAACAAAGCACAGTTCTTCCTCTTACACTGCAGGGTTTTAGAAGAAGCTAAGCCCGAGAGCCTAGCAAGAGCGCTCCTTGGGGGAGGCGGTTGGCTACACGCAGAACTCCGTGCCAAATAAACTTTATTCAAGGAAGGGACCAGTGTGTAGCTAGAGTGTATACTTGGTAGAAATCACAAGGAGGTAGGCTGCGTGTTCGCTGGAAACAGGGCCTTATGGCACAAGCCTTGCTTTCCCATTTTGAATGCTCCATTCATGCTGCCTTGAAGCTACCTAAATAACAGTTTTAGGAGGGGTCTCTAGTCACTGCAGGCAGGGCTCTGGGAAAGGAACGAGTCTTCTCTACATCAACAGGGTGCTTTCATAGCCTGGGTGGGAGCTCCTCCTGATACGCTCTAGAGCTAAAAGGAAACTTGACGTGAGTCCTTTCCTCAAGGTAAAGCCTTGAATAGCGCTGCCGAAGTGGAAGCTTGGAGCAGAGTCCTTGAGGCATTAGCTTTAGGTCTGCTTTCTTTAACGTTAGTAAGCATTTCAGGAAACGGAGGACCTCGCCTGGGCACCCTATTCCCTGCACGAACACCGAGCACCGGCAGGCTCCACTAGGCTGCTAAGAAACTTCCAGGCCCGGAATCCTTTCCCAGTCACTCAGTGTATGCTGAGTGTAGGGCAACACACTGCACTCTTCCCTGGGAGAGCTAGATTTCCTCAGCACTCCAACAGCTCCAGGAACTGTGTTCTCTCACGTCCTACATGTCATGCCAATCTGCCTCATTGCCCTAGGCTGAGCGGCACTGAGAAACCAAAACTGCTTTGCATTCCTTCTACAAAGTCATACCTTAGGACCCCATCCTTTCAGGAGAAAATCAGCTTGCCTTGCTGCTGTAACCAAAGCACAGTTCTTCCTCTTACACTGCAGGGTTTTAGAAGAAGCTAAGCCCGATAGCCTAGCAAGAGCGCTCCTTGGGGGAGGCGTTTGGCTACACGCAGAACTCCGTGCCAAATAAACTTTATTCAAGGAAGGGACCAGTGTGTAGCTAGAGTGTCTACTTACTTGGTAGAAATCACATGGAGGTAGGCTACGTGTTCGCTGGAAACGGGGGCCTTATGGCACAAGCCTTGCTTTCCCATTTTGAGTGCTCCATTCATGCTGCCTTGAAGCTACCTAAATCACAGTTTAGGACGGGTCTCTAGTCACTGCAGGCAGGGCTCTGGGAAAGGAACAAGTGTTCTCTACATCAACAGGGTGCTTTCATAGCCTGGGTGGGAGCTCCTCCTGATACGCTCTAGAGCTAAAAGGAAACTTGACGTGAGTCCTTTCCTCAAGGTAAAGCCTTGAATAGCCCTGCCGAAGTGGAAGCTTGGAGCAGAGTCCTTGAGGCATTAGCTTTAGGTCTGCTTTCTTTAACGTTAGTAAGCATTTCAGGAAACGGAGGACCTCGCCTGGGCACCCTACTCCCTGCACGAACACCGAGCACCGGCAGGCTCCACTAGGCTGCTAAGAAACTTCCAGGCCCGGAATCCTTTCCCAGTCACTCAGTGTATGCTGAGTGTAGGGCAACACACTGCACTCTTCCCTGGGAGAGCTAGATTTCCTCAGCACTCCAACAGCTCCAGGAACTGTGTTCTCTCACGTCCTACATGTCATGCAAATCTGCCTCATTGCCCTAGGCTGAGCGGCACTGAGAAACCAAAACTGCTTCGCATTCCTTCCACAAAGTCATACATTAAGACCCCATCCTTACAGGAGAAATTCGGCTTGCGTTCCTGCTGTAAACAAAGCACAGCTCTTCCTCTTACACTGCAGGGTTTTAGAAGAAGCTAAGCCCGAGAGCCTAGCAAGAGCGTTCCTTGGGGGAGGCGGTTGGCAACACGCAGAACTCCGTGCCAAATAAACTTTATTCAAGGAAGGGACCAGTGTGTAGCTAGAGTGTATACTTGGTAGAAATCACAAGGAGGTAGGCTGCGTGTTCGCTGGAAACAGGGCCTTATGGCACAAGCCTTGCTTTCCCATTTTGAATGCTCCATTCATGCTGCCTTGAAGCTACCTAAATAACAGTTTTAGGACGGGTCTCTAGTCACTGCAGGCAGGGCTCTGGGAAAGGAACGAGTCTTCTCTACATCAACAGGGTGCTTTCATAGCCTGGGTGGGAGCTCCTCCTGATACGCTCTAGAGCTAAAAGGAAACTTGACGTGAGTCCTTTCCTCAAGGTAAAGCCTTGAATAGCCCTGCCGAAGTGGAAGCTTGGAGCAGAGTCCTTGAGGCATTAGCTTTAGGTCTGCTTTCTTTAACGTTAGTAAGCATTTCAGGAAACGGAGGACCTCGCCTGGGCACCCTATTCCCTGCACGAACACCGAGCACCGGCAGGCTCCACTAGGCTGCTAAGAAACTTCCAGGCCCGGAATCCTTTCCCAGTCACTCAGTGTATGCTGAGTGTAGGGCAACACACTGCACTCTTCCCTGGGAGAGCTAGATTTCCTCAGCACTCCAACAGCTCCAGGAACTGTGTTCTCTCACGTCCTACATGTCATGCCAATCTGCCTCATTGCCCTAGGCTGAGCGGCACTGAGAAACCAAAACTGCTTCGCATTCCTTCCACAAAGTCATACATTAAGACCCCATCCTTACAGGAGAAATTCGGCTTGCGTTCCTGCTGTAAACAAAGCACAGTTCTTCCTCTTACACTGCAGGGTTTTAGAAGAAGCTAAGCCCGATAGCCTAGCAAGAGCGCTCCTTGGGGGAGGCGTTTGGCTACACGCAGAACTCCGTGCCAAATAAACTTTATTCAAGGAAGGGACCAGTGTGTAGCTAGAGTGTCTACTTACTTGGTAGAAATCACATGGAGGTAGGCTACGTGTTCGCTGGAAACGGGGGCCTTATGGCACAAGCCTTGCTTTCCCATTTTGAGTGCTCCATTCATGCTGCCTTGAAGCTACCTAAATCACAGTTTAGGACGGGTCTCTAGTCACTGCAGGCAGGGCTCTGGGAAAGGAACAAGTGTTCTCTACATCAACAGGGTGCTTTCATAGCCTGGGTGGGAGCTCCTCCTGATACGCTCTAGAGCTAAAAGGAAACTTGACGTGAGTCCTTTCCTCAAGGTAAAGCCTTGAATAGCGCTGCCGAAGTGGAAGCTTGGAGCAGAGTCCTTGAGGCATTAGCTTTAGGTCTGCTTTCTTTAACGTTAGTAAGCATTTCAGGAAACGGAGGACCTCGCCTGGGCACCCTATTCCCTGCACGAACACCGAGCACCGGCAGGCTCCACTAGGCTGCTAAGAAACTTCCAGGCCCGGAATCCTTTCCCAGTCACTCAGTGTATGCTGAGTGTAGGGCAACACACTGCACTCTTCCCTGGGAGAGCTAGATTTCCTCAGCACTCCAACAGCTCCAGGAACTGTGTTCTCTCACGTCCTACATGTCATGCAAATCTGCCTCATTGCCCTAGGCTGAGCGGCACTGAGAAACCAAAACTGCTTCGCATTCCTTCCACAAAGTCATACATTAAGACCCCATCCTTACAGGAGAAATTCGGCTTGCGTTCCTGCTGTAAACAAAGCACAGTTCTTCCTCTTACACTGCAGGGTTTTAGAAGAAGCTAAGCCCGAGAGCCTAGCAAGAGCGCTCCTTGGGGGAGGCGTTTGGCTACACGCAGAACTCCGTGCCAAATAAACTTTATTCAAGGAAGGGACCAGTGTGTAGCTAGAGTGTCTACTTACTTGGTAGAAATCACATGGAGGTAGGCTACGTGTTCGCTGGAAACGGGGGCCTTATGGCACAAGCCTTGCTTTCCCATTTTGAGTGCTCCATTCATGCTGCCTTGAAGCTACCTAAATCACAGTTTAGGACGGGTCTCTAGTCACTGCAGGCAGGGCTCTGGGAAAGGAACAAGTGTTCTCTACATCAACAGGGTGCTTTCATAGCCTGGGTGGGAGCTCCTCCTGATACGCTCTAGAGCTAAAAGGAAACTTGACGTGAGTCCTTTCCTCAAGGTAAAGCCTTGAATAGCCCTGCCGAAGTGGAAGCTTGGAGCAGAGTCCTTGAGGCATTAGCTTTAGGTCTGCTTTCTTTAACGTTAGTAAGCATTTCAGGAAACGGAGGACCTCGCCTGGGCACCCTACTCCCTGCACGAACACCGAGCACCGGCAGGCTCCACTAGGCTGCTAAGAAACTTCCAGGCCCGGAATCCTTTCCCAGTCACTCAGTGTATGCTGAGTGTAGGGCAACACACTGCACTCTTCCCTGGGAGAGCTAGATTTCCTCAGCACTCCAACAGCTCCAGGAACTGTGTTCTCTCACGTCCTACATGTCATGCAAATCTGCCTCATTGCCCTAGGCTGAGCGGCACTGAGAAACCAAAACTGCTTCGCATTCCTTCCACAAAGTCATACATTAAGACCCCATCCTTACAGGAGAAATTCGGCTTGCGTTCCTGCTGTAAACAAAGCACAGCTCTTCCTCTTACACTGCAGGGTTTTAGAAGAAGCTAAGCCCGAGAGCCTAGCAAGAGCGTTCCTTGGGGGAGGCGGTTGGCTACACGCCGAACTCCTGCCAAATAAACTTTATTCAAGGAAGGGACCAGTGTGTAGCTAGAGTGTATACTTGGTAGAAATCACAAGGAGGTAGGCTGCGTGTTCGCTGGAAACAGGGCCTTATGGCACAAGCCTTGCTTTCCCATTTTGAATGCTCCATTCATGCTGCCTTGAAGCTACCTAAATAACAGTTTTAGGACGGGTCTCTAGTCACTGCAGGCAGGGCTCTGGGAAAGGAACGAGTCTTCTCTACATCAACAGGGTGCTTTCATAGCCTGGGTGGGAGCTCCTCCTGATACGCTCTAGAGCTAAAAGGAAACTTGACGTGAGTCCTTTCCTCAAGGTAAAGCCTTGAATAGCCCTGCCGAAGTGGAAGCTTGGAGCAGAGTCCTTGAGGCATTAGCTTTAGGTCTGCTTTCTTTAACGTTAGTAAGCATTTCAGGAAACGGAGGACCTCGCCTGGGCACCCTACTCCCTGCACGAACACCGAGCACCGGCAGGCTCCACTAGGCTGCTAAGAAACTTCCAGGCCCGGAATCCTTTCCCAGTCACTCAGTGTATGCTGAGTGTAGGGCAACACACTGCACTCTTCCCTGGGAGAGCTAGATTTCCTCAGCACTCCAACAGCTCCAGGAACTGTGTTCTCTCACGTCCTACATGTCATGCAAATCTGCCTCATTGCCCTAGGCTGAGCGGCACTGAGAAACCAAAACTGCTTCGCATTCCTTCCACAAAGTCATACATTAAGACCCCATCCTTACAGGAGAAATTCGGCTTGCGTTCCTGCTGTAAACAAAGCACAGTTCTTCCTCTTACACTGCAGGGTTTTAGAAGAAGCTAAGCCCGAGAGCCTAGCAAGAGCGCTCCTTGGGGGAGGCGGTTGGCTACACGCAGAACTCCGTGCCAAATAAACTTTATTCAAGGAAGGGACCAGTGTGTAGCTAGAGTGTATACTTGGTAGAAATCACAAGGAGGTAGGCTGCGTGTTCGCTGGAAACAGGGCCTTATGGCACAAGCCTTGCTTTCCCATTTTGAATGCTCCATTCATGCTGCCTTGAAGCTACCTAAATAACAGTTTTAGGAGGGGTCTCTAGTCACTGCAGGCAGGGCTCTGGGAAAGGAACGAGTCTTCTCTACATCAACAGGGTGCTTTCATAGCCTGGGTGGGAGCTCCTCCTGATACGCTCTAGAGCTAAAAGGAAACTTGACGTGAGTCCTTTCCTCAAGGTAAAGCCTTGAATAGCCCTGCCGAAGTGGAAGCTTGGAGCAGAGTCCTTGAGGCATTAGCTTTAGGTCTGCTTTCTTTAACGTTAGTAAGCATTTCAGGAAACGGAGGACCTCTCCTGGGCACCCTATTCCCTGCACGAACACCGAGCACCGGCAGGCTCCACTATGCTGCTAAGAAACTTCCAGGCCCGGAATCCTTTCCCAGTCACTCAGTGTATGCTGAGTGTAGGGCAACACACTGCACTCTTCCCTGGGAGAGCTAGATTTCCTCAGCACTCCAACAGCTCCAGGAACTGTGTTCTCTCACGTCCTACATGTCATGCCAATCTGCCTCATTGCCCTAGGCTGAGCGGCACTGAGAAACCAAAACTGCTTTGCATTCCTTCTACAAAGTCATACCTTAGGACCCCATCCTTTCAGGAGAAAATCAGCTTGCCTTGCTGCTGTAACCAAAGCACAGTTCTTCCTCTTACACTGCAGGGTTTTAGAAGAAGCTAAGCCCGATAGCCTAGCAAGAGCGCTCCTTGGGGGAGGCGTTTGGCTACACGCAGAACTCCGTGCCAAATAAACTTTATTCAAGGAAGGGACCAGTGTGTAGCTAGAGTGTCTACTTACTTGGTAGAAATCACATGGAGGTAGGCTACGTGTTCGCTGGAAACGGGGGCCTTATGGCACAAGCCTTGCTTTCCCATTTTGAGTGCTCCATTCATGCTGCCTTGAAGCTACCTAAATCACAGTTTAGGACGGGTCTCTAGTCACTGCAGGCAGGGCTCTGGGAAAGGAACAAGTGTTCTCTACATCAACAGGGTGCTTTCATAGCCTGGGTGGGAGCTCCTCCTGATACGCTCTAGAGCTAAAAGGAAACTTGACGTGAGTCCTTTCCTCAAGGTAAAGCCTTGAATAGCCCTGCCGAAGTGGAAGCTTGGAGCAGAGTCCTTGAGGCATTAGCTTTAGGTCTGCTTTCTTTAACGTTAGTAAGCATTTCAGGAAACGGAGGACCTCGCCTGGGCACCCTACTCCCTGCACGAACACCGAGCACCGGCAGGCTCCACTAGGCTGCTAAGAAACTTCCAGGCCCGGAATCCTTTCCCAGTCACTCAGTGTATGCTGAGTGTAGGGCAACACACTGCACTCTTCCCTGGGAGAGCTAGATTTCCTCAGCACTCCAACAGCTCCAGGAACTGTGTTCTCTCACGTCCTACATGTCATGCAAATCTGCCTCATTGCCCTAGGCTGAGCGGCACTGAGAAACCAAAACTGCTTCGCATTCCTTCCACAAAGTCATACATTAAGACCCCATCCTTACAGGAGAAATTCGGCTTGCGTTCCTGCTGTAAACAAAGCACAGTTCTTCCTCTTACACTGCAGGGTTTTAGAAGAAGCTAAGCCCGAGAGCCTAGCAAGAGCGCTCCTTGGGGGAGGCGGTTGGCTACACGCAGAACTCCGTGCCAAATAAACTTTATTCAAGGAAGGGACCAGTGTGTAGCTAGAGTGTATACTTGGTAGAAATCACAAGGAGGTAGGCTGCGTGTTCGCTGGAAACAGGGCCTTATGGCACAAGCCTTGCTTTCCCATTTTGAGTGCTCCATTCATGCTGCCTTGAAGCTACCTAAATCACAGTTTAGGACGGGTCTCTAGTCACTGCAGGCAGGGCTCTGGGAAAGGAACAAGTGTTCTCTACATCAACAGGGTGCTTTCATAGCCTGGGTGGGAGCTCCTCCTGATACGCTCTAGAGCTAAAAGGAAACTTGACGTGAGTCCTTTCCTCAAGGTAAAGCCTTGAATAGCCCTGCCGAAGTGGAAGCTTGGAGCAGAGTCCTTGAGGCATTAGCTTTAGGTCTGCTTTCTTTAACGTTAGTAAGCATTTCAGGAAACGGAGGACCTCGCCTGGGCACCCTACTCCCTGCACGAACACCGAGCACCGGCAGGCTCCACTAGGCTGCTAAGAAACTTCCAGGCCCGGAATCCTTTCCCAGTCACTCAGTGTATGCTGAGTGTAGGGCAACACACTGCACTCTTCCCTGGGAGAGCTAGATTTCCTCAGCACTCCAACAGCTCCAGGAACTGTGTTCTCTCACGTCCTACATGTCATGCAAATCTGCCTCATTGCCCTAGGCTGAGCGGCACTGAGAAACCAAAACTGCTTCGCATTCCTTCCACAAAGTCATACATTAAGACCCCATCCTTACAGGAGAAATTCGGCTTGCGTTCCTGCTGTAAACAAAGCACAGCTCTTCCTCTTACACTGCAGGGTTTTAGAAGAAGCTAAGCCCGAGAGCCTAGCAAGAGCGTTCCTTGGGGGAGGCGGTTGGCTACACGCAGAACTCCGTGCCAAATAAACTTTATTCAAGGAAGGGACCAGTGTGTAGCTAGAGTGTATACTTGGTAGAAATCACAAGGAGGTAGGCTGCGTGTTCGCTGGAAACAGGGCCTTATGGCACAAGCCTTGCTTTCCCATTTTGAATGCTCCATTCATGCTGCCTTGAAGCTACCTAAATAACAGTTTTAGGACGGGTCTCTAGTCACTGCAGGCAGGGCTCTGGGAAAGGAACGAGTCTTCTCTACATCAACAGGGTGCTTTCATAGCCTGGGTGGGAGCTCCTCCTGATACGCTCTAGAGCTAAAAGGAAACTTGACGTGAGTCCTTTCCTCAAGGTAAAGCCTTGAATAGCCCTGCCGAAGTGGAAGCTTGGAGCAGAGTCCTTGAGGCATTAGCTTTAGGTCTGCTTTCTTTAACGTTAGTAAGCATTTCAGGAAACGGAGGACCTCGCCTGGGCACCCTATTCCCTGCACGAACACCGAGCACCGGCAGGCTCCACTAGGCTGCTAAGAAACTTCCAGGCCCGGAATCCTTTCCCAGTCACTCAGTGTATGCTGAGTGTAGGGCAACACACTGCACTCTTCCCTGGGAGAGCTAGATTTCCTCAGCACTCCAACAGCTCCAGGAACTGTGTTCTCTCACGTCCTACATGTCATGCCAATCTGCCTCATTGCCCTAGGCTGAGCGGCACTGAGAAACCAAAACTGCTTCGCATTCCTTCCACAAAGTCATACATTAAGACCCCATCCTTACAGGAGAAATTCGGCTTGCGTTCCTGCTGTAAACAAAGCACAGTTCTTCCTCTTACACTGCAGGGTTTTAGAAGAAGCTAAGCCCGATAGCCTAGCAAGAGCGCTCCTTGGGGGAGGCGTTTGGCTACACGCAGAACTCCGTGCCAAATAAACTTTATTCAAGGAAGGGACCAGTGTGTAGCTAGAGTGTCTACTTACTTGGTAGAAATCACATGGAGGTAGGCTACGTGTTCGCTGGAAACGGGGGCCTTATGGCACAAGCCTTGCTTTCCCATTTTGAGTGCTCCATTCATGCTGCCTTGAAGCTACCTAAATCACAGTTTAGGACGGGTCTCTAGTCACTGCAGGCAGGGCTCTGGGAAAGGAACGAGTCTTCTCTACATCAACAGGGTGCTTTCATAGCCTGGGTGGGAGCTCCTCCTGATACGCTCTAGAGCTAAAAGGAAACTTGACGTGAGTCCTTTCCTCAAGGTAAAGCCTTGAATAGCCCTGCCGAAGTGGAAGCTTGGAGCAGAGTCCTTGAGGCATTAGCTTTAGGTCTGCTTTCTTTAACGTTAGTAAGCATTTCAGGAAACGGAGGACCTCGCCTGGGCACCCTATTCCCTGCACGAACACCGAGCACCGGCAGGCTCCACTAGGCTGCTAAGAAACTTCCAGGCCCGGAATCCTTTCCCAGTCACTCAGTGTATGCTGAGTGTAGGGCAACACACTGCACTCTTCCCTGGGAGAGCTAGATTTCCTCAGCACTCCAACAGCTCCAGGAACTGTGTTCTCTCACGTCCTACATGTCATGCCAATCTGCCTCATTGCCCTAGGCTGAGCGGCACTGAGAAACCAAAACTGCTTCGCATTCCTTCCACAAAGTCATACATTAAGACCCCATCCTTACAGGAGAAATTCGGCTTGCGTTCCTGCTGTAAACAAAGCACAGTTCTTCCTCTTACACTGCAGGGTTTTAGAAGAAGCTAAGCCCGATAGCCTAGCAAGAGCGCTCCTTGGGGGAGGCGTTTGGCTACACGCAGAACTCCGTGCCAAATAAACTTTATTCAAGGAAGGGACCAGTGTGTAGCTAGAGTGTCTACTTACTTGGTAGAAATCACATGGAGGTAGGCTACGTGTTCGCTGGAAACGGGGGCCTTATGGCACAAGCCTTGCTTTCCCATTTTGAGTGCTCCATTCATGCTGCCTTGAAGCTACCTAAATCACAGTTTAGGACGGGTCTCTAGTCACTGCAGGCAGGGCTCTGGGAAAGGAACAAGTGTTCTCTACATCAACAGGGTGCTTTCATAGCCTGGGTGGGAGCTCCTCCTGATACGCTCTAGAGCTAAAAGGAAACTTGACGTGAGTCCTTTCCTCAAGGTAAAGCCTTGAATAGCGCTGCCGAAGTGGAAGCTTGGAGCAGAGTCCTTGAGGCATTAGCTTTAGGTCTGCTTTCTTTAACGTTAGTAAGCATTTCAGGAAACGGAGGACCTCGCCTGGGCACCCTATTCCCTGCACGAACACCGAGCACCGGCAGGCTCCACTAGGCTGCTAAGAAACTTCCAGGCCCGGAATCCTTTCCCAGTCACTCAGTGTATGCTGAGTGTAGGGCAACACACTGCACTCTTCCCTGGGAGAGCTAGATTTCCTCAGCACTCCAACAGCTCCAGGAACTGTGTTCTCTCACGTCCTACATGTCATGCCAATCTGCCTCATTGCCCTAGGCTGAGCGGCACTGAGAAACCAAAACTGCTTCGCATTCCTTCCACAAAGTCATACATTAAGACCCCATCCTTACAGGAGAAATTCGGCTTGCGTTCCTGCTGTAAACAAAGCACAGTTCTTCCTCTTACACTGCAGGGTTTTAGAAGAAGCTAAGCCCGAGAGCCTAGCAAGAGCGCTCCTTGGGGGAGGCGTTTGGCTACACGCAGAACTCCGTGCCAAATAAACTTTATTCAAGGAAGGGACCAGTGTGTAGCTAGAGTGTCTACTTACTTGGTAGAAATCACATGGAGGTAGGCTACGTGTTCGCTGGAAACGGGGGCCTTATGGCACAAGCCTTGCTTTCCCATTTTGAGTGCTCCATTCATGCTGCCTTGAAGCTACCTAAATCACAGTTTAGGACGGGTCTCTAGTCACTGCAGGCAGGGCTCTGGGAAAGGAACAAGTGTTCTCTACATCAACAGGGTGCTTTCATAGCCTGGGTGGGAGCTCCTCCTGATACGCTCTAGAGCTAAAAGGAAACTTGACGTGAGTCCTTTCCTCAAGGTAAAGCCTTGAATAGCCCTGCCGAAGTGGAAGCTTGGAGCAGAGTCCTTGAGGCATTAGCTTTAGGTCTGCTTTCTTTAACGTTAGTAAGCATTTCAGGAAACGGAGGACCTCGCCTGGGCACCCTACTCCCTGCACGAACACCGAGCACCGGCAGGCTCCACTAGGCTGCTAAGAAACTTCCAGGCCCGGAATCCTTTCCCAGTCACTCAGTGTATGCTGAGTGTAGGGCAACACACTGCACTCTTCCCTGGGAGAGCTAGATTTCCTCAGCACTCCAACAGCTCCAGGAACTGTGTTCTCTCACGTCCTACATGTCATGCAAATCTGCCTCATTGCCCTAGGCTGAGCGGCACTGAGAAACCAAAACTGCTTCGCATTCCTTCCACAAAGTCATACATTAAGACCCCATCCTTACAGGAGAAATTCGGCTTGCGTTCCTGCTGTAAACAAAGCACAGCTCTTCCTCTTACACTGCAGGGTTTTAGAAGAAGCTAAGCCCGAGAGCCTAGCAAGAGCGTTCCTTGGGGGAGGCGGTTGGCTACACGCAGAACTCCGTGCCAAATAAACTTTATTCAAGGAAGGGACCAGTGTGTAGCTAGAGTGTCTACTTGGTAGAAATCACAAGGAGGTAGGCTGCGTGTTCGCTGGAAACAGGGCCTTATGGCACAAGCCTTGCTTTCCCATTTTGAATGCTCCATTCATGCTGCCTTGAAGCTACCTAAATAACAGTTTTAGGACGGGTCTCTAGTCACTGCAGGCAGGGCTCTGGGAAAGGAACGAGTCTTCTCTACATCAACAGGGTGCTTTCATAGCCTGGGTGGGAGCTCCTCCTGATACGCTCTAGAGCTAAAAGGAAACTTGACGTGAGTCCTTTCCTCAAGGTAAAGCCTTGAATAGCCCTGCCGAAGTGGAAGCTTGGAGCAGAGTCCTTGAGGCATTAGCTTTAGGTCTGCTTTCTTTAACGTTAGTAAGCATTTCAGGAAACGGAGGACCTCTCCTGGGCACCCTATTCCCTGCACGAACACCGAGCACCGGCAGGCTCCACTATGCTGCTAAGAAACTTCCAGGCCCGGAATCCTTTCCCAGTCACTCAGTGTATGCTGAGTGTAGGGCAACACACTGCACTCTTCCCTGGGAGAGCTAGATTTCCTCAGCACTCCAACAGCTCCAGGAACTGTGTTCTCTCACGTCCTACATGTCATGCCAATCTGCCTCATTGCCCTAGGCTGAGCGGCACTGAGAAACCAAAACTGCTTTGCATTCCTTCTACAAAGTCATACCTTAGGACCCCATCCTTTCAGGAGAAAATCAGCTTGCCTTGCTGCTGTAACCAAAGCACAGTTCTTCCTCTTACACTGCAGGGTTTTAGAAGAAGCTAAGCCCGATAGCCTAGCAAGAGCGCTCCTTGGGGGAGGCGTTTGGCTACACGCAGAACTCCGTGCCAAATAAACTTTATTCAAGGAAGGGACCAGTGTGTAGCTAGAGTGTCTACTTACTTGGTAGAAATCACATGGAGGTAGGCTACGTGTTCGCTGGAAACGGGGGCCTTATGGCACAAGCCTTGCTTTCCCATTTTGAGTGCTCCATTCATGCTGCCTTGAAGCTACCTAAATCACAGTTTAGGACGGGTCTCTAGTCACTGCAGGCAGGGCTCTGGGAAAGGAACAAGTGTTCTCTACATCAACAGGGTGCTTTCATAGCCTGGGTGGGAGCTCCTCCTGATACGCTCTAGAGCTAAAAGGAAACTTGACGTGAGTCCTTTCCTCAAGGTAAAGCCTTGAATAGCCCTGCCGAAGTGGAAGCTTGGAGCAGAGTCCTTGAGGCATTAGCTTTAGGTCTGCTTTCTTTAACGTTAGTAAGCATTTCAGGAAACGGAGGACCTCGCCTGGGCACCCTACTCCCTGCACGAACACCGAGCACCGGCAGGCTCCACTAGGCTGCTAAGAAACTTCCAGGCCCGGAATCCTTTCCCAGTCACTCAGTGTATGCTGAGTGTAGGGCAACACACTGCACTCTTCCCTGGGAGAGCTAGATTTCCTCAGCACTCCAACAGCTCCAGGAACTGTGTTCTCTCACGTCCTACATGTCATGCAAATCTGCCTCATTGCCCTAGGCTGAGCGGCACTGAGAAACCAAAACTGCTTCGCATTCCTTCCACAAAGTCATACATTAAGACCCCATCCTTACAGGAGAAATTCGGCTTGCGTTCCTGCTGTAAACAAAGCACAGCTCTTCCTCTTACACTGCAGGGTTTTAGAAGAAGCTAAGCCCGAGAGCCTAGCAAGAGCGTTCCTTGGGGGAGGCGGTTGGCTACACGCAGAACTCCGTGCCAAATAAACTTTATTCAAGGAAGGGACCAGTGTGTAGCTAGAGTGTATACTTGGTAGAAATCACAAGGAGGTAGGCTGCGTGTTCGCTGGAAACAGGGCCTTATGGCACAAGCCTTGCTTTCCCATTTTGAATGCTCCATTCATGCTGCCTTGAAGCTACCTAAATAACAGTTTTAGGACGGGTCTCTAGTCACTGCAGGCAGGGCTCTGGGAAAGGAACGAGTCTTCTCTACATCAACAGGGTGCTTTCATAGCCTGGGTGGGAGCTCCTCCTGATACGCTCTAGAGCTAAAAGGAAACTTGACGTGAGTCCTTTCCTCAAGGTAAAGCCTTGAATAGCCCTGCCGAAGTGGAAGCTTGGAGCAGAGTCCTTGAGGCATTAGCTTTAGGTCTGCTTTCTTTAACGTTAGTAAGCATTTCAGGAAACGGAGGACCTCGCCTGGGCACCCTATTCCCTGCACGAACACCGAGCACCGGCAGGCTCCACTAGGCTGCTAAGAAACTTCCAGGCCCGGAATCCTTTCCCAGTCACTCAGTGTATGCTGAGTGTAGGGCAACACACTGCACTCTTCCCTGGGAGAGCTAGATTTCCTCAGCACTCCAACAGCTCCAGGAACTGTGTTCTCTCACGTCCTACATGTCATGCCAATCTGCCTCATTGCCCTAGGCTGAGCGGCACTGAGAAACCAAAACTGCTTCGCATTCCTTCCACAAAGTCATACATTAAGACCCCATCCTTACAGGAGAAATTCGGCTTGCGTTCCTGCTGTAAACAAAGCACAGTTCTTCCTCTTACACTGCAGGGTTTTAGAAGAAGCTAAGCCCGATAGCCTAGCAAGAGCGCTCCTTGGGGGAGGCGTTTGGCTACACGCAGAACTCCGTGCCAAATAAACTTTATTCAAGGAAGGGACCAGTGTGTAGCTAGAGTGTCTACTTACTTGGTAGAAATCACATGGAGGTAGGCTACGTGTTCGCTGGAAACGGGGGCCTTATGGCACAAGCCTTGCTTTCCCATTTTGAGTGCTCCATTCATGCTGCCTTGAAGCTACCTAAATCACAGTTTAGGACGGGTCTCTAGTCACTGCAGGCAGGGCTCTGGGAAAGGAACAAGTGTTCTCTACATCAACAGGGTGCTTTCATAGCCTGGGTGGGAGCTCCTCCTGATACGCTCTAGAGCTAAAAGGAAACTTGACGTGAGTCCTTTCCTCAAGGTAAAGCCTTGAATAGCGCTGCCGAAGTGGAAGCTTGGAGCAGAGTCCTTGAGGCATTAGCTTTAGGTCTGCTTTCTTTAACGTTAGTAAGCATTTCAGGAAACGGAGGACCTCGCCTGGGCACCCTATTCCCTGCACGAACACCGAGCACCGGCAGGCTCCACTAGGCTGCTAAGAAACTTCCAGGCCCGGAATCCTTTCCCAGTCACTCAGTGTATGCTGAGTGTAGGGCAACACACTGCACTCTTCCCTGGGAGAGCTAGATTTCCTCAGCACTCCAACAGCTCCAGGAACTGTGTTCTCTCACGTCCTACATGTCATGCCAATCTGCCTCATTGCCCTAGGCTGAGCGGCACTGAGAAACCAAAACTGCTTCGCATTCCTTCCACAAAGTCATACATTAAGACCCCATCCTTACAGGAGAAATTCGGCTTGCGTTCCTGCTGTAAACAAAGCACAGTTCTTCCTCTTACACTGCAGGGTTTTAGAAGAAGCTAAGCCCGAGAGCCTAGCAAGAGCGCTCCTTGGGGGAGGCGTTTGGCTACACGCAGAACTCCGTGCCAAATAAACTTTATTCAAGGAAGGGACCAGTGTGTAGCTAGAGTGTCTACTTACTTGGTAGAAATCACATGGAGGTAGGCTACGTGTTCGCTGGAAACGGGGGCCTTATGGCACAAGCCTTGCTTTCCCATTTTGAGTGCTCCATTCATGCTGCCTTGAAGCTACCTAAATCACAGTTTAGGACGGGTCTCTAGTCACTGCAGGCAGGGCTCTGGGAAAGGAACAAGTGTTCTCTACATCAACAGGGTGCTTTCATAGCCTGGGTGGGAGCTCCTCCTGATACGCTCTAGAGCTAAAAGGAAACTTGACGTGAGTCCTTTCCTCAAGGTAAAGCCTTGAATAGCCCTGCCGAAGTGGAAGCTTGGAGCAGAGTCCTTGAGGCATTAGCTTTAGGTCTGCTTTCTTTAACGTTAGTAAGCATTTCAGGAAACGGAGGACCTCGCCTGGGCACCCTACTCCCTGCACGAACACCGAGCACCGGCAGGCTCCACTAGGCTGCTAAGAAACTTCCAGGCCCGGAATCCTTTCCCAGTCACTCAGTGTATGCTGAGTGTAGGGCAACACACTGCACTCTTCCCTGGGAGAGCTAGATTTCCTCAGCACTCCAACAGCTCCAGGAACTGTGTTCTCTCACGTCCTACATGTCATGCAAATCTGCCTCATTGCCCTAGGCTGAGCGGCACTGAGAAACCAAAACTGCTTCGCATTCCTTCCACAAAGTCATACATTAAGACCCCATCCTTACAGGAGAAATTCGGCTTGCGTTCCTGCTGTAAACAAAGCACAGCTCTTCCTCTTACACTGCAGGGTTTTAGAAGAAGCTAAGCCCGAGAGCCTAGCAAGAGCGTTCCTTGGGGGAGGCGGTTGGCTACACGCAGAACTCCGTGCCAAATAAACTTTATTCAAGGAAGGGACCAGTGTGTAGCTAGAGTGTCTACTTGGTAGAAATCACAAGGAGGTAGGCTGCGTGTTCGCTGGAAACAGGGCCTTATGGCACAAGCCTTGCTTTCCCATTTTGAATGCTCCATTCATGCTGCCTTGAAGCTACCTAAATAACAGTTTTAGGACGGGTCTCTAGTCACTGCAGGCAGGGCTCTGGGAAAGGAACGAGTCTTCTCTACATCAACAGGGTGCTTTCATAGCCTGGGTGGGAGCTCCTCCTGATACGCTCTAGAGCTAAAAGGAAACTTGACGTGAGTCCTTTCCTCAAGGTAAAGCCTTGAATAGCCCTGCCGAAGTGGAAGCTTGGAGCAGAGTCCTTGAGGCATTAGCTTTAGGTCTGCTTTCTTTAACGTTAGTAAGCATTTCAGGAAACGGAGGACCTCTCCTGGGCACCCTATTCCCTGCACGAACACCGAGCACCGGCAGGCTCCACTATGCTGCTAAGAAACTTCCAGGCCCGGAATCCTTTCCCAGTCACTCAGTGTATGCTGAGTGTAGGGCAACACACTGCACTCTTCCCTGGGAGAGCTAGATTTCCTCAGCACTCCAACAGCTCCAGGAACTGTGTTCTCTCACGTCCTACATGTCATGCCAATCTGCCTCATTGCCCTAGGCTGAGCGGCACTGAGAAACCAAAACTGCTTTGCATTCCTTCTACAAAGTCATACCTTAGGACCCCATCCTTTCAGGAGAAAATCAGCTTGCCTTGCTGCTGTAACCAAAGCACAGTTCTTCCTCTTACACTGCAGGGTTTTAGAAGAAGCTAAGCCCGATAGCCTAGCAAGAGCGCTCCTTGGGGGAGGCGTTTGGCTACACGCAGAACTCCGTGCCAAATAAACTTTATTCAAGGAAGGGACCAGTGTGTAGCTAGAGTGTCTACTTACTTGGTAGAAATCACATGGAGGTAGGCTACGTGTTCGCTGGAAACGGGGGCCTTATGGCACAAGCCTTGCTTTCCCATTTTGAGTGCTCCATTCATGCTGCCTTGAAGCTACCTAAATCACAGTTTAGGACGGGTCTCTAGTCACTGCAGGCAGGGCTCTGGGAAAGGAACAAGTGTTCTCTACATCAACAGGGTGCTTTCATAGCCTGGGTGGGAGCTCCTCCTGATACGCTCTAGAGCTAAAAGGAAACTTGACGTGAGTCCTTTCCTCAAGGTAAAGCCTTGAATAGCCCTGCCGAAGTGGAAGCTTGGAGCAGAGTCCTTGAGGCATTAGCTTTAGGTCTGCTTTCTTTAACGTTAGTAAGCATTTCAGGAAACGGAGGACCTCGCCTGGGCACCCTACTCCCTGCACGAACACCGAGCACCGGCAGGCTCCACTAGGCTGCTAAGAAACTTCCAGGCCCGGAATCCTTTCCCAGTCACTCAGTGTATGCTGAGTGTAGGGCAACACACTGCACTCTTCCCTGGGAGAGCTAGATTTCCTCAGCACTCCAACAGCTCCAGGAACTGTGTTCTCTCACGTCCTACATGTCATGCAAATCTGCCTCATTGCCCTAGGCTGAGCGGCACTGAGAAACCAAAACTGCTTCGCATTCCTTCCACAAAGTCATACATTAAGACCCCATCCTTACAGGAGAAATTCGGCTTGCGTTCCTGCTGTAAACAAAGCACAGCTCTTCCTCTTACACTGCAGGGTTTTAGAAGAAGCTAAGCCCGAGAGCCTAGCAAGAGCGTTCCTTGGGGGAGGCGGTTGGCTACACGCAGAACTCCGTGCCAAATAAACTTTATTCAAGGAAGGGACCAGTGTGTAGCTAGAGTGTATACTTGGTAGAAATCACAAGGAGGTAGGCTGCGTGTTCGCTGGAAACAGGGCCTTATGGCACAAGCCTTGCTTTCCCATTTTGAATGCTCCATTCATGCTGCCTTGAAGCTACCTAAATAACAGTTTTAGGACGGGTCTCTAGTCACTGCAGGCAGGGCTCTGGGAAAGGAACGAGTCTTCTCTACATCAACAGGGTGCTTTCATAGCCTGGGTGGGAGCTCCTCCTGATACGCTCTAGAGCTAAAAGGAAACTTGACGTGAGTCCTTTCCTCAAGGTAAAGCCTTGAATAGCCCTGCCGAAGTGGAAGCTTGGAGCAGAGTCCTTGAGGCATTAGCTTTAGGTCTGCTTTCTTTAACGTTAGTAAGCATTTCAGGAAACGGAGGACCTCGCCTGGGCACCCTATTCCCTGCACGAACACCGAGCACCGGCAGGCTCCACTAGGCTGCTAAGAAACTTCCAGGCCCGGAATCCTTTCCCAGTCACTCAGTGTATGCTGAGTGTAGGGCAACACACTGCACTCTTCCCTGGGAGAGCTAGATTTCCTCAGCACTCCAACAGCTCCAGGAACTGTGTTCTCTCACGTCCTACATGTCATGCCAATCTGCCTCATTGCCCTAGGCTGAGCGGCACTGAGAAACCAAAACTGCTTCGCATTCCTTCCACAAAGTCATACATTAAGACCCCATCCTTACAGGAGAAATTCGGCTTGCGTTCCTGCTGTAAACAAAGCACAGTTCTTCCTCTTACACTGCAGGGTTTTAGAAGAAGCTAAGCCCGATAGCCTAGCAAGAGCGCTCCTTGGGGGAGGCGTTTGGCTACACGCAGAACTCCGTGCCAAATAAACTTTATTCAAGGAAGGGACCAGTGTGTAGCTAGAGTGTCTACTTACTTGGTAGAAATCACATGGAGGTAGGCTACGTGTTCGCTGGAAACGGGGGCCTTATGGCACAAGCCTTGCTTTCCCATTTTGAGTGCTCCATTCATGCTGCCTTGAAGCTACCTAAATCACAGTTTAGGACGGGTCTCTAGTCACTGCAGGCAGGGCTCTGGGAAAGGAACAAGTGTTCTCTACATCAACAGGGTGCTTTCATAGCCTGGGTGGGAGCTCCTCCTGATACGCTCTAGAGCTAAAAGGAAACTTGACGTGAGTCCTTTCCTCAAGGTAAAGCCTTGAATAGCGCTGCCGAAGTGGAAGCTTGGAGCAGAGTCCTTGAGGCATTAGCTTTAGGTCTGCTTTCTTTAACGTTAGTAAGCATTTCAGGAAACGGAGGACCTCGCCTGGGCACCCTATTCCCTGCACGAACACCGAGCACCGGCAGGCTCCACTAGGCTGCTAAGAAACTTCCAGGCCCGGAATCCTTTCCCAGTCACTCAGTGTATGCTGAGTGTAGGGCAACACACTGCACTCTTCCCTGGGAGAGCTAGATTTCCTCAGCACTCCAACAGCTCCAGGAACTGTGTTCTCTCACGTCCTACATGTCATGCCAATCTGCCTCATTGCCCTAGGCTGAGCGGCACTGAGAAACCAAAACTGCTTCGCATTCCTTCCACAAAGTCATACATTAAGACCCCATCCTTACAGGAGAAATTCGGCTTGCGTTCCTGCTGTAAACAAAGCACAGTTCTTCCTCTTACACTGCAGGGTTTTAGAAGAAGCTAAGCCCGAGAGCCTAGCAAGAGCGCTCCTTGGGGGAGGCGTTTGGCTACACGCAGAACTCCGTGCCAAATAAACTTTATTCAAGGAAGGGACCAGTGTGTAGCTAGAGTGTCTACTTACTTGGTAGAAATCACATGGAGGTAGGCTACGTGTTCGCTGGAAACGGGGGCCTTATGGCACAAGCCTTGCTTTCCCATTTTGAGTGCTCCATTCATGCTGCCTTGAAGCTACCTAAATCACAGTTTAGGACGGGTCTCTAGTCACTGCAGGCAGGGCTCTGGGAAAGGAACAAGTGTTCTCTACATCAACAGGGTGCTTTCATAGCCTGGGTGGGAGCTCCTCCTGATACGCTCTAGAGCTAAAAGGAAACTTGACGTGAGTCCTTTCCTCAAGGTAAAGCCTTGAATAGCCCTGCCGAAGTGGAAGCTTGGAGCAGAGTCCTTGAGGCATTAGCTTTAGGTCTGCTTTCTTTAACGTTAGTAAGCATTTCAGGAAACGGAGGACCTCGCCTGGGCACCCTACTCCCTGCACGAACACCGAGCACCGGCAGGCTCCACTAGGCTGCTAAGAAACTTCCAGGCCCGGAATCCTTTCCCAGTCACTCAGTGTATGCTGAGTGTAGGGCAACACACTGCACTCTTCCCTGGGAGAGCTAGATTTCCTCAGCACTCCAACAGCTCCAGGAACTGTGTTCTCTCACGTCCTACATGTCATGCAAATCTGCCTCATTGCCCTAGGCTGAGCGGCACTGAGAAACCAAAACTGCTTCGCATTCCTTCCACAAAGTCATACATTAAGACCCCATCCTTACAGGAGAAATTCGGCTTGCGTTCCTGCTGTAAACAAAGCACAGCTCTTCCTCTTACACTGCAGGGTTTTAGAAGAAGCTAAGCCCGAGAGCCTAGCAAGAGCGTTCCTTGGGGGAGGCGGTTGGCTACACGCAGAACTCCGTGCCAAATAAACTTTATTCAAGGAAGGGACCAGTGTGTAGCTAGAGTGTCTACTTGGTAGAAATCACAAGGAGGTAGGCTGCGTGTTCGCTGGAAACAGGGCCTTATGGCACAAGCCTTGCTTTCCCATTTTGAATGCTCCATTCATGCTGCCTTGAAGCTACCTAAATAACAGTTTTAGGACGGGTCTCTAGTCACTGCAGGCAGGGCTCTGGGAAAGGAACGAGTCTTCTCTACATCAACAGGGTGCTTTCATAGCCTGGGTGGGAGCTCCTCCTGATACGCTCTAGAGCTAAAAGGAAACTTGACGTGAGTCCTTTCCTCAAGGTAAAGCCTTGAATAGCCCTGCCGAAGTGGAAGCTTGGAGCAGAGTCCTTGAGGCATTAGCTTTAGGTCTGCTTTCTTTAACGTTAGTAAGCATTTCAGGAAACGGAGGACCTCTCCTGGGCACCCTATTCCCTGCACGAACACCGAGCACCGGCAGGCTCCACTATGCTGCTAAGAAACTTCCAGGCCCGGAATCCTTTCCCAGTCACTCAGTGTATGCTGAGTGTAGGGCAACACACTGCACTCTTCCCTGGGAGAGCTAGATTTCCTCAGCACTCCAACAGCTCCAGGAACTGTGTTCTCTCACGTCCTACATGTCATGCCAATCTGCCTCATTGCCCTAGGCTGAGCGGCACTGAGAAACCAAAACTGCTTTGCATTCCTTCTACAAAGTCATACCTTAGGACCCCATCCTTTCAGGAGAAAATCAGCTTGCCTTGCTGCTGTAACCAAAGCACAGTTCTTCCTCTTACACTGCAGGGTTTTAGAAGAAGCTAAGCCCGATAGCCTAGCAAGAGCGCTCCTTGGGGGAGGCGTTTGGCTACACGCAGAACTCCGTGCCAAATAAACTTTATTCAAGGAAGGGACCAGTGTGTAGCTAGAGTGTCTACTTACTTGGTAGAAATCACATGGAGGTAGGCTACGTGTTCGCTGGAAACGGGGGCCTTATGGCACAAGCCTTGCTTTCCCATTTTGAGTGCTCCATTCATGCTGCCTTGAAGCTACCTAAATCACAGTTTAGGACGGGTCTCTAGTCACTGCAGGCAGGGCTCTGGGAAAGGAACAAGTGTTCTCTACATCAACAGGGTGCTTTCATAGCCTGGGTGGGAGCTCCTCCTGATACGCTCTAGAGCTAAAAGGAAACTTGACGTGAGTCCTTTCCTCAAGGTAAAGCCTTGAATAGCCCTGCCGAAGTGGAAGCTTGGAGCAGAGTCCTTGAGGCATTAGCTTTAGGTCTGCTTTCTTTAACGTTAGTAAGCATTTCAGGAAACGGAGGACCTCGCCTGGGCACCCTACTCCCTGCACGAACACCGAGCACCGGCAGGCTCCACTAGGCTGCTAAGAAACTTCCAGGCCCGGAATCCTTTCCCAGTCACTCAGTGTATGCTGAGTGTAGGGCAACACACTGCACTCTTCCCTGGGAGAGCTAGATTTCCTCAGCACTCCAACAGCTCCAGGAACTGTGTTCTCTCACGTCCTACATGTCATGCAAATCTGCCTCATTGCCCTAGGCTGAGCGGCACTGAGAAACCAAAACTGCTTCGCATTCCTTCCACAAAGTCATACATTAAGACCCCATCCTTACAGGAGAAATTCGGCTTGCGTTCCTGCTGTAAACAAAGCACAGTTCTTCCTCTTACACTGCAGGGTTTTAGAAGAAGCTAAGCCCGAGAGCCTAGCAAGAGCGCTCCTTGGGGGAGGCGGTTGGCTACACGCAGAACTCCGTGCCAAATAAACTTTATTCAAGGAAGGGACCAGTGTGTAGCTAGAGTGTATACTTGGTAGAAATCACAAGGAGGTAGGCTGCGTGTTCGCTGGAAACAGGGCCTTATGGCACAAGCCTTGCTTTCCCATTTTGAATGCTCCATTCATGCTGCCTTGAAGCTACCTAAATAACAGTTTTAGGAGGGGTCTCTAGTCACTGCAGGCAGGGCTCTGGGAAAGGAACGAGTCTTCTCTACATCAACAGGGTGCTTTCATAGCCTGGGTGGGAGCTCCTCCTGATACGCTCTAGAGCTAAAAGGAAACTTGACGTGAGTCCTTTCCTCAAGGTAAAGCCTTGAATAGCCCTGCCGAAGTGGAAGCTTGGAGCAGAGTCCTTGAGGCATTAGCTTTAGGTCTGCTTTCTTTAACGTTAGTAAGCATTTCAGGAAACGGAGGACCTCTCCTGGGCACCCTATTCCCTGCACGAACACCGAGCACCGGCAGGCTCCACTATGCTGCTAAGAAACTTCCAGGCCCGGAATCCTTTCCCAGTCACTCAGTGTATGCTGAGTGTAGGGCAACACACTGCACTCTTCCCTGGGAGAGCTAGATTTCCTCAGCACTCCAACAGCTCCAGGAACTGTGTTCTCTCACGTCCTACATGTCATGCCAATCTGCCTCATTGCCCTAGGCTGAGCGGCACTGAGAAACCAAAACTGCTTTGCATTCCTTCTACAAAGTCATACCTTAGGACCCCATCCTTTCAGGAGAAAATCAGCTTGCCTTGCTGCTGTAACCAAAGCACAGTTCTTCCTCTTACACTGCAGGGTTTTAGAAGAAGCTAAGCCCAATAGCCTAGCAAGAGCGCTCCTTGGGGGAGGCGTTTGGCTACACGCAGAACTCCGTGCCAAATAAACTTTATTCAAGGAAGGGACCAGTGTGTAGCTAGAGTGTCTACTTACTTGGTAGAAATCACATGGAGGTAGGCTACGTGTTCGCTGGAAACGGGGGCCTTATGGCACAAGCCTTGCTTTCCCATTTTGAGTGCTCCATTCATGCTGCCTTGAAGCTACCTAAATCACAGTTTAGGACGGGTCTCTAGTCACTGCAGGCAGGGCTCTGGGAAAGGAACGAGTCTTCTCTACATCAACAGGGTGCTTTCATAGCCTGGGTGGGAGCTCCTCCTGATACGCTCTAGAGCTAAAAGGAAACTTGACGTGAGTCCTTTCCTCAAGGTAAAGCCTTGAATAGCCCTGCCGAAGTGGAAGCTTGGAGCAGAGTCCTTGAGGCATTAGCTTTAGGTCTGCTTTCTTTAACGTTAGTAAGCATTTCAGGAAACGGAGGACCTCGCCTGGGCACCCTATTCCCTGCACGAACACCGAGCACCGGCAGGCTCCACTAGGCTGCTAAGAAACTTCCAGGCCCGGAATCCTTTCCCAGTCACTCAGTGTATGCTGAGTGTAGGGCAACACACTGCACTCTTCCCTGGGAGAGCTAGATTTCCTCAGCACTCCAACAGCTCCAGGAACTGTGTTCTCTCACGTCCTACATGTCATGCAAATCTGCCTCATTGCCCTAGGCTGAGCGGCACTGAGAAACCAAAACTGCTTCGCATTCCTTCCACAAAGTCATACATTAAGACCCCATCCTTACAGGAGAAATTCGGCTTGCGTTCCTGCTGTAAACAAAGCACAGTTCTTCCTCTTACACTGCAGGGTTTTAGAAGAAGCTAAGCCCGAGAGCCTAGCAAGAGCGCTCCTTGGGGGAGGCGGTTGGCTACACGCAGAACTCCGTGCCAAATAAACTTTATTCAAGGAAGGGACCAGTGTGTAGCTAGAGTGTATACTTGGTAGAAATCACAAGGAGGTAGGCTGCGTGTTCGCTGGAAACAGGGCCTTATGGCACAAGCCTTGCTTTCCCATTTTGAATGCTCCATTCATGCTGCCTTGAAGCTACCTAAATAACAGTTTTAGGAGGGGTCTCTAGTCACTGCAGGCAGGGCTCTGGGAAAGGAACGAGTCTTCTCTACATCAACAGGGTGCTTTCATAGCCTGGGTGGGAGCTCCTCCTGATACGCTCTAGAGCTAAAAGGAAACTTGACGTGAGTCCTTTCCTCAAGGTAAAGCCTTGAATAGCCCTGCCGAAGTGGAAGCTTGGAGCAGAGTCCTTGAGGCATTAGCTTTAGGTCTGCTTTCTTTAACGTTAGTAAGCATTTCAGGAAACGGAGGACCTCTCCTGGGCACCCTATTCCCTGCACGAACACCGAGCACCGGCAGGCTCCACTATGCTGCTAAGAAACTTCCAGGCCCGGAATCCTTTCCCAGTCACTCAGTGTATGCTGAGTGTAGGGCAACACACTGCACTCTTCCCTGGGAGAGCTAGATTTCCTCAGCACTCCAACAGCTCCAGGAACTGTGTTCTCTCACGTCCTACATGTCATGCCAATCTGCCTCATTGCCCTAGGCTGAGCGGCACTGAGAAACCAAAACTGCTTTGCATTCCTTCTACAAAGTCATACCTTAGGACCCCATCCTTTCAGGAGAAAATCAGCTTGCCTTGCTGCTGTAACCAAAGCACAGTTCTTCCTCTTACACTGCAGGGTTTTAGAAGAAGCTAAGCCCGATAGCCTAGCAAGAGCGCTCCTTGGGGGAGGCGTTTGGCTACACGCAGAACTCCGTGCCAAATAAACTTTATTCAAGGAAGGGACCAGTGTGTAGCTAGAGTGTCTACTTACTTGGTAGAAATCACATGGAGGTAGGCTACGTGTTCGCTGGAAACGGGGGCCTTATGGCACAAGCCTTGCTTTCCCATTTTGAGTGCTCCATTCATGCTGCCTTGAAGCTACCTAAATCACAGTTTAGGACGGGTCTCTAGTCACTGCAGGCAGGGCTCTGGGAAAGGAACAAGTGTTCTCTACATCAACAGGGTGCTTTCATAGCCTGGGTGGGAGCTCCTCCTGATACGCTCTAGAGCTAAAAGGAAACTTGACGTGAGTCCTTTCCTCAAGGTAAAGCCTTGAATAGCCCTGCCGCAGTGGAAGCTTGGAGCAGAGTCCTTGAGGCATTAGCTTTAGGTCTGCTTTCTTTAACGTTAGTAAGCATTTCAGGAAACGGAGGACCTCGCCTGGGCACCCTACTCCCTGCACGAACACCGAGCACCGGCAGGCTCCACTAGGCTGCTAAGAAACTTCCAGGCCCGGAATCCTTTCCCAGTCACTCAGTGTATGCTGAGTGTAGGGCAACACACTGCACTCTTCCCTGGGAGAGCTAGATTTCCTCAGCACTCCAACAGCTCCAGGAACTGTGTTCTCTCACGTCCTACATGTCATGCAAATCTGCCTCATTGCCCTAGGCTGAGCGGCACTGAGAAACCAAAACTGCTTCGCATTCCTTCCACAAAGTCATACATTAAGACCCCATCCTTACAGGAGAAATTCGGCTTGCGTTCCTGCTGTAAACAAAGCACAGTTCTTCCTCTTACACTGCAGGGTTTTAGAAGAAGCTAAGCCCGAGAGCCTAGCAAGAGCGTTCCTTGGGGGAGGCGGTTGGCTACACGCAGAACTCCGTGCCAAATAAACTTTATTCAAGGAAGGGACCAGTGTGTAGCTAGAGTGTATACTTGGTAGAAATCACAAGGAGGTAGGCTGCGTGTTCGCTGGAAACAGGGCCTTATGGCACAAGCCTTGCTTTCCCATTTTGAATGCTCCATTCATGCTGCCTTGAAGCTACCTAAATCACAGTTTTAGGACGGGTCTCTAGTCACTGCAGGCAGGGCTCTGGGAAAGGAACGAGTCTTCTCTACATCAACAGGGTGCTTTCATAGCCTGGGTGGGAGCTCCTCCTGATACGCTCTAGAGCTAAAAGGAAACTTGACGTGAGTCCTTTCCTCAAGGTAAAGCCTTGAATAGCCCTGCCGAAGTGGAAGCTTGGAGCAGAGTCCTTGAGGCATTAGCTTTAGGTCTGCTTTCTTTAACGTTAGTAAGCATTTCAGGAAACGGAGGACCTCGCCTGGGCACCCTATTCCCTGCACGAACACCGAGCACCGGCAGGCTCCACTAGGCTGCTAAGAAACTTCCAGGCCCGGAATCCTTTCCCAGTCACTCAGTGTATGCTGAGTGTAGGGCAACACACTGCACTCTTCCCTGGGAGAGCTAGATTTCCTCAGCACTCCAACAGCTCCAGGAACTGTGTTCTCTCACGTCCTACATGTCATGCCAATCTGCCTCATTGCCCTAGGCTGAGCGGCACTGAGAAACCAAAACTGCTTCGCATTCCTTCCACAAAGTCATACATTAAGACCCCATCCTTACAGGAGAAATTCGGCTTGCGTTCCTGCTGTAAACAAAGCACAGTTCTTCCTCTTACACTGCAGGGTTTTAGAAGAAGCTAAGCCCGAGAGCCTAGCAAGAGCGCTCCTTGGGGGAGGCGGTTGGCTACACGCAGAACTCCGTGCCAAATAAACTTTATTCAAGGAAGGGACCAGTGTGTAGCTAGAGTGTATACTTGGTAGAAATCACAAGGAGGTAGGCTGCGTGTTCGCTGGAAACAGGGCCTTATGGCACAAGCCTTGCTTTCCCATTTTGAATGCTCCATTCATGCTGCCTTGAAGCTACCTAAATAACAGTTTTAGGAGGGGTCTCTAGTCACTGCAGGCAGGGCTCTGGGAAAGGAACGAGTCTTCTCTACATCAACAGGGTGCTTTCATAGCCTGGGTGGGAGCTCCTCCTGATACGCTCTAGAGCTAAAAGGAAACTTGACGTGAGTCCTTTCCTCAAGGTAAAGCCTTGAATAGCCCTGCCGAAGTGGAAGCTTGGAGCAGAGTCCTTGAGGCATTAGCTTTAGGTCTGCTTTCTTTAACGTTAGTAAGCATTTCAGGAAACGGAGGACCTCTCCTGGGCACCCTATTCCCTGCACGAACACCGAGCACCGGCAGGCTCCACTATGCTGCTAAGAAACTTCCAGGCCCGGAATCCTTTCCCAGTCACTCAGTGTATGCTGAGTGTAGGGCAACACACTGCACTCTTCCCTGGGAGAGCTAGATTTCCTCAGCACTCCAACAGCTCCAGGAACTGTGTTCTCTCACGTCCTACATGTCATGCCAATCTGCCTCATTGCCCTAGGCTGAGCGGCACTGAGAAACCAAAACTGCTTTGCATTCCTTCTACAAAGTCATACCTTAGGACCCCATCCTTTCAGGAGAAAATCAGCTTGCCTTGCTGCTGTAACCAAAGCACAGTTCTTCCTCTTACACTGCAGGGTTTTAGAAGAAGCTAAGCCCGATAGCCTAGCAAGAGCGCTCCTTGGGGGAGGCGTTTGGCTACACGCAGAACTCCGTGCCAAATAAACTTTATTCAAGGAAGGGACCAGTGTGTAGCTAGAGTGTCTACTTACTTGGTAGAAATCACATGGAGGTAGGCTACGTGTTCGCTGGAAACGGGGGCCTTATGGCACAAGCCTTGCTTTCCCATTTTGAGTGCTCCATTCATGCTGCCTTGAAGCTACCTAAATCACAGTTTAGGACGGGTCTCTAGTCACTGCAGGCAGGGCTCTGGGAAAGGAACAAGTGTTCTCTACATCAACAGGGTGCTTTCATAGCCTGGGTGGGAGCTCCTCCTGATACGCTCTAGAGCTAAAAGGAAACTTGACGTGAGTCCTTTCCTCAAGGTAAAGCCTTGAATAGCCCTGCCGAAGTGGAAGCTTGGAGCAGAGTCCTTGAGGCATTAGCTTTAGGTCTGCTTTCTTTAACGTTAGTAAGCATTTCAGGAAACGGAGGACCTCGCCTGGGCACCCTACTCCCTGCACGAACACCGAGCACCGGCAGGCTCCACTAGGCTGCTAAGAAACTTCCAGGCCCGGAATCCTTTCCCAGTCACTCAGTGTATGCTGAGTGTAGGGCAACACACTGCACTCTTCCCTGGGAGAGCTAGATTTCCTCAGCACTCCAACAGCTCCAGGAACTGTGTTCTCTCACGTCCTACATGTCATGCAAATCTGCCTCATTGCCCTAGGCTGAGCGGCACTGAGAAACCAAAACTGCTTCGCATTCCTTCCACAAAGTCATACATTAAGACCCCATCCTTACAGGAGAAATTCGGCTTGCGTTCCTGCTGTAAACAAAGCACAGCTCTTCCTCTTACACTGCAGGGTTTTAGAAGAAGCTAAGCCCGAGAGCCTAGCAAGAGCGTTCCTTGGGGGAGGCGGTTGGCTACACGCAGAACTCCGTGCCAAATAAACTTTATTCAAGGAAGGGACCAGTGTGTAGCTAGAGTGTATACTTGGTAGAAATCACAAGGAGGTAGGCTGCGTGTTCGCTGGAAACAGGGCCTTATGGCACAAGCCTTGCTTTCCCATTTTGAATGCTCCATTCATGCTGCCTTGAAGCTACCTAAATAACAGTTTTAGGACGGGTCTCTAGTCACTGCAGGCAGGGCTCTGGGAAAGGAACGAGTCTTCTCTACATCAACAGGGTGCTTTCATAGCCTGGGTGGGAGCTCCTCCTGATACGCTCTAGAGCTAAAAGGAAACTTGACGTGAGTCCTTTCCTCAAGGTAAAGCCTTGAATAGCCCTGCCGAAGTGGAAGCTTGGAGCAGAGTCCTTGAGGCATTAGCTTTAGGTCTGCTTTCTTTAACGTTAGTAAGCATTTCAGGAAACGGAGGACCTCGCCTGGGCACCCTATTCCCTGCACGAACACCGAGCACCGGCAGGCTCCACTAGGCTGCTAAGAAACTTCCAGGCCCGGAATCCTTTCCCAGTCACTCAGTGTATGCTGAGTGTAGGGCAACACACTGCACTCTTCCCTGGGAGAGCTAGATTTCCTCAGCACTCCAACAGCTCCAGGAACTGTGTTCTCTCACGTCCTACATGTCATGCCAATCTGCCTCATTGCCCTAGGCTGAGCGGCACTGAGAAACCAAAACTGCTTCGCATTCCTTCCACAAAGTCATACATTAAGACCCCATCCTTACAGGAGAAATTCGGCTTGCGTTCCTGCTGTAAACAAAGCACAGTTCTTCCTCTTACACTGCAGGGTTTTAGAAGAAGCTAAGCCCGATAGCCTAGCAAGAGCGCTCCTTGGGGGAGGCGTTTGGCTACACGCAGAACTCCGTGCCAAATAAACTTTATTCAAGGAAGGGACCAGTGTGTAGCTAGAGTGTCTACTTACTTGGTAGAAATCACATGGAGGTAGGCTACGTGTTCGCTGGAAACGGGGGCCTTATGGCACAAGCCTTGCTTTCCCATTTTGAGTGCTCCATTCATGCTGCCTTGAAGCTACCTAAATCACAGTTTAGGACGGGTCTCTAGTCACTGCAGGCAGGGCTCTGGGAAAGGAACAAGTGTTCTCTACATCAACAGGGTGCTTTCATAGCCTGGGTGGGAGCTCCTCCTGATACGCTCTAGAGCTAAAAGGAAACTTGACGTGAGTCCTTTCCTCAAGGTAAAGCCTTGAATAGCGCTGCCGAAGTGGAAGCTTGGAGCAGAGTCCTTGAGGCATTAGCTTTAGGTCTGCTTTCTTTAACGTTAGTAAGCATTTCAGGAAACGGAGGACCTCGCCTGGGCACCCTATTCCCTGCACGAACACCGAGCACCGGCAGGCTCCACTAGGCTGCTAAGAAACTTCCAGGCCCGGAATCCTTTCCCAGTCACTCAGTGTATGCTGAGTGTAGGGCAACACACTGCACTCTTCCCTGGGAGAGCTAGATTTCCTCAGCACTCCAACAGCTCCAGGAACTGTGTTCTCTCACGTCCTACATGTCATGCCAATCTGCCTCATTGCCCTAGGCTGAGCGGCACTGAGAAACCAAAACTGCTTCGCATTCCTTCCACAAAGTCATACATTAAGACCCCATCCTTACAGGAGAAATTCGGCTTGCGTTCCTGCTGTAAACAAAGCACAGTTCTTCCTCTTACACTGCAGGGTTTTAGAAGAAGCTAAGCCCGAGAGCCTAGCAAGAGCGCTCCTTGGGGGAGGCGTTTGGCTACACGCAGAACTCCGTGCCAAATAAACTTTATTCAAGGAAGGGACCAGTGTGTAGCTAGAGTGTCTACTTACTTGGTAGAAATCACATGGAGGTAGGCTACGTGTTCGCTGGAAACGGGGGCCTTATGGCACAAGCCTTGCTTTCCCATTTTGAGTGCTCCATTCATGCTGCCTTGAAGCTACCTAAATCACAGTTTAGGACGGGTCTCTAGTCACTGCAGGCAGGGCTCTGGGAAAGGAACAAGTGTTCTCTACATCAACAGGGTGCTTTCATAGCCTGGGTGGGAGCTCCTCCTGATACGCTCTAGAGCTAAAAGGAAACTTGACGTGAGTCCTTTCCTCAAGGTAAAGCCTTGAATAGCCCTGCCGAAGTGGAAGCTTGGAGCAGAGTCCTTGAGGCATTAGCTTTAGGTCTGCTTTCTTTAACGTTAGTAAGCATTTCAGGAAACGGAGGACCTCGCCTGGGCACCCTACTCCCTGCACGAACACCGAGCACCGGCAGGCTCCACTAGGCTGCTAAGAAACTTCCAGGCCCGGAATCCTTTCCCAGTCACTCAGTGTATGCTGAGTGTAGGGCAACACACTGCACTCTTCCCTGGGAGAGCTAGATTTCCTCAGCACTCCAACAGCTCCAGGAACTGTGTTCTCTCACGTCCTACATGTCATGCAAATCTGCCTCATTGCCCTAGGCTGAGCGGCACTGAGAAACCAAAACTGCTTCGCATTCCTTCCACAAAGTCATACATTAAGACCCCATCCTTACAGGAGAAATTCGGCTTGCGTTCCTGCTGTAAACAAAGCACAGCTCTTCCTCTTACACTGCAGGGTTTTAGAAGAAGCTAAGCCCGAGAGCCTAGCAAGAGCGTTCCTTGGGGGAGGCGGTTGGCTACACGCAGAACTCCGTGCCAAATAAACTTTATTCAAGGAAGGGACCAGTGTGTAGCTAGAGTGTCTACTTGGTAGAAATCACAAGGAGGTAGGCTGCGTGTTCGCTGGAAACAGGGCCTTATGGCACAAGCCTTGCTTTCCCATTTTGAATGCTCCATTCATGCTGCCTTGAAGCTACCTAAATAACAGTTTTAGGACGGGTCTCTAGTCACTGCAGGCAGGGCTCTGGGAAAGGAACGAGTCTTCTCTACATCAACAGGGTGCTTTCATAGCCTGGGTGGGAGCTCCTCCTGATACGCTCTAGAGCTAAAAGGAAACTTGACGTGAGTCCTTTCCTCAAGGTAAAGCCTTGAATAGCCCTGCCGAAGTGGAAGCTTGGAGCAGAGTCCTTGAGGCATTAGCTTTAGGTCTGCTTTCTTTAACGTTAGTAAGCATTTCAGGAAACGGAGGACCTCTCCTGGGCACCCTATTCCCTGCACGAACACCGAGCACCGGCAGGCTCCACTATGCTGCTAAGAAACTTCCAGGCCCGGAATCCTTTCCCAGTCACTCAGTGTATGCTGAGTGTAGGGCAACACACTGCACTCTTCCCTGGGAGAGCTAGATTTCCTCAGCACTCCAACAGCTCCAGGAACTGTGTTCTCTCACGTCCTACATGTCATGCCAATCTGCCTCATTGCCCTAGGCTGAGCGGCACTGAGAAACCAAAACTGCTTTGCATTCCTTCTACAAAGTCATACCTTAGGACCCCATCCTTTCAGGAGAAAATCAGCTTGCCTTGCTGCTGTAACCAAAGCACAGTTCTTCCTCTTACACTGCAGGGTTTTAGAAGAAGCTAAGCCCGATAGCCTAGCAAGAGCGCTCCTTGGGGGAGGCGTTTGGCTACACGCAGAACTCCGTGCCAAATAAACTTTATTCAAGGAAGGGACCAGTGTGTAGCTAGAGTGTCTACTTACTTGGTAGAAATCACATGGAGGTAGGCTACGTGTTCGCTGGAAACGGGGGCCTTATGGCACAAGCCTTGCTTTCCCATTTTGAGTGCTCCATTCATGCTGCCTTGAAGCTACCTAAATCACAGTTTAGGACGGGTCTCTAGTCACTGCAGGCAGGGCTCTGGGAAAGGAACAAGTGTTCTCTACATCAACAGGGTGCTTTCATAGCCTGGGTGGGAGCTCCTCCTGATACGCTCTAGAGCTAAAAGGAAACTTGACGTGAGTCCTTTCCTCAAGGTAAAGCCTTGAATAGCCCTGCCGAAGTGGAAGCTTGGAGCAGAGTCCTTGAGGCATTAGCTTTAGGTCTGCTTTCTTTAACGTTAGTAAGCATTTCAGGAAACGGAGGACCTCGCCTGGGCACCCTACTCCCTGCACGAACACCGAGCACCGGCAGGCTCCACTAGGCTGCTAAGAAACTTCCAGGCCCGGAATCCTTTCCCAGTCACTCAGTGTATGCTGAGTGTAGGGCAACACACTGCACTCTTCCCTGGGAGAGCTAGATTTCCTCAGCACTCCAACAGCTCCAGGAACTGTGTTCTCTCACGTCCTACATGTCATGCAAATCTGCCTCATTGCCCTAGGCTGAGCAGCACTGAGAAACCAAAACTGCTTCGCATTCCTTCCACAAAGTCATACATTAAGACCCCATCCTTACAGGAGAAATTCGGCTTGCGTTCCTGCTGTAAACAAAGCACAGTTCTTCCTCTTACACTGCAGGGTTTTAGAAGAAGCTAAGCCCGAGAGCCTAGCAAGAGCGCTCCTTGGGGGAGGCGGTTGGCTACACGCAGAACTCCGTGCCAAATAAACTTTATTCAAGGAAGGGACCAGTGTGTAGCTAGAGTGTATACTTGGTAGAAATCACAAGGAGGTAGGCTGCGTGTTCGCTGGAAACAGGGCCTTATGGCACAAGCCTTGCTTTCCCATTTTGAATGCTCCATTCATGCTGCCTTGAAGCTACCTAAATAACAGTTTTAGGAGGGGTCTCTAGTCACTGCAGGCAGGGCTCTGGGAAAGGAACGAGTCTTCTCTACATCAACAGGGTGCTTTCATAGCCTGGGTGGGAGCTCCTCCTGATACGCTCTAGAGCTAAAAGGAAACTTGACGTGAGTCCTTTCCTCAAGGTAAAGCCTTGAATAGCCCTGCCGAAGTGGAAGCTTGGAGCAGAGTCCTTGAGGCATTAGCTTTAGGTCTGCTTTCTTTAACGTTAGTAAGCATTTCAGGAAACGGAGGACCTCGCCTGGGCACCCTACTCCCTGCACGAACACCGAGCACCGGCAGGCTCCACTAGGCTGCTAAGAAACTTCCAGGCCCGGAATCCTTTCCCAGTCACTCAGTGTATGCTGAGTGTAGGGCAACACACTGCACTCTTCCCTGGGAGAGCTAGATTTCCTCAGCACTCCAACAGCTCCAGGAACTGTGTTCTCTCACGTCCTACATGTCATGCAAATCTGCCTCATTGCCCTAGGCTGAGCGGCACTGAGAAACCAAAACTGCTTCGCATTCCTTCCACAAAGTCATACATTAAGACCCCATCCTTACAGGAGAAATTCGGCTTGCGTTCCTGCTGTAAACAAAGCACAGCTCTTCCTCTTACACTGCAGTGTTTTAGAAGAAGCTAAGCCCGAGAGCCTAGCAAGAGCGTTCCTTGGGGGAGGCGGTTGGCTACACGCAGAACTCCGTGCCAAATAAACTTTATTCAAGGAAGGGACCAGTGTGTAGCTACAGTGTATACTTGGTAGAAATCACAAGGAGGTAGGCTGCGTGTTCGCTGGAAGCAGGGCCTTATGGCACAAGCCTTGCTTTCCCATTTTGAATGCTCCATTCATGCTGCCTTGAAGCTACCTAAATAACAGTTTTAGGACGGGTCTCTAGTCACTGCAGGCAGGGCTCTGGGAAAGGAACGAGTCTTCTCTACATCAACAGGGTGCTTTCATAGCCTGGGTGGGAGCTCCTCCTGATACGCTCTAGAGCTAAAAGGAAACTTGACGTGAGTCCTTTCCTCAAGGTAAAGCCTTGAATAGCCCTGCCGAAGTGGAAGCTTGGAGCAGAGTCCTTGAGGCATTAGCTTTAGGTCTGCTTTCTTTAACGTTAGTAAGCATTTCAGGAAACGGAGGACCTCGCCTGGGCACCCTATTCCCTGCACGAACACCGAGCACCGGCAGGCTCCACTAGGCTGCTAAGAAACTTCCAGGCCCGGAATCCTTTCCCAGTCACTCAGTGTATGCTGAGTGTAGGGCAACACACTGCACTCTTCCCTGGGAGAGCTAGATTTCCTCAGCACTCCAACAGCTCCAGGAACTGTGTTCTCTCACGTCCTACATGTCATGCCAATCTGCCTCATTGCCCTAGGCTGAGCGGCACTGAGAAACCAAAACTGCTTTGCATTCCTTCTACAAAGTCATACCTTAGGACCCCATCCTTTCAGGAGAAAATCAGCTTGCCTTGCTGCTGTAACCAAAGCACAGTTCTTCCTCTTACACTGCAGGGTTTTAGAAGAAGCTAAGCCCGATAGCCTAGCAAGAGCGCTCCTTGGGGGAGGCGTTTGGCTACACGCAGAACTCCGTGCCAAATAAACTTTATTCAAGGAAGGGACCAGTGTGTAGCTAGAGTGTCTACTTACTTGGTAGAAATCACATGGAGGTAGGCTACGTGTTCGCTGGAAACGGGGGCCTTATGGCACAAGCCTTGCTTTCCCATTTTGAGTGCTCCATTCATGCTGCCTTGAAGCTACCTAAATCACAGTTTAGGACGGGTCTCTAGTCACTGCAGGCAGGGCTCTGGGAAAGGAACAAGTGTTCTCTACATCAACAGGGTGCTTTCATAGCCTGGGTGGGAGCTCCTCCTGATACGCTCTAGAGCTAAAAGGAAACTTGACGTGAGTCCTTTCCTCAAGGTAAAGCCTTGAATAGCCCTGCCGAAGTGGAAGCTTGGAGCAGAGTCCTTGAGGCATTAGCTTTAGGTCTGCTTTCTTTAACGTTAGTAAGCATTTCAGGAAACGGAGGACCTCGCCTGGGCACCCTACTCCCTGCACGAACACCGAGCACCGGCAGGCTCCACTAGGCTGCTAAGAAACTTCCAGGCCCGGAATCCTTTCCCAGTCACTCAGTGTATGCTGAGTGTAGGGCAACACACTGCACTCTTCCCTGGGAGAGCTAGATTTCCTCAGCACTCCAACAGCTCCAGGAACTGTGTTCTCTCACGTCCTACATGTCATGCAAATCTGCCTCATTGCCCTAGGCTGAGCGGCACTGAGAAACCAAAACTGCTTCGCATTCCTTCCACAAAGTCATACATTAAGACCCCATCCTTACAGGAGAAATTCGGCTTGCGTTCCTGCTGTAAACAAAGCACAGCTCTTCCTCTTACACTGCAGGGTTTTAGAAGAAGCTAAGCCCGAGAGCCTAGCAAGAGCGTTCCTTGGGGGAGGCGGTTGGCTACACGCAGAACTCCGTGCCAAATAAACTTTATTCAAGGAAGGGACCAGTGTGTAGCTAGAGTGTATACTTGGTAGAAATCACAAGGAGGTAGGCTGCGTGTTCGCTGGAAACAGGGCCTTATGGCACAAGCCTTGCTTTCCCATTTTGAATGCTCCATTCATGCTGCCTTGAAGCTACCTAAATAACAGTTTTAGGACGGGTCTCTAGTCACTGCAGGCAGGGCTCTGGGAAAGGAACGAGTCTTCTCTACATCAACAGGGTGCTTTCATAGCCTGGGTGGGAGCTCCTCCTGATACGCTCTAGAGCTAAAAGGAAACTTGACGTGAGTCCTTTCCTCAAGGTAAAGCCTTGAATAGCCCTGCCGAAGTGGAAGCTTGGAGCAGAGTCCTTGAGGCATTAGCTTTAGGTCTGCTTTCTTTAACGTTAGTAAGCATTTCAGGAAACGGAGGACCTCGCCTGGGCACCCTATTCCCTGCACGAACACCGAGCACCGGCAGGCTCCACTAGGCTGCTAAGAAACTTCCAGGCCCGGAATCCTTTCCCAGTCACTCAGTGTATGCTGAGTGTAGGGCAACACACTGCACTCTTCCCTGGGAGAGCTAGATTTCCTCAGCACTCCAACAGCTCCAGGAACTGTGTTCTCTCACGTCCTACATGTCATGCCAATCTGCCTCATTGCCCTAGGCTGAGCGGCACTGAGAAACCAAAACTGCTTTGCATTCCTTCTACAAAGTCATACCTTAGGACCCCATCCTTTCAGGAGAAAATCAGCTTGCCTTGCTGCTGTAACCAAAGCACAGTTCTTCCTCTTACACTGCAGGGTTTTAGAAGAAGCTAAGCCCGATAGCCTAGCAAGAGCGCTCCTTGGGGGAGGCGTTTGGCTACACGCAGAACTCCGTGCCAAATAAACTTTATTCAAGGAAGGGACCAGTGTGTAGCTAGAGTGTCTACTTACTTGGTAGAAATCACATGGAGGTAGGCTACGTGTTCGCTGGAAACGGGGGCCTTATGGCACAAGCCTTGCTTTCCCATTTTGAGTGCTCCATTCATGCTGCCTTGAAGCTACCTAAATCACAGTTTAGGACGGGTCTCTAGTCACTGCAGGCAGGGCTCTGGGAAAGGAACAAGTGTTCTCTACATCAACAGGGTGCTTTCATAGCCTGGGTGGGAGCTCCTCCTGATACGCTCTAGAGCTAAAAGGAAACTTGACGTGAGTCCTTTCCTCAAGGTAAAGCCTTGAATAGCCCTGCCGAAGTGGAAGCTTGGAGCAGAGTCCTTGAGGCATTAGCTTTAGGTCTGCTTTCTTTAACGTTAGTAAGCATTTCAGGAAACGGAGGACCTCGCCTGGGCACCCTACTCCCTGCACGAACACCGAGCACCGGCAGGCTCCACTAGGCTGCTAAGAAACTTCCAGGCCCGGAATCCTTTCCCAGTCACTCAGTGTATGCTGAGTGTAGGGCAACACACTGCACTCTTCCCTGGGAGAGCTAGATTTCCTCAGCACTCCAACAGCTCCAGGAACTGTGTTCTCTCACGTCCTACATGTCATGCAAATCTGCCTCATTGCCCTAGGCTGAGCGGCACTGAGAAACCAAAACTGCTTCGCATTCCTTCCACAAAGTCATACATTAAGACCCCATCCTTACAGGAGAAATTCGGCTTGCGTTCCTGCTGTAAACAAAGCACAGCTCTTCCTCTTACACTGCAGGGTTTTAGAAGAAGCTAAGCCCGAGAGCCTAGCAAGAGCGTTCCTTGGGGGAGGCGGTTGGCTACACGCAGAACTCCGTGCCAAATAAACTTTATTCAAGGAAGGGACCAGTGTGTAGCTAGAGTGTATACTTGGTAGAAATCACAAGGAGGTAGGCTGCGTGTTCGCTGGAAACAGGGCCTTATGGCACAAGCCTTGCTTTCCCATTTTGAATGCTCCATTCATGCTGCCTTGAAGCTACCTAAATAACAGTTTTAGGACGGGTCTCTAGTCACTGCAGGCAGGGCTCTGGGAAAGGAACGAGTCTTCTCTACATCAACAGGGTGCTTTCATAGCCTGGGTGGGAGCTCCTCCTGATACGCTCTAGAGCTAAAAGGAAACTTGACGTGAGTCCTTTCCTCAAGGTAAAGCCTTGAATAGCCCTGCCGAAGTGGAAGCTTGGAGCAGAGTCCTTGAGGCATTAGCTTTAGGTCTGCTTTCTTTAACGTTAGTAAGCATTTCAGGAAACGGAGGACCTCGCCTGGGCACCCTATTCCCTGCACGAACACCGAGCACCGGCAGGCTCCACTAGGCTGCTAAGAAACTTCCAGGCCCGGAATCCTTTCCCAGTCACTCAGTGTATGCTGAGTGTAGGGCAACACACTGCACTCTTCCCTGGGAGAGCTAGATTTCCTCAGCACTCCAACAGCTCCAGGAACTGTGTTCTCTCACGTCCTACATGTCATGCCAATCTGCCTCATTGCCCTAGGCTGAGCGGCACTGAGAAACCAAAACTGCTTCGCATTCCTTCCACAAAGTCATACATTAAGACCCCATCCTTACAGGAGAAATTCGGCTTGCGTTCCTGCTGTAAACAAAGCACAGTTCTTCCTCTTACACTGCAGGGTTTTAGAAGAAGCTAAGCCCGATAGCCTAGCAAGAGCGCTCCTTGGGGGAGGCGTTTGGCTACACGCAGAACTCCGTGCCAAATAAACTTTATTCAAGGAAGGGACCAGTGTGTAGCTAGAGTGTCTACTTACTTGGTAGAAATCACATGGAGGTAGGCTACGTGTTCGCTGGAAACGGGGGCCTTATGGCACAAGCCTTGCTTTCCCATTTTGAGTGCTCCATTCATGCTGCCTTGAAGCTACCTAAATCACAGTTTAGGACGGGTCTCTAGTCACTGCAGGCAGGGCTCTGGGAAAGGAACAAGTGTTCTCTACATCAACAGGGTGCTTTCATAGCCTGGGTGGGAGCTCCTCCTGATACGCTCTAGAGCTAAAAGGAAACTTGACGTGAGTCCTTTCCTCAAGGTAAAGCCTTGAATAGCGCTGCCGAAGTGGAAGCTTGGAGCAGAGTCCTTGAGGCATTAGCTTTAGGTCTGCTTTCTTTAACGTTAGTAAGCATTTCAGGAAACGGAGGACCTCGCCTGGGCACCCTATTCCCTGCACGAACACCGAGCACCGGCAGGCTCCACTAGGCTGCTAAGAAACTTCCAGGCCCGGAATCCTTTCCCAGTCACTCAGTGTATGCTGAGTGTAGGGCAACACACTGCACTCTTCCCTGGGAGAGCTAGATTTCCTCAGCACTCCAACAGCTCCAGGAACTGTGTTCTCTCACGTCCTACATGTCATGCCAATCTGCCTCATTGCCCTAGGCTGAGCGGCACTGAGAAACCAAAACTGCTTCGCATTCCTTCCACAAAGTCATACATTAAGACCCCATCCTTACAGGAGAAATTCGGCTTGCGTTCCTGCTGTAAACAAAGCACAGTTCTTCCTCTTACACTGCAGGGTTTTAGAAGAAGCTAAGCCCGAGAGCCTAGCAAGAGCGCTCCTTGGGGGAGGCGTTTGGCTACACGCAGAACTCCGTGCCAAATAAACTTTATTCAAGGAAGGGACCAGTGTGTAGCTAGAGTGTCTACTTACTTGGTAGAAATCACATGGAGGTAGGCTACGTGTTCGCTGGAAACGGGGGCCTTATGGCACAAGCCTTGCTTTCCCATTTTGAGTGCTCCATTCATGCTGCCTTGAAGCTACCTAAATCACAGTTTAGGACGGGTCTCTAGTCACTGCAGGCAGGGCTCTGGGAAAGGAACAAGTGTTCTCTACATCAACAGGGTGCTTTCATAGCCTGGGTGGGAGCTCCTCCTGATACGCTCTAGAGCTAAAAGGAAACTTGACGTGAGTCCTTTCCTCAAGGTAAAGCCTTGAATAGCCCTGCCGAAGTGGAAGCTTGGAGCAGAGTCCTTGAGGCATTAGCTTTAGGTCTGCTTTCTTTAACGTTAGTAAGCATTTCAGGAAACGGAGGACCTCGCCTGGGCACCCTACTCCCTGCACGAACACCGAGCACCGGCAGGCTCCACTAGGCTGCTAAGAAACTTCCAGGCCCGGAATCCTTTCCCAGTCACTCAGTGTATGCTGAGTGTAGGGCAACACACTGCACTCTTCCCTGGGAGAGCTAGATTTCCTCAGCACTCCAACAGCTCCAGGAACTGTGTTCTCTCACGTCCTACATGTCATGCAAATCTGCCTCATTGCCCTAGGCTGAGCGGCACTGAGAAACCAAAACTGCTTCGCATTCCTTCCACAAAGTCATACATTAAGACCCCATCCTTACAGGAGAAATTCGGCTTGCGTTCCTGCTGTAAACAAAGCACAGCTCTTCCTCTTACACTGCAGGGTTTTAGAAGAAGCTAAGCCCGAGAGCCTAGCAAGAGCGTTCCTTGGGGGAGGCGGTTGGCTACACGCAGAACTCCGTGCCAAATAAACTTTATTCAAGGAAGGGACCAGTGTGTAGCTAGAGTGTCTACTTGGTAGAAATCACAAGGAGGTAGGCTGCGTGTTCGCTGGAAACAGGGCCTTATGGCACAAGCCTTGCTTTCCCATTTTGAATGCTCCATTCATGCTGCCTTGAAGCTACCTAAATAACAGTTTTAGGACGGGTCTCTAGTCACTGCAGGCAGGGCTCTGGGAAAGGAACGAGTCTTCTCTACATCAACAGGGTGCTTTCATAGCCTGGGTGGGAGCTCCTCCTGATACGCTCTAGAGCTAAAAGGAAACTTGACGTGAGTCCTTTCCTCAAGGTAAAGCCTTGAATAGCCCTGCCGAAGTGGAAGCTTGGAGCAGAGTCCTTGAGGCATTAGCTTTAGGTCTGCTTTCTTTAACGTTAGTAAGCATTTCAGGAAACGGAGGACCTCTCCTGGGCACCCTATTCCCTGCACGAACACCGAGCACCGGCAGGCTCCACTATGCTGCTAAGAAACTTCCAGGCCCGGAATCCTTTCCCAGTCACTCAGTGTATGCTGAGTGTAGGGCAACACACTGCACTCTTCCCTGGGAGAGCTAGATTTCCTCAGCACTCCAACAGCTCCAGGAACTGTGTTCTCTCACGTCCTACATGTCATGCCAATCTGCCTCATTGCCCTAGGCTGAGCGGCACTGAGAAACCAAAACTGCTTTGCATTCCTTCTACAAAGTCATACCTTAGGACCCCATCCTTTCAGGAGAAAATCAGCTTGCCTTGCTGCTGTAACCAAAGCACAGTTCTTCCTCTTACACTGCAGGGTTTTAGAAGAAGCTAAGCCCGATAGCCTAGCAAGAGCGCTCCTTGGGGGAGGCGTTTGGCTACACGCAGAACTCCGTGCCAAATAAACTTTATTCAAGGAAGGGACCAGTGTGTAGCTAGAGTGTCTACTTACTTGGTAGAAATCACATGGAGGTAGGCTACGTGTTCGCTGGAAACGGGGGCCTTATGGCACAAGCCTTGCTTTCCCATTTTGAGTGCTCCATTCATGCTGCCTTGAAGCTACCTAAATCACAGTTTAGGACGGGTCTCTAGTCACTGCAGGCAGGGCTCTGGGAAAGGAACAAGTGTTCTCTACATCAACAGGGTGCTTTCATAGCCTGGGTGGGAGCTCCTCCTGATACGCTCTAGAGCTAAAAGGAAACTTGACGTGAGTCCTTTCCTCAAGGTAAAGCCTTGAATAGCCCTGCCGAAGTGGAAGCTTGGAGCAGAGTCCTTGAGGCATTAGCTTTAGGTCTGCTTTCTTTAACGTTAGTAAGCATTTCAGGAAACGGAGGACCTCGCCTGGGCACCCTACTCCCTGCACGAACACCGAGCACCGGCAGGCTCCACTAGGCTGCTAAGAAACTTCCAGGCCCGGAATCCTTTCCCAGTCACTCAGTGTATGCTGAGTGTAGGGCAACACACTGCACTCTTCCCTGGGAGAGCTAGATTTCCTCAGCACTCCAACAGCTCCAGGAACTGTGTTCTCTCACGTCCTACATGTCATGCAAATCTGCCTCATTGCCCTAGGCTGAGCGGCACTGAGAAACCAAAACTGCTTCGCATTCCTTCCACAAAGTCATACATTAAGACCCCATCCTTACAGGAGAAATTCGGCTTGCGTTCCTGCTGTAAACAAAGCACAGTTCTTCCTCTTACACTGCAGGGTTTTAGAAGAAGCTAAGCCCGAGAGCCTAGCAAGAGCGCTCCTTGGGGGAGGCGGTTGGCTACACGCAGAACTCCGTGCCAAATAAACTTTATTCAAGGAAGGGACCAGTGTGTAGCTAGAGTGTATACTTGGTAGAAATCACAAGGAGGTAGGCTGCGTGTTCGCTGGAAACAGGGCCTTATGGCACAAGCCTTGCTTTCCCATTTTGAATGCTCCATTCATGCTGCCTTGAAGCTACCTAAATAACAGTTTTAGGAGGGGTCTCTAGTCACTGCAGGCAGGGCTCTGGGAAAGGAACGAGTCTTCTCTACATCAACAGGGTGCTTTCATAGCCTGGGTGGGAGCTCCTCCTGATACGCTCTAGAGCTAAAAGGAAACTTGACGTGAGTCCTTTCCTCAAGGTAAAGCCTTGAATAGCCCTGCCGAAGTGGAAGCTTGGAGCAGAGTCCTTGAGGCATTAGCTTTAGGTCTGCTTTCTTTAACGTTAGTAAGCATTTCAGGAAACGGAGGACCTCTCCTGGGCACCCTATTCCCTGCACGAACACCGAGCACCGGCAGGCTCCACTATGCTGCTAAGAAACTTCCAGGCCCGGAATCCTTTCCCAGTCACTCAGTGTATGCTGAGTGTAGGGCAACACACTGCACTCTTCCCTGGGAGAGCTAGATTTCCTCAGCACTCCAACAGCTCCAGGAACTGTGTTCTCTCACGTCCTACATGTCATGCCAATCTGCCTCATTGCCCTAGGCTGAGCGGCACTGAGAAACCAAAACTGCTTTGCATTCCTTCTACAAAGTCATACCTTAGGACCCCATCCTTTCAGGAGAAAATCAGCTTGCCTTGCTGCTGTAACCAAAGCACAGTTCTTCCTCTTACACTGCAGGGTTTTAGAAGAAGCTAAGCCCGATAGCCTAGCAAGAGCGCTCCTTGGGGGAGGCGTTTGGCTACACGCAGAACTCCGTGCCAAATAAACTTTATTCAAGGAAGGGACCAGTGTGTAGCTAGAGTGTCTACTTACTTGGTAGAAATCACATGGAGGTAGGCTACGTGTTCGCTGGAAACGGGGGCCTTATGGCACAAGCCTTGCTTTCCCATTTTGAGTGCTCCATTCATGCTGCCTTGAAGCTACCTAAATCACAGTTTAGGACGGGTCTCTAGTCACTGCAGGCAGGGCTCTGGGAAAGGAACGAGTCTTCTCTACATCAACAGGGTGCTTTCATAGCCTGGGTGGGAGCTCCTCCTGATACGCTCTAGAGCTAAAAGGAAACTTGACGTGAGTCCTTTCCTCAAGGTAAAGCCTTGAATAGCCCTGCCGAAGTGGAAGCTTGGAGCAGAGTCCTTGAGGCATTAGCTTTAGGTCTGCTTTCTTTAACGTTAGTAAGCATTTCAGGAAACGGAGGACCTCGCCTGGGCACCCTATTCCCTGCACGAACACCGAGCACCGGCAGGCTCCACTAGGCTGCTAAGAAACTTCCAGGCCCGGAATCCTTTCCCAGTCACTCAGTGTATGCTGAGTGTAGGGCAACACACTGCACTCTTCCCTGGGAGAGCTAGATTTCCTCAGCACTCCAACAGCTCCAGGAACTGTGTTCTCTCACGTCCTACATGTCATGCAAATCTGCCTCATTGCCCTAGGCTGAGCGGCACTGAGAAACCAAAACTGCTTCGCATTCCTTCCACAAAGTCATACATTAAGACCCCATCCTTACAGGAGAAATTCGGCTTGCGTTCCTGCTGTAAACAAAGCACAGTTCTTCCTCTTACACTGCAGGGTTTTAGAAGAAGCTAAGCCCGAGAGCCTAGCAAGAGCGCTCCTTGGGGGAGGCGGTTGGCTACACGCAGAACTCCGTGCCAAATAAACTTTATTCAAGGAAGGGACCAGTGTGTAGCTAGAGTGTATACTTGGTAGAAATCACAAGGAGGTAGGCTGCGTGTTCGCTGGAAACAGGGCCTTATGGCACAAGCCTTGCTTTCCCATTTTGAATGCTCCATTCATGCTGCCTTGAAGCTACCTAAATAACAGTTTTAGGAGGGGTCTCTAGTCACTGCAGGCAGGGCTCTGGGAAAGGAACGAGTCTTCTCTACATCAACAGGGTGCTTTCATAGCCTGGGTGGGAGCTCCTCCTGATACGCTCTAGAGCTAAAAGGAAACTTGACGTGAGTCCTTTCCTCAAGGTAAAGCCTTGAATAGCCCTGCCGAAGTGGAAGCTTGGAGCAGAGTCCTTGAGGCATTAGCTTTAGGTCTGCTTTCTTTAACGTTAGTAAGCATTTCAGGAAACGGAGGACCTCTCCTGGGCACCCTATTCCCTGCACGAACACCGAGCACCGGCAGGCTCCACTATGCTGCTAAGAAACTTCCAGGCCCGGAATCCTTTCCCAGTCACTCAGTGTATGCTGAGTGTAGGGCAACACACTGCACTCTTCCCTGGGAGAGCTAGATTTCCTCAGCACTCCAACAGCTCCAGGAACTGTGTTCTCTCACGTCCTACATGTCATGCCAATCTGCCTCATTGCCCTAGGCTGAGCGGCACTGAGAAACCAAAACTGCTTTGCATTCCTTCTACAAAGTCATACCTTAGGACCCCATCCTTTCAGGAGAAAATCAGCTTGCCTTGCTGCTGTAACCAAAGCACAGTTCTTCCTCTTACACTGCAGGGTTTTAGAAGAAGCTAAGCCCGATAGCCTAGCAAGAGCGCTCCTTGGGGGAGGCGTTTGGCTACACGCAGAACTCCGTGCCAAATAAACTTTATTCAAGGAAGGGACCAGTGTGTAGCTAGAGTGTCTACTTACTTGGTAGAAATCACATGGAGGTAGGCTACGTGTTCGCTGGAAACGGGGGCCTTATGGCACAAGCCTTGCTTTCCCATTTTGAGTGCTCCATTCATGCTGCCTTGAAGCTACCTAAATCACAGTTTAGGACGGGTCTCTAGTCACTGCAGGCAGGGCTCTGGGAAAGGAACAAGTGTTCTCTACATCAACAGGGTGCTTTCATAGCCTGGGTGGGAGCTCCTCCTGATACGCTCTAGAGCTAAAAGGAAACTTGACGTGAGTCCTTTCCTCAAGGTAAAGCCTTGAATAGCCCTGCCGCAGTGGAAGCTTGGAGCAGAGTCCTTGAGGCATTAGCTTTAGGTCTGCTTTCTTTAACGTTAGTAAGCATTTCAGGAAACGGAGGACCTCGCCTGGGCACCCTACTCCCTGCACGAACACCGAGCACCGGCAGGCTCCACTAGGCTGCTAAGAAACTTCCAGGCCCGGAATCCTTTCCCAGTCACTCAGTGTATGCTGAGTGTAGGGCAACACACTGCACTCTTCCCTGGGAGAGCTAGATTTCCTCAGCACTCCAACAGCTCCAGGAACTGTGTTCTCTCACGTCCTACATGTCATGCAAATCTGCCTCATTGCCCTAGGCTGAGCGGCACTGAGAAACCAAAACTGCTTCGCATTCCTTCCACAAAGTCATACATTAAGACCCCATCCTTACAGGAGAAATTCGGCTTGCGTTCCTGCTGTAAACAAAGCACAGTTCTTCCTCTTACACTGCAGGGTTTTAGAAGAAGCTAAGCCCGAGAGCCTAGCAAGAGCGTTCCTTGGGGGAGGCGGTTGGCTACACGCAGAACTCCGTGCCAAATAAACTTTATTCAAGGAAGGGACCAGTGTGTAGCTAGAGTGTATACTTGGTAGAAATCACAAGGAGGTAGGCTGCGTGTTCGCTGGAAACAGGGCCTTATGGCACAAGCCTTGCTTTCCCATTTTGAATGCTCCATTCATGCTGCCTTGAAGCTACCTAAATCACAGTTTTAGGACGGGTCTCTAGTCACTGCAGGCAGGGCTCTGGGAAAGGAACGAGTCTTCTCTACATCAACAGGGTGCTTTCATAGCCTGGGTGGGAGCTCCTCCTGATACGCTCTAGAGCTAAAAGGAAACTTGACGTGAGTCCTTTCCTCAAGGTAAAGCCTTGAATAGCCCTGCCGAAGTGGAAGCTTGGAGCAGAGTCCTTGAGGCATTAGCTTTAGGTCTGCTTTCTTTAACGTTAGTAAGCATTTCAGGAAACGGAGGACCTCGCCTGGGCACCCTATTCCCTGCACGAACACCGAGCACCGGCAGGCTCCACTAGGCTGCTAAGAAACTTCCAGGCCCGGAATCCTTTCCCAGTCACTCAGTGTATGCTGAGTGTAGGGCAACACACTGCACTCTTCCCTGGGAGAGCTAGATTTCCTCAGCACTCCAACAGCTCCAGGAACTGTGTTCTCTCACGTCCTACATGTCATGCCAATCTGCCTCATTGCCCTAGGCTGAGCGGCACTGAGAAACCAAAACTGCTTCGCATTCCTTCCACAAAGTCATACATTAAGACCCCATCCTTACAGGAGAAATTCGGCTTGCGTTCCTGCTGTAAACAAAGCACAGTTCTTCCTCTTACACTGCAGGGTTTTAGAAGAAGCTAAGCCCGAGAGCCTAGCAAGAGCGCTCCTTGGGGGAGGCGGTTGGCTACACGCAGAACTCCGTGCCAAATAAACTTTATTCAAGGAAGGGACCAGTGTGTAGCTAGAGTGTATACTTGGTAGAAATCACAAGGAGGTAGGCTGCGTGTTCGCTGGAAACAGGGCCTTATGGCACAAGCCTTGCTTTCCCATTTTGAATGCTCCATTCATGCTGCCTTGAAGCTACCTAAATAACAGTTTTAGGAGGGGTCTCTAGTCACTGCAGGCAGGGCTCTGGGAAAGGAACGAGTCTTCTCTACATCAACAGGGTGCTTTCATAGCCTGGGTGGGAGCTCCTCCTGATACGCTCTAGAGCTAAAAGGAAACTTGACGTGAGTCCTTTCCTCAAGGTAAAGCCTTGAATAGCCCTGCCGAAGTGGAAGCTTGGAGCAGAGTCCTTGAGGCATTAGCTTTAGGTCTGCTTTCTTTAACGTTAGTAAGCATTTCAGGAAACGGAGGACCTCTCCTGGGCACCCTATTCCCTGCACGAACACCGAGCACCGGCAGGCTCCACTATGCTGCTAAGAAACTTCCAGGCCCGGAATCCTTTCCCAGTCACTCAGTGTATGCTGAGTGTAGGGCAACACACTGCACTCTTCCCTGGGAGAGCTAGATTTCCTCAGCACTCCAACAGCTCCAGGAACTGTGTTCTCTCACGTCCTACATGTCATGCCAATCTGCCTCATTGCCCTAGGCTGAGCGGCACTGAGAAACCAAAACTGCTTTGCATTCCTTCTACAAAGTCATACCTTAGGACCCCATCCTTTCAGGAGAAAATCAGCTTGCCTTGCTGCTGTAACCAAAGCACAGTTCTTCCTCTTACACTGCAGGGTTTTAGAAGAAGCTAAGCCCGATAGCCTAGCAAGAGCGCTCCTTGGGGGAGGCGTTTGGCTACACGCAGAACTCCGTGCCAAATAAACTTTATTCAAGGAAGGGACCAGTGTGTAGCTAGAGTGTCTACTTACTTGGTAGAAATCACATGGAGGTAGGCTACGTGTTCGCTGGAAACGGGGGCCTTATGGCACAAGCCTTGCTTTCCCATTTTGAGTGCTCCATTCATGCTGCCTTGAAGCTACCTAAATCACAGTTTAGGACGGGTCTCTAGTCACTGCAGGCAGGGCTCTGGGAAAGGAACAAGTGTTCTCTACATCAACAGGGTGCTTTCATAGCCTGGGTGGGAGCTCCTCCTGATACGCTCTAGAGCTAAAAGGAAACTTGACGTGAGTCCTTTCCTCAAGGTAAAGCCTTGAATAGCCCTGCCGAAGTGGAAGCTTGGAGCAGAGTCCTTGAGGCATTAGCTTTAGGTCTGCTTTCTTTAACGTTAGTAAGCATTTCAGGAAACGGAGGACCTCGCCTGGGCACCCTACTCCCTGCACGAACACCGAGCACCGGCAGGCTCCACTAGGCTGCTAAGAAACTTCCAGGCCCGGAATCCTTTCCCAGTCACTCAGTGTATGCTGAGTGTAGGGCAACACACTGCACTCTTCCCTGGGAGAGCTAGATTTCCTCAGCACTCCAACAGCTCCAGGAACTGTGTTCTCTCACGTCCTACATGTCATGCAAATCTGCCTCATTGCCCTAGGCTGAGCGGCACTGAGAAACCAAAACTGCTTCGCATTCCTTCCACAAAGTCATACATTAAGACCCCATCCTTACAGGAGAAATTCGGCTTGCGTTCCTGCTGTAAACAAAGCACAGCTCTTCCTCTTACACTGCAGGGTTTTAGAAGAAGCTAAGCCCGAGAGCCTAGCAAGAGCGTTCCTTGGGGGAGGCGGTTGGCTACACGCAGAACTCCGTGCCAAATAAACTTTATTCAAGGAAGGGACCAGTGTGTAGCTAGAGTGTATACTTGGTAGAAATCACAAGGAGGTAGGCTGCGTGTTCGCTGGAAACAGGGCCTTATGGCACAAGCCTTGCTTTCCCATTTTGAATGCTCCATTCATGCTGCCTTGAAGCTACCTAAATAACAGTTTTAGGACGGGTCTCTAGTCACTGCAGGCAGGGCTCTGGGAAAGGAACGAGTCTTCTCTACATCAACAGGGTGCTTTCATAGCCTGGGTGGGAGCTCCTCCTGATACGCTCTAGAGCTAAAAGGAAACTTGACGTGAGTCCTTTCCTCAAGGTAAAGCCTTGAATAGCCCTGCCGAAGTGGAAGCTTGGAGCAGAGTCCTTGAGGCATTAGCTTTAGGTCTGCTTTCTTTAACGTTAGTAAGCATTTCAGGAAACGGAGGACCTCGCCTGGGCACCCTATTCCCTGCACGAACACCGAGCACCGGCAGGCTCCACTAGGCTGCTAAGAAACTTCCAGGCCCGGAATCCTTTCCCAGTCACTCAGTGTATGCTGAGTGTAGGGCAACACACTGCACTCTTCCCTGGGAGAGCTAGATTTCCTCAGCACTCCAACAGCTCCAGGAACTGTGTTCTCTCACGTCCTACATGTCATGCCAATCTGCCTCATTGCCCTAGGCTGAGCGGCACTGAGAAACCAAAACTGCTTCGCATTCCTTCCACAAAGTCATACATTAAGACCCCATCCTTACAGGAGAAATTCGGCTTGCGTTCCTGCTGTAAACAAAGCACAGTTCTTCCTCTTACACTGCAGGGTTTTAGAAGAAGCTAAGCCCGATAGCCTAGCAAGAGCGCTCCTTGGGGGAGGCGTTTGGCTACACGCAGAACTCCGTGCCAAATAAACTTTATTCAAGGAAGGGACCAGTGTGTAGCTAGAGTGTCTACTTACTTGGTAGAAATCACATGGAGGTAGGCTACGTGTTCGCTGGAAACGGGGGCCTTATGGCACAAGCCTTGCTTTCCCATTTTGAGTGCTCCATTCATGCTGCCTTGAAGCTACCTAAATCACAGTTTAGGACGGGTCTCTAGTCACTGCAGGCAGGGCTCTGGGAAAGGAACAAGTGTTCTCTACATCAACAGGGTGCTTTCATAGCCTGGGTGGGAGCTCCTCCTGATACGCTCTAGAGCTAAAAGGAAACTTGACGTGAGTCCTTTCCTCAAGGTAAAGCCTTGAATAGCGCTGCCGAAGTGGAAGCTTGGAGCAGAGTCCTTGAGGCATTAGCTTTAGGTCTGCTTTCTTTAACGTTAGTAAGCATTTCAGGAAACGGAGGACCTCGCCTGGGCACCCTATTCCCTGCACGAACACCGAGCACCGGCAGGCTCCACTAGGCTGCTAAGAAACTTCCAGGCCCGGAATCCTTTCCCAGTCACTCAGTGTATGCTGAGTGTAGGGCAACACACTGCACTCTTCCCTGGGAGAGCTAGATTTCCTCAGCACTCCAACAGCTCCAGGAACTGTGTTCTCTCACGTCCTACATGTCATGCCAATCTGCCTCATTGCCCTAGGCTGAGCGGCACTGAGAAACCAAAACTGCTTCGCATTCCTTCCACAAAGTCATACATTAAGACCCCATCCTTACAGGAGAAATTCGGCTTGCGTTCCTGCTGTAAACAAAGCACAGTTCTTCCTCTTACACTGCAGGGTTTTAGAAGAAGCTAAGCCCGAGAGCCTAGCAAGAGCGCTCCTTGGGGGAGGCGTTTGGCTACACGCAGAACTCCGTGCCAAATAAACTTTATTCAAGGAAGGGACCAGTGTGTAGCTAGAGTGTCTACTTACTTGGTAGAAATCACATGGAGGTAGGCTACGTGTTCGCTGGAAACGGGGGCCTTATGGCACAAGCCTTGCTTTCCCATTTTGAGTGCTCCATTCATGCTGCCTTGAAGCTACCTAAATCACAGTTTAGGACGGGTCTCTAGTCACTGCAGGCAGGGCTCTGGGAAAGGAACAAGTGTTCTCTACATCAACAGGGTGCTTTCATAGCCTGGGTGGGAGCTCCTCCTGATACGCTCTAGAGCTAAAAGGAAACTTGACGTGAGTCCTTTCCTCAAGGTAAAGCCTTGAATAGCCCTGCCGAAGTGGAAGCTTGGAGCAGAGTCCTTGAGGCATTAGCTTTAGGTCTGCTTTCTTTAACGTTAGTAAGCATTTCAGGAAACGGAGGACCTCGCCTGGGCACCCTACTCCCTGCACGAACACCGAGCACCGGCAGGCTCCACTAGGCTGCTAAGAAACTTCCAGGCCCGGAATCCTTTCCCAGTCACTCAGTGTATGCTGAGTGTAGGGCAACACACTGCACTCTTCCCTGGGAGAGCTAGATTTCCTCAGCACTCCAACAGCTCCAGGAACTGTGTTCTCTCACGTCCTACATGTCATGCAAATCTGCCTCATTGCCCTAGGCTGAGCGGCACTGAGAAACCAAAACTGCTTCGCATTCCTTCCACAAAGTCATACATTAAGACCCCATCCTTACAGGAGAAATTCGGCTTGCGTTCCTGCTGTAAACAAAGCACAGCTCTTCCTCTTACACTGCAGGGTTTTAGAAGAAGCTAAGCCCGAGAGCCTAGCAAGAGCGTTCCTTGGGGGAGGCGGTTGGCTACACGCAGAACTCCGTGCCAAATAAACTTTATTCAAGGAAGGGACCAGTGTGTAGCTAGAGTGTCTACTTGGTAGAAATCACAAGGAGGTAGGCTGCGTGTTCGCTGGAAACAGGGCCTTATGGCACAAGCCTTGCTTTCCCATTTTGAATGCTCCATTCATGCTGCCTTGAAGCTACCTAAATAACAGTTTTAGGACGGGTCTCTAGTCACTGCAGGCAGGGCTCTGGGAAAGGAACGAGTCTTCTCTACATCAACAGGGTGCTTTCATAGCCTGGGTGGGAGCTCCTCCTGATACGCTCTAGAGCTAAAAGGAAACTTGACGTGAGTCCTTTCCTCAAGGTAAAGCCTTGAATAGCCCTGCCGAAGTGGAAGCTTGGAGCAGAGTCCTTGAGGCATTAGCTTTAGGTCTGCTTTCTTTAACGTTAGTAAGCATTTCAGGAAACGGAGGACCTCTCCTGGGCACCCTATTCCCTGCACGAACACCGAGCACCGGCAGGCTCCACTATGCTGCTAAGAAACTTCCAGGCCCGGAATCCTTTCCCAGTCACTCAGTGTATGCTGAGTGTAGGGCAACACACTGCACTCTTCCCTGGGAGAGCTAGATTTCCTCAGCACTCCAACAGCTCCAGGAACTGTGTTCTCTCACGTCCTACATGTCATGCCAATCTGCCTCATTGCCCTAGGCTGAGCGGCACTGAGAAACCAAAACTGCTTTGCATTCCTTCTACAAAGTCATACCTTAGGACCCCATCCTTTCAGGAGAAAATCAGCTTGCCTTGCTGCTGTAACCAAAGCACAGTTCTTCCTCTTACACTGCAGGGTTTTAGAAGAAGCTAAGCCCGATAGCCTAGCAAGAGCGCTCCTTGGGGGAGGCGTTTGGCTACACGCAGAACTCCGTGCCAAATAAACTTTATTCAAGGAAGGGACCAGTGTGTAGCTAGAGTGTCTACTTACTTGGTAGAAATCACATGGAGGTAGGCTACGTGTTCGCTGGAAACGGGGGCCTTATGGCACAAGCCTTGCTTTCCCATTTTGAGTGCTCCATTCATGCTGCCTTGAAGCTACCTAAATCACAGTTTAGGACGGGTCTCTAGTCACTGCAGGCAGGGCTCTGGGAAAGGAACAAGTGTTCTCTACATCAACAGGGTGCTTTCATAGCCTGGGTGGGAGCTCCTCCTGATACGCTCTAGAGCTAAAAGGAAACTTGACGTGAGTCCTTTCCTCAAGGTAAAGCCTTGAATAGCCCTGCCGAAGTGGAAGCTTGGAGCAGAGTCCTTGAGGCATTAGCTTTAGGTCTGCTTTCTTTAACGTTAGTAAGCATTTCAGGAAACGGAGGACCTCGCCTGGGCACCCTACTCCCTGCACGAACACCGAGCACCGGCAGGCTCCACTAGGCTGCTAAGAAACTTCCAGGCCCGGAATCCTTTCCCAGTCACTCAGTGTATGCTGAGTGTAGGGCAACACACTGCACTCTTCCCTGGGAGAGCTAGATTTCCTCAGCACTCCAACAGCTCCAGGAACTGTGTTCTCTCACGTCCTACATGTCATGCAAATCTGCCTCATTGCCCTAGGCTGAGCAGCACTGAGAAACCAAAACTGCTTCGCATTCCTTCCACAAAGTCATACATTAAGACCCCATCCTTACAGGAGAAATTCGGCTTGCGTTCCTGCTGTAAACAAAGCACAGTTCTTCCTCTTACACTGCAGGGTTTTAGAAGAAGCTAAGCCCGAGAGCCTAGCAAGAGCGCTCCTTGGGGGAGGCGGTTGGCTACACGCAGAACTCCGTGCCAAATAAACTTTATTCAAGGAAGGGACCAGTGTGTAGCTAGAGTGTATACTTGGTAGAAATCACAAGGAGGTAGGCTGCGTGTTCGCTGGAAACAGGGCCTTATGGCACAAGCCTTGCTTTCCCATTTTGAATGCTCCATTCATGCTGCCTTGAAGCTACCTAAATAACAGTTTTAGGAGGGGTCTCTAGTCACTGCAGGCAGGGCTCTGGGAAAGGAACGAGTCTTCTCTACATCAACAGGGTGCTTTCATAGCCTGGGTGGGAGCTCCTCCTGATACGCTCTAGAGCTAAAAGGAAACTTGACGTGAGTCCTTTCCTCAAGGTAAAGCCTTGAATAGCCCTGCCGAAGTGGAAGCTTGGAGCAGAGTCCTTGAGGCATTAGCTTTAGGTCTGCTTTCTTTAACGTTAGTAAGCATTTCAGGAAACGGAGGACCTCGCCTGGGCACCCTACTCCCTGCACGAACACCGAGCACCGGCAGGCTCCACTAGGCTGCTAAGAAACTTCCAGGCCCGGAATCCTTTCCCAGTCACTCAGTGTATGCTGAGTGTAGGGCAACACACTGCACTCTTCCCTGGGAGAGCTAGATTTCCTCAGCACTCCAACAGCTCCAGGAACTGTGTTCTCTCACGTCCTACATGTCATGCAAATCTGCCTCATTGCCCTAGGCTGAGCGGCACTGAGAAACCAAAACTGCTTCGCATTCCTTCCACAAAGTCATACATTAAGACCCCATCCTTACAGGAGAAATTCGGCTTGCGTTCCTGCTGTAAACAAAGCACAGCTCTTCCTCTTACACTGCAGTGTTTTAGAAGAAGCTAAGCCCGAGAGCCTAGCAAGAGCGTTCCTTGGGGGAGGCGGTTGGCTACACGCAGAACTCCGTGCCAAATAAACTTTATTCAAGGAAGGGACCAGTGTGTAGCTACAGTGTATACTTGGTAGAAATCACAAGGAGGTAGGCTGCGTGTTCGCTGGAAGCAGGGCCTTATGGCACAAGCCTTGCTTTCCCATTTTGAATGCTCCATTCATGCTGCCTTGAAGCTACCTAAATAACAGTTTTAGGACGGGTCTCTAGTCACTGCAGGCAGGGCTCTGGGAAAGGAACGAGTCTTCTCTACATCAACAGGGTGCTTTCATAGCCTGGGTGGGAGCTCCTCCTGATACGCTCTAGAGCTAAAAGGAAACTTGACGTGAGTCCTTTCCTCAAGGTAAAGCCTTGAATAGCCCTGCCGAAGTGGAAGCTTGGAGCAGAGTCCTTGAGGCATTAGCTTTAGGTCTGCTTTCTTTAACGTTAGTAAGCATTTCAGGAAACGGAGGACCTCGCCTGGGCACCCTATTCCCTGCACGAACACCGAGCACCGGCAGGCTCCACTAGGCTGCTAAGAAACTTCCAGGCCCGGAATCCTTTCCCAGTCACTCAGTGTATGCTGAGTGTAGGGCAACACACTGCACTCTTCCCTGGGAGAGCTAGATTTCCTCAGCACTCCAACAGCTCCAGGAACTGTGTTCTCTCACGTCCTACATGTCATGCCAATCTGCCTCATTGCCCTAGGCTGAGCGGCACTGAGAAACCAAAACTGCTTTGCATTCCTTCTACAAAGTCATACCTTAGGACCCCATCCTTTCAGGAGAAAATCAGCTTGCCTTGCTGCTGTAACCAAAGCACAGTTCTTCCTCTTACACTGCAGGGTTTTAGAAGAAGCTAAGCCCGATAGCCTAGCAAGAGCGCTCCTTGGGGGAGGCGTTTGGCTACACGCAGAACTCCGTGCCAAATAAACTTTATTCAAGGAAGGGACCAGTGTGTAGCTAGAGTGTCTACTTACTTGGTAGAAATCACATGGAGGTAGGCTACGTGTTCGCTGGAAACGGGGGCCTTATGGCACAAGCCTTGCTTTCCCATTTTGAGTGCTCCATTCATGCTGCCTTGAAGCTACCTAAATCACAGTTTAGGACGGGTCTCTAGTCACTGCAGGCAGGGCTCTGGGAAAGGAACAAGTGTTCTCTACATCAACAGGGTGCTTTCATAGCCTGGGTGGGAGCTCCTCCTGATACGCTCTAGAGCTAAAAGGAAACTTGACGTGAGTCCTTTCCTCAAGGTAAAGCCTTGAATAGCGCTGCCGAAGTGGAAGCTTGGAGCAGAGTCCTTGAGGCATTAGCTTTAGGTCTGCTTTCTTTAACGTTAGTAAGCATTTCAGGAAACGGAGGACCTCGCCTGGGCACCCTATTCCCTGCACGAACACCGAGCACCGGCAGGCTCCACTAGGCTGCTAAGAAACTTCCAGGCCCGGAATCCTTTCCCAGTCACTCAGTGTATGCTGAGTGTAGGGCAACACACTGCACTCTTCCCTGGGAGAGCTAGATTTCCTCAGCACTCCAACAGCTCCAGGAACTGTGTTCTCTCACGTCCTACATGTCATGCAAATCTGCCTCATTGCCCTAGGCTGAGCGGCACTGAGAAACCAAAACTGCTTCGCATTCCTTCCACAAAGTCATACATTAAGACCCCATCCTTACAGGAGAAATTCGGCTTGCGTTCCTGCTGTAAACAAAGCACAGTTCTTCCTCTTACACTGCAGGGTTTTAGAAGAAGCTAAGCCCGAGAGCCTAGCAAGAGCGCTCCTTGGGGGAGGCGTTTGGCTACACGCAGAACTCCGTGCCAAATAAACTTTATTCAAGGAAGGGACCAGTGTGTAGCTAGAGTGTCTACTTACTTGGTAGAAATCACATGGAGGTAGGCTACGTGTTCGCTGGAAACGGGGGCCTTATGGCACAAGCCTTGCTTTCCCATTTTGAGTGCTCCATTCATGCTGCCTTGAAGCTACCTAAATCACAGTTTAGGACGGGTCTCTAGTCACTGCAGGCAGGGCTCTGGGAAAGGAACAAGTGTTCTCTACATCAACAGGGTGCTTTCATAGCCTGGGTGGGAGCTCCTCCTGATACGCTCTAGAGCTAAAAGGAAACTTGACGTGAGTCCTTTCCTCAAGGTAAAGCCTTGAATAGCCCTGCCGAAGTGGAAGCTTGGAGCAGAGTCCTTGAGGCATTAGCTTTAGGTCTGCTTTCTTTAACGTTAGTAAGCATTTCAGGAAACGGAGGACCTCGCCTGGGCACCCTACTCCCTGCACGAACACCGAGCACCGGCAGGCTCCACTAGGCTGCTAAGAAACTTCCAGGCCCGGAATCCTTTCCCAGTCACTCAGTGTATGCTGAGTGTAGGGCAACACACTGCACTCTTCCCTGGGAGAGCTAGATTTCCTCAGCACTCCAACAGCTCCAGGAACTGTGTTCTCTCACGTCCTACATGTCATGCAAATCTGCCTCATTGCCCTAGGCTGAGCGGCACTGAGAAACCAAAACTGCTTCGCATTCCTTCCACAAAGTCATACATTAAGACACCATCCTTACAGGAGAAATTCGGCTTGCGTTCCTGCTGTAAACAAAGCACAGTTCTTCCTCTTACACTGCAGGGTTTTAGAAGAAGCTAAGCCCGAGAGCCTAGCAAGAGCGCTCCTTGGGGGAGGCGGTTGGCTACACGCAGAACTCCGTGCCAAATAAACTTTATTCAAGGAAGGGACCAGTGTGTAGCTACAGTGTATACTTGGTAGAAATCACAAGGAGGTAGGCTGCGTGTTCGCTGGAAACAGGGCCTTATGGCACAAGCCTTGCTTTCCCATTTTGAATGCTCCATTCATGCTGCCTTGAAGCTACCTAAATAACAGTTTTAGGAGGGGTCTCTAGTCACTGCAGGCAGGGCTCTGGGAAAGGAACGAGTCTTCTCTACATCAACAGGGTGCTTTCATAGCCTGGGTGGGAGCTCCTCCTGATACGCTCTAGAGCAAAAAGGAAACTTGACGTGAGTCCTTTCCTCAAGGTAAAGCCTTGAATAGCCCTGCCGAAGTGGAAGCTTGGAGCAGAGTCCTTGAGGCATTAGCTTTAGGTCTGCTTTCTTTAACGTTAGTAAGCATTTCAGGAAACGGAGGACCTCGCCTGGGCACCCTATTCCCTGCACGAACACCGAGCACCGGCAGGCTCCACTATGCTGCTAAGAAACTTCCAGGCCCGGAATCCTTTCCCAGTCACTCAGTGTATGCTGAGTGTAGGGCAACACACTGCACTCTTCCCTGGGAGAGCTAGATTTCCTCAGCACTCCAACAGCTCCAGGAACTGTGTTCTCTCACGTCCTACATGTCATGCCAATCTGCCTCATTGCCCTAGGCTGAGCGGCACTGAGAAACCAAAACTGCTTTGCATTCCTTCTACAAAGTCATACCTTAGGACCCCATCCTTTCAGGAGAAAATCAGCTTGCCTTGCTGCTGTAACCAAAGCACAGTTCTTCCTCTTACACTGCAGGGTTTTAGAAGAAGCTAAGCCCGATAGCCTAGCAAGAGCGCTCCTTGGGGGAGGCGTTTGGCTACACGCAGAACTCCGTGCCAAATAAACTTTATTCAAGGAAGGGACCAGTGTGTAGCTAGAGTGTCTACTTACTTGGTAGAAATCACATGGAGGTAGGCTACGTGTTCGCTGGAAACGGGGGCCTTATGGCACAAGCCTTGCTTTCCCATTTTGAGTGCTCCATTCATGCTGCCTTGAAGCTACCTAAATCACAGTTTAGGACGGGTCTCTAGTCACTGCAGGCAGGGCTCTGGGAAAGGAACAAGTGTTCTCTACATCAACAGGGTGCTTTCATAGCCTGGGTGGGAGCTCCTCCTGATACGCTCTAGAGCTAAAAGGAAACTTGACGTGAGTCCTTTCCTCAAGGTAAAGCCTTGAATAGCCCTGCCGAAGTGGAAGCTTGGAGCAGAGTCCTTGAGGCATTAGCTTTAGGTCTGCTTTCTTTAACGTTAGTAAGCATTTCAGGAAACGGAGGACCTCGCCTGGGCACCCTACTCCCTGCACGAACACCGAGCACCGGCAGGCTCCACTAGGCTGCTAAGAAACTTCCAGGCCCGGAATCCTTTCCCAGTCACTCAGTGTATGCTGAGTGTAGGGCAACACACTGCACTCTTCCCTGGGAGAGCTAGATTTCCTCAGCACTCCAACAGCTCCAGGAACTGTGTTCTCTCACGTCCTACATGTCATGCAAATCTGCCTCATTGCCCTAGGCTGAGCGGCACTGAGAAACCAAAACTGCTTCGCATTCCTTCCACAAAGTCATACATTAAGACCCCATCCTTACAGGAGAAATTCGGCTTGCGTTCCTGCTGTAAACAAAGCACAGCTCTTCCTCTTACACTGCAGGGTTTTAGAAGAAGCTAAGCCCGAGAGCCTAGCAAGAGCGTTCCTTGGGGGAGGCGGTTGGCTACACGCAGAACTCCGTGCCAAATAAACTTTATTCAAGGAAGGGACCAGTGTGTAGCTAGAGTGTATACTTGGTAGAAATCACAAGGAGGTAGGCTGCGTGTTCGCTGGAAACAGGGCCTTATGGCACAAGCCTTGCTTTCCCATTTTGAATGCTCCATTCATGCTGCCTTGAAGCTACCTAAATAACAGTTTTAGGACGGGTCTCTAGTCACTGCAGGCAGGGCTCTGGGAAAGGAACGAGTCTTCTCTACATCAACAGGGTGCTTTCATAGCCTGGGTGGGAGCTCCTCCTGATACGCTCTAGAGCTAAAAGGAAACTTGACGTGAGTCCTTTCCTCAAGGTAAAGCCTTGAATAGCCCTGCCGAAGTGGAAGCTTGGAGCAGAGTCCTTGAGGCATTAGCTTTAGGTCTGCTTTCTTTAACGTTAGTAAGCATTTCAGGAAACGGAGGACCTCGCCTGGGCACCCTATTCCCTGCACGAACACCGAGCACCGGCAGGCTCCACTAGGCTGCTAAGAAACTTCCAGGCCCGGAATCCTTTCCCAGTCACTCAGTGTATGCTGAGTGTAGGGCAACACACTGCACTCTTCCCTGGGAGAGCTAGATTTCCTCAGCACTCCAACAGCTCCAGGAACTGTGTTCTCTCACGTCCTACATGTCATGCCAATCTGCCTCATTGCCCTAGGCTGAGCGGCACTGAGAAACCAAAACTGCTTTGCATTCCTTCTACAAAGTCATACCTTAGGACCCCATCCTTACAGGAGAAAATCAGCTTGCCTTGCTGCTGTAACCAAAGCACAGTTCTTCCTCTTACACTGCAGGGTTTTAGAAGAAGCTAAGCCCGATAGCCTAGCAAGAGCGCTCCTTGGGGGAGGCGTTTGGCTACACGCAGAACTCCGTGCCAAATAAACTTTATTCAAGGAAGGGACCAGTGTGTAGCTAGAGTGTCTACTTACTTGGTAGAAATCACATGGAGGTAGGCTACGTGTTCGCTGGAAACGGGGGCCTTATGGCACAAGCCTTGCTTTCCCATTTTGAGTGCTCCATTCATGCTGCCTTGAAGCTACCTAAATCACAGTTTAGGACGGGTCTCTAGTCACTGCAGGCAGGGCTCTGGGAAAGGAACAAGTGTTCTCTACATCAACAGGGTGCTTTCATAGCCTGGGTGGGAGCTCCTCCTGATACGCTCTAGAGCTAAAAGGAAACTTGACGTGAGTCCTTTCCTCAAGGTAAAGCCTTGAATAGCGCTGCCGAAGTGGAAGCTTGGAGCAGAGTCCTTGAGGCATTAGCTTTAGGTCTGCTTTCTTTAACGTTAGTAAGCATTTCAGGAAACGGAGGACCTCGCCTGGGCACCCTATTCCCTGCACGAACACCGAGCACCGGCAGGCTCCACTAGGCTGCTAAGAAACTTCCAGGCCCGGAATCCTTTCCCAGTCACTCAGTGTATGCTGAGTGTAGGGCAACACACTGCACTCTTCCCTGGGAGAGCTAGATTTCCTCAGCACTCCAACAGCTCCAGGAACTGTGTTCTCTCACGTCCTACATGTCATGCCAATCTGCCTCATTGCCCTAGGCTGAGCGGCACTGAGAAACCAAAACTGCTTCGCATTCCTTCCACAAAGTCATACATTAAGACCCCATCCTTACAGGAGAAATTCGGCTTGCGTTCCTGCTGTAAACAAAGCACAGTTCTTCCTCTTACACTGCAGGGTTTTAGAAGAAGCTAAGCCCGAGAGCCTAGCAAGAGCGCTCCTTGGGGGAGGCGTTTGGCTACACGCAGAACTCCGTGCCAAATAAACTTTATTCAAGGAAGGGACCAGTGTGTAGCTAGAGTGTCTACTTGGTAGAAATCACAAGGAGGTAGGCTGCGTGTTCGCTGGAAACAGGGCCTTATGGCACAAGCCTTGCTTTCCCATTTTGAATGCTCCATTCATGCTGCCTTGAAGCTACCTAAATAACAGTTTTAGGACGGGTCTCTAGTCACTGCAGGCAGGGCTCTGGGAAAGGAACGAGTCTTCTCTACATCAACAGGGTGCTTTCATAGCCTGGGTGGGAGCTCCTCCTGATACGCTCTAGAGCTAAAAGGAAACTTGACGTGAGTCCTTTCCTCAAGGTAAAGCCTTGAATAGCCCTGCCGAAGTGGAAGCTTGGAGCAGAGTCCTTGAGGCATTAGCTTTAGGTCTGCTTTCTTTAACGTTAGTAAGCATTTCAGGAAACGGAGGACCTCTCCTGGGCACCCTATTCCCTGCACGAACACCGAGCACCGGCAGGCTCCACTATGCTGCTAAGAAACTTCCAGGCCCGGAATCCTTTCCCAGTCACTCAGTGTATGCTGAGTGTAGGGCAACACACTGCACTCTTCCCTGGGAGAGCTAGATTTCCTCAGCACTCCAACAGCTCCAGGAACTGTGTTCTCTCACGTCCTACATGTCATGCCAATCTGCCTCATTGCCCTAGGCTGAGCGGCACTGAGAAACCAAAACTGCTTTGCATTCCTTCTACAAAGTCATACCTTAGGACCCCATCCTTTCAGGAGAAAATCAGCTTGCCTTGCTGCTGTAACCAAAGCACAGTTCTTCCTCTTACACTGCAGGGTTTTAGAAGAAGCTAAGCCCGATAGCCTAGCAAGAGCGCTCCTTGGGGGAGGCGTTTGGCTACACGCAGAACTCCGTGCCAAATAAACTTTATTCAAGGAAGGGACCAGTGTGTAGCTAGAGTGTCTACTTACTTGGTAGAAATCACATGGAGGTAGGCTACGTGTTCGCTGGAAACGGGGGCCTTATGGCACAAGCCTTGCTTTCCCATTTTGAGTGCTCCATTCATGCTGCCTTGAAGCTACCTAAATCACAGTTTAGGACGGGTCTCTAGTCACTGCAGGCAGGGCTCTGGGAAAGGAACAAGTGTTCTCTACATCAACAGGGTGCTTTCATAGCCTGGGTGGGAGCTCCTCCTGATACGCTCTAGAGCTAAAAGGAAACTTGACGTGAGTCCTTTCCTCAAGGTAAAGCCTTGAATAGCCCTGCCGAAGTGGAAGCTTGGAGCAGAGTCCTTGAGGCATTAGCTTTAGGTCTGCTTTCTTTAACGTTAGTAAGCATTTCAGGAAACGGAGGACCTCGCCTGGGCACCCTACTCCCTGCACGAACACCGAGCACCGGCAGGCTCCACTAGGCTGCTAAGAAACTTCCAGGCCCGGAATCCTTTCCCAGTCACTCAGTGTATGCTGAGTGTAGGGCAACACACTGCACTCTTCCCTGGGAGAGCTAGATTTCCTCAGCACTCCAACAGCTCCAGGAACTGTGTTCTCTCACGTCCTACATGTCATGCAAATCTGCCTCATTGCCCTAGGCTGAGCAGCACTGAGAAACCAAAACTGCTTCGCATTCCTTCCACAAAGTCATACATTAAGACCCCATCCTTACAGGAGAAATTCGGCTTGCGTTCCTGCTGTAAACAAAGCACAGTTCTTCCTCTTACACTGCAGGGTTTTAGAAGAAGCTAAGCCCGAGAGCCTAGCAAGAGCGCTCCTTGGGGGAGGCGGTTGGCTACACGCAGAACTCCGTGCCAAATAAACTTTATTCAAGGAAGGGACCAGTGTGTAGCTAGAGTGTATACTTGGTAGAAATCACAAGGAGGTAGGCTGCGTGTTCGCTGGAAACAGGGCCTTATGGCACAAGCCTTGCTTTCCCATTTTGAATGCTCCATTCATGCTGCCTTGAAGCTACCTAAATAACAGTTTTAGGAGGGGTCTCTAGTCACTGCAGGCAGGGCTCTGGGAAAGGAACGAGTCTTCTCTACATCAACAGGGTGCTTTCATAGCCTGGGTGGGAGCTCCTCCTGATACGCTCTAGAGCTAAAAGGAAACTTGACGTGAGTCCTTTCCTCAAGGTAAAGCCTTGAATAGCCCTGCCGAAGTGGAAGCTTGGAGCAGAGTCCTTGAGGCATTAGCTTTAGGTCTGCTTTCTTTAACGTTAGTAAGCATTTCAGGAAACGGAGGACCTCGCCTGGGCACCCTACTCCCTGCACGAACACCGAGCACCGGCAGGCTCCACTAGGCTGCTAAGAAACTTCCAGGCCCGGAATCCTTTCCCAGTCACTCAGTGTATGCTGAGTGTAGGGCAACACACTGCACTCTTCCCTGGGAGAGCTAGATTTCCTCAGCACTCCAACAGCTCCAGGAACTGTGTTCTCTCACGTCCTACATGTCATGCAAATCTGCCTCATTGCCCTAGGCTGAGCGGCACTGAGAAACCAAAACTGCTTCGCATTCCTTCCACAAAGTCATACATTAAGACCCCATCCTTACAGGAGAAATTCGGCTTGCGTTCCTGCTGTAAACAAAGCACAGCTCTTCCTCTTACACTGCAGTGTTTTAGAAGAAGCTAAGCCCGAGAGCCTAGCAAGAGCGTTCCTTGGGGGAGGCGGTTGGCTACACGCAGAACTCCGTGCCAAATAAACTTTATTCAAGGAAGGGACCAGTGTGTAGCTACAGTGTATACTTGGTAGAAATCACAAGGAGGTAGGCTGCGTGTTCGCTGGAAGCAGGGCCTTATGGCACAAGCCTTGCTTTCCCATTTTGAATGCTCCATTCATGCTGCCTTGAAGCTACCTAAATAACAGTTTTAGGACGGGTCTCTAGTCACTGCAGGCAGGGCTCTGGGAAAGGAACGAGTCTTCTCTACATCAACAGGGTGCTTTCATAGCCTGGGTGGGAGCTCCTCCTGATACGCTCTAGAGCTAAAAGGAAACTTGACGTGAGTCCTTTCCTCAAGGTAAAGCCTTGAATAGCCCTGCCGAAGTGGAAGCTTGGAGCAGAGTCCTTGAGGCATTAGCTTTAGGTCTGCTTTCTTTAACGTTAGTAAGCATTTCAGGAAACGGAGGACCTCGCCTGGGCACCCTATTCCCTGCACGAACACCGAGCACCGGCAGGCTCCACTAGGCTGCTAAGAAACTTCCAGGCCCGGAATCCTTTCCCAGTCACTCAGTGTATGCTGAGTGTAGGGCAACACACTGCACTCTTCCCTGGGAGAGCTAGATTTCCTCAGCACTCCAACAGCTCCAGGAACTGTGTTCTCTCACGTCCTACATGTCATGCCAATCTGCCTCATTGCCCTAGGCTGAGCGGCACTGAGAAACCAAAACTGCTTTGCATTCCTTCTACAAAGTCATACCTTAGGACCCCATCCTTTCAGGAGAAAATCAGCTTGCCTTGCTGCTGTAACCAAAGCACAGTTCTTCCTCTTACACTGCAGGGTTTTAGAAGAAGCTAAGCCCGATAGCCTAGCAAGAGCGCTCCTTGGGGGAGGCGTTTGGCTACACGCAGAACTCCGTGCCAAATAAACTTTATTCAAGGAAGGGACCAGTGTGTAGCTAGAGTGTCTACTTACTTGGTAGAAATCACATGGAGGTAGGCTACGTGTTCGCTGGAAACGGGGGCCTTATGGCACAAGCCTTGCTTTCCCATTTTGAGTGCTCCATTCATGCTGCCTTGAAGCTACCTAAATCACAGTTTAGGACGGGTCTCTAGTCACTGCAGGCAGGGCTCTGGGAAAGGAACAAGTGTTCTCTACATCAACAGGGTGCTTTCATAGCCTGGGTGGGAGCTCCTCCTGATACGCTCTAGAGCTAAAAGGAAACTTGACGTGAGTCCTTTCCTCAAGGTAAAGCCTTGAATAGCGCTGCCGAAGTGGAAGCTTGGAGCAGAGTCCTTGAGGCATTAGCTTTAGGTCTGCTTTCTTTAACGTTAGTAAGCATTTCAGGAAACGGAGGACCTCGCCTGGGCACCCTATTCCCTGCACGAACACCGAGCACCGGCAGGCTCCACTAGGCTGCTAAGAAACTTCCAGGCCCGGAATCCTTTCCCAGTCACTCAGTGTATGCTGAGTGTAGGGCAACACACTGCACTCTTCCCTGGGAGAGCTAGATTTCCTCAGCACTCCAACAGCTCCAGGAACTGTGTTCTCTCACGTCCTACATGTCATGCAAATCTGCCTCATTGCCCTAGGCTGAGCGGCACTGAGAAACCAAAACTGCTTCGCATTCCTTCCACAAAGTCATACATTAAGACCCCATCCTTACAGGAGAAATTCGGCTTGCGTTCCTGCTGTAAACAAAGCACAGTTCTTCCTCTTACACTGCAGGGTTTTAGAAGAAGCTAAGCCCGAGAGCCTAGCAAGAGCGCTCCTTGGGGGAGGCGTTTGGCTACACGCAGAACTCCGTGCCAAATAAACTTTATTCAAGGAAGGGACCAGTGTGTAGCTAGAGTGTCTACTTACTTGGTAGAAATCACATGGAGGTAGGCTACGTGTTCGCTGGAAACGGGGGCCTTATGGCACAAGCCTTGCTTTCCCATTTTGAGTGCTCCATTCATGCTGCCTTGAAGCTACCTAAATCACAGTTTAGGACGGGTCTCTAGTCACTGCAGGCAGGGCTCTGGGAAAGGAACAAGTGTTCTCTACATCAACAGGGTGCTTTCATAGCCTGGGTGGGAGCTCCTCCTGATACGCTCTAGAGCTAAAAGGAAACTTGACGTGAGTCCTTTCCTCAAGGTAAAGCCTTGAATAGCCCTGCCGAAGTGGAAGCTTGGAGCAGAGTCCTTGAGGCATTAGCTTTAGGTCTGCTTTCTTTAACGTTAGTAAGCATTTCAGGAAACGGAGGACCTCGCCTGGGCACCCTACTCCCTGCACGAACACCGAGCACCGGCAGGCTCCACTAGGCTCCTAAGAAACTTCCAGGCCCGGAATCCTTTCCCAGTCACTCAGTGTATGCTGAGTGTAGGGCAACACACTGCACTCTTCCCTGGGAGAGCTAGATTTCCTCAGCACTCCAACAGCTCCAGGAACTGTGTTCTCTCACGTCCTACATGTCATGCAAATCTGCCTCATTGCCCTAGGCTGAGCGGCACTGAGAAACCAAAACTGCTTCGCATTCCTTCCACAAAGTCATACATTAAGACACCATCCTTACAGGAGAAATTCGGCTTGCGTTCCTGCTGTAAACAAAGCACAGTTCTTCCTCTTACACTGCAGGGTTTTAGAAGAAGCTAAGCCCGAGAGCCTAGCAAGAGCGCTCCTTGGGGGAGGCGGTTGGCTACACGCAGAACTCCGTGCCAAATAAACTTTATTCAAGGAAGGGACCAGTGTGTAGCTACAGTGTATACTTGGTAGAAATCACAAGGAGGTAGGCTGCGTGTTCGCTGGAAACAGGGCCTTATGGCACAAGCCTTGCTTTCCCATTTTGAATGCTCCATTCATGCTGCCTTGAAGCTACCTAAATAACAGTTTTAGGAGGGGTCTCTAGTCACTGCAGGCAGGGCTCTGGGAAAGGAACGAGTCTTCTCTACATCAACAGGGTGCTTTCATAGCCTGGGTGGGAGCTCCTCCTGATACGCTCTAGAGCAAAAAGGAAACTTGACGTGAGTCCTTTCCTCAAGGTAAAGCCTTGAATAGCCCTGCCGAAGTGGAAGCTTGGAGCAGAGTCCTTGAGGCATTAGCTTTAGGTCTGCTTTCTTTAACGTTAGTAAGCATTTCAGGAAACGGAGGACCTCGCCTGGGCACCCTATTCCCTGCACGAACACCGAGCACCGGCAGGCTCCACTATGCTGCTAAGAAACTTCCAGGCCCGGAATCCTTTCCCAGTCACTCAGTGTATGCTGAGTGTAGGGCAACACACTGCACTCTTCCCTGGGAGAGCTAGATTTCCTCAGCACTCCAACAGCTCCAGGAACTGTGTTCTCTCACGTCCTACATGTCATGCCAATCTGCCTCATTGCCCTAGGCTGAGCGGCACTGAGAAACCAAAACTGCTTTGCATTCCTTCTACAAAGTCATACCTTAGGACCCCATCCTTTCAGGAGAAAATCAGCTTGCCTTGCTGCTGTAACCAAAGCACAGTTCTTCCTCTTACACTGCAGGGTTTTAGAAGAAGCTAAGCCCGATAGCCTAGCAAGAGCGCTCCTTGGGGGAGGCGTTTGGCTACACGCAGAACTCCGTGCCAAATAAACTTTATTCAAGGAAGGGACCAGTGTGTAGCTAGAGTGTCTACTTACTTGGTAGAAATCACATGGAGGTAGGCTACGTGTTCGCTGGAAACGGGGGCCTTATGGCACAAGCCTTGCTTTCCCATTTTGAGTGCTCCATTCATGCTGCCTTGAAGCTACCTAAATCACAGTTTAGGACGGGTCTCTAGTCACTGCAGGCAGGGCTCTGGGAAAGGAACAAGTGTTCTCTACATCAACAGGGTGCTTTCATAGCCTGGGTGGGAGCTCCTCCTGATACGCTCTAGAGCTAAAAGGAAACTTGACGTGAGTCCTTTCCTCAAGGTAAAGCCTTGAATAGCCCTGCCGAAGTGGAAGCTTGGAGCAGAGTCCTTGAGGCATTAGCTTTAGGTCTGCTTTCTTTAACGTTAGTAAGCATTTCAGGAAACGGAGGACCTCGCCTGGGCACCCTACTCCCTGCACGAACACCGAGCACCGGCAGGCTCCACTAGGCTGCTAAGAAACTTCCAGGCCCGGAATCCTTTCCCAGTCACTCAGTGTATGCTGAGTGTAGGGCAACACACTGCACTCTTCCCTGGGAGAGCTAGATTTCCTCAGCACTCCAACAGCTCCAGGAACTGTGTTCTCTCACGTCCTACATGTCATGCAAATCTGCCTCATTGCCCTAGGCTGAGCGGCACTGAGAAACCAAAACTGCTTCGCATTCCTTCCACAAAGTCATACATTAAGACCCCATCCTTACAGGAGAAATTCGGCTTGCGTTCCTGCTGTAAACAAAGCACAGCTCTTCCTCTTACACTGCAGGGTTTTAGAAGAAGCTAAGCCCGAGAGCCTAGCAAGAGCGTTCCTTGGGGGAGGCGGTTGGCTACACGCAGAACTCCGTGCCAAATAAACTTTATTCAAGGAAGGGACCAGTGTGTAGCTAGAGTGTATACTTGGTAGAAATCACAAGGAGGTAGGCTGCGTGTTCGCTGGAAACAGGGCCTTATGGCACAAGCCTTGCTTTCCCATTTTGAATGCTCCATTCATGCTGCCTTGAAGCTACCTAAATAACAGTTTTAGGACGGGTCTCTAGTCACTGCAGGCAGGGCTCTGGGAAAGGAACGAGTCTTCTCTACATCAACAGGGTGCTTTCATAGCCTGGGTGGGAGCTCCTCCTGATACGCTCTAGAGCTAAAAGGAAACTTGACGTGAGTCCTTTCCTCAAGGTAAAGCCTTGAATAGCCCTGCCGAAGTGGAAGCTTGGAGCAGAGTCCTTGAGGCATTAGCTTTAGGTCTGCTTTCTTTAACGTTAGTAAGCATTTCAGGAAACGGAGGACCTCGCCTGGGCACCCTATTCCCTGCACGAACACCGAGCACCGGCAGGCTCCACTAGGCTGCTAAGAAACTTCCAGGCCCGGAATCCTTTCCCAGTCACTCAGTGTATGCTGAGTGTAGGGCAACACACTGCACTCTTCCCTGGGAGAGCTAGATTTCCTCAGCACTCCAACAGCTCCAGGAACTGTGTTCTCTCACGTCCTACATGTCATGCCAATCTGCCTCATTGCCCTAGGCTGAGCGGCACTGAGAAACCAAAACTGCTTTGCATTCCTTCTACAAAGTCATACCTTAGGACCCCATCCTTTCAGGAGAAAATCAGCTTGCCTTGCTGCTGTAACCAAAGCACAGTTCTTCCTCTTACACTGCAGGGTTTTAGAAGAAGCTAAGCCCGATAGCCTAGCAAGAGCGCTCCTTGGGGGAGGCGTTTGGCTACACGCAGAACTCCGTGCCAAATAAACTTTATTCAAGGAAGGGACCAGTGTGTAGCTAGAGTGTCTACTTACTTGGTAGAAATCACATGGAGGTAGGCTACGTGTTCGCTGGAAACGGGGGCCTTATGGCACAAGCCTTGCTTTCCCATTTTGAGTGCTCCATTCATGCTGCCTTGAAGCTACCTAAATCACAGTTTAGGACGGGTCTCTAGTCACTGCAGGCAGGGCTCTGGGAAAGGAACAAGTGTTCTCTACATCAACAGGGTGCTTTCATAGCCTGGGTGGGAGCTCCTCCTGATACGCTCTAGAGCTAAAAGGAAACTTGACGTGAGTCCTTTCCTCAAGGTAAAGCCTTGAATAGCCCTGCCGAAGTGGAAGCTTGGAGCAGAGTCCTTGAGGCATTAGCTTTAGGTCTGCTTTCTTTAACGTTAGTAAGCATTTCAGGAAACGGAGGACCTCGCCTGGGCACCCTACTCCCTGCACGAACACCGAGCACCGGCAGGCTCCACTAGGCTGCTAAGAAACTTCCAGGCCCGGAATCCTTTCCCAGTCACTCAGTGTATGCTGAGTGTAGGGCAACACACTGCACTCTTCCCTGGGAGAGCTAGATTTCCTCAGCACTCCAACAGCTCCAGGAACTGTGTTCTCTCACGTCCTACATGTCATGCAAATCTGCCTCATTGCCCTAGGCTGAGCGGCACTGAGAAACCAAAACTGCTTCGCATTCCTTCCACAAAGTCATACATTAAGACCCCATCCTTACAGGAGAAATTCGGCTTGCGTTCCTGCTGTAAACAAAGCACAGCTCTTCCTCTTACACTGCAGGGTTTTAGAAGAAGCTAAGCCCGAGAGCCTAGCAAGAGCGTTCCTTGGGGGAGGCGGTTGGCTACACGCAGAACTCCGTGCCAAATAAACTTTATTCAAGGAAGGGACCAGTGTGTAGCTAGAGTGTATACTTGGTAGAAATCACAAGGAGGTAGGCTGCGTGTTCGCTGGAAACAGGGCCTTATGGCACAAGCCTTGCTTTCCCATTTTGAATGCTCCATTCATGCTGCCTTGAAGCTACCTAAATAACAGTTTTAGGACGGGTCTCTAGTCACTGCAGGCAGGGCTCTGGGAAAGGAACGAGTCTTCTCTACATCAACAGGGTGCTTTCATAGCCTGGGTGGGAGCTCCTCCTGATACGCTCTAGAGCTAAAAGGAAACTTGACGTGAGTCCTTTCCTCAAGGTAAAGCCTTGAATAGCCCTGCCGAAGTGGAAGCTTGGAGCAGAGTCCTTGAGGCATTAGCTTTAGGTCTGCTTTCTTTAACGTTAGTAAGCATTTCAGGAAACGGAGGACCTCGCCTGGGCACCCTATTCCCTGCACGAACACCGAGCACCGGCAGGCTCCACTAGGCTGCTAAGAAACTTCCAGGCCCGGAATCCTTTCCCAGTCACTCAGTGTATGCTGAGTGTAGGGCAACACACTGCACTCTTCCCTGGGAGAGCTAGATTTCCTCAGCACTCCAACAGCTCCAGGAACTGTGTTCTCTCACGTCCTACATGTCATGCCAATCTGCCTCATTGCCCTAGGCTGAGCGGCACTGAGAAACCAAAACTGCTTCGCATTCCTTCCACAAAGTCATACATTAAGACCCCATCCTTACAGGAGAAATTCGGCTTGCGTTCCTGCTGTAAACAAAGCACAGTTCTTCCTCTTACACTGCAGGGTTTTAGAAGAAGCTAAGCCCGATAGCCTAGCAAGAGCGCTCCTTGGGGGAGGCGTTTGGCTACACGCAGAACTCCGTGCCAAATAAACTTTATTCAAGGAAGGGACCAGTGTGTAGCTAGAGTGTCTACTTACTTGGTAGAAATCACATGGAGGTAGGCTACGTGTTCGCTGGAAACGGGGGCCTTATGGCACAAGCCTTGCTTTCCCATTTTGAGTGCTCCATTCATGCTGCCTTGAAGCTACCTAAATCACAGTTTAGGACGGGTCTCTAGTCACTGCAGGCAGGGCTCTGGGAAAGGAACAAGTGTTCTCTACATCAACAGGGTGCTTTCATAGCCTGGGTGGGAGCTCCTCCTGATACGCTCTAGAGCTAAAAGGAAACTTGACGTGAGTCCTTTCCTCAAGGTAAAGCCTTGAATAGCGCTGCCGAAGTGGAAGCTTGGAGCAGAGTCCTTGAGGCATTAGCTTTAGGTCTGCTTTCTTTAACGTTAGTAAGCATTTCAGGAAACGGAGGACCTCGCCTGGGCACCCTATTCCCTGCACGAACACCGAGCACCGGCAGGCTCCACTAGGCTGCTAAGAAACTTCCAGGCCCGGAATCCTTTCCCAGTCACTCAGTGTATGCTGAGTGTAGGGCAACACACTGCACTCTTCCCTGGGAGAGCTAGATTTCCTCAGCACTCCAACAGCTCCAGGAACTGTGTTCTCTCACGTCCTACATGTCATGCCAATCTGCCTCATTGCCCTAGGCTGAGCGGCACTGAGAAACCAAAACTGCTTCGCATTCCTTCCACAAAGTCATACATTAAGACCCCATCCTTACAGGAGAAATTCGGCTTGCGTTCCTGCTGTAAACAAAGCACAGTTCTTCCTCTTACACTGCAGGGTTTTAGAAGAAGCTAAGCCCGAGAGCCTAGCAAGAGCGCTCCTTGGGGGAGGCGTTTGGCTACACGCAGAACTCCGTGCCAAATAAACTTTATTCAAGGAAGGGACCAGTGTGTAGCTAGAGTGTCTACTTACTTGGTAGAAATCACATGGAGGTAGGCTACGTGTTCGCTGGAAACGGGGGCCTTATGGCACAAGCCTTGCTTTCCCATTTTGAGTGCTCCATTCATGCTGCCTTGAAGCTACCTAAATCACAGTTTAGGACGGGTCTCTAGTCACTGCAGGCAGGGCTCTGGGAAAGGAACAAGTGTTCTCTACATCAACAGGGTGCTTTCATAGCCTGGGTGGGAGCTCCTCCTGATACGCTCTAGAGCTAAAAGGAAACTTGACGTGAGTCCTTTCCTCAAGGTAAAGCCTTGAATAGCCCTGCCGAAGTGGAAGCTTGGAGCAGAGTCCTTGAGGCATTAGCTTTAGGTCTGCTTTCTTTAACGTTAGTAAGCATTTCAGGAAACGGAGGACCTCGCCTGGGCACCCTACTCCCTGCACGAACACCGAGCACCGGCAGGCTCCACTAGGCTGCTAAGAAACTTCCAGGCCCGGAATCCTTTCCCAGTCACTCAGTGTATGCTGAGTGTAGGGCAACACACTGCACTCTTCCCTGGGAGAGCTAGATTTCCTCAGCACTCCAACAGCTCCAGGAACTGTGTTCTCTCACGTCCTACATGTCATGCAAATCTGCCTCATTGCCCTAGGCTGAGCGGCACTGAGAAACCAAAACTGCTTCGCATTCCTTCCACAAAGTCATACATTAAGACCCCATCCTTACAGGAGAAATTCGGCTTGCGTTCCTGCTGTAAACAAAGCACAGCTCTTCCTCTTACACTGCAGGGTTTTAGAAGAAGCTAAGCCCGAGAGCCTAGCAAGAGCGTTCCTTGGGGGAGGCGGTTGGCTACACGCAGAACTCCGTGCCAAATAAACTTTATTCAAGGAAGGGACCAGTGTGTAGCTAGAGTGTCTACTTGGTAGAAATCACAAGGAGGTAGGCTGCGTGTTCGCTGGAAACAGGGCCTTATGGCACAAGCCTTGCTTTCCCATTTTGAATGCTCCATTCATGCTGCCTTGAAGCTACCTAAATAACAGTTTTAGGACGGGTCTCTAGTCACTGCAGGCAGGGCTCTGGGAAAGGAACGAGTCTTCTCTACATCAACAGGGTGCTTTCATAGCCTGGGTGGGAGCTCCTCCTGATACGCTCTAGAGCTAAAAGGAAACTTGACGTGAGTCCTTTCCTCAAGGTAAAGCCTTGAATAGCCCTGCCGAAGTGGAAGCTTGGAGCAGAGTCCTTGAGGCATTAGCTTTAGGTCTGCTTTCTTTAACGTTAGTAAGCATTTCAGGAAACGGAGGACCTCTCCTGGGCACCCTATTCCCTGCACGAACACCGAGCACCGGCAGGCTCCACTATGCTGCTAAGAAACTTCCAGGCCCGGAATCCTTTCCCAGTCACTCAGTGTATGCTGAGTGTAGGGCAACACACTGCACTCTTCCCTGGGAGAGCTAGATTTCCTCAGCACTCCAACAGCTCCAGGAACTGTGTTCTCTCACGTCCTACATGTCATGCCAATCTGCCTCATTGCCCTAGGCTGAGCGGCACTGAGAAACCAAAACTGCTTTGCATTCCTTCTACAAAGTCATACCTTAGGACCCCATCCTTTCAGGAGAAAATCAGCTTGCCTTGCTGCTGTAACCAAAGCACAGTTCTTCCTCTTACACTGCAGGGTTTTAGAAGAAGCTAAGCCCGATAGCCTAGCAAGAGCGCTCCTTGGGGGAGGCGTTTGGCTACACGCAGAACTCCGTGCCAAATAAACTTTATTCAAGGAAGGGACCAGTGTGTAGCTAGAGTGTCTACTTACTTGGTAGAAATCACATGGAGGTAGGCTACGTGTTCGCTGGAAACGGGGGCCTTATGGCACAAGCCTTGCTTTCCCATTTTGAGTGCTCCATTCATGCTGCCTTGAAGCTACCTAAATCACAGTTTAGGACGGGTCTCTAGTCACTGCAGGCAGGGCTCTGGGAAAGGAACAAGTGTTCTCTACATCAACAGGGTGCTTTCATAGCCTGGGTGGGAGCTCCTCCTGATACGCTCTAGAGCTAAAAGGAAACTTGACGTGAGTCCTTTCCTCAAGGTAAAGCCTTGAATAGCCCTGCCGAAGTGGAAGCTTGGAGCAGAGTCCTTGAGGCATTAGCTTTAGGTCTGCTTTCTTTAACGTTAGTAAGCATTTCAGGAAACGGAGGACCTCGCCTGGGCACCCTACTCCCTGCACGAACACCGAGCACCGGCAGGCTCCACTAGGCTGCTAAGAAACTTCCAGGCCCGGAATCCTTTCCCAGTCACTCAGTGTATGCTGAGTGTAGGGCAACACACTGCACTCTTCCCTGGGAGAGCTAGATTTCCTCAGCACTCCAACAGCTCCAGGAACTGTGTTCTCTCACGTCCTACATGTCATGCAAATCTGCCTCATTGCCCTAGGCTGAGCGGCACTGAGAAACCAAAACTGCTTCGCATTCCTTCCACAAAGTCATACATTAAGACCCCATCCTTACAGGAGAAATTCGGCTTGCGTTCCTGCTGTAAACAAAGCACAGTTCTTCCTCTTACACTGCAGGGTTTTAGAAGAAGCTAAGCCCGAGAGCCTAGCAAGAGCGCTCCTTGGGGGAGGCGGTTGGCTACACGCAGAACTCCGTGCCAAATAAACTTTATTCAAGGAAGGGACCAGTGTGTAGCTAGAGTGTATACTTGGTAGAAATCACAAGGAGGTAGGCTGCGTGTTCGCTGGAAACAGGGCCTTATGGCACAAGCCTTGCTTTCCCATTTTGAATGCTCCATTCATGCTGCCTTGAAGCTACCTAAATAACAGTTTTAGGAGGGGTCTCTAGTCACTGCAGGCAGGGCTCTGGGAAAGGAACGAGTCTTCTCTACATCAACAGGGTGCTTTCATAGCCTGGGTGGGAGCTCCTCCTGATACGCTCTAGAGCTAAAAGGAAACTTGACGTGAGTCCTTTCCTCAAGGTAAAGCCTTGAATAGCCCTGCCGAAGTGGAAGCTTGGAGCAGAGTCCTTGAGGCATTAGCTTTAGGTCTGCTTTCTTTAACGTTAGTAAGCATTTCAGGAAACGGAGGACCTCTCCTGGGCACCCTATTCCCTGCACGAACACCGAGCACCGGCAGGCTCCACTATGCTGCTAAGAAACTTCCAGGCCCGGAATCCTTTCCCAGTCACTCAGTGTATGCTGAGTGTAGGGCAACACACTGCACTCTTCCCTGGGAGAGCTAGATTTCCTCAGCACTCCAACAGCTCCAGGAACTGTGTTCTCTCACGTCCTACATGTCATGCCAATCTGCCTCATTGCCCTAGGCTGAGCGGCACTGAGAAACCAAAACTGCTTTGCATTCCTTCTACAAAGTCATACCTTAGGACCCCATCCTTTCAGGAGAAAATCAGCTTGCCTTGCTGCTGTAACCAAAGCACAGTTCTTCCTCTTACACTGCAGGGTTTTAGAAGAAGCTAAGCCCGATAGCCTAGCAAGAGCGCTCCTTGGGGGAGGCGTTTGGCTACACGCAGAACTCCGTGCCAAATAAACTTTATTCAAGGAAGGGACCAGTGTGTAGCTAGAGTGTCTACTTACTTGGTAGAAATCACATGGAGGTAGGCTACGTGTTCGCTGGAAACGGGGGCCTTATGGCACAAGCCTTGCTTTCCCATTTTGAGTGCTCCATTCATGCTGCCTTGAAGCTACCTAAATCACAGTTTAGGACGGGTCTCTAGTCACTGCAGGCAGGGCTCTGGGAAAGGAACGAGTCTTCTCTACATCAACAGGGTGCTTTCATAGCCTGGGTGGGAGCTCCTCCTGATACGCTCTAGAGCTAAAAGGAAACTTGACGTGAGTCCTTTCCTCAAGGTAAAGCCTTGAATAGCCCTGCCGAAGTGGAAGCTTGGAGCAGAGTCCTTGAGGCATTAGCTTTAGGTCTGCTTTCTTTAACGTTAGTAAGCATTTCAGGAAACGGAGGACCTCGCCTGGGCACCCTATTCCCTGCACGAACACCGAGCACCGGCAGGCTCCACTAGGCTGCTAAGAAACTTCCAGGCCCGGAATCCTTTCCCAGTCACTCAGTGTATGCTGAGTGTAGGGCAACACACTGCACTCTTCCCTGGGAGAGCTAGATTTCCTCAGCACTCCAACAGCTCCAGGAACTGTGTTCTCTCACGTCCTACATGTCATGCAAATCTGCCTCATTGCCCTAGGCTGAGCGGCACTGAGAAACCAAAACTGCTTCGCATTCCTTCCACAAAGTCATACATTAAGACCCCATCCTTACAGGAGAAATTCGGCTTGCGTTCCTGCTGTAAACAAAGCACAGTTCTTCCTCTTACACTGCAGGGTTTTAGAAGAAGCTAAGCCCGAGAGCCTAGCAAGAGCGCTCCTTGGGGGAGGCGGTTGGCTACACGCAGAACTCCGTGCCAAATAAACTTTATTCAAGGAAGGGACCAGTGTGTAGCTAGAGTGTATACTTGGTAGAAATCACAAGGAGGTAGGCTGCGTGTTCGCTGGAAACAGGGCCTTATGGCACAAGCCTTGCTTTCCCATTTTGAATGCTCCATTCATGCTGCCTTGAAGCTACCTAAATAACAGTTTTAGGAGGGGTCTCTAGTCACTGCAGGCAGGGCTCTGGGAAAGGAACGAGTCTTCTCTACATCAACAGGGTGCTTTCATAGCCTGGGTGGGAGCTCCTCCTGATACGCTCTAGAGCTAAAAGGAAACTTGACGTGAGTCCTTTCCTCAAGGTAAAGCCTTGAATAGCCCTGCCGAAGTGGAAGCTTGGAGCAGAGTCCTTGAGGCATTAGCTTTAGGTCTGCTTTCTTTAACGTTAGTAAGCATTTCAGGAAACGGAGGACCTCTCCTGGGCACCCTATTCCCTGCACGAACACCGAGCACCGGCAGGCTCCACTATGCTGCTAAGAAACTTCCAGGCCCGGAATCCTTTCCCAGTCACTCAGTGTATGCTGAGTGTAGGGCAACACACTGCACTCTTCCCTGGGAGAGCTAGATTTCCTCAGCACTCCAACAGCTCCAGGAACTGTGTTCTCTCACGTCCTACATGTCATGCCAATCTGCCTCATTGCCCTAGGCTGAGCGGCACTGAGAAACCAAAACTGCTTTGCATTCCTTCTACAAAGTCATACCTTAGGACCCCATCCTTTCAGGAGAAAATCAGCTTGCCTTGCTGCTGTAACCAAAGCACAGTTCTTCCTCTTACACTGCAGGGTTTTAGAAGAAGCTAAGCCCGATAGCCTAGCAAGAGCGCTCCTTGGGGGAGGCGTTTGGCTACACGCAGAACTCCGTGCCAAATAAACTTTATTCAAGGAAGGGACCAGTGTGTAGCTAGAGTGTCTACTTACTTGGTAGAAATCACATGGAGGTAGGCTACGTGTTCGCTGGAAACGGGGGCCTTATGGCACAAGCCTTGCTTTCCCATTTTGAGTGCTCCATTCATGCTGCCTTGAAGCTACCTAAATCACAGTTTAGGACGGGTCTCTAGTCACTGCAGGCAGGGCTCTGGGAAAGGAACAAGTGTTCTCTACATCAACAGGGTGCTTTCATAGCCTGGGTGGGAGCTCCTCCTGATACGCTCTAGAGCTAAAAGGAAACTTGACGTGAGTCCTTTCCTCAAGGTAAAGCCTTGAATAGCCCTGCCGCAGTGGAAGCTTGGAGCAGAGTCCTTGAGGCATTAGCTTTAGGTCTGCTTTCTTTAACGTTAGTAAGCATTTCAGGAAACGGAGGACCTCGCCTGGGCACCCTACTCCCTGCACGAACACCGAGCACCGGCAGGCTCCACTAGGCTGCTAAGAAACTTCCAGGCCCGGAATCCTTTCCCAGTCACTCAGTGTATGCTGAGTGTAGGGCAACACACTGCACTCTTCCCTGGGAGAGCTAGATTTCCTCAGCACTCCAACAGCTCCAGGAACTGTGTTCTCTCACGTCCTACATGTCATGCAAATCTGCCTCATTGCCCTAGGCTGAGCGGCACTGAGAAACCAAAACTGCTTCGCATTCCTTCCACAAAGTCATACATTAAGACCCCATCCTTACAGGAGAAATTCGGCTTGCGTTCCTGCTGTAAACAAAGCACAGTTCTTCCTCTTACACTGCAGGGTTTTAGAAGAAGCTAAGCCCGAGAGCCTAGCAAGAGCGTTCCTTGGGGGAGGCGGTTGGCTACACGCAGAACTCCGTGCCAAATAAACTTTATTCAAGGAAGGGACCAGTGTGTAGCTAGAGTGTATACTTGGTAGAAATCACAAGGAGGTAGGCTGCGTGTTCGCTGGAAACAGGGCCTTATGGCACAAGCCTTGCTTTCCCATTTTGAATGCTCCATTCATGCTGCCTTGAAGCTACCTAAATCACAGTTTTAGGACGGGTCTCTAGTCACTGCAGGCAGGGCTCTGGGAAAGGAACGAGTCTTCTCTACATCAACAGGGTGCTTTCATAGCCTGGGTGGGAGCTCCTCCTGATACGCTCTAGAGCTAAAAGGAAACTTGACGTGAGTCCTTTCCTCAAGGTAAAGCCTTGAATAGCCCTGCCGAAGTGGAAGCTTGGAGCAGAGTCCTTGAGGCATTAGCTTTAGGTCTGCTTTCTTTAACGTTAGTAAGCATTTCAGGAAACGGAGGACCTCGCCTGGGCACCCTATTCCCTGCACGAACACCGAGCACCGGCAGGCTCCACTAGGCTGCTAAGAAACTTCCAGGCCCGGAATCCTTTCCCAGTCACTCAGTGTATGCTGAGTGTAGGGCAACACACTGCACTCTTCCCTGGGAGAGCTAGATTTCCTCAGCACTCCAACAGCTCCAGGAACTGTGTTCTCTCACGTCCTACATGTCATGCCAATCTGCCTCATTGCCCTAGGCTGAGCGGCACTGAGAAACCAAAACTGCTTCGCATTCCTTCCACAAAGTCATACATTAAGACCCCATCCTTACAGGAGAAATTCGGCTTGCGTTCCTGCTGTAAACAAAGCACAGTTCTTCCTCTTACACTGCAGGGTTTTAGAAGAAGCTAAGCCCGAGAGCCTAGCAAGAGCGCTCCTTGGGGGAGGCGGTTGGCTACACGCAGAACTCCGTGCCAAATAAACTTTATTCAAGGAAGGGACCAGTGTGTAGCTAGAGTGTATACTTGGTAGAAATCACAAGGAGGTAGGCTGCGTGTTCGCTGGAAACAGGGCCTTATGGCACAAGCCTTGCTTTCCCATTTTGAATGCTCCATTCATGCTGCCTTGAAGCTACCTAAATAACAGTTTTAGGAGGGGTCTCTAGTCACTGCAGGCAGGGCTCTGGGAAAGGAACGAGTCTTCTCTACATCAACAGGGTGCTTTCATAGCCTGGGTGGGAGCTCCTCCTGATACGCTCTAGAGCTAAAAGGAAACTTGACGTGAGTCCTTTCCTCAAGGTAAAGCCTTGAATAGCCCTGCCGAAGTGGAAGCTTGGAGCAGAGTCCTTGAGGCATTAGCTTTAGGTCTGCTTTCTTTAACGTTAGTAAGCATTTCAGGAAACGGAGGACCTCTCCTGGGCACCCTATTCCCTGCACGAACACCGAGCACCGGCAGGCTCCACTATGCTGCTAAGAAACTTCCAGGCCCGGAATCCTTTCCCAGTCACTCAGTGTATGCTGAGTGTAGGGCAACACACTGCACTCTTCCCTGGGAGAGCTAGATTTCCTCAGCACTCCAACAGCTCCAGGAACTGTGTTCTCTCACGTCCTACATGTCATGCCAATCTGCCTCATTGCCCTAGGCTGAGCGGCACTGAGAAACCAAAACTGCTTTGCATTCCTTCTACAAAGTCATACCTTAGGACCCCATCCTTTCAGGAGAAAATCAGCTTGCCTTGCTGCTGTAACCAAAGCACAGTTCTTCCTCTTACACTGCAGGGTTTTAGAAGAAGCTAAGCCCGATAGCCTAGCAAGAGCGCTCCTTGGGGGAGGCGTTTGGCTACACGCAGAACTCCGTGCCAAATAAACTTTATTCAAGGAAGGGACCAGTGTGTAGCTAGAGTGTCTACTTACTTGGTAGAAATCACATGGAGGTAGGCTACGTGTTCGCTGGAAACGGGGGCCTTATGGCACAAGCCTTGCTTTCCCATTTTGAGTGCTCCATTCATGCTGCCTTGAAGCTACCTAAATCACAGTTTAGGACGGGTCTCTAGTCACTGCAGGCAGGGCTCTGGGAAAGGAACAAGTGTTCTCTACATCAACAGGGTGCTTTCATAGCCTGGGTGGGAGCTCCTCCTGATACGCTCTAGAGCTAAAAGGAAACTTGACGTGAGTCCTTTCCTCAAGGTAAAGCCTTGAATAGCCCTGCCGAAGTGGAAGCTTGGAGCAGAGTCCTTGAGGCATTAGCTTTAGGTCTGCTTTCTTTAACGTTAGTAAGCATTTCAGGAAACGGAGGACCTCGCCTGGGCACCCTACTCCCTGCACGAACACCGAGCACCGGCAGGCTCCACTAGGCTGCTAAGAAACTTCCAGGCCCGGAATCCTTTCCCAGTCACTCAGTGTATGCTGAGTGTAGGGCAACACACTGCACTCTTCCCTGGGAGAGCTAGATTTCCTCAGCACTCCAACAGCTCCAGGAACTGTGTTCTCTCACGTCCTACATGTCATGCAAATCTGCCTCATTGCCCTAGGCTGAGCGGCACTGAGAAACCAAAACTGCTTCGCATTCCTTCCACAAAGTCATACATTAAGACCCCATCCTTACAGGAGAAATTCGGCTTGCGTTCCTGCTGTAAACAAAGCACAGCTCTTCCTCTTACACTGCAGGGTTTTAGAAGAAGCTAAGCCCGAGAGCCTAGCAAGAGCGTTCCTTGGGGGAGGCGGTTGGCTACACGCAGAACTCCGTGCCAAATAAACTTTATTCAAGGAAGGGACCAGTGTGTAGCTAGAGTGTATACTTGGTAGAAATCACAAGGAGGTAGGCTGCGTGTTCGCTGGAAACAGGGCCTTATGGCACAAGCCTTGCTTTCCCATTTTGAATGCTCCATTCATGCTGCCTTGAAGCTACCTAAATAACAGTTTTAGGACGGGTCTCTAGTCACTGCAGGCAGGGCTCTGGGAAAGGAACGAGTCTTCTCTACATCAACAGGGTGCTTTCATAGCCTGGGTGGGAGCTCCTCCTGATACGCTCTAGAGCTAAAAGGAAACTTGACGTGAGTCCTTTCCTCAAGGTAAAGCCTTGAATAGCCCTGCCGAAGTGGAAGCTTGGAGCAGAGTCCTTGAGGCATTAGCTTTAGGTCTGCTTTCTTTAACGTTAGTAAGCATTTCAGGAAACGGAGGACCTCGCCTGGGCACCCTATTCCCTGCACGAACACCGAGCACCGGCAGGCTCCACTAGGCTGCTAAGAAACTTCCAGGCCCGGAATCCTTTCCCAGTCACTCAGTGTATGCTGAGTGTAGGGCAACACACTGCACTCTTCCCTGGGAGAGCTAGATTTCCTCAGCACTCCAACAGCTCCAGGAACTGTGTTCTCTCACGTCCTACATGTCATGCCAATCTGCCTCATTGCCCTAGGCTGAGCGGCACTGAGAAACCAAAACTGCTTCGCATTCCTTCCACAAAGTCATACATTAAGACCCCATCCTTACAGGAGAAATTCGGCTTGCGTTCCTGCTGTAAACAAAGCACAGTTCTTCCTCTTACACTGCAGGGTTTTAGAAGAAGCTAAGCCCGATAGCCTAGCAAGAGCGCTCCTTGGGGGAGGCGTTTGGCTACACGCAGAACTCCGTGCCAAATAAACTTTATTCAAGGAAGGGACCAGTGTGTAGCTAGAGTGTCTACTTACTTGGTAGAAATCACATGGAGGTAGGCTACGTGTTCGCTGGAAACGGGGGCCTTATGGCACAAGCCTTGCTTTCCCATTTTGAGTGCTCCATTCATGCTGCCTTGAAGCTACCTAAATCACAGTTTAGGACGGGTCTCTAGTCACTGCAGGCAGGGCTCTGGGAAAGGAACAAGTGTTCTCTACATCAACAGGGTGCTTTCATAGCCTGGGTGGGAGCTCCTCCTGATACGCTCTAGAGCTAAAAGGAAACTTGACGTGAGTCCTTTCCTCAAGGTAAAGCCTTGAATAGCGCTGCCGAAGTGGAAGCTTGGAGCAGAGTCCTTGAGGCATTAGCTTTAGGTCTGCTTTCTTTAACGTTAGTAAGCATTTCAGGAAACGGAGGACCTCGCCTGGGCACCCTATTCCCTGCACGAACACCGAGCACCGGCAGGCTCCACTAGGCTGCTAAGAAACTTCCAGGCCCGGAATCCTTTCCCAGTCACTCAGTGTATGCTGAGTGTAGGGCAACACACTGCACTCTTCCCTGGGAGAGCTAGATTTCCTCAGCACTCCAACAGCTCCAGGAACTGTGTTCTCTCACGTCCTACATGTCATGCCAATCTGCCTCATTGCCCTAGGCTGAGCGGCACTGAGAAACCAAAACTGCTTCGCATTCCTTCCACAAAGTCATACATTAAGACCCCATCCTTACAGGAGAAATTCGGCTTGCGTTCCTGCTGTAAACAAAGCACAGTTCTTCCTCTTACACTGCAGGGTTTTAGAAGAAGCTAAGCCCGAGAGCCTAGCAAGAGCGCTCCTTGGGGGAGGCGTTTGGCTACACGCAGAACTCCGTGCCAAATAAACTTTATTCAAGGAAGGGACCAGTGTGTAGCTAGAGTGTCTACTTACTTGGTAGAAATCACATGGAGGTAGGCTACGTGTTCGCTGGAAACGGGGGCCTTATGGCACAAGCCTTGCTTTCCCATTTTGAGTGCTCCATTCATGCTGCCTTGAAGCTACCTAAATCACAGTTTAGGACGGGTCTCTAGTCACTGCAGGCAGGGCTCTGGGAAAGGAACAAGTGTTCTCTACATCAACAGGGTGCTTTCATAGCCTGGGTGGGAGCTCCTCCTGATACGCTCTAGAGCTAAAAGGAAACTTGACGTGAGTCCTTTCCTCAAGGTAAAGCCTTGAATAGCCCTGCCGAAGTGGAAGCTTGGAGCAGAGTCCTTGAGGCATTAGCTTTAGGTCTGCTTTCTTTAACGTTAGTAAGCATTTCAGGAAACGGAGGACCTCGCCTGGGCACCCTACTCCCTGCACGAACACCGAGCACCGGCAGGCTCCACTAGGCTGCTAAGAAACTTCCAGGCCCGGAATCCTTTCCCAGTCACTCAGTGTATGCTGAGTGTAGGGCAACACACTGCACTCTTCCCTGGGAGAGCTAGATTTCCTCAGCACTCCAACAGCTCCAGGAACTGTGTTCTCTCACGTCCTACATGTCATGCAAATCTGCCTCATTGCCCTAGGCTGAGCGGCACTGAGAAACCAAAACTGCTTCGCATTCCTTCCACAAAGTCATACATTAAGACCCCATCCTTACAGGAGAAATTCGGCTTGCGTTCCTGCTGTAAACAAAGCACAGCTCTTCCTCTTACACTGCAGGGTTTTAGAAGAAGCTAAGCCCGAGAGCCTAGCAAGAGCGTTCCTTGGGGGAGGCGGTTGGCTACACGCAGAACTCCGTGCCAAATAAACTTTATTCAAGGAAGGGACCAGTGTGTAGCTAGAGTGTCTACTTGGTAGAAATCACAAGGAGGTAGGCTGCGTGTTCGCTGGAAACAGGGCCTTATGGCACAAGCCTTGCTTTCCCATTTTGAATGCTCCATTCATGCTGCCTTGAAGCTACCTAAATAACAGTTTTAGGACGGGTCTCTAGTCACTGCAGGCAGGGCTCTGGGAAAGGAACGAGTCTTCTCTACATCAACAGGGTGCTTTCATAGCCTGGGTGGGAGCTCCTCCTGATACGCTCTAGAGCTAAAAGGAAACTTGACGTGAGTCCTTTCCTCAAGGTAAAGCCTTGAATAGCCCTGCCGAAGTGGAAGCTTGGAGCAGAGTCCTTGAGGCATTAGCTTTAGGTCTGCTTTCTTTAACGTTAGTAAGCATTTCAGGAAACGGAGGACCTCTCCTGGGCACCCTATTCCCTGCACGAACACCGAGCACCGGCAGGCTCCACTATGCTGCTAAGAAACTTCCAGGCCCGGAATCCTTTCCCAGTCACTCAGTGTATGCTGAGTGTAGGGCAACACACTGCACTCTTCCCTGGGAGAGCTAGATTTCCTCAGCACTCCAACAGCTCCAGGAACTGTGTTCTCTCACGTCCTACATGTCATGCCAATCTGCCTCATTGCCCTAGGCTGAGCGGCACTGAGAAACCAAAACTGCTTTGCATTCCTTCTACAAAGTCATACCTTAGGACCCCATCCTTTCAGGAGAAAATCAGCTTGCCTTGCTGCTGTAACCAAAGCACAGTTCTTCCTCTTACACTGCAGGGTTTTAGAAGAAGCTAAGCCCGATAGCCTAGCAAGAGCGCTCCTTGGGGGAGGCGTTTGGCTACACGCAGAACTCCGTGCCAAATAAACTTTATTCAAGGAAGGGACCAGTGTGTAGCTAGAGTGTCTACTTACTTGGTAGAAATCACATGGAGGTAGGCTACGTGTTCGCTGGAAACGGGGGCCTTATGGCACAAGCCTTGCTTTCCCATTTTGAGTGCTCCATTCATGCTGCCTTGAAGCTACCTAAATCACAGTTTAGGACGGGTCTCTAGTCACTGCAGGCAGGGCTCTGGGAAAGGAACAAGTGTTCTCTACATCAACAGGGTGCTTTCATAGCCTGGGTGGGAGCTCCTCCTGATACGCTCTAGAGCTAAAAGGAAACTTGACGTGAGTCCTTTCCTCAAGGTAAAGCCTTGAATAGCCCTGCCGAAGTGGAAGCTTGGAGCAGAGTCCTTGAGGCATTAGCTTTAGGTCTGCTTTCTTTAACGTTAGTAAGCATTTCAGGAAACGGAGGACCTCGCCTGGGCACCCTACTCCCTGCACGAACACCGAGCACCGGCAGGCTCCACTAGGCTGCTAAGAAACTTCCAGGCCCGGAATCCTTTCCCAGTCACTCAGTGTATGCTGAGTGTAGGGCAACACACTGCACTCTTCCCTGGGAGAGCTAGATTTCCTCAGCACTCCAACAGCTCCAGGAACTGTGTTCTCTCACGTCCTACATGTCATGCAAATCTGCCTCATTGCCCTAGGCTGAGCAGCACTGAGAAACCAAAACTGCTTCGCATTCCTTCCACAAAGTCATACATTAAGACCCCATCCTTACAGGAGAAATTCGGCTTGCGTTCCTGCTGTAAACAAAGCACAGTTCTTCCTCTTACACTGCAGGGTTTTAGAAGAAGCTAAGCCCGAGAGCCTAGCAAGAGCGCTCCTTGGGGGAGGCGGTTGGCTACACGCAGAACTCCGTGCCAAATAAACTTTATTCAAGGAAGGGACCAGTGTGTAGCTAGAGTGTATACTTGGTAGAAATCACAAGGAGGTAGGCTGCGTGTTCGCTGGAAACAGGGCCTTATGGCACAAGCCTTGCTTTCCCATTTTGAATGCTCCATTCATGCTGCCTTGAAGCTACCTAAATAACAGTTTTAGGAGGGGTCTCTAGTCACTGCAGGCAGGGCTCTGGGAAAGGAACGAGTCTTCTCTACATCAACAGGGTGCTTTCATAGCCTGGGTGGGAGCTCCTCCTGATACGCTCTAGAGCTAAAAGGAAACTTGACGTGAGTCCTTTCCTCAAGGTAAAGCCTTGAATAGCCCTGCCGAAGTGGAAGCTTGGAGCAGAGTCCTTGAGGCATTAGCTTTAGGTCTGCTTTCTTTAACGTTAGTAAGCATTTCAGGAAACGGAGGACCTCGCCTGGGCACCCTACTCCCTGCACGAACACCGAGCACCGGCAGGCTCCACTAGGCTGCTAAGAAACTTCCAGGCCCGGAATCCTTTCCCAGTCACTCAGTGTATGCTGAGTGTAGGGCAACACACTGCACTCTTCCCTGGGAGAGCTAGATTTCCTCAGCACTCCAACAGCTCCAGGAACTGTGTTCTCTCACGTCCTACATGTCATGCAAATCTGCCTCATTGCCCTAGGCTGAGCGGCACTGAGAAACCAAAACTGCTTCGCATTCCTTCCACAAAGTCATACATTAAGACCCCATCCTTACAGGAGAAATTCGGCTTGCGTTCCTGCTGTAAACAAAGCACAGCTCTTCCTCTTACACTGCAGTGTTTTAGAAGAAGCTAAGCCCGAGAGCCTAGCAAGAGCGTTCCTTGGGGGAGGCGGTTGGCTACACGCAGAACTCCGTGCCAAATAAACTTTATTCAAGGAAGGGACCAGTGTGTAGCTACAGTGTATACTTGGTAGAAATCACAAGGAGGTAGGCTGCGTGTTCGCTGGAAGCAGGGCCTTATGGCACAAGCCTTGCTTTCCCATTTTGAATGCTCCATTCATGCTGCCTTGAAGCTACCTAAATAACAGTTTTAGGACGGGTCTCTAGTCACTGCAGGCAGGGCTCTGGGAAAGGAACGAGTCTTCTCTACATCAACAGGGTGCTTTCATAGCCTGGGTGGGAGCTCCTCCTGATACGCTCTAGAGCTAAAAGGAAACTTGACGTGAGTCCTTTCCTCAAGGTAAAGCCTTGAATAGCCCTGCCGAAGTGGAAGCTTGGAGCAGAGTCCTTGAGGCATTAGCTTTAGGTCTGCTTTCTTTAACGTTAGTAAGCATTTCAGGAAACGGAGGACCTCGCCTGGGCACCCTATTCCCTGCACGAACACCGAGCACCGGCAGGCTCCACTAGGCTGCTAAGAAACTTCCAGGCCCGGAATCCTTTCCCAGTCACTCAGTGTATGCTGAGTGTAGGGCAACACACTGCACTCTTCCCTGGGAGAGCTAGATTTCCTCAGCACTCCAACAGCTCCAGGAACTGTGTTCTCTCACGTCCTACATGTCATGCCAATCTGCCTCATTGCCCTAGGCTGAGCGGCACTGAGAAACCAAAACTGCTTTGCATTCCTTCTACAAAGTCATACCTTAGGACCCCATCCTTTCAGGAGAAAATCAGCTTGCCTTGCTGCTGTAACCAAAGCACAGTTCTTCCTCTTACACTGCAGGGTTTTAGAAGAAGCTAAGCCCGATAGCCTAGCAAGAGCGCTCCTTGGGGGAGGCGTTTGGCTACACGCAGAACTCCGTGCCAAATAAACTTTATTCAAGGAAGGGACCAGTGTGTAGCTAGAGTGTCTACTTACTTGGTAGAAATCACATGGAGGTAGGCTACGTGTTCGCTGGAAACGGGGGCCTTATGGCACAAGCCTTGCTTTCCCATTTTGAGTGCTCCATTCATGCTGCCTTGAAGCTACCTAAATCACAGTTTAGGACGGGTCTCTAGTCACTGCAGGCAGGGCTCTGGGAAAGGAACAAGTGTTCTCTACATCAACAGGGTGCTTTCATAGCCTGGGTGGGAGCTCCTCCTGATACGCTCTAGAGCTAAAAGGAAACTTGACGTGAGTCCTTTCCTCAAGGTAAAGCCTTGAATAGCGCTGCCGAAGTGGAAGCTTGGAGCAGAGTCCTTGAGGCATTAGCTTTAGGTCTGCTTTCTTTAACGTTAGTAAGCATTTCAGGAAACGGAGGACCTCGCCTGGGCACCCTATTCCCTGCACGAACACCGAGCACCGGCAGGCTCCACTAGGCTGCTAAGAAACTTCCAGGCCCGGAATCCTTTCCCAGTCACTCAGTGTATGCTGAGTGTAGGGCAACACACTGCACTCTTCCCTGGGAGAGCTAGATTTCCTCAGCACTCCAACAGCTCCAGGAACTGTGTTCTCTCACGTCCTACATGTCATGCAAATCTGCCTCATTGCCCTAGGCTGAGCGGCACTGAGAAACCAAAACTGCTTCGCATTCCTTCCACAAAGTCATACATTAAGACCCCATCCTTACAGGAGAAATTCGGCTTGCGTTCCTGCTGTAAACAAAGCACAGTTCTTCCTCTTACACTGCAGGGTTTTAGAAGAAGCTAAGCCCGAGAGCCTAGCAAGAGCGCTCCTTGGGGGAGGCGTTTGGCTACACGCAGAACTCCGTGCCAAATAAACTTTATTCAAGGAAGGGACCAGTGTGTAGCTAGAGTGTCTACTTACTTGGTAGAAATCACATGGAGGTAGGCTACGTGTTCGCTGGAAACGGGGGCCTTATGGCACAAGCCTTGCTTTCCCATTTTGAGTGCTCCATTCATGCTGCCTTGAAGCTACCTAAATCACAGTTTAGGACGGGTCTCTAGTCACTGCAGGCAGGGCTCTGGGAAAGGAACAAGTGTTCTCTACATCAACAGGGTGCTTTCATAGCCTGGGTGGGAGCTCCTCCTGATACGCTCTAGAGCTAAAAGGAAACTTGACGTGAGTCCTTTCCTCAAGGTAAAGCCTTGAATAGCCCTGCCGAAGTGGAAGCTTGGAGCAGAGTCCTTGAGGCATTAGCTTTAGGTCTGCTTTCTTTAACGTTAGTAAGCATTTCAGGAAACGGAGGACCTCGCCTGGGCACCCTACTCCCTGCACGAACACCGAGCACCGGCAGGCTCCACTAGGCTGCTAAGAAACTTCCAGGCCCGGAATCCTTTCCCAGTCACTCAGTGTATGCTGAGTGTAGGGCAACACACTGCACTCTTCCCTGGGAGAGCTAGATTTCCTCAGCACTCCAACAGCTCCAGGAACTGTGTTCTCTCACGTCCTACATGTCATGCAAATCTGCCTCATTGCCCTAGGCTGAGCGGCACTGAGAAACCAAAACTGCTTCGCATTCCTTCCACAAAGTCATACATTAAGACACCATCCTTACAGGAGAAATTCGGCTTGCGTTCCTGCTGTAAACAAAGCACAGTTCTTCCTCTTACACTGCAGGGTTTTAGAAGAAGCTAAGCCCGAGAGCCTAGCAAGAGCGCTCCTTGGGGGAGGCGGTTGGCTACACGCAGAACTCCGTGCCAAATAAACTTTATTCAAGGAAGGGACCAGTGTGTAGCTACAGTGTATACTTGGTAGAAATCACAAGGAGGTAGGCTGCGTGTTCGCTGGAAACAGGGCCTTATGGCACAAGCCTTGCTTTCCCATTTTGAATGCTCCATTCATGCTGCCTTGAAGCTACCTAAATAACAGTTTTAGGAGGGGTCTCTAGTCACTGCAGGCAGGGCTCTGGGAAAGGAACGAGTCTTCTCTACATCAACAGGGTGCTTTCATAGCCTGGGTGGGAGCTCCTCCTGATACGCTCTAGAGCAAAAAGGAAACTTGACGTGAGTCCTTTCCTCAAGGTAAAGCCTTGAATAGCCCTGCCGAAGTGGAAGCTTGGAGCAGAGTCCTTGAGGCATTAGCTTTAGGTCTGCTTTCTTTAACGTTAGTAAGCATTTCAGGAAACGGAGGACCTCGCCTGGGCACCCTATTCCCTGCACGAACACCGAGCACCGGCAGGCTCCACTATGCTGCTAAGAAACTTCCAGGCCCGGAATCCTTTCCCAGTCACTCAGTGTATGCTGAGTGTAGGGCAACACACTGCACTCTTCCCTGGGAGAGCTAGATTTCCTCAGCACTCCAACAGCTCCAGGAACTGTGTTCTCTCACGTCCTACATGTCATGCCAATCTGCCTCATTGCCCTAGGCTGAGCGGCACTGAGAAACCAAAACTGCTTTGCATTCCTTCTACAAAGTCATACCTTAGGACCCCATCCTTTCAGGAGAAAATCAGCTTGCCTTGCTGCTGTAACCAAAGCACAGTTCTTCCTCTTACACTGCAGGGTTTTAGAAGAAGCTAAGCCCGATAGCCTAGCAAGAGCGCTCCTTGGGGGAGGCGTTTGGCTACACGCAGAACTCCGTGCCAAATAAACTTTATTCAAGGAAGGGACCAGTGTGTAGCTAGAGTGTCTACTTACTTGGTAGAAATCACATGGAGGTAGGCTACGTGTTCGCTGGAAACGGGGGCCTTATGGCACAAGCCTTGCTTTCCCATTTTGAGTGCTCCATTCATGCTGCCTTGAAGCTACCTAAATCACAGTTTAGGACGGGTCTCTAGTCACTGCAGGCAGGGCTCTGGGAAAGGAACAAGTGTTCTCTACATCAACAGGGTGCTTTCATAGCCTGGGTGGGAGCTCCTCCTGATACGCTCTAGAGCTAAAAGGAAACTTGACGTGAGTCCTTTCCTCAAGGTAAAGCCTTGAATAGCCCTGCCGAAGTGGAAGCTTGGAGCAGAGTCCTTGAGGCATTAGCTTTAGGTCTGCTTTCTTTAACGTTAGTAAGCATTTCAGGAAACGGAGGACCTCGCCTGGGCACCCTACTCCCTGCACGAACACCGAGCACCGGCAGGCTCCACTAGGCTGCTAAGAAACTTCCAGGCCCGGAATCCTTTCCCAGTCACTCAGTGTATGCTGAGTGTAGGGCAACACACTGCACTCTTCCCTGGGAGAGCTAGATTTCCTCAGCACTCCAACAGCTCCAGGAACTGTGTTCTCTCACGTCCTACATGTCATGCAAATCTGCCTCATTGCCCTAGGCTGAGCGGCACTGAGAAACCAAAACTGCTTCGCATTCCTTCCACAAAGTCATACATTAAGACCCCATCCTTACAGGAGAAATTCGGCTTGCGTTCCTGCTGTAAACAAAGCACAGCTCTTCCTCTTACACTGCAGGGTTTTAGAAGAAGCTAAGCCCGAGAGCCTAGCAAGAGCGTTCCTTGGGGGAGGCGGTTGGCTACACGCAGAACTCCGTGCCAAATAAACTTTATTCAAGGAAGGGACCAGTGTGTAGCTAGAGTGTATACTTGGTAGAAATCACAAGGAGGTAGGCTGCGTGTTCGCTGGAAACAGGGCCTTATGGCACAAGCCTTGCTTTCCCATTTTGAATGCTCCATTCATGCTGCCTTGAAGCTACCTAAATAACAGTTTTAGGACGGGTCTCTAGTCACTGCAGGCAGGGCTCTGGGAAAGGAACGAGTCTTCTCTACATCAACAGGGTGCTTTCATAGCCTGGGTGGGAGCTCCTCCTGATACGCTCTAGAGCTAAAAGGAAACTTGACGTGAGTCCTTTCCTCAAGGTAAAGCCTTGAATAGCCCTGCCGAAGTGGAAGCTTGGAGCAGAGTCCTTGAGGCATTAGCTTTAGGTCTGCTTTCTTTAACGTTAGTAAGCATTTCAGGAAACGGAGGACCTCGCCTGGGCACCCTATTCCCTGCACGAACACCGAGCACCGGCAGGCTCCACTAGGCTGCTAAGAAACTTCCAGGCCCGGAATCCTTTCCCAGTCACTCAGTGTATGCTGAGTGTAGGGCAACACACTGCACTCTTCCCTGGGAGAGCTAGATTTCCTCAGCACTCCAACAGCTCCAGGAACTGTGTTCTCTCACGTCCTACATGTCATGCCAATCTGCCTCATTGCCCTAGGCTGAGCGGCACTGAGAAACCAAAACTGCTTTGCATTCCTTCTACAAAGTCATACCTTAGGACCCCATCCTTTCAGGAGAAAATCAGCTTGCCTTGCTGCTGTAACCAAAGCACAGTTCTTCCTCTTACACTGCAGGGTTTTAGAAGAAGCTAAGCCCGATAGCCTAGCAAGAGCGCTCCTTGGGGGAGGCGTTTGGCTACACGCAGAACTCCGTGCCAAATAAACTTTATTCAAGGAAGGGACCAGTGTGTAGCTAGAGTGTCTACTTACTTGGTAGAAATCACATGGAGGTAGGCTACGTGTTCGCTGGAAACGGGGGCCTTATGGCACAAGCCTTGCTTTCCCATTTTGAGTGCTCCATTCATGCTGCCTTGAAGCTACCTAAATCACAGTTTAGGACGGGTCTCTAGTCACTGCAGGCAGGGCTCTGGGAAAGGAACAAGTGTTCTCTACATCAACAGGGTGCTTTCATAGCCTGGGTGGGAGCTCCTCCTGATACGCTCTAGAGCTAAAAGGAAACTTGACGTGAGTCCTTTCCTCAAGGTAAAGCCTTGAATAGCCCTGCCGAAGTGGAAGCTTGGAGCAGAGTCCTTGAGGCATTAGCTTTAGGTCTGCTTTCTTTAACGTTAGTAAGCATTTCAGGAAACGGAGGACCTCGCCTGGGCACCCTACTCCCTGCACGAACACCGAGCACCGGCAGGCTCCACTAGGCTGCTAAGAAACTTCCAGGCCCGGAATCCTTTCCCAGTCACTCAGTGTATGCTGAGTGTAGGGCAACACACTGCACTCTTCCCTGGGAGAGCTAGATTTCCTCAGCACTCCAACAGCTCCAGGAACTGTGTTCTCTCACGTCCTACATGTCATGCAAATCTGCCTCATTGCCCTAGGCTGAGCGGCACTGAGAAACCAAAACTGCTTCGCATTCCTTCCACAAAGTCATACATTAAGACCCCATCCTTACAGGAGAAATTCGGCTTGCGTTCCTGCTGTAAACAAAGCACAGCTCTTCCTCTTACACTGCAGGGTTTTAGAAGAAGCTAAGCCCGAGAGCCTAGCAAGAGCGTTCCTTGGGGGAGGCGGTTGGCTACACGCAGAACTCCGTGCCAAATAAACTTTATTCAAGGAAGGGACCAGTGTGTAGCTAGAGTGTATACTTGGTAGAAATCACAAGGAGGTAGGCTGCGTGTTCGCTGGAAACAGGGCCTTATGGCACAAGCCTTGCTTTCCCATTTTGAATGCTCCATTCATGCTGCCTTGAAGCTACCTAAATAACAGTTTTAGGACGGGTCTCTAGTCACTGCAGGCAGGGCTCTGGGAAAGGAACGAGTCTTCTCTACATCAACAGGGTGCTTTCATAGCCTGGGTGGGAGCTCCTCCTGATACGCTCTAGAGCTAAAAGGAAACTTGACGTGAGTCCTTTCCTCAAGGTAAAGCCTTGAATAGCCCTGCCGAAGTGGAAGCTTGGAGCAGAGTCCTTGAGGCATTAGCTTTAGGTCTGCTTTCTTTAACGTTAGTAAGCATTTCAGGAAACGGAGGACCTCGCCTGGGCACCCTATTCCCTGCACGAACACCGAGCACCGGCAGGCTCCACTAGGCTGCTAAGAAACTTCCAGGCCCGGAATCCTTTCCCAGTCACTCAGTGTATGCTGAGTGTAGGGCAACACACTGCACTCTTCCCTGGGAGAGCTAGATTTCCTCAGCACTCCAACAGCTCCAGGAACTGTGTTCTCTCACGTCCTACATGTCATGCCAATCTGCCTCATTGCCCTAGGCTGAGCGGCACTGAGAAACCAAAACTGCTTCGCATTCCTTCCACAAAGTCATACATTAAGACCCCATCCTTACAGGAGAAATTCGGCTTGCGTTCCTGCTGTAAACAAAGCACAGTTCTTCCTCTTACACTGCAGGGTTTTAGAAGAAGCTAAGCCCGATAGCCTAGCAAGAGCGCTCCTTGGGGGAGGCGTTTGGCTACACGCAGAACTCCGTGCCAAATAAACTTTATTCAAGGAAGGGACCAGTGTGTAGCTAGAGTGTCTACTTACTTGGTAGAAATCACATGGAGGTAGGCTACGTGTTCGCTGGAAACGGGGGCCTTATGGCACAAGCCTTGCTTTCCCATTTTGAGTGCTCCATTCATGCTGCCTTGAAGCTACCTAAATCACAGTTTAGGACGGGTCTCTAGTCACTGCAGGCAGGGCTCTGGGAAAGGAACAAGTGTTCTCTACATCAACAGGGTGCTTTCATAGCCTGGGTGGGAGCTCCTCCTGATACGCTCTAGAGCTAAAAGGAAACTTGACGTGAGTCCTTTCCTCAAGGTAAAGCCTTGAATAGCGCTGCCGAAGTGGAAGCTTGGAGCAGAGTCCTTGAGGCATTAGCTTTAGGTCTGCTTTCTTTAACGTTAGTAAGCATTTCAGGAAACGGAGGACCTCGCCTGGGCACCCTATTCCCTGCACGAACACCGAGCACCGGCAGGCTCCACTAGGCTGCTAAGAAACTTCCAGGCCCGGAATCCTTTCCCAGTCACTCAGTGTATGCTGAGTGTAGGGCAACACACTGCACTCTTCCCTGGGAGAGCTAGATTTCCTCAGCACTCCAACAGCTCCAGGAACTGTGTTCTCTCACGTCCTACATGTCATGCCAATCTGCCTCATTGCCCTAGGCTGAGCGGCACTGAGAAACCAAAACTGCTTCGCATTCCTTCCACAAAGTCATACATTAAGACCCCATCCTTACAGGAGAAATTCGGCTTGCGTTCCTGCTGTAAACAAAGCACAGTTCTTCCTCTTACACTGCAGGGTTTTAGAAGAAGCTAAGCCCGAGAGCCTAGCAAGAGCGCTCCTTGGGGGAGGCGTTTGGCTACACGCAGAACTCCGTGCCAAATAAACTTTATTCAAGGAAGGGACCAGTGTGTAGCTAGAGTGTCTACTTACTTGGTAGAAATCACATGGAGGTAGGCTACGTGTTCGCTGGAAACGGGGGCCTTATGGCACAAGCCTTGCTTTCCCATTTTGAGTGCTCCATTCATGCTGCCTTGAAGCTACCTAAATCACAGTTTAGGACGGGTCTCTAGTCACTGCAGGCAGGGCTCTGGGAAAGGAACAAGTGTTCTCTACATCAACAGGGTGCTTTCATAGCCTGGGTGGGAGCTCCTCCTGATACGCTCTAGAGCTAAAAGGAAACTTGACGTGAGTCCTTTCCTCAAGGTAAAGCCTTGAATAGCCCTGCCGAAGTGGAAGCTTGGAGCAGAGTCCTTGAGGCATTAGCTTTAGGTCTGCTTTCTTTAACGTTAGTAAGCATTTCAGGAAACGGAGGACCTCGCCTGGGCACCCTACTCCCTGCACGAACACCGAGCACCGGCAGGCTCCACTAGGCTGCTAAGAAACTTCCAGGCCCGGAATCCTTTCCCAGTCACTCAGTGTATGCTGAGTGTAGGGCAACACACTGCACTCTTCCCTGGGAGAGCTAGATTTCCTCAGCACTCCAACAGCTCCAGGAACTGTGTTCTCTCACGTCCTACATGTCATGCAAATCTGCCTCATTGCCCTAGGCTGAGCGGCACTGAGAAACCAAAACTGCTTCGCATTCCTTCCACAAAGTCATACATTAAGACCCCATCCTTACAGGAGAAATTCGGCTTGCGTTCCTGCTGTAAACAAAGCACAGCTCTTCCTCTTACACTGCAGGGTTTTAGAAGAAGCTAAGCCCGAGAGCCTAGCAAGAGCGTTCCTTGGGGGAGGCGGTTGGCTACACGCAGAACTCCGTGCCAAATAAACTTTATTCAAGGAAGGGACCAGTGTGTAGCTAGAGTGTCTACTTGGTAGAAATCACAAGGAGGTAGGCTGCGTGTTCGCTGGAAACAGGGCCTTATGGCACAAGCCTTGCTTTCCCATTTTGAATGCTCCATTCATGCTGCCTTGAAGCTACCTAAATAACAGTTTTAGGACGGGTCTCTAGTCACTGCAGGCAGGGCTCTGGGAAAGGAACGAGTCTTCTCTACATCAACAGGGTGCTTTCATAGCCTGGGTGGGAGCTCCTCCTGATACGCTCTAGAGCTAAAAGGAAACTTGACGTGAGTCCTTTCCTCAAGGTAAAGCCTTGAATAGCCCTGCCGAAGTGGAAGCTTGGAGCAGAGTCCTTGAGGCATTAGCTTTAGGTCTGCTTTCTTTAACGTTAGTAAGCATTTCAGGAAACGGAGGACCTCTCCTGGGCACCCTATTCCCTGCACGAACACCGAGCACCGGCAGGCTCCACTATGCTGCTAAGAAACTTCCAGGCCCGGAATCCTTTCCCAGTCACTCAGTGTATGCTGAGTGTAGGGCAACACACTGCACTCTTCCCTGGGAGAGCTAGATTTCCTCAGCACTCCAACAGCTCCAGGAACTGTGTTCTCTCACGTCCTACATGTCATGCCAATCTGCCTCATTGCCCTAGGCTGAGCGGCACTGAGAAACCAAAACTGCTTTGCATTCCTTCTACAAAGTCATACCTTAGGACCCCATCCTTTCAGGAGAAAATCAGCTTGCCTTGCTGCTGTAACCAAAGCACAGTTCTTCCTCTTACACTGCAGGGTTTTAGAAGAAGCTAAGCCCGATAGCCTAGCAAGAGCGCTCCTTGGGGGAGGCGTTTGGCTACACGCAGAACTCCGTGCCAAATAAACTTTATTCAAGGAAGGGACCAGTGTGTAGCTAGAGTGTCTACTTACTTGGTAGAAATCACATGGAGGTAGGCTACGTGTTCGCTGGAAACGGGGGCCTTATGGCACAAGCCTTGCTTTCCCATTTTGAGTGCTCCATTCATGCTGCCTTGAAGCTACCTAAATCACAGTTTAGGACGGGTCTCTAGTCACTGCAGGCAGGGCTCTGGGAAAGGAACAAGTGTTCTCTACATCAACAGGGTGCTTTCATAGCCTGGGTGGGAGCTCCTCCTGATACGCTCTAGAGCTAAAAGGAAACTTGACGTGAGTCCTTTCCTCAAGGTAAAGCCTTGAATAGCCCTGCCGAAGTGGAAGCTTGGAGCAGAGTCCTTGAGGCATTAGCTTTAGGTCTGCTTTCTTTAACGTTAGTAAGCATTTCAGGAAACGGAGGACCTCGCCTGGGCACCCTACTCCCTGCACGAACACCGAGCACCGGCAGGCTCCACTAGGCTGCTAAGAAACTTCCAGGCCCGGAATCCTTTCCCAGTCACTCAGTGTATGCTGAGTGTAGGGCAACACACTGCACTCTTCCCTGGGAGAGCTAGATTTCCTCAGCACTCCAACAGCTCCAGGAACTGTGTTCTCTCACGTCCTACATGTCATGCAAATCTGCCTCATTGCCCTAGGCTGAGCGGCACTGAGAAACCAAAACTGCTTCGCATTCCTTCCACAAAGTCATACATTAAGACCCCATCCTTACAGGAGAAATTCGGCTTGCGTTCCTGCTGTAAACAAAGCACAGTTCTTCCTCTTACACTGCAGGGTTTTAGAAGAAGCTAAGCCCGAGAGCCTAGCAAGAGCGCTCCTTGGGGGAGGCGGTTGGCTACACGCAGAACTCCGTGCCAAATAAACTTTATTCAAGGAAGGGACCAGTGTGTAGCTAGAGTGTATACTTGGTAGAAATCACAAGGAGGTAGGCTGCGTGTTCGCTGGAAACAGGGCCTTATGGCACAAGCCTTGCTTTCCCATTTTGAATGCTCCATTCATGCTGCCTTGAAGCTACCTAAATAACAGTTTTAGGACGGGTCTCTAGTCACTGCAGGCAGGGCTCTGGGAAAGGAACGAGTCTTCTCTACATCAACAGGGTGCTTTCATAGCCTGGGTGGGAGCTCCTCCTGATACGCTCTAGAGCTAAAAGGAAACTTGACGTGAGTCCTTTCCTCAAGGTAAAGCCTTGAATAGCCCTGCCGAAGTGGAAGCTTGGAGCAGAGTCCTTGAGGCATTAGCTTTAGGTCTGCTTTCTTTAACGTTAGTAAGCATTTCAGGAAACGGAGGACCTCTCCTGGGCACCCTATTCCCTGCACGAACACCGAGCACCGGCAGGCTCCACTATGCTGCTAAGAAACTTCCAGGCCCGGAATCCTTTCCCAGTCACTCAGTGTATGCTGAGTGTAGGGCAACACACTGCACTCTTCCCTGGGAGAGCTAGATTTCCTCAGCACTCCAACAGCTCCAGGAACTGTGTTCTCTCACGTCCTACATGTCATGCCAATCTGCCTCATTGCCCTAGGCTGAGCGGCACTGAGAAACCAAAACTGCTTTGCATTCCTTCTACAAAGTCATACCTTAGGACCCCATCCTTTCAGGAGAAAATCAGCTTGCCTTGCTGCTGTAACCAAAGCACAGTTCTTCCTCTTACACTGCAGGGTTTTAGAAGAAGCTAAGCCCGATAGCCTAGCAAGAGCGCTCCTTGGGGGAGGCGTTTGGCTACACGCAGAACTCCGTGCCAAATAAACTTTATTCAAGGAAGGGACCAGTGTGTAGCTAGAGTGTCTACTTACTTGGTAGAAATCACATGGAGGTAGGCTACGTGTTCGCTGGAAACGGGGGCCTTATGGCACAAGCCTTGCTTTCCCATTTTGAGTGCTCCATTCATGCTGCCTTGAAGCTACCTAAATCACAGTTTAGGACGGGTCTCTAGTCACTGCAGGCAGGGCTCTGGGAAAGGAACGAGTCTTCTCTACATCAACAGGGTGCTTTCATAGCCTGGGTGGGAGCTCCTCCTGATACGCTCTAGAGCTAAAAGGAAACTTGACGTGAGTCCTTTCCTCAAGGTAAAGCCTTGAATAGCCCTGCCGAAGTGGAAGCTTGGAGCAGAGTCCTTGAGGCATTAGCTTTAGGTCTGCTTTCTTTAACGTTAGTAAGCATTTCAGGAAACGGAGGACCTCGCCTGGGCACCCTATTCCCTGCACGAACACCGAGCACCGGCAGGCTCCACTAGGCTGCTAAGAAACTTCCAGGCCCGGAATCCTTTCCCAGTCACTCAGTGTATGCTGAGTGTAGGGCAACACACTGCACTCTTCCCTGGGAGAGCTAGATTTCCTCAGCACTCCAACAGCTCCAGGAACTGTGTTCTCTCACGTCCTACATGTCATGCAAATCTGCCTCATTGCCCTAGGCTGAGCGGCACTGAGAAACCAAAACTGCTTCGCATTCCTTCCACAAAGTCATACATTAAGACCCCATCCTTACAGGAGAAATTCGGCTTGCGTTCCTGCTGTAAACAAAGCACAGTTCTTCCTCTTACACTGCAGGGTTTTAGAAGAAGCTAAGCCCGAGAGCCTAGCAAGAGCGCTCCTTGGGGGAGGCGGTTGGCTACACGCAGAACTCCGTGCCAAATAAACTTTATTCAAGGAAGGGACCAGTGTGTAGCTAGAGTGTATACTTGGTAGAAATCACAAGGAGGTAGGCTGCGTGTTCGCTGGAAACAGGGCCTTATGGCACAAGCCTTGCTTTCCCATTTTGAATGCTCCATTCATGCTGCCTTGAAGCTACCTAAATAACAGTTTTAGGAGGGGTCTCTAGTCACTGCAGGCAGGGCTCTGGGAAAGGAACGAGTCTTCTCTACATCAACAGGGTGCTTTCATAGCCTGGGTGGGAGCTCCTCCTGATACGCTCTAGAGCTAAAAGGAAACTTGACGTGAGTCCTTTCCTCAAGGTAAAGCCTTGAATAGCCCTGCCGAAGTGGAAGCTTGGAGCAGAGTCCTTGAGGCATTAGCTTTAGGTCTGCTTTCTTTAACGTTAGTAAGCATTTCAGGAAACGGAGGACCTCTCCTGGGCACCCTATTCCCTGCACGAACACCGAGCACCGGCAGGCTCCACTATGCTGCTAAGAAACTTCCAGGCCCGGAATCCTTTCCCAGTCACTCAGTGTATGCTGAGTGTAGGGCAACACACTGCACTCTTCCCTGGGAGAGCTAGATTTCCTCAGCACTCCAACAGCTCCAGGAACTGTGTTCTCTCACGTCCTACATGTCATGCCAATCTGCCTCATTGCCCTAGGCTGAGCGGCACTGAGAAACCAAAACTGCTTTGCATTCCTTCTACAAAGTCATACCTTAGGACCCCATCCTTTCAGGAGAAAATCAGCTTGCCTTGCTGCTGTAACCAAAGCACAGTTCTTCCTCTTACACTGCAGGGTTTTAGAAGAAGCTAAGCCCGATAGCCTAGCAAGAGCGCTCCTTGGGGGAGGCGTTTGGCTACACGCAGAACTCCGTGCCAAATAAACTTTATTCAAGGAAGGGACCAGTGTGTAGCTAGAGTGTCTACTTACTTGGTAGAAATCACATGGAGGTAGGCTACGTGTTCGCTGGAAACGGGGGCCTTATGGCACAAGCCTTGCTTTCCCATTTTGAGTGCTCCATTCATGCTGCCTTGAAGCTACCTAAATCACAGTTTAGGACGGGTCTCTAGTCACTGCAGGCAGGGCTCTGGGAAAGGAACAAGTGTTCTCTACATCAACAGGGTGCTTTCATAGCCTGGGTGGGAGCTCCTCCTGATACGCTCTAGAGCTAAAAGGAAACTTGACGTGAGTCCTTTCCTCAAGGTAAAGCCTTGAATAGCCCTGCCGCAGTGGAAGCTTGGAGCAGAGTCCTTGAGGCATTAGCTTTAGGTCTGCTTTCTTTAACGTTAGTAAGCATTTCAGGAAACGGAGGACCTCGCCTGGGCACCCTATTCCCTGCACGAACACCGAGCACCGGCAGGCTCCACTAGGCTGCTAAGAAACTTCCAGGCCCGGAATCCTTTCCCAGTCACTCAGTGTATGCTGAGTGTAGGGCAACACACTGCACTCTTCCCTGGGAGAGCTAGATTTCCTCAGCACTCCAACAGCTCCAGGAACTGTGTTCTCTCACGTCCTACATGTCATGCAAATCTGCCTCATTGCCCTAGGCTGAGCGGCACTGAGAAACCAAAACTGCTTCGCATTCCTTCCACAAAGTCATACATTAAGACCCCATCCTTACCGGAGAAATTCGGCTTGCGTTCCTGCTGTAAACAAAGCACAGTTCTTCCTCTTACACTGCAGGGTTTTAGAAGAAGCTAAGCCCGAGAGCCTAGCAAGAGCGCTCCTTGGGGGAGGCGGTTGGCTACACGCAGAACTCCGTGCCAAATAAACTTTATTCAAGGAAGGGACCAGTGTGTAGCTAGAGTGTATACTTGGTAGAAATCACAAGGAGGTAGGCTGCGTGTTCGCTGGAAACAGGGCCTTATGGCACAAGCCTTGCTTTCCCATTTTGAATGCTCCATTCATGCTGCCTTGAAGCTACCTAAATAACAGTTTTAGGAGGGGTCTCTAGTCACTGCAGGCAGGGCTCTGGGAAAGGAACGAGTCTTCTCTACATCAACAGGGTGCTTTCATAGCCTGGGTGGGAGCTCCTCCTGATACGCTCTAGAGCTAAAAGGAAACTTGACGTGAGTCCTTTCCTCAAGGTAAAGCCTTGAATAGCGCTGCCGAAGTGGAAGCTTGGAGCAGAGTCCTTGAGGCATTAGCTTTAGGTCTGCTTTCTTTAACGTTAGTAAGCATTTCAGGAAACGGAGGACCTCGCCTGGGCACCCTATTCCCTGCACGAACACCGAGCACCGGCAGGCTCCACTAGGCTGCTAAGAAACTTCCAGGCCCGGAATCCTTTCCCAGTCACTCAGTGTATGCTGAGTGTAGGGCAACACACTGCACTCTTCCCTGGGAGAGCTAGATTTCCTCAGCACTCCAACAGCTCCAGGAACTGTGTTCTCTCACGTCCTACATGTCATGCAAATCTGCCTCATTGCCCTAGGCTGAGCGGCACTGAGAAACCAAAACTGCTTTGCATTCCTTCCACAAAGTCATACATTAAGACCGCATCCTTACAGGAGAAATTCGGCTTGCGTTCCTGCTGTAAACAAAGCACAGTTCTTCCTCTTACACTGCAGGGTTTTAGAAGAAGCTAAGCCCGAGAGCCTAGCAAGAGCGCTCCTTGGGGGAGGCGGTTGGCTACACGCAGAACTCCGTGCCAAATAAACTTTATTCAAGGAAGGGACCAGTGTGTAGCTAGAGTGTATACTTGGTAGAAATCACAAGGAGGTAGGCTGCGTGTTCGCTGGAAACAGGGCCTTATGGCACAAGCCTTGCTTTCCCATTTTGAATGCTCCATTCATGCTGCCTTGAAGCTACCTAAATAACAGTTTTAGGAGGGGTCTCTAGTCACTGCAGGCAGGGCTCTGGGAAAGGAACGAGTCTTCTCTACATCAACAGGGTGCTTTCATAGCCTGGGTGGGAGCTCCTCCTGATACGCTCTAGAGCTAAAAGGAAACTTGACGTGAGTCCTTTCCTCAAGGTAAAGCCTTGAATAGCCCTGCCGAAGTGGAAGCTTGGAGCAGAGTCCTTGAGGCATTAGCTTTAGGTCTGCTTTCTTTAACGTTAGTAAGCATTTCAGGAAACGGAGGACCTCTCCTGGGCACCCTATTCCCTGCACGAACACCGAGCACCGGCAGGCTCCACTATGCTGCTAAGAAACTTCCAGGCCCGGAATCCTTTCCCAGTCACTCAGTGTATGCTGAGTGTAGGGCAACACACTGCACTCTTCCCTGGGAGAGCTAGATTTCCTCAGCACTCCAACAGCTCCAGGAACTGTGTTCTCTCACGTCCTACATGTCATGCCAATCTGCCTCATTGCCCTAGGCTGAGCGGCACTGAGAAACCAAAACTGCTTTGCATTCCTTCTACAAAGTCATACCTTAGGACCCCATCCTTTCAGGAGAAAATCAGCTTGCCTTGCTGCTGTAACCAAAGCACAGTTCTTCCTCTTACACTGCAGGGTTTTAGAAGAAGCTAAGCCCGATAGCCTAGCAAGAGCGCTCCTTGGGGGAGGCGTTTGGCTACACGCAGAACTCCGTGCCAAATAAACTTTATTCAAGGAAGGGACCAGTGTGTAGCTAGAGTGTCTACTTACTTGGTAGAAATCACATGGAGGTAGGCTACGTGTTCGCTGGAAACGGGGGCCTTATGGCACAAGCCTTGCTTTCCCATTTTGAGTGCTCCATTCATGCTGCCTTGAAGCTACCTAAATCACAGTTTAGGACGGGTCTCTAGTCACTGCAGGCAGGGCTCTGGGAAAGGAACAAGTGTTCTCTACATCAACAGGGTGCTTTCATAGCCTGGGTGGGAGCTCCTCCTGATACGCTCTAGAGCTAAAAGGAAACTTGACGTGAGTCCTTTCCTCAAGGTAAAGCCTTGAATAGCCCTGCCGAAGTGGAAGCTTGGAGCAGAGTCCTTGAGGCATTAGCTTTAGGTCTGCTTTCTTTAACGTTAGTAAGCATTTCAGGAAACGGAGGACCTCGCCTGGGCACCCTACTCCCTGCACGAACACCGAGCACCGGCAGGCTCCACTAGGCTGCTAAGAAACTTCCAGGCCCGGAATCCTTTCCCAGTCACTCAGTGTATGCTGAGTGTAGGGCAACACACTGCACTCTTCCCTGGGAGAGCTAGATTTCCTCAGCACTCCAACAGCTCCAGGAACTGTGTTCTCTCACGTCCTACATGTCATGCAAATCTGCCTCATTGCCCTAGGCTGAGCGGCACTGAGAAACCAAAACTGCTTCGCATTCCTTCCACAAAGTCATACATTAAGACCCCATCCTTACAGGAGAAATTCGGCTTGCGTTCCTGCTGTAAACAAAGCACAGTTCTTCCTCTTACACTGCAGGGTTTTAGAAGAAGCTAAGCCCGAGAGCCTAGCAAGAGCGTTCCTTGGGGGAGGCGGTTGGCTACACGCAGAACTCCGTGCCAAATAAACTTTATTCAAGGAAGGGACCAGTGTGTAGCTAGAGTGTATACTTGGTAGAAATCACAAGGAGGTAGGCTGCGTGTTCGCTGGAAACAGGGCCTTATGGCACAAGCCTTGCTTTCCCATTTTGAATGCTCCATTCATGCTGCCTTGAAGCTACCTAAATAACAGTTTTAGGACGGGTCTCTAGTCACTGCAGGCAGGGCTCTGGGAAAGGAACGAGTCTTCTCTACATCAACAGGGTGCTTTCATAGCCTGGGTGGGAGCTCCTCCTGATACGCTCTAGAGCTAAAAGGAAACTTGACGTGAGTCCTTTCCTCAAGGTAAAGCCTTGAATAGCCCTGCCGAAGTGGAAGCTTGGAGCAGAGTCCTTGAGGCATTAGCTTTAGGTCTGCTTTCTTTAACGTTAGTAAGCATTTCAGGAAACGGAGGACCTCGCCTGGGCACCCTATTCCCTGCACGAACACCGAGCACCGGCAGGCTCCACTAGGCTGCTAAGAAACTTCCAGGCCCGGAATCCTTTCCCAGTCACTCAGTGTATGCTGAGTGTAGGGCAACACACTGCACTCTTCCCTGGGAGAGCTAGATTTCCTCAGCACTCCAACAGCTCCAGGAACTGTGTTCTCTCACGTCCTACATGTCATGCCAATCTGCCTCATTGCCCTAGGCTGAGCGGCACTGAGAAACCAAAACTGCTTTGCATTCCTTCTACAAAGTCATACCTTAGGACCCCATCCTTACAGGAGAAAATCAGCTTGCCTTGCTGCTGTAACCAAAGCACAGTTCTTCCTCTTACACTGCAGGGTTTTAGAAGAAGCTAAGCCCGATAGCCTAGCAAGAGCGCTCCTTGGGGGAGGCGTTTGGCTACACGCAGAACTCCGTGCCAAATAAACTTTATTCAAGGAAGGGACCAGTGTGTAGCTAGAGTGTCTACTTACTTGGTAGAAATCACATGGAGGTAGGCTACGTGTTCGCTGGAAACGGGGGCCTTATGGCACAAGCCTTGCTTTCCCATTTTGAGTGCTCCATTCATGCTGCCTTGAAGCTACCTAAATCACAGTTTAGGACGGGGTCTCTAGTCACTGCAGGCAGGGCTCTGGGAAAGGAACAAGTGTTCTCTACATCAACAGGGTGCTTTCATAGCCTGGGTGGGAGCTCCTCCTGATACGCTCTAGAGCTAAAAGGAAACTTGACGTGAGTCCTTTCCTCAAGGTAAAGCCTTGAATAGCCCTGCCGCAGTGGAAGCTTGGAGCAGAGTCCTTGAGGCATTAGCTTTAGGTCTGCTTTCTTTAACGTTAGTAAGCATTTCAGGAAACGGAGGACCTCGCCTGGGCACCCTATTCCCTGCACGAACACCGAGCACCGGCAGGCTCCACTAGGCTGCTAAGAAACTTCCAGGCCCGGAATCCTTTCCCAGTCACTCAGTGTATGCTGAGTGTAGGGCAACACACTGCACTCTTCCCTGGGAGAGCTAGATTTCCTCAGCACTCCAACAGCTCCAGGAACTGTGTTCTCTCACGTCCTACATGTCATGCCAATCTGCCTCATTGCCCTAGGCTGAGCGGCACTGAGAAACCAAAACTGCTTTGCATTCCTTCTACAAAGTCATACCTTAGGACCCCATCCTTTCAGGAGAAAATCAGCTTGCCTTGCTGCTGTAACCAAAGCACAGTTCTTCCTCTTACACTGCAGGGTTTTAGAAGAAGCTAAGCCCGATAGCCTAGCAAGAGCGCTCCTTGGGGGAGGCGTTTGGCTACACGCAGAACTCCGTGCCAAATAAACTTTATTCAAGGAAGGGACCAGTGTGTAGCTAGAGTGTCTACTTACTTGGTAGAAATCACATGGAGGTAGGCTACGTGTTCGCTGGAAACGGGGGCCTTATGGCACAAGCCTTGCTTTCCCATTTTGAGTGCTCCATTCATGCTGCCTTGAAGCTACCTAAATCACAGTTTAGGACGGGTCTCTAGTCACTGCAGGCAGGGCTCTGGGAAAGGAACAAGTGTTCTCTACATCAACAGGGTGCTTTCATAGCCTGGGTGGGAGCTCCTCCTGATACGCTCTAGAGCTAAAAGGAAACTTGACGTGAGTCCTTTCCTCAAGGTAAAGCCTTGAATAGCCCTGCCGAAGTGGAAGCTTGGAGCAGAGTCCTTGAGGCATTAGCTTTAGGTCTGCTTTCTTTAACGTTAGTAAGCATTTCAGGAAACGGAGGACCTCGCCTGGGCACCCTATTCCCTGCACGAACACCGAGCACCGGCAGGCTCCACTAGGCTGCTAAGAAACTTCCAGGCCCGGAATCCTTTCCCAGTCACTCAGTGTATGCTGAGTGTAGGGCAACACACTGCACTCTTCCCTGGGAGAGCTAGATTTCCTCAGCACTCCAACAGCTCCAGGAACTGTGTTCTCTCACGTCCTACATGTCATGCAAATCTGCCTCATTGCCCTAGGCTGAGCGGCACTGAGAAACCAAAACTGCTTCGCATTCCTTCCACAAAGTCATACATTAAGACCCCATCCTTACCGGAGAAATTCGGCTTGCGTTCCTGCTGTAAACAAAGCACAGTTCTTCCTCTTACACTGCAGGGTTTTAGAAGAAGCTAAGCCCGAGAGCCTAGCAAGAGCGCTCCTTGGGGGAGGCGGTTGGCTACACGCAGAACTCCGTGCCAAATAAACTTTATTCAAGGAAGGGACCAGTGTGTAGCTAGAGTGTATACTTGGTAGAAATCACAAGGAGGTAGGCTGCGTGTTCGCTGGAAACAGGGCCTTATGGCACAAGCCTTGCTTTCCCATTTTGAATGCTCCATTCATGCTGCCTTGAAGCTACCTAAATAACAGTTTTAGGAGGGGTCTCTAGTCACTGCAGGCAGGGCTCTGGGAAAGGAACGAGTCTTCTCTACATCAACAGGGTGCTTTCATAGCCTGGGTGGGAGCTCCTCCTGATACGCTCTAGAGCTAAAAGGAAACTTGACGTGAGTCCTTTCCTCAAGGTAAAGCCTTGAATAGCGCTGCCGAAGTGGAAGCTTGGAGCAGAGTCCTTGAGGCATTAGCTTTAGGTCTGCTTTCTTTAACGTTAGTAAGCATTTCAGGAAACGGAGGACCTCGCCTGGGCACCCTATTCCCTGCACGAACACCGAGCACCGGCAGGCTCCACTAGGCTGCTAAGAAACTTCCAGGCCCGGAATCCTTTCCCAGTCACTCAGTGTATGCTGAGTGTAGGGCAACACACTGCACTCTTCCCTGGGAGAGCTAGATTTCCTCAGCACTCCAACAGCTCCAGGAACTGTGTTCTCTCACGTCCTACATGTCATGCAAATCTGCCTCATTGCCCTAGGCTGAGCGGCACTGAGAAACCAAAACTGCTTCGCATTCCTTCCACAAAGTCATACATTAAGACCGCATCCTTACAGGAGAAATTCGGCTTGCGTTCCTGCTGTAAACAAAGCACAGTTCTTCCTCTTACACTGCAGGGTTTTAGAAGAAGCTAAGCCCGAGAGCCTAGCAAGAGCGCTCCTTGGGGGAGGCGGTTGGCTACACGCAGAACTCCGTGCCAAATAAACTTTATTCAAGGAAGGGACCAGTGTGTAGCTAGAGTGTATACTTGGTAGAAATCACAAGGAGGTAGGCTGCGTGTTCGCTGGAAACAGGGCCTTATGGCACAAGCCTTGCTTTCCCATTTTGAATGCTCCATTCATGCTGCCTTGAAGCTACCTAAATAACAGTTTTAGGAGGGGTCTCTAGTCACTGCAGGCAGGGCTCTGGGAAAGGAACGAGTCTTCTCTACATCAACAGGGTGCTTTCATAGCCTGGGTGGGAGCTCCTCCTGATACGCTCTAGAGCTAAAAGGAAACTTGACGTGAGTCCTTTCCTCAAGGTAAAGCCTTGAATAGCCCTGCCGAAGTGGAAGCTTGGAGCAGAGTCCTTGAGGCATTAGCTTTAGGTCTGCTTTCTTTAACGTTAGTAAGCATTTCAGGAAACGGAGGACCTCTCCTGGGCACCCTATTCCCTGCACGAACACCGAGCACCGGCAGGCTCCACTAGGCTGCTAAGAAACTTCCAGGCCCGGAATCCTTTCCCAGTCACTCAGTGTATGCTGAGTGTAGGGCAACACACTGCACTCTTCCCTGGGAGAGCTAGATTTCCTCAGCACTCCAACAGCTCCAGGAACTGTGTTCTCTCACGTCCTACATGTCATGCCAATCTGCCTCATTGCCCTAGGCTGAGCGGCACTGAGAAACCAAAACTGCTTTGCATTCCTTCTACAAAGTCATACCTTAGGACCCCATCCTTTCAGGAGAAAATCAGCTTGCCTTGCTGCTGTAACCAAAGCACAGTTCTTCCTCTTACACTGCAGGGTTTTAGAAGAAGCTAAGCCCGATAGCCTAGCAAGAGCGCTCCTTGGGGGAGGCGTTTGGCTACACGCAGAACTCCGTGCCAAATAAACTTTATTCAAGGAAGGGACCAGTGTGTAGCTAGAGTGTCTACTTACTTGGTAGAAATCACATGGAGGTAGGCTACGTGTTCGCTGGAAACGGGGGCCTTATGGCACAAGCCTTGCTTTCCCATTTTGAGTGCTCCATTCATGCTGCCTTGAAGCTACCTAAATCACAGTTTAGGACGGGTCTCTAGTCACTGCAGGCAGGGCTCTGGGAAAGGAACAAGTGTTCTCTACATCAACAGGGTGCTTTCATAGCCTGGGTGGGAGCTCCTCCTGATACGCTCTAGAGCTAAAAGGAAACTTGACGTGAGTCCTTTCCTCAAGGTAAAGCCTTGAATAGCCCTGCCGAAGTGGAAGCTTGGAGCAGAGTCCTTGAGGCATTAGCTTTAGGTCTGCTTTCTTTAACGTTAGTAAGCATTTCAGGAAACGGAGGACCTCGCCTGGGCACCCTACTCCCTGCACGAACACCGAGCACCGGCAGGCTCCACTAGGCTGCTAAGAAACTTCCAGGCCCGGAATCCTTTCCCAGTCACTCAGTGTATGCTGAGTGTAGGGCAACACACTGCACTCTTCCCTGGGAGAGCTAGATTTCCTCAGCACTCCAACAGCTCCAGGAACTGTGTTCTCTCACGTCCTACATGTCATGCAAATCTGCCTCATTGCCCTAGGCTGAGCGGCACTGAGAAACCAAAACTGCTTCGCATTCCTTCCACAAAGTCATACATTAAGACCCCATCCTTACCGGAGAAATTCGGCTTGCGTTCCTGCTGTAAACAAAGCACAGTTCTTCCTCTTACACTGCAGGGTTTTAGAAGAAGCTAAGCCCGAGAGCCTAGCAAGAGCGCTCCTTGGGGGAGGCGGTTGGCTACACGCAGAACTCCGTGCCAAATAAACTTTATTCAAGGAAGGGACCAGTGTGTAGCTAGAGTGTCTACTTACTTGGTAGAAATCACATGGAGGTAGGCTACGTGTTCGCTGGAAACGGGGGCCTTATGGCACAAGCCTTGCTTTCCCATTTTGAGTGCTCCATTCATGCTGCCTTGAAGCTACCTAAATCACAGTTTAGGACGGGTCTCTAGTCACTGCAGGCAGGGCTCTGGGAAAGGAACAAGTGTTCTCTACATCAACAGGGTGCTTTCATAGCCTGGGTGGGAGCTCCTCCTGATACGCTCTAGAGCTAAAAGGAAACTTGACGTGAGTCCTTTCCTCAAGGTAAAGCCTTGAATAGCCCTGCCGAAGTGGAAGCTTGGAGCAGAGTCCTTGAGGCATTAGCTTTAGGTCTGCTTTCTTTAACGTTAGTAAGCATTTCAGGAAACGGAGGACCTCGCCTGGGCACCCTACTCCCTGCACGAACACCGAGCACCGGCAGGCTCCACTAGGCTGCTAAGAAACTTCCAGGCCCGGAATCCTTTCCCAGTCACTCAGTGTATGCTGAGTGTAGGGCAACACACTGCACTCTTCCCTGGGAGAGCTAGATTTCCTCAGCACTCCAACAGCTCCAGGAACTGTGTTCTCTCACGTCCTACATGTCATGCAAATCTGCCTCATTGCCCTAGGCTGAGCGGCACTGAGAAACCAAAACTGCTTCGCATTCCTTCCACAAAGTCATACATTAAGACCCCATCCTTACCGGAGAAATTCGGCTTGCGTTCCTGCTGTAAACAAAGCACAGTTCTTCCTCTTACACTGCAGGGTTTTAGAAGAAGCTAAGCCCGAGAGCCTAGCAAGAGCGCTCCTTGGGGGAGGCGGTTGGCTACACGCAGAACTCCGTGCCAAATAAACTTTATTCAAGGAAGGGACCAGTGTGTAGCTAGAGTGTATACTTGGTAGAAATCACAAGGAGGTAGGCTGCGTGTTCGCTGGAAACAGGGCCTTATGGCACAAGCCTTGCTTTCCCATTTTGAATGCTCCATTCATGCTGCCTTGAAGCTACCTAAATAACAGTTTTAGGAGGGGTCTCTAGTCACTGCAGGCAGGGCTCTGGGAAAGGAACGAGTCTTCTCTACATCAACAGGGTGCTTTCATAGCCTGGGTGGGAGCTCCTCCTGATACGCTCTAGAGCTAAAAGGAAACTTGACGTGAGTCCTTTCCTCAAGGTAAAGCCTTGAATAGCGCTGCCGAAGTGGAAGCTTGGAGCAGAGTCCTTGAGGCATTAGCTTTAGGTCTGCTTTCTTTAACGTTAGTAAGCATTTCAGGAAACGGAGGACCTCGCCTGGGCACCCTATTCCCTGCACGAACACCGAGCACCGGCAGGCTCCACTAGGCTGCTAAGAAACTTCCAGGCCCGGAATCCTTTCCCAGTCACTCAGTGTATGCTGAGTGTAGGGCAACACACTGCACTCTTCCCTGGGAGAGCTAGATTTCCTCAGCACTCCAACAGCTCCAGGAACTGTGTTCTCTCACGTCCTACATGTCATGCAAATCTGCCTCATTGCCCTAGGCTGAGCGGCACTGAGAAACCAAAACTGCTTCGCATTCCTTCCACAAAGTCATACATTAAGACCGCATCCTTACAGGAGAAATTCGGCTTGCGTTCCTGCTGTAAACAAAGCACAGTTCTTCCTCTTACACTGCAGGGTTTTAGAAGAAGCTAAGCCCGAGAGCCTAGCAAGAGCGCTCCTTGGGGGAGGCGGTTGGCTACACGCAGAACTCCGTGCCAAATAAACTTTATTCAAGGAAGGGACCAGTGTGTAGCTAGAGTGTATACTTGGTAGAAATCACAAGGAGGTAGGCTGCGTGTTCGCTGGAAACAGGGCCTTATGGCACAAGCCTTGCTTTCCCATTTTGAATGCTCCATTCATGCTGCCTTGAAGCTACCTAAATAACAGTTTTAGGAGGGGTCTCTAGTCACTGCAGGCAGGGCTCTGGGAAAGGAACGAGTCTTCTCTACATCAACAGGGTGCTTTCATAGCCTGGGTGGGAGCTCCTCCTGATACGCTCTAGAGCTAAAAGGAAACTTGACGTGAGTCCTTTCCTCAAGGTAAAGCCTTGAATAGCCCTGCCGAAGTGGAAGCTTGGAGCAGAGTCCTTGAGGCATTAGCTTTAGGTCTGCTTTCTTTAACGTTAGTAAGCATTTCAGGAAACGGAGGACCTCTCCTGGGCACCCTATTCCCTGCACGAACACCGAGCACCGGCAGGCTCCACTATGCTGCTAAGAAACTTCCAGGCCCGGAATCCTTTCCCAGTCACTCAGTGTATGCTGAGTGTAGGGCAACACACTGCACTCTTCCCTGGGAGAGCTAGATTTCCTCAGCACTCCAACAGCTCCAGGAACTGTGTTCTCTCACGTCCTACATGTCATGCCAATCTGCCTCATTGCCCTAGGCTGAGCGGCACTGAGAAACCAAAACTGCTTTGCATTCCTTCTACAAAGTCATACCTTAGGACCCCATCCTTTCAGGAGAAAATCAGCTTGCCTTGCTGCTGTAACCAAAGCACAGTTCTTCCTCTTACACTGCAGGGTTTTAGAAGAAGCTAAGCCCGATAGCCTAGCAAGAGCGCTCCTTGGGGGAGGCGTTTGGCTACACGCAGAACTCCGTGCCAAATAAACTTTATTCAAGGAAGGGACCAGTGTGTAGCTAGAGTGTCTACTTACTTGGTAGAAATCACATGGAGGTAGGCTACGTGTTCGCTGGAAACGGGGGCCTTATGGCACAAGCCTTGCTTTCCCATTTTGAGTGCTCCATTCATGCTGCCTTGAAGCTACCTAAATCACAGTTTAGGACGGGTCTCTAGTCACTGCAGGCAGGGCTCTGGGAAAGGAACAAGTGTTCTCTACATCAACAGGGTGCTTTCATAGCCTGGGTGGGAGCTCCTCCTGATACGCTCTAGAGCTAAAAGGAAACTTGACGTGAGTCCTTTCCTCAAGGTAAAGCCTTGAATAGCCCTGCCGAAGTGGAAGCTTGGAGCAGAGTCCTTGAGGCATTAGCTTTAGGTCTGCTTTCTTTAACGTTAGTAAGCATTTCAGGAAACGGAGGACCTCGCCTGGGCACCCTATTCCCTGCACGAACACCGAGCACCGGCAGGCTCCACTAGGCTGCTAAGAAACTTCCAGGCCCGGAATCCTTTCCCAGTCACTCAGTGTATGCTGAGTGTAGGGCAACACACTGCACTCTTCCCTGGGAGAGCTAGATTTCCTCAGCACTCCAACAGCTCCAGGAACTGTGTTCTCTCACGTCCTACATGTCATGCAAATCTGCCTCATTGCCCTAGGCTGAGCGGCACTGAGAAACCAAAACTGCTTCGCATTCCTTCCACAAAGTCATACATTAAGACCCCATCCTTACCGGAGAAATTCGGCTTGCGTTCCTGCTGTAAACAAAGCACAGTTCTTCCTCTTACACTGCAGGGTTTTAGAAGAAGCTAAGCCCGAGAGCCTAGCAAGAGCGCTCCTTGGGGGAGGCGGTTGGCTACACGCAGAACTCCGTGCCAAATAAACTTTATTCAAGGAAGGGACCAGTGTGTAGCTAGAGTGTATACTTGGTAGAAATCACAAGGAGGTAGGCTGCGTGTTCGCTGGAAACAGGGCCTTATGGCACAAGCCTTGCTTTCCCATTTTGAATGCTCCATTCATGCTGCCTTGAAGCTACCTAAATAACAGTTTTAGGAGGGGTCTCTAGTCACTGCAGGCAGGGCTCTGGGAAAGGAACGAGTCTTCTCTACATCAACAGGGTGCTTTCATAGCCTGGGTGGGAGCTCCTCCTGATACGCTCTAGAGCTAAAAGGAAACTTGACGTGAGTCCTTTCCTCAAGGTAAAGCCTTGAATAGCCCTGCCGAAGTGGAAGCTTGGAGCAGAGTCCTTGAGGCATTAGCTTTAGGTCTGCTTTCTTTAACGTTAGTAAGCATTTCAGGAAACGGAGGACCTCTCCTGGGCACCCTATTCCCTGCACGAACACCGAGCACCGGCAGGCTCCACTATGCTGCTAAGAAACTTCCAGGCCCGGAATCCTTTCCCAGTCACTCAGTGTATGCTGAGTGTAGGGCAACACACTGCACTCTTCCCTGGGAGAGCTAGATTTCCTCAGCACTCCAACAGCTCCAGGAACTGTGTTCTCTCACGTCCTACATGTCATGCCAATCTGCCTCATTGCCCTAGGCTGAGCGGCACTGAGAAACCAAAACTGCTTTGCATTCCTTCTACAAAGTCATACCTTAGGACCCCATCCTTTCAGGAGAAAATCAGCTTGCCTTGCTGCTGTAACCAAAGCACAGTTCTTCCTCTTACACTGCAGGGTTTTAGAAGAAGCTAAGCCCGATAGCCTAGCAAGAGCGCTCCTTGGGGGAGGCGTTTGGCTACACGCAGAACTCCGTGCCAAATAAACTTTATTCAAGGAAGGGACCAGTGTGTAGCTAGAGTGTCTACTTACTTGGTAGAAATCACATGGAGGTAGGCTACGTGTTCGCTGGAAACGGGGGCCTTATGGCACAAGCCTTGCTTTCCCATTTTGAGTGCTCCATTCATGCTGCCTTGAAGCTACCTAAATCACAGTTTAGGACGGGTCTCTAGTCACTGCAGGCAGGGCTCTGGGAAAGGAACAAGTGTTCTCTACATCAACAGGGTGCTTTCATAGCCTGGGTGGGAGCTCCTCCTGATACGCTCTAGAGCTAAAAGGAAACTTGACGTGAGTCCTTTCCTCAAGGTAAAGCCTTGAATAGCCCTGCCGAAGTGGAAGCTTGGAGCAGAGTCCTTGAGGCATTAGCTTTAGGTCTGCTTTCTTTAACGTTAGTAAGCATTTCAGGAAACGGAGGACCTCTCCTGGGCACCCTACTCCCTGCACGAACACCGAGCACCGGCAGGCTCCACTAGGCTGCTAAGAAACTTCCAGGCCCGGAATCCTTTCCCAGTCACTCAGTGTATGCTGAGTGTAGGGCAACACACTGCACTCTTCCCTGGGAGAGCTAGATTTCCTCAGCACTCCAACAGCTCCAGGAACTGTGTTCTCTCACGTCCTACATGTCATGCAAATCTGCCTCATTGCCCTAGGCTGAGCGGCACTGAGAAACCAAAACTGCTTTGCATTCCTTCCACAAAGTCATACATTAAGACCCCATCCTTACAGGAGAAATTCGGCTTGCGTTCCTGCTGTAAACAAAGCACAGTTCTTCCTCTTACACTGCAGGGTTTTAGAAGAAGCTAAGCCCGAGAGCCTAGCAAGAGCGTTCCTTGGGGGAGGCGGTTGGCTACACGCAGAACTCCGTGCCAAATAAACTTTATTCAAGGAAGGGACCAGTGTGTAGCTAGAGTGTATACTTGGTAGAAATCACAAGGAGGTAGGCTGCGTGTTCGCTGGAAACAGGGCCTTATGGCACAAGCCTTGCTTTCCCATTTTGAATGCTCCATTCATGCTGCCTTGAAGCTACCTAAATAACAGTTTTAGGACGGGTCTCTAGTCACTGCAGGCAGGGCTCTGGGAAAGGAACGAGTCTTCTCTACATCAACAGGGTGCTTTCATAGCCTGGGTGGGAGCTCCTCCTGATACGCTCTAGAGCTAAAAGGAAACTTGACGTGAGTCCTTTCCTCAAGGTAAAGCCTTGAATAGCCCTGCCGAAGTGGAAGCTTGGAGCAGAGTCCTTGAGGCATTAGCTTTAGGTCTGCTTTCTTTAACGTTAGTAAGCATTTCAGGAAACGGAGGACCTCGCCTGGGCACCCTATTCCCTGCACGAACACCGAGCACCGGCAGGCTCCACTAGGCTGCTAAGAAACTTCCAGGCCCGGAATCCTTTCCCAGTCACTCAGTGTATGCTGAGTGTAGGGCAACACACTGCACTCTTCCCTGGGAGAGCTAGATTTCCTCAGCACTCCAACAGCTCCAGGAACTGTGTTCTCTCACGTCCTACATGTCATGCCAATCTGCCTCATTGCCCTAGGCTGAGCGGCACTGAGAAACCAAAACTGCTTTGCATTCCTTCTACAAAGTCATACCTTAGGACCCCATCCTTTCAGGAGAAAATCAGCTTGCCTTGCTGCTGTAACCAAAGCACAGTTCTTCCTCTTACACTGCAGGGTTTTAGAAGAAGCTAAGCCCGATAGCCTAGCAAGAGCGCTCCTTGGGGGAGGCGTTTGGCTACACGCAGAACTCCGTGCCAAATAAACTTTATTCAAGGAAGGGACCAGTGTGTAGCTAGAGTGTCTACTTACTTGGTAGAAATCACATGGAGGTAGGCTACGTGTTCGCTGGAAACGGGGGCCTTATGGCACAAGCCTTGCTTTCCCATTTTGAGTGCTCCATTCATGCTGCCTTGAAGCTACCTAAATCACAGTTTAGGACGGGTCTCTAGTCACTGCAGGCAGGGCTCTGGGAAAGGAACAAGTGTTCTCTACATCAACAGGGTGCTTTCATAGCCTGGGTGGGAGCTCCTCCTGATACGCTCTAGAGCTAAAAGGAAACTTGACGTGAGTCCTTTCCTCAAGGTAAAGCCTTGAATAGCCCTGCTGAAGTGGAAGCTTGGAGCAGAGTCCTTGAGGCATTAGCTTTAGGTCTGCTTTCTTTAACGTTAGTAAGCATTTCAGGAAACGGAGGACCTCGCCTGGGCACCCTATTCCCTGCACGAACACCGAGCACCGGCAGGCTCCACTAGGCTGCTAAGAAACTTCCAGGCCCGGAATCCTTTCCCAGTCACTCAGTGTATGCTGAGTGTAGGGCAACACACTGCACTCTTCCCTGGGAGAGCTAGATTTCCTCAGCACTCCAACAGCTCCAGGAACTGTGTTCTCTCACGTCCTACATGTCATGCAAATCTGCCTCATTGCCCTAGGCTGAGCGGCACTGAGAAACCAAAACTGCTTCGCATTCCTTCCACAAAGTCATACATTAAGACCCCATCCTTACCGGAGAAATTCGGCTTGCGTTCCTGCTGTAAACAAAGCACAGTTCTTCCTCTTACACTGCAGGGTTTTAGAAGAAGCTAAGCCCGAGAGCCTAGCAAGAGCGCTCCTTGGGGGAGGCGGTTGGCTACACGCAGAACTCCGTGCCAAATAAACTTTATTCAAGGAAGGGACCAGTGTGTAGCTAGAGTGTATACTTGGTAGAAATCACAAGGAGGTAGGCTGCGTGTTCGCTGGAAACAGGGCCTTATGGCACAAGCCTTGCTTTCCCATTTTGAATGCTCCATTCATGCTGCCTTGAAGCTACCTAAATAACAGTTTTAGGAGGGGTCTCTAGTCACTGCAGGCAGGGCTCTGGGAAAGGAACGAGTCTTCTCTACATCAACAGGGTGCTTTCATAGCCTGGGTGGGAGCTCCTCCTGATACGCTCTAGAGCTAAAAGGAAACTTGACGTGAGTCCTTTCCTCAAGGTAAAGCCTTGAATAGCCCTGCCGAAGTGGAAGCTTGGAGCAGAGTCCTTGAGGCATTAGCTTTAGGTCTGCTTTCTTTAACGTTAGTAAGCATTTCAGGAAACGGAGGACCTCTCCTGGGCACCCTATTCCCTGCACGAACACCGAGCACCGGCAGGCTCCACTATGCTGCTAAGAAACTTCCAGGCCCGGAATCCTTTCCCAGTCACTCAGTGTATGCTGAGTGTAGGGCAACACACTGCACTCTTCCCTGGGAGAGCTAGATTTCCTCAGCACTCCAACAGCTCCAGGAACTGTGTTCTCTCACGTCCTACATGTCATGCCAATCTGCCTCATTGCCCTAGGCTGAGCGGCACTGAGAAACCAAAACTGCTTTGCATTCCTTCTACAAAGTCATACCTTAGGACCCCATCCTTTCAGGAGAAAATCAGCTTGCCTTGCTGCTGTAACCAAAGCACAGTTCTTCCTCTTACACTGCAGGGTTTTAGAAGAAGCTAAGCCCGATAGCCTAGCAAGAGCGCTCCTTGGGGGAGGCGTTTGGCTACACGCAGAACTCCGTGCCAAATAAACTTTATTCAAGGAAGGGACCAGTGTGTAGCTAGAGTGTCTACTTACTTGGTAGAAATCACATGGAGGTAGGCTACGTGTTCGCTGGAAACGGGGGCCTTATGGCACAAGCCTTGCTTTCCCATTTTGAGTGCTCCATTCATGCTGCCTTGAAGCTACCTAAATCACAGTTTAGGACGGGTCTCTAGTCACTGCAGGCAGGGCTCTGGGAAAGGAACAAGTGTTCTCTACATCAACAGGGTGCTTTCATAGCCTGGGTGGGAGCTCCTCCTGATACGCTCTAGAGCTAAAAGGAAACTTGACGTGAGTCCTTTCCTCAAGGTAAAGCCTTGAATAGCCCTGCCGAAGTGGAAGCTTGGAGCAGAGTCCTTGAGGCATTAGCTTTAGGTCTGCTTTCTTTAACGTTAGTAAGCATTTCAGGAAACGGAGGACCTCGCCTGGGCACCCTACTCCCTGCACGAACACCGAGCACCGGCAGGCTCCACTAGGCTGCTAAGAAACTTCCAGGCCCGGAATCCTTTCCCAGTCACTCAGTGTATGCTGAGTGTAGGGCAACACACTGCACTCTTCCCTGGGAGAGCTAGATTTCCTCAGCACTCCAACAGCTCCAGGAACTGTGTTCTCTCACGTCCTACATGTCATGCCAATCTGCCTCATTGCCCTAGGCTGAGCGGCACTGAGAAACCAAAACTGCTTTGCATTCCTTCTACAAAGTCATACCTTAGGACCCCATCCTTACAGGAGAAAATCAGCTTGCCTTGCTGCTGTAACCAAAGCACAGTTCTTCCTCTTACACTGCAGGGTTTTAGAAGAAGCTAAGCCCGATAGCCTAGCAAGAGCGCTCCTTGGGGGAGGCGTTTGGCTACACGCAGAACTCCGTGCCAAATAAACTTTATTCAAGGAAGGGACCAGTGTGTAGCTAGAGTGTCTACTTACTTGGTAGAAATCACATGGAGGTAGGCTACGTGTTCGCTGGAAACGGGGGCCTTATGGCACAAGCCTTGCTTTCCCATTTTGAGTGCTCCATTCATGCTGCCTTGAAGCTACCTAAATCACAGTTTAGGACGGGTCTCTAGTCACTGCAGGCAGGGCTCTGGGAAAGGAACAAGTGTTCTCTACATCAACAGGGTGCTTTCATAGCCTGGGTGGGAGCTCCTCCTGATACGCTCTAGAGCTAAAAGGAAACTTGACGTGAGTCCTTTCCTCAAGGTAAAGCCTTGAATAGCCCTGCTGAAGTGGAAGCTTGGAGCAGAGTCCTTGAGGCATTAGCTTTAGGTCTGCTTTCTTTAACGTTAGTAAGCATTTCAGGAAACGGAGGACCTCGCCTGGGCACCCTATTCCCTGCACGAACACCGAGCACCGGCAGGCTCCACTAGGCTGCTAAGAAACTTCCAGGCCCGGAATCCTTTCCCAGTCACTCAGTGTATGCTGAGTGTAGGGCAACACACTGCACTCTTCCCTGGGAGAGCTAGATTTCCTCAGCACTCCAGCAGCTCCAGGAACTGTGTTCTCTCACGTCCTACATGTCATGCAAATCTGCCTCATTGCCCTAGGCTGAGCGGCACTGAGAAACCAAAACTGCTTCGCATTCCTTCCACAAAGTCATACATTAAGACCCCATCCTTACAGGAGAAATTCGGCTTGCGTTCCTGCTGTAAACAAAGCACAGTTCTTCCTCTTACACTGCAGGGTTTTAGAAGAAGCTAAGCCCGAGAGCCTAGCAAGAGCGCTCCTTGGGGGAGGCGGTTGGCTACACGCAGAACTCCGTGCCAAATAAACTTTATTCAAGGAAGGGACCAGTGTGTAGCTAGAGTGTATACTTGGTAGAAATCACAAGGAGGTAGGCTGCGTGTTCGCTGGAAACAGGGCCTTATGGCACAAGCCTTGCTTTCCCATTTTGAATGCTCCATTCATGCTGCCTTGAAGCTACCTAAATAACAGTTTTAGGAGGGGTCTCTAGTCACTGCAGGCAGGGCTCTGGGAAAGGAACGAGTCTTCTCTACATCAACAGGGTGCTTTCATAGCCTGGGTGGGAGCTCCTCCTGATACGCTCTAGAGCTAAAAGGAAACTTGACGTGAGTCCTTTCCTCAAGGTAAAGCCTTGAATAGCCCTGCCGAAGTGGAAGCTTGGAGCAGAGTCCTTGAGGCATTAGCTTTAGGTCTGCTTTCTTTAACGTTAGTAAGCATTTCAGGAAACGGAGGACCTCTCCTGGGCACCCTATTCCCTGCACGAACACCGAGCACCGGCAGGCTCCACTATGCTGCTAAGAAACTTCCAGGCCCGGAATCCTTTCCCAGTCACTCAGTGTATGCTGAGTGTAGGGCAACACACTGCACTCTTCCCTGGGAGAGCTAGATTTCCTCAGCACTCCAACAGCTCCAGGAACTGTGTTCTCTCACGTCCTACATGTCATGCCAATCTGCCTCATTGCCCTAGGCTGAGCGGCACTGAGAAACCAAAACTGCTTTGCATTCCTTCTACAAAGTCATACCTTAGGACCCCATCCTTTCAGGAGAAAATCAGCTTGCCTTGCTGCTGTAACCAAAGCACAGTTCTTCCTCTTACACTGCAGGGTTTTAGAAGAAGCTAAGCCCGATAGCCTAGCAAGAGCGCTCCTTGGGGGAGGCGTTTGGCTACACGCAGAACTCCGTGCCAAATAAACTTTATTCAAGGAAGGGACCAGTGTGTAGCTAGAGTGTCTACTTACTTGGTAGAAATCACATGGAGGTAGGCTACGTGTTCGCTGGAAACGGGGGCCTTATGGCACAAGCCTTGCTTTCCCATTTTGAGTGCTCCATTCATGCTGCCTTGAAGCTACCTAAATCACAGTTTAGGACGGGTCTCTAGTCACTGCAGGCAGGGCTCTGGGAAAGGAACAAGTGTTCTCTACATCAACAGGGTGCTTTCATAGCCTGGGTGGGAGCTCCTCCTGATACGCTCTAGAGCTAAAAGGAAACTTGACGTGAGTCCTTTCCTCAAGGTAAAGCCTTGAATAGCCCTGCCGAAGTGGAAGCTTGGAGCAGAGTCCTTGAGGCATTAGCTTTAGGTCTGCTTTCTTTAACGTTAGTAAGCATTTCAGGAAACGGAGGACCTCGCCTGGGCACCCTACTCCCTGCACGAACACCGAGCACCGGCAGGCTCCACTAGGCTGCTAAGAAACTTCCAGGCCCGGAATCCTTTCCCAGTCACTCAGTGTATGCTGAGTGTAGGGCAACACACTGCACTCTTCCCTGGGAGAGCTAGATTTCCTCAGCACTCCAACAGCTCCAGGAACTGTGTTCTCTCACGTCCTACATGTCATGCAAATCTGCCTCATTGCCCTAGGCTGAGCGGCACTGAGAAACCAAAACTGCTTTGCATTCCTTCCACAAAGTCATACATTAAGACCCCATCCTTACAGGAGAAATTCGGCTTGCGTTCCTGCTGTAAACAAAGCACAGTTCTTCCTCTTACACTGCAGGGTTTTAGAAGAAGCTAAGCCCGAGAGCCTAGCAAGAGCGTTCCTTGGGGGAGGCGGTTGGCTACACGCAGAACTCCGTGCCAAATAAACTTTATTCAAGGAAGGGACCAGTGTGTAGCTAGAGTGTATACTTGGTAGAAATCACAAGGAGGTAGGCTGCGTGTTCGCTGGAAACAGGGCCTTATGGCACAAGCCTTGCTTTCCCATTTTGAATTTTCCATTCATGCTGCCTTGAAGCTACCTAAATCACAGTTTTAGGACGGGTCTCTAGTCACTGCAGGCAGGGCTCTGGGAAAGGAACGAGTCTTCTCTACATCAACAGGGTGCTTTCATAGCCTGGGTGGGAGCTCCTCCTGATACGCTCTAGAGCTAAAAGGAAACTTGACGTGAGTCCTTTCCTCAAGGTAAAGCCTTGAATAGCCCTGCCGAAGTGGAAGCTTGGAGCAGAGTCCTTGAGGCATTAGCTTTAGGTCTGCTTTCTTTAACGTTAGTAAGCATTTCAGGAAACGGAGGACCTCGCCTGGGCACCCTATTCCCTGCACGAACACCGAGCACCGGCAGGCTCCACTAGGCTGCTAAGAAACTTCCAGGCCCGGAAACCTTTCCCAGTCACTCAGTGTATGCTGAGTGTAGGGCAACACACTGCACTCTTCCCTGGGAGAGCTAGATTTCCTCAGCACTCCAGCAGCTCCAGGAACTGTGTTCTCTCACGTCCTACATGTCATGCCAATCTGCCTCATTGCCCTAGGCTGAGCGGCACTGAGAAACCAAAACTGCTTTGCATTCCTTCTACAAAGTCATACCTTAGGACCCCATCCTTACAGGAGAAAATCAGCTTGCCTTGCTGCTGTAACCAAAGCACAGTTCTTCCTCTTACACTGCAGGGTTTTAGAAGAAGCTAAGCCCGATAGCCTAGCAAGAGCGCTCCTTGGGGGAGGCGTTTGGCTACACGCAGAACTCCGTGCCAAATAAACTTTATTCAAGGAAGGGACCAGTGTGTAGCTAGAGTGTCTACTTACTTGGTAGAAATCACATGGAGGTAGGCTACGTGTTCGCTGGAAACGGGGGCCTTATGGCACAAGCCTTGCTTTCCCATTTTGAGTGCTCCATTCATGCTGCCTTGAAGCTACCTAAATCACAGTTTAGGACGGGTCTCTAGTCACTGCAGGCAGGGCTCTGGGAAAGGAACAAGTGTTCTCTACATCAACAGGGTGCTTTCATAGCCTGGGTGGGAGCTCCTCCTGATACGCTCTAGAGCTAAAAGGAAACTTGACGTGAGTCCTTTCCTCAAGGTAAAGCCTTGAATAGCCCTGCCGAAGTGGAAGCTTGGAGCAGAGTCCTTGAGGCATTAGCTTTAGGTCTGCTTTCTTTAACGTTAGTAAGCATTTCAGGAAACGGAGGACCTCGCCTGGGCACCCTACTCCCTGCACGAACACCGAGCACCGGCAGGCTCCACTAGGCTGCTAAGAAACTTCCAGGCCCGGAATCCTTTCCCAGTCACTCAGTGTATGCTGAGTGTAGGGCAACACACTGCACTCTTCCCTGGGAGAGCTAGATTTCCTCAGCACTCCAACAGCTCCAGGAACTGTGTTCTCTCACGTCCTACATGTCATGCAAATCTGCCTCATTGCCCTAGGCTGAGCGGCACTGAGAAACCAAAACTGCTTCGCATTCCTTCCACAAAGTCATACATTAAGACCCCATCCTTACAGGAGAAATTCGGCTTGCGTTCCTGCTGTAAACAAAGCACAGTTCTTCCTCTTACACTGCAGGGTTTTAGAAGAAGCTAAGCCCGAGAGCCTAGCAAGAGCGTTCCTTGGGGGAGGCGGTTGGCTACACGCAGAACTCCGTGCCAAATAAACTTTATTCAAGGAAGGGACCAGTGTGTAGCTAGAGTGTATACTTGGTAGAAATCACAAGGAGGTAGGCTGCGTGTTCGCTGGAAACAGGGCCTTATGGCACAAGCCTTGCTTTCCCATTTTGAATGCTCCATTCATGCTGCCTTGAAGCTACCTAAATAACAGTTTTAGGACGGGTCTCTAGTCACTGCAGGCAGGGCTCTGGGAAAGGAACGAGTCTTCTCTACATCAACAGGGTGCTTTCATAGCCTGGGTGGGAGCTCCTCCTGATACGCTCTAGAGCTAAAAGGAAACTTGACGTGAGTCCTTTCCTCAAGGTAAAGCCTTGAATAGCCCTGCCGAAGTGGAAGCTTGGAGCAGAGTCCTTGAGGCATTAGCTTTAGGTCTGCTTTCTTTAACGTTAGTAAGCATTTCAGGAAACGGAGGACCTCTCCTGGGCACCCTATTCCCTGCACGAACACCGAGCACCGGCAGGCTCCACTATGCTGCTAAGAAACTTCCAGGCCCGGAATCCTTTCCCAGTCACTCAGTGTATGCTGAGTGTAGGGCAACACACTGCACTCTTCCCTGGGAGAGCTAGATTTCCTCAGCACTCCAACAGCTCCAGGAACTGTGTTCTCTCACGTCCTACATGTCATGCCAATCTGCCTCATTGCCCTAGGCTGAGCGGCACTGAGAAACCAAAACTGCTTTGCATTCCTTCTACAAAGTCATACCTTAGGACCCCATCCTTTCAGGAGAAAATCAGCTTGCCTTGCTGCTGTAACCAAAGCACAGTTCTTCCTCTTACACTGCAGGGTTTTAGAAGAAGCTAAGCCCGATAGCCTAGCAAGAGCGCTCCTTGGGGGAGGCGTTTGGCTACACGCAGAACTCCGTGCCAAATAAACTTTATTCAAGGAAGGGACCAGTGTGTAGCTAGAGTGTCTACTTACTTGGTAGAAATCACATGGAGGTAGGCTACGTGTTCGCTGGAAACGGGGGCCTTATGGCACAAGCCTTGCTTTCCCATTTTGAGTGCTCCATTCATGCTGCCTTGAAGCTACCTAAATCACAGTTTAGGACGGGTCTCTAGTCACTGCAGGCAGGGCTCTGGGAAAGGAACAAGTGTTCTCTACATCAACAGGGTGCTTTCATAGCCTGGGTGGGAGCTCCTCCTGATACGCTCTAGAGCTAAAAGGAAACTTGACGTGAGTCCTTTCCTCAAGGTAAAGCCTTGAATAGCCCTGCCGAAGTGGAAGCTTGGAGCAGAGTCCTTGAGGCATTAGCTTTAGGTCTGCTTTCTTTAACGTTAGTAAGCATTTCAGGAAACGGAGGACCTCGCCTGGGCACCCTACTCCCTGCACGAACACCGAGCACCGGCAGGCTCCACTAGGCTGCTAAGAAACTTCCAGGCCCGGAATCCTTTCCCAGTCACTCAGTGTATGCTGAGTGTAGGGCAACACACTGCACTCTTCCCTGGGAGAGCTAGATTTCCTCAGCACTCCAACAGCTCCAGGAACTGTGTTCTCTCACGTCCTACATGTCATGCCAATCTGCCTCATTGCCCTAGGCTGAGCGGCACTGAGAAACCAAAACTGCTTCGCATTCCTTCCACAAAGTCATACATTAAGACCCCATCCTTACAGGAGAAATTCGGCTTGCGTTCCTGCTGTAAACAAAGCACAATTCTTCCTCTTACACTGCAGGGTTTTAGAAGAAGCTAAGCCCGAGAGCCTAGCAAGAGCGTTCCTTGGGGGAGGCGGTTGGCTACACGCAGAACTCCGTGCCAAATAAACTTTATTCAAGGAAGGGACCAGTGTGTAGCTAGAGTGTATACTTGGTAGAAATCACAAGGAGGTAGGCTGCGTGTTCGCTGGAAACAGGGCCTTATGGCACAAGCCTTGCTTTCCCATTTTGAATGCTCCATTCATGCTGCCTTGAAGCTACCTAAATAACAGTTTTAGGACGGGTCTCTAGTCACTGCAGGCAGGGCTCTGGGAAAGGAACGAGTCTTCTCTACATCAACAGGGTGCTTTCATAGCCTGGGTGGGAGCTCCTCCTGATACGCTCTAGAGCTAAAAGGAAACTTGACGTGAGTCCTTTCCTCAAGGTAAAGCCTTGAATAGCCCTGCCGAAGTGGAAGCTTGGAGCAGAGTCCTTGAGGCATTAGCTTTAGGTCTGCTTTCTTTAACGTTAGTAAGCATTTCAGGAAACGGAGGACCTCGCCTGGGCACCCTATTCCCTGCACGAACACCGAGCACCGGCAGGCTCCACTAGGCTGCTAAGAAACTTCCAGGCCCGGAATCCTTTCCCAGTCACTCAGTGTATGCTGAGTGTAGGGCAACACACTGCACTCTTCCCTGGGAGAGCTAGATTTCCTCAGCACTCCAACAGCTCCAGGAACTGTGTTCTCTCACGTCCTACATGTCATGCCAATCTGCCTCATTGCCCTAGGCTGAGCGGCACTGAGAAACCAAAACTGCTTTGCATTCCTTCTACAAAGTCATACCTTAGGACCCCATCCTTACAGGAGAAAATCAGCTTGCCTTGCTGCTGTAACCAAAGCACAGTTCTTCCTCTTACACTGCAGGGTTTTAGAAGAAGCTAAGCCCGATAGCCTAGCAAGAGCGCTCCTTGGGGGAGGCGTTTGGCTACACGCAGAACTCCGTGCCAAATAAACTTTATTCAAGGAAGGGACCAGTGTGTAGCTAGAGTGTCTACTTACTTGGTAGAAATCACATGGAGGTAGGCTACGTGTTCGCTGGAAACGGGGGCCTTATGGCACAAGCCTTGCTTTCCCATTTTGAGTGCTCCATTCATGCTGCCTTGAAGCTACCTAAATCACAGTTTAGGACGGGTCTCTAGTCACTGCAGGCAGGGCTCTGGGAAAGGAACAAGTGTTCTCTACATCAACAGGGTGCTTTCATAGCCTGGGTGGGAGCTCCTCCTGATACGCTCTAGAGCTAAAAGGAAACTTGACGTGAGTCCTTTCCTCAAGGTAAAGCCTTGAATAGCCCTGCCGAAGTGGAAGCTTGGAGCAGAGTCCTTGAGGCATTAGCTTTAGGTCTGCTTTCTTTAACGTTAGTAAGCATTTCAGGAAACGGAGGACCTCGCCTGGGCACCCTATTCCCTGCACGAACACCGAGCACCGGCAGGCTCCACTAGGCTGCTAAGAAACTTCCAGGCCCGGAATCCTTTCCCAGTCACTCAGTGTATGCTGAGTGTAGGGCAACACACTGCACTCTTCCCTGGGAGAGCTAGATTTCCTCAGCACTCCAACAGCTCCAGGAACTGTGTTCTCTCACGTCCTACATGTCATGCAAATCTGCCTCATTGCCCTAGGCTGAGCGGCACTGAGAAACCAAAACTGCTTCGCATTCCTTCCACAAAGTCATACATTAAGACCCCATCCTTACAGGAGAAATTCGGCTTGCGTTCCTGCTGTAAACAAAGCACAGTTCTTCCTCTTACACTGCAGGGTTTTAGAAGAAGCTAAGCCCGAGAGCCTAGCAAGAGCGCTCCTTGGGGGAGGCGGTTGGCTACACGCAGAACTCCGTGCCAAATAAACTTTATTCAAGGAAGGGACCAGTGTGTAGCTAGAGTGTATACTTGGTAGAAATCACAAGGAGGTAGGCTGCGTGTTCGCTGGAAACAGGGCCTTATGGCACAAGCCTTGCTTTCCCATTTTGAATGCTCCATTCATGCTGCCTTGAAGCTACCTAAATAACAGTTTTAGGAGGGGTCTCTAGTCACTGCAGGCAGGGCTCTGGGAAAGGAACGAGTCTTCTCTACATCAACAGGGTGCTTTCATAGCCTGGGTGGGAGCTCCTCCTGATACGCTCTAGAGCTAAAAGGAAACTTGACGTGAGTCCTTTCCTCAAGGTAAAGCCTTGAATAGCCCTGCCGAAGTGGAAGCTTGGAGCAGAGTCCTTGAGGCATTAGCTTTAGGTCTGCTTTCTTTAACGTTAGTAAGCATTTCAGGAAACGGAGGACCTCTCCTGGGCACCCTATTCCCTGCACGAACACCGAGCACCGGCAGGCTCCACTATGCTGCTAAGAAACTTCCAGGCCCGGAATCCTTTCCCAGTCACTCAGTGTATGCTGAGTGTAGGGCAACACACTGCACTCTTCCCTGGGAGAGCTAGATTTCCTCAGCACTCCAACAGCTCCAGGAACTGTGTTCTCTCACGTCCTACATGTCATGCCAATCTGCCTCATTGCCCTAGGCTGAGCGGCACTGAGAAACCAAAACTGCTTTGCATTCCTTCTACAAAGTCATACCTTAGGACCCCATCCTTTCAGGAGAAAATCAGCTTGCCTTGCTGCTGTAACCAAAGCACAGTTCTTCCTCTTACACTGCAGGGTTTTAGAAGAAGCTAAGCCCGATAGCCTAGCAAGAGCGCTCCTTGGGGGAGGCGTTTGGCTACACGCAGAACTCCGTGCCAAATAAACTTTATTCAAGGAAGGGACCAGTGTGTAGCTAGAGTGTCTACTTACTTGGTAGAAATCACATGGAGGTAGGCTACGTGTTCGCTGGAAACGGGGGCCTTATGGCACAAGCCTTGCTTTCCCATTTTGAGTGCTCCATTCATGCTGCCTTGAAGTTACCTAAATAACAGTTTAGGACGGGTCTCTAGTCACTGCAGGCAGGGCTCTGGGAAAGGAACAAGTGTTCTCTACATCAACAGGGTGCTTTCATAGCCTGGGTGGGAGCTCCTCCTGATACGCTCTAGAGCTAAAAGGAAACTTGACGTGAGTCCTTTCCTCAAGGTAAAGCCTTGAATAGCCCTGCCGAAGTGGAAGCTTGGAGCAGAGTCCTTGAGGCATTAGCTTTAGGTCTGCTTTCTTTAACGTTAGTAAGCATTTCAGGAAACGGAGGACCTCGCCTGGGCACCCTACTCCCTGCACGAACACCGAGCACCGGCAGGCTCCACTAGGCTGCTAAGAAACTTCCAGGCCCGGAATCCTTTCCCAGTCACTCAGTGTATGCTGAGTGTAGGGCAACACACTGCACTCTTCCCTGGGAGAGCTAGATTTCCTCAGCACTCCAACAGCTCCAGGAACTGTGTTCTCTCACGTCCTACATGTCATGCCAATCTGCCTCATTGCCCTAGGCTGAGCGGCACTGAGAAACCAAAACTGCTTTGCATTCCTTCTACAAAGTCATACCTTAGGACCCCATCCTTACAGGAGAAAATCAGCTTGCCTTGCTGCTGTAACCAAAGCACAGTTCTTCCTCTTACACTGCAGGGTTTTAGAAGAAGCTAAGCCCGATAGCCTAGCAAGAGCGCTCCTTGGGGGAGGCGTTTGGCTACACGCAGAACTCCGTGCCAAATAAACTTTATTCAAGGAAGGGACCAGTGTGTAGCTAGAGTGTCTACTTACTTGGTAGAAATCACATGGAGGTAGGCTACGTGTTCGCTGGAAACGGGGGCCTTATGGCACAAGCCTTGCTTTCCCATTTTGAGTGCTCCATTCATGCTGCCTTGAAGCTACCTAAATCACAGTTTAGGACGGGTCTCTAGTCACTGCAGGCAGGGCTCTGGGAAAGGAACAAGTGTTCTCTACATCAACAGGGTGCTTTCATAGCCTGGGTGGGAGCTCCTCCTGATACGCTCTAGAGCTAAAAGGAAACTTGACGTGAGTCCTTTCCTCAAGGTAAAGCCTTGAATAGCCCTGCCGAAGTGGAAGCTTGGAGCAGAGTCCTTGAGGCATTAGCTTTAGGTCTGCTTTCTTTAACGTTAGTAAGCATTTCAGGAAACGGAGGACCTCGCCTGGGCACCCTATTCCCTGCACGAACACCGAGCACCGGCAGGCTCCACTAGGCTGCTAAGAAACTTCCAGGCCCGGAATCCTTTCCCAGTCACTCAGTGTATGCTGAGTGTAGGGCAACACACTGCACTCTTCCCTGGGAGAGCTAGATTTCCTCAGCACTCCAACAGCTCCAGGAACTGTGTTCTCTCACGTCCTACATGTCATGCAAATCTGCCTCATTGCCCTAGGCTGAGCGGCACTGAGAAACCAAAACTGCTTCGCATTCCTTCCACAAAGTCATACATTAAGACCCCATCCTTACAGGAGAAATTCGGCTTGCGTTCCTGCTGTAAACAAAGCACAGTTCTTCCTCTTACACTGCAGGGTTTTAGAAGAAGCTAAGCCCGAGAGCCTAGCAAGAGCGCTCCTTGGGGGAGGCGGTTGGCTACACGCAGAACTCCGTGCCAAATAAACTTTATTCAAGGAAGGGACCAGTGTGTAGCTAGAGTGTATACTTGGTAGAAATCACAAGGAGGTAGGCTGCGTGTTCGCTGGAAACAGGGCCTTATGGCACAAGCCTTGCTTTCCCATTTTGAATGCTCCATTCATGCTGCCTTGAAGCTACCTAAATAACAGTTTTAGGAGGGGTCTCTAGTCACTGCAGGCAGGGCTCTGGGAAAGGAACGAGTCTTCTCTACATCAACAGGGTGCTTTCATAGCCTGGGTGGGAGCTCCTCCTGATACGCTCTAGAGCTAAAAGGAAACTTGACGTGAGTCCTTTCCTCAAGGTAAAGCCTTGAATAGCCCTGCCGAAGTGGAAGCTTGGAGCAGAGTCCTTGAGGCATTAGCTTTAGGTCTGCTTTCTTTAACGTTAGTAAGCATTTCAGGAAACGGAGGACCTCTCCTGGGCACCCTATTCCCTGCACGAACACCGAGCACCGGCAGGCTCCACTATGCTGCTAAGAAACTTCCAGGCCCGGAATCCTTTCCCAGTCACTCAGTGTATGCTGAGTGTAGGGCAACACACTGCACTCTTCCCTGGGAGAGCTAGATTTCCTCAGCACTCCAACAGCTCCAGGAACTGTGTTCTCTCACGTCCTACATGTCATGCCAATCTGCCTCATTGCCCTAGGCTGAGCGGCACTGAGAAACCAAAACTGCTTTGCATTCCTTCTACAAAGTCATACCTTAGGACCCCATCCTTTCAGGAGAAAATCAGCTTGCCTTGCTGCTGTAACCAAAGCACAGTTCTTCCTCTTACACTGCAGGGTTTTAGAAGAAGCTAAGCCCGATAGCCTAGCAAGAGCGCTCCTTGGGGGAGGCGTTTGGCTACACGCAGAACTCCGTGCCAAATAAACTTTATTCAAGGAAGGGACCAGTGTGTAGCTAGAGTGTCTACTTACTTGGTAGAAATCACATGGAGGTAGGCTACGTGTTCGCTGGAAACGGGGGCCTTATGGCACAAGCCTTGCTTTCCCATTTTGAGTGCTCCATTCATGCTGCCTTGAAGTTACCTAAATAACAGTTTAGGACGGGTCTCTAGTCACTGCAGGCAGGGCTCTGGGAAAGGAACAAGTGTTCTCTACATCAACAGGGTGCTTTCATAGCCTGGGTGGGAGCTCCTCCTGATACGCTCTAGAGCTAAAAGGAAACTTGACGTGAGTCCTTTCCTCAAGGTAAAGCCTTGAATAGCCCTGCCGAAGTGGAAGCTTGGAGCAGAGTCCTTGAGGCATTAGCTTTAGGTCTGCTTTCTTTAACGTTAGTAAGCATTTCAGGAAACGGAGGACCTCGCCTGGGCACCCTACTCCCTGCACGAACACCGAGCACCGGCAGGCTCCACTAGGCTGCTAAGAAACTTCCAGGCCCGGAATCCTTTCCCAGTCACTCAGTGTATGCTGAGTGTAGGGCAACACACTGCACTCTTCCCTGGGAGAGCTAGATTTCCTCAGCACTCCAACAGCTCCAGGAACTGTGTTCTCTCACGTCCTACATGTCATGCCAATCTGCCTCATTGCCCTAGGCTGAGCGGCACTGAGAAACCAAAACTGCTTTGCATTCCTTCTACAAAGTCATACCTTAGGACCCCATCCTTACAGGAGAAAATCAGCTTGCCTTGCTGCTGTAACCAAAGCACAGTTCTTCCTCTTACACTGCAGGGTTTTAGAAGAAGCTAAGCCCGATAGCCTAGCAAGAGCGCTCCTTGGGGGAGGCGTTTGGCTACACGCAGAACTCCGTGCCAAATAAACTTTATTCAAGGAAGGGACCAGTGTGTAGCTAGAGTGTCTACTTACTTGGTAGAAATCACATGGAGGTAGGCTACGTGTTCGCTGGAAACGGGGGCCTTATGGCACAAGCCTTGCTTTCCCATTTTGAGTGCTCCATTCATGCTGCCTTGAAGCTACCTAAATCACAGTTTAGGACGGGTCTCTAGTCACTGCAGGCAGGGCTCTGGGAAAGGAACAAGTGTTCTCTACATCAACAGGGTGCTTTCATAGCCTGGGTGGGAGCTCCTCCTGATACGCTCTAGAGCTAAAAGGAAACTTGACGTGAGTCCTTTCCTCAAGGTAAAGCCTTGAATAGCCCTGCCGAAGTGGAAGCTTGGAGCAGAGTCCTTGAGGCATTAGCTTTAGGTCTGCTTTCTTTAACGTTAGTAAGCATTTCAGGAAACGGAGGACCTCGCCTGGGCACCCTATTCCCTGCACGAACACCGAGCACCGGCAGGCTCCACTAGGCTGCTAAGAAACTTCCAGGCCCGGAATCCTTTCCCAGTCACTCAGTGTATGCTGAGTGTAGGGCAACACACTGCACTCTTCCCTGGGAGAGCTAGATTTCCTCAGCACTCCAACAGCTCCAGGAACTGTGTTCTCTCACGTCCTACATGTCATGCAAATCTGCCTCATTGCCCTAGGCTGAGCGGCACTGAGAAACCAAAACTGCTTCGCATTCCTTCCACAAAGTCATACATTAAGACCCCATCCTTACAGGAGAAATTCGGCTTGCGTTCCTGCTGTAAACAAAGCACAGTTCTTCCTCTTACACTGCAGGGTTTTAGAAGAAGCTAAGCCCGAGAGCCTAGCAAGAGCGCTCCTTGGGGGAGGCGGTTGGCTACACGCAGAACTCCGTGCCAAATAAACTTTATTCAAGGAAGGGACCAGTGTGTAGCTAGAGTTTATACTTGGTAGAAATCACAAGGAGGTAGGCTGCGTGTTCGCTGGAAACAGGGCCTTATGGCACAAGCCTTGCTTTCCCATTTTGAATGCTCCATTCATGCTGCCTTGAAGCTACCTAAATAACAGTTTTAGGAGGGGTCTCTAGTCACTGCAGGCAGGGCTCTGGGAAAGGAACGAGTCTTCTCTACATCAACAGGGTGCTTTCATAGCCTGGGTGGGAGCTCCTCCTGATACGCTCTAGAGCTAAAAGGAAACTTGACGTGAGTCCTTTCCTCAAGGTAAAGCCTTGAATAGCCCTGCCGAAGTGGAAGCTTGGAGCAGAGTCCTTGAGGCATTAGCTTTAGGTCTGCTTTCTTTAACGTTAGTAAGCATTTCAGGAAACGGAGGACCTCGCCTGGGCACCCTACTCCCTGCACGAACACCGAGCACCGGCAGGCTCCACTAGGCTGCTAAGAAACTTCCAGGCCCGGAATCCTTTCCCAGTCACTCAGTGTATGCTGAGTGTAGGGCAACACACTGCACTCTTCCCTGGGAGAGCTAGATTTCCTCAGCACTCCAACAGCTCCAGGAACTGTGTTCTCTCACGTCCTACATGTCATGCAAATCTGCCTCATTGCCCTAGGCTGAGCGGCACTGAGAAACCAAAACTGCTTTGCATTCCTTCCACAAAGTCATACATTAAGACCCCATCCTTACAGGAGAAATTCGGCTTGCGTTCCTGCTGTAAACAAAGCACAGTTCTTCCTCTTACACTGCAGGGTTTTAGAAGAAGCTAAGCCCGAGAGCCTAGCAAGAGCGTTCCTTGGGGGAGGCGGTTGGCTACACGCAGAACTCCGTGCCAAATAAACTTTATTCAAGGAAGGGACCAGTGTGTAGCTAGAGTGTATACTTGGTAGAAATCACAAGGAGGTAGGCTGCGTGTTCGCTGGAAACAGGGCCTTATGGCACAAGCCTTGCTTTCCCATTTTGAATGCTCCATTCATGCTGCCTTGAAGCTACCTAAATAACAGTTTTAGGAGGGGTCTCTAGTCACTGCAGGCAGGGCTCTGGGAAAGGAACGAGTCTTCTCTACATCAACAGGGTGCTTTCATAGCCTGGGTGGGAGCTCCTCCTGATACGCTCTAGAGCTAAAAGGAAACTTGACGTGAGTCCTTTCCTCAAGGTAAAGCCTTGAATAGCCCTGCCGAAGTGGAAGCTTGGAGCAGAGTCCTTGAGGCATTAGCTTTAGGTCTGCTTTCTTTAACGTTAGTAAGCATTTCAGGAAACGGAGGACCTCTCCTGGGCACCCTATTCCCTGCACGAACACCGAGCACCGGCAGGCTCCACTAGGCTGCTAAGAAACTTCCAGGCCCGGAATCCTTTCCCAGTCACTCAGTGTATGCTGAGTGTAGGGCAACACACTGCACTCTTCCCTGGGAGAGCTAGATTTCCTCAGCACTCCAACAGCTCCAGGAACTGTGTTCTCTCACGTCCTACATGTCATGCCAATCTGCCTCATTGCCCTAGGCTGAGCGGCACTGAGAAACCAAAACTGCTTTGCATTCCTTCTACAAAGTCATACCTTAGGACCCCATCCTTACAGGAGAAAATCAGCTTGCCTTGCTGCTGTAACCAAAGCACAGTTCTTCCTCTTACACTGCAGGGTTTTAGAAGAAGCTAAGCCCGATAGCCTAGCAAGAGCGCTCCTTGGGGGAGGCGTTTGGCTACACGCAGAACTCCGTGCCAAATAAACTTTATTCAAGGAAGGGACCAGTGTGTAGCTAGAGTGTCTACTTACTTGGTAGAAATCACATGGAGGTAGGCTACGTGTTCGCTGGAAACGGGGGCCTTATGGCACAAGCCTTGCTTTCCCATTTTGAGTGCTCCATTCATGCTGCCTTGAAGCTACCTAAATCACAGTTTAGGACGGGTCTCTAGTCACTGCAGGCAGGGCTCTGGGAAAGGAACAAGTGTTCTCTACATCAACAGGGTGCTTTCATAGCCTGGGTGGGAGCTCCTCCTGATACGCTCTAGAGCTAAAAGGAAACTTGACGTGAGTCCTTTCCTCAAGGTAAAGCCTTGAATAGCCCTGCCGAAGTGGAAGCTTGGAGCAGAGTCCTTGAGGCATTAGCTTTAGGTCTGCTTTCTTTAACGTTAGTAAGCATTTCAGGAAACGGAGGACCTCGCCTGGGCACCCTATTCCCTGCACGAACACCGAGCACCGGCAGGCTCCACTAGGCTGCTAAGAAACTTCCAGGCCCGGAATCCTTTCCCAGTCACTCAGTGTATGCTGAGTGTAGGGCAACACACTGCACTCTTCCCTGGGAGAGCTAGATTTCCTCAGCACTCCAACAGCTCCAGGAACTGTGTTCTCTCACGTCCTACATGTCATGCAAATCTGCCTCATTGCCCTAGGCTGAGCGGCACTGAGAAACCAAAACTGCTTCGCATTCCTTCCACAAAGTCATACATTAAGACCCCATCCTTACAGGAGAAATTCGGCTTGCGTTCCTGCTGTAAACAAAGCACAGTTCTTCCTCTTACACTGCAGGGTTTTAGAAGAAGCTAAGCCCGAGAGCCTAGCAAGAGCGCTCCTTGGGGGAGGCGGTTGGCTACACGCAGAACTCCGTGCCAAATAAACTTTATTCAAGGAAGGGACCAGTGTGTAGCTAGAGTGTATACTTGGTAGAAATCACAAGGAGGTAGGCTGCGTGTTCGCTGGAAACAGGGCCTTATGGCACAAGCCTTGCTTTCCCATTTTGAATGCTCCATTCATGCTGCCTTGAAGCTACCTAAATAACAGTTTTAGGAGGGGTCTCTAGTCACTGCAGGCAGGGCTCTGGGAAAGGAACGAGTCTTCTCTACATCAACAGGGTGCTTTCATAGCCTGGGTGGGAGCTCCTCCTGATACGCTCTAGAGCTAAAAGGAAACTTGACGTGAGTCCTTTCCTCAAGGTAAAGCCTTGAATAGCCCTGCCGAAGTGGAAGCTTGGAGCAGAGTCCTTGAGGCATTAGCTTTAGGTCTGCTTTCTTTAACGTTAGTAAGCATTTCAGGAAACGGAGGACCTCTCCTGGGCACCCTATTCCCTGCACGAACACCGAGCACCGGCAGGCTCCACTATGCTGCTAAGAAACTTCCAGGCCCGGAATCCTTTCCCAGTCACTCAGTGTATGCTGAGTGTAGGGCAACACACTGCACTCTTCCCTGGGAGAGCTAGATTTCCTCAGCACTCCAACAGTTCCAGGAACTGTGTTCTCTCACGTCCTACATGTCATGCCAATCTGCCTCATTGCCCTAGGCTGAGCGGCACTGAGAAACCAAAACTGCTTTGCATTCCTTCTACAAAGTCATACCTTAGGACCCCATCCTTTCAGGAGAAAATCAGCTTGCCTTGCTGCTGTAACCAAAGCACAGTTCTTCCTCTTACACTGCAGGGTTTTAGAAGAAGCTAAGCCCGATAGCCTAGCAAGAGCGCTCCTTGGGGGAGGCGTTTGGCTACACGCAGAACTCCGTGCCAAATAAACTTTATTCAAGGAAGGGACCAGTGTGTAGCTAGAGTGTCTACTTACTTGGTAGAAATCACATGGAGGTAGGCTACGTGTTCGCTGGAAACGGGGGCCTTATGGCACAAGCCTTGCTTTCCCATTTTGAGTGCTCCATTCATGCTGCCTTGAAGCTACCTAAATCACAGTTTAGGACGGGTCTCTAGTCACTGCAGGCAGGGCTCTGGGAAAGGAACAAGTGTTCTCTACATCAACAGGGTGCTTTCATAGCCTGGGTGGGAGCTCCTCCTGATACGCTCTAGAGCTAAAAGGAAACTTGACGTGAGTCCTTTCCTCAAGGTAAAGCCTTGAATAGCCCTGCCGAAGTGGAAGCTTGGAGCAGAGTCCTTGAGGCATTAGCTTTAGGTCTGCTTTCTTTAACGTTAGTAAGCATTTCAGGAAACGGAGGACCTCGCCTGGGCACCCTACTCCCTGCACGAACACCGAGCACCGGCAGGCTCCACTAGGCTGCTAAGAAACTTCCAGGCCCGGAATCCTTTCCCAGTCACTCAGTGTATGCTGAGTGTAGGGCAACACACTGCACTCTTCCCTGGGAGAGCTAGATTTCCTCAGCACTCCAACAGCTCCAGGAACTGTGTTCTCTCACGTCCTACATGTCATGCCAATCTGCCTCATTGCCCTAGGCTGAGCGGCACTGAGAAACCAAAACTGCTTTGCATTCCTTCTACAAAGTCATACCTTAGGACCCCATCCTTACAGGAGAAAATCAGCTTGCCTTGCTGCTGTAACCAAAGCACAGTTCTTCCTCTTACACTGCAGGGTTTTAGAAGAAGCTAAGCCCGATAGCCTAGCAAGAGCGCTCCTTGGGGGAGGCGTTTGGCTACACGCAGAACTCCGTGCCAAATAAACTTTATTCAAGGAAGGGACCAGTGTGTAGCTAGAGTGTCTACTTACTTGGTAGAAATCACATGGAGGTAGGCTACGTGTTCGCTGGAAACGGGGGCCTTATGGCACAAGCCTTGCTTTCCCATTTTGAGTGCTCCATTCATGCTGCCTTGAAGCTACCTAAATCACAGTTTAGGACGGGTCTCTAGTCACTGCAGGCAGGGCTCTGGGAAAGGAACAAGTGTTCTCTACATCAACAGGGTGCTTTCATAGCCTGGGTGGGAGCTCCTCCTGATACGCTCTAGAGCTAAAAGGAAACTTGACGTGAGTCCTTTCCTCAAGGTAAAGCCTTGAATAGCCCTGCCGAAGTGGAAGCTTGGAGCAGAGTCCTTGAGGCATTAGCTTTAGGTCTGCTTTCTTTAACGTTAGTAAGCATTTCAGGAAACGGAGGACCTCGCCTGGGCACCCTACTCCCTGCACGAACACCGAGCACCGGCAGGCTCCACTAGGCTGCTAAGAAACTTCCAGGCCCGGAATCCTTTCCCAGTCACTCAGTGTATGCTGAGTGTAGGGCAACACACTGCACTCTTCCCTGGGAGAGCTAGATTTCCTCAGCACTCCAACAGCTCCAGGAACTGTGTTCTCTCACGTCCTACATGTCATGCAAATCTGCCTCATTGCCCTAGGCTGAGCGGCACTGAGAAACCAAAACTGCTTTGCATTCCTTCCACAAAGTCATACATTAAGACCCCATCCTTACAGGAGAAATTCGGCTTGCGTTCCTGCTGTAAACAAAGCACAGTTCTTCCTCTTACACTGCAGGGTTTTAGAAGAAGCTAAGCCCGAGAGCCTAGCAAGAGCGTTCCTTGGGGGAGGCGGTTGGCTACACGCAGAACTCCGTGCCAAATAAACTTTATTCAAGGAAGGGACCAGTGTGTAGCTAGAGTGTATACTTGGTAGAAATCACAAGGAGGTAGGCTGCGTGTTCGCTGGAAACAGGGCCTTATGGCACAAGCCTTGCTTTCCCATTTTGAATGCTCCATTCATGCTGCCTTGAAGCTACCTAAATAACAGTTTTAGGAGGGGTCTCTAGTCACTGCAGGCAGGGCTCTGGGAAAGGAACGAGTCTTCTCTACATCAACAGGGTGCTTTCATAGCCTGGGTGGGAGCTCCTCCTGATACGCTCTAGAGCTAAAAGGAAACTTGACGTGAGTCCTTTCCTCAAGGTAAAGCCTTGAATAGCCCTGCCGAAGTGGAAGCTTGGAGCAGAGTCCTTGAGGCATTAGCTTTAGGTCTGCTTTCTTTAACGTTAGTAAGCATTTCAGGAAACGGAGGACCTCTCCTGGGCACCCTATTCCCTGCACGAACACCGAGCACCGGCAGGCTCCACTAGGCTGCTAAGAAACTTCCAGGCCCGGAATCCTTTCCCAGTCACTCAGTGTATGCTGAGTGTAGGGCAACACACTGCACTCTTCCCTGGGAGAGCTAGATTTCCTCAGCACTCCAACAGCTCCAGGAACTGTGTTCTCTCACGTCCTACATGTCATGCCAATCTGCCTCATTGCCCTAGGCTGAGCGGCACTGAGAAACCAAAACTGCTTTGCATTCCTTCTACAAAGTCATACCTTAGGACCCCATCCTTACAGGAGAAAATCAGCTTGCCTTGCTGCTGTAACCAAAGCACAGTTCTTCCTCTTACACTGCAGGGTTTTAGAAGAAGCTAAGCCCGATAGCCTAGCAAGAGCGCTCCTTGGGGGAGGCGTTTGGCTACACGCAGAACTCCGTGCCAAATAAACTTTATTCAAGGAAGGGACCAGTGTGTAGCTAGAGTGTCTACTTACTTGGTAGAAATCACATGGAGGTAGGCTACGTGTTCGCTGGAAACGGGGGCCTTATGGCACAAGCCTTGCTTTCCCATTTTGAGTGCTCCATTCATGCTGCCTTGAAGCTACCTAAATCACAGTTTAGGACGGGTCTCTAGTCACTGCAGGCAGGGCTCTGGGAAAGGAACAAGTGTTCTCTACATCAACAGGGTGCTTTCATAGCCTGGGTGGGAGCTCCTCCTGATACGCTCTAGAGCTAAAAGGAAACTTGACGTGAGTCCTTTCCTCAAGGTAAAGCCTTGAATAGCCCTGCCGAAGTGGAAGCTTGGAGCAGAGTCCTTGAGGCATTAGCTTTAGGTCTGCTTTCTTTAACGTTAGTAAGCATTTCAGGAAACGGAGGACCTCGCCTGGGCACCCTATTCCCTGCACGAACACCGAGCACCGGCAGGCTCCACTAGGCTGCTAAGAAACTTCCAGGCCCGGAATCCTTTCCCAGTCACTCAGTGTATGCTGAGTGTAGGGCAACACACTGCACTCTTCCCTGGGAGAGCTAGATTTCCTCAGCACTCCAACAGCTCCAGGAACTGTGTTCTCTCACGTCCTACATGTCATGCAAATCTGCCTCATTGCCCTAGGCTGAGCGGCACTGAGAAACCAAAACTGCTTCGCATTCCTTCCACAAAGTCATACATTAAGACCGCATCCTTACAGGAGAAATTCGGCTTGCGTTCCTGCTGTAAACAAAGCACAGTTCTTCCTCTTACACTGCAGGGTTTTAGAAGAAGCTAAGCCCGAGAGCCTAGCAAGAGCGCTCCTTGGGGGAGGCGGTTGGCTACACGCAGAACTCCGTGCCAAATAAACTTTATTCAAGGAAGGGACCAGTGTGTAGCTAGAGTGTATACTTGGTAGAAATCACAAGGAGGTAGGCTGCGTGTTCGCTGGAAACAGGGCCTTATGGCACAAGCCTTGCTTTCCCATTTTGAATGCTCCATTCATGCTGCCTTGAAGCTACCTAAATAACAGTTTTAGGAGGGGTCTCTAGTCACTGCAGGCAGGGCTCTGGGAAAGGAACGAGTCTTCTCTACATCAACAGGGTGCTTTCATAGCCTGGGTGGGAGCTCCTCCTGATACGCTCTAGAGCTAAAAGGAAACTTGACGTGAGTCCTTTCCTCAAGGTAAAGCCTTGAATAGCCCTGCCGAAGTGGAAGCTTGGAGCAGAGTCCTTGAGGCATTAGCTTTAGGTCTGCTTTCTTTAACGTTAGTAAGCATTTCAGGAAACGGAGGACCTCTCCTGGGCACCCTATTCCCTGCACGAACACCGAGCACCGGCAGGCTCCACTATGCTGCTAAGAAACTTCCAGGCCCGGAATCCTTTCCCAGTCACTCAGTGTATGCTGAGTGTAGGGCAACACACTGCACTCTTCCCTGGGAGAGCTAGATTTCCTCAGCACTCCAACAGTTCCAGGAACTGTGTTCTCTCACGTCCTACATGTCATGCCAATCTGCCTCATTGCCCTAGGCTGAGCGGCACTGAGAAACCAAAACTGCTTTGCATTCCTTCTACAAAGTCATACCTTAGGACCCCATCCTTTCAGGAGAAAATCAGCTTGCCTTGCTGCTGTAACCAAAGCACAGTTCTTCCTCTTACACTGCAGGGTTTTAGAAGAAGCTAAGCCCGATAGCCTAGCAAGAGCGCTCCTTGGGGGAGGCGTTTGGCTACACGCAGAACTCCGTGCCAAATAAACTTTATTCAAGGAAGGGACCAGTGTGTAGCTAGAGTGTCTACTTACTTGGTAGAAATCACATGGAGGTAGGCTACGTGTTCGCTGGAAACGGGGGCCTTATGGCACAAGCCTTGCTTTCCCATTTTGAGTGCTCCATTCATGCTGCCTTGAAGCTACCTAAATCACAGTTTAGGACGGGTCTCTAGTCACTGCAGGCAGGGCTCTGGGAAAGGAACAAGTGTTCTCTACATCAACAGGGTGCTTTCATAGCCTGGGTGGGAGCTCCTCCTGATACGCTCTAGAGCTAAAAGGAAACTTGACGTGAGTCCTTTCCTCAAGGTAAAGCCTTGAATAGCCCTGCCGAAGTGGAAGCTTGGAGCAGAGTCCTTGAGGCATTAGCTTTAGGTCTGCTTTCTTTAACGTTAGTAAGCATTTCAGGAAACGGAGGACCTCGCCTGGGCACCCTACTCCCTGCACGAACACCGAGCACCGGCAGGCTCCACTAGGCTGCTAAGAAACTTCCAGGCCCGGAATCCTTTCCCAGTCACTCAGTGTATGCTGAGTGTAGGGCAACACACTGCACTCTTCCCTGGGAGAGCTAGATTTCCTCAGCACTCCAACAGCTCCAGGAACTGTGTTCTCTCACGTCCTACATGTCATGCCAATCTGCCTCATTGCCCTAGGCTGAGCGGCACTGAGAAACCAAAACTGCTTTGCATTCCTTCTACAAAGTCATACCTTAGGACCCCATCCTTACAGGAGAAAATCAGCTTGCCTTGCTGCTGTAACCAAAGCACAGTTCTTCCTCTTACACTGCAGGGTTTTAGAAGAAGCTAAGCCCGATAGCCTAGCAAGAGCGCTCCTTGGGGGAGGCGTTTGGCTACACGCAGAACTCCGTGCCAAATAAACTTTATTCAAGGAAGGGACCAGTGTGTAGCTAGAGTGTCTACTTACTTGGTAGAAATCACATGGAGGTAGGCTACGTGTTCGCTGGAAACGGGGGCCTTATGGCACAAGCCTTGCTTTCCCATTTTGAGTGCTCCATTCATGCTGCCTTGAAGCTACCTAAATCACAGTTTAGGACGGGTCTCTAGTCACTGCAGGCAGGGCTCTGGGAAAGGAACAAGTGTTCTCTACATCAACAGGGTGCTTTCATAGCCTGGGTGGGAGCTCCTCCTGATACGCTCTAGAGCTAAAAGGAAACTTGACGTGAGTCCTTTCCTCAAGGTAAAGCCTTGAATAGCCCTGCCGAAGTGGAAGCTTGGAGCAGAGTCCTTGAGGCATTAGCTTTAGGTCTGCTTTCTTTAACGTTAGTAAGCATTTCAGGAAACGGAGGACCTCGCCTGGGCACCCTACTCCCTGCACGAACACCGAGCACCGGCAGGCTCCACTAGGCTGCTAAGAAACTTCCAGGCCCGGAATCCTTTCCCAGTCACTCAGTGTATGCTGAGTGTAGGGCAACACACTGCACTCTTCCCTGGGAGAGCTAGATTTCCTCAGCACTCCAACAGCTCCAGGAACTGTGTTCTCTCACGTCCTACATGTCATGCAAATCTGCCTCATTGCCCTAGGCTGAGCGGCACTGAGAAACCAAAACTGCTTTGCATTCCTTCCACAAAGTCATACATTAAGACCCCATCCTTACAGGAGAAATTCGGCTTGCGTTCCTGCTGTAAACAAAGCACAGTTCTTCCTCTTACACTGCAGGGTTTTAGAAGAAGCTAAGCCCGAGAGCCTAGCAAGAGCGTTCCTTGGGGGAGGCGGTTGGCTACACGCAGAACTCCGTGCCAAATAAACTTTATTCAAGGAAGGGACCAGTGTGTAGCTAGAGTGTATACTTGGTAGAAATCACAAGGAGGTAGGCTGCGTGTTCGCTGGAAACAGGGCCTTATGGCACAAGCCTTGCTTTCCCATTTTGAATGCTCCATTCATGCTGCCTTGAAGCTACCTAAATAACAGTTTTAGGAGGGGGTCTCTAGTCACTGCAGGCAGGGCTCTGGGAAAGGAACGAGTCTTCTCTACATCAACAGGGTGCTTTCATAGCCTGGGTGGGAGCTCCTCCTGATACGCTCTAGAGCTAAAAGGAAACTTGACGTGAGTCCTTTCCTCAAGGTAAAGCCTTGAATAGCCCTGCCGAAGTGGAAGCTTGGAGCAGAGTCCTTGAGGCATTAGCTTTAGGTCTGCTTTCTTTAACGTTAGTAAGCATTTCATGAAACGGAGGACCTCTCCTGGGCACCCTATTCCCTGCACGAACACCGAGCACCGGCAGGCTCCACTATGCTGCTAAGAAACTTCCAGGCCCGGAATCCTTTCCCAGTCACTCAGTGTATGCTGAGTGTAGGGCAACACACTGCACTCTTCCCTGGGAGAGCTAGATTTCCTCAGCACTCCAACAGCTCCAGGAACTGTGTTCTCTCACGTCCTACATGTCATGCCAATCTGCCTCATTGCCCTAGGCTGAGCGGCACTGAGAAACCAAAACTGCTTTGCATTCCTTCTACAAAGTCATACCTTAGGACCCCATCCTTTCAGGAGAAAATCAGCTTGCCTTGCTGCTGTAACCAAAGCACAGTTCTTCCTCTTACACTGCAGGGTTTTAGAAGAAGCTAAGCCCGATAGCCTAGCAAGAGCGCTCCTTGGGGGAGGCGTTTGGCTACACGCAGAACTCCGTGCCAAATAAACTTTATTCAAGGAAGGGACCAGTGTGTAGCTAGAGTGTCTACTTACTTGGTAGAAATCACATGGAGGTAGGCTACGTGTTCGCTGGAAACGGGGGCCTTATGGCACAAGCCTTGCTTTCCCATTTTGAGTGCTCCATTCATGCTGCCTTGAAGCTACCTAAATCACAGTTTAGGACGGGTCTCTAGTCACTGCAGGCAGGGCTCTGGGAAAGGAACAAGTGTTCTCTACATCAACAGGGTGCTTTCATAGCCTGGGTGGGAGCTCCTCCTGATACGCTCTAGAGCTAAAAGGAAACTTGACGTGAGTCCTTTCCTCAAGGTAAAGCCTTGAATAGCCCTGCCGAAGTGGAAGCTTGGAGCAGAGTCCTTGAGGCATTAGCTTTAGGTCTGCTTTCTTTAACGTTAGTAAGCATTTCAGGAAACGGAGGACCTCGCCTGGGCACCCTATTCCCTGCACGAACACCGAGCACCGGCAGGCTCCACTAGGCTGCTAAGAAACTTCCAGGCCCGGAATCCTTTCCCAGTCACTCAGTGTATGCTGAGTGTAGGGCAACACACTGCACTCTTCCCTGGGAGAGCTAGATTTCCTCAGCACTCCAACAGCTCCAGGAACTGTGTTCTCTCACGTCCTACATGTCATGCAAATCTGCCTCATTGCCCTAGGCTGAGCGGCACTGAGAAACCAAAACTGCTTCGCATTCCTTCCACAAAGTCATACATTAAGACCCCATCCTTACAGGAGAAATTCGGCTTGCGTTCCTGCTGTAAACAAAGCACAGTTCTTCCTCTTACACTGCAGGGTTTTAGAAGAAGCTAAGCCCGAGAGCCTAGCAAGAGCGCTCCTTGGGGGAGGCGTTTGGCTACACGCAGAACTCCGTGCCAAATAAACTTTATTCAAGGAAGGGACCAGTGTGTAGCTAGAGTGTATACTTGGTAGAAATCACAAGGAGGTAGGCTGCGTGTTCGCTGGAAACAGGGCCTTATGGCACAAGCCTTGCTTTCCCATTTTGAATGCTCCATTCATGCTGCCTTGAAGCTACCTAAATAACAGTTTTAGGAGGGGTCTCTAGTCACTGCAGGCAGGGCTCTGGGAAAGGAACGAGTCTTCTCTACATCAACAGGGTGCTTTCATAGCCTGGGTGGGAGCTCCTCCTGATACGCTCTAGAGCTAAAAGGAAACTTGACGTGAGTCCTTTCCTCAAGGTAAAGCCTTGAATAGCCCTGCCGAAGTGGAAGCTTGGAGCAGAGTCCTTGAGGCATTAGCTTTAGGTCTGCTTTCTTTAACGTTAGTAAGCATTTCAGGAAACGGAGGACCTCTCCTGGGCACCCTATTCCCTGCACGAACACCGAGCACCGGCAGGCTCCACTAGGCTGCTAAGAAACTTCCAGGCCCGGAATCCTTTCCCAGTCACTCAGTGTATGCTGAGTGTAGGGCAACACACTGCACTCTTCCCTGGGAGAGCTAGATTTCCTCAGCACTCCAACAGCTCCAGGAACTGTGTTCTCTCACGTCCTACATGTCATGCCAATCTGCCTCATTGCCCTAGGCTGAGCGGCACTGAGAAACCAAAACTGCTTTGCATTCCTTCTACAAAGTCATACCTTAGGACCCCATCCTTTCAGGAGAAAATCAGCTTGCCTTGCTGCTGTAACCAAAGCACAGTTCTTCCTCTTACACTGCAGGGTTTTAGAAGAAGCTAAGCCCGATAGCCTAGCAAGAGCGCTCCTTGGGGGAGGCGTTTGGCTACACGCAGAACTCCGTGCCAAATAAACTTTATTCAAGGAAGGGACCAGTGTGTAGCTAGAGTGTCTACTTACTTGGTAGAAATCACATGGAGGTAGGCTACGTGTTCGCTGGAAACGGGGGCCTTATGGCACAAGCCTTGCTTTCCCATTTTGAGTGCTCCATTCATGCTGCCTTGAAGCTACCTAAATCACAGTTTAGGACGGGTCTCTAGTCACTGCAGGCAGGGCTCTGGGAAAGGAACAAGTGTTCTCTACATCAACAGGGTGCTTTCATAGCCTGGGTGGGAGCTCCTCCTGATACGCTCTAGAGCTAAAAGGAAACTTGACGTGAGTCCTTTCCTCAAGGTAAAGCCTTGAATAGCCCTGCCGAAGTGGAAGCTTGGAGCAGAGTCCTTGAGGCATTAGCTTTAGGTCTGCTTTCTTTAACGTTAGTAAGCATTTCAGGAAACGGAGGACCTCGCCTGGGCACCCTACTCCCTGCACGAACACCGAGCACCGGCAGGCTCCACTAGGCTGCTAAGAAACTTCCAGGCCCGGAATCCTTTCCCAGTCACTCAGTGTATGCTGAGTGTAGGGCAACACACTGCACTCTTCCCTGGGAGAGCTAGATTTCCTCAGCACTCCAACAGCTCCAGGAACTGTGTTCTCTCACGTCCTACATGTCATGCCAATCTGCCTCATTGCCCTAGGCTGAGCGGCACTGAGAAACCAAAACTGCTTTGCATTCCTTCCACAAAGTCATACATTAAGACCCCATCCTTACAGGAGAAATTCGGCTTGCGTTCCTGCTGTAAACAAAGCACAGTTCTTCCTCTTACACTGCAGGGTTTTAGAAGAAGCTAAGCCCGAGAGCCTAGCAAGAGCGTTCCTTGGGGGAGGCGGTTGGCTACACGCAGAACTCCGTGCCAAATAAACTTTATTCAAGGAAGGGACCAGTGTGTAGCTAGAGTGTATACTTGGTAGAAATCACAAGGAGGTAGGCTGCGTGTTCGCTGGAAACAGGGCCTTATGGCACAAGCCTTGCTTTCCCATTTTGAATGCTCCATTCATGCTGCCTTGAAGCTACCTAAATAACAGTTTTAGGACGGGTCTCTAGTCACTGCAGGCAGGGCTCTGGGAAAGGAACGAGTCTTCTCTACATCAACAGGGTGCTTTCATAGCCTGGGTGGGAGCTCCTCCTGATACGCTCTAGAGCTAAAAGGAAACTTGACGTGAGTCCTTTCCTCAAGGTAAAGCCTTGAATAGCCCTGCCGAAGTGGAAGCTTGGAGCAGAGTCCTTGAGGCATTAGCTTTAGGTCTGCTTTCTTTAACGTTAGTAAGCATTTCAGGAAACGGAGGACCTCGCCTGGGCACCCTATTCCCTGCACGAACACCGAGCACCGGCAGGCTCCACTAGGCTGCTAAGAAACTTCCAGGCCCGGAATCCTTTCCCAGTCACTCAGTGTATGCTGAGTGTAGGGCAACACACTGCACTCTTCCCTGGGAGAGCTAGATTTCCTCAGCACTCCAACAGCTCCAGGAACTGTGTTCTCTCACGTCCTACATGTCATGCCAATCTGCCTCATTGCCCTAGGCTGAGCGGCACTGAGAAACCAAAACTGCTTTGCATTCCTTCTACAAAGTCATACCTTAGGACCCCATCCTTACAGGAGAAAATCAGCTTGCCTTGCTGCTGTAACCAAAGCACAGTTCTTCCTCTTACACTGCAGGGTTTTAGAAGAAGCTAAGCCCGATAGCCTAGCAAGAGCGCTCCTTGGGGGAGGCGTTTGGCTACACGCAGAACTCCGTGCCAAATAAACTTTATTCAAGGAAGGGACCAGTGTGTAGCTAGAGTGTCTACTTACTTGGTAGAAATCACATGGAGGTAGGCTACGTGTTCGCTGGAAACGGGGGCCTTATGGCACAAGCCTTGCTTTCCCATTTTGAGTGCTCCATTCATGCTGCCTTGAAGCTACCTAAATCACAGTTTAGGACGGGTCTCTAGTCACTGCAGGCAGGGCTCTGGGAAAGGAACAAGTGTTCTCTACATCAACAGGGTGCTTTCATAGCCTGGGTGGGAGCTCCTCCTGATACGCTCTAGAGCTAAAAGGAAACTTGACGTGAGTCCTTTCCTCAAGGTAAAGCCTTGAATAGCCCTGCCGAAGTGGAAGCTTGGAGCAGAGTCCTTGAGGCATTAGCTTTAGGTCTGCTTTCTTTAACGTTAGTAAGCATTTCAGGAAACGGAGGACCTCGCCTGGGCACCCTATTCCCTGCACGAACACCGAGCACCGGCAGGCTCCACTAGGCTGCTAAGAAACTTCCAGGCCCGGAATCCTTTCCCAGTCACTCAGTGTATGCTGAGTGTAGGGCAACACACTGCACTCTTCCCTGGGAGAGCTAGATTTCCTCAGCACTCCAACAGCTCCAGGAACTGTGTTCTCTCACGTCCTACATGTCATGCAAATCTGCCTCATTGCCCTAGGCTGAGCGGCACTGAGAAACCAAAACTGCTTTGCATTCCTTCCACAAAGTCATACATTAAGACCCCATCCTTACAGGAGAAATTCGGCTTGCGTTCCTGCTGTAAACAAAGCACAGTTCTTCCTCTTACACTGCAGGGTTTTAGAAGAAGCTAAGCCCGAGAGCCTAGCAAGAGCGTTCCTTGGGGGAGGCGGTTGGCTACACGCAGAACTCCGTGCCAAATAAACTTTATTCAAGGAAGGGACCAGTGTGTAGCTAGAGTGTATACTTGGTAGAAATCACAAGGAGGTAGGCTGCGTGTTCGCTGGAAACAGGGCCTTATGGCACAAGCCTTGCTTTCCCATTTTGAATGCTCCATTCATGCTGCCTTGAAGCTACCTAAATAACAGTTTTAGGAGGGGTCTCTAGTCACTGCAGGCAGGGCTCTGGGAAAGGAACGAGTCTTCTCTACATCAACAGGGTGCTTTCATAGCCTGGGTGGGAGCTCCTCCTGATACGCTCTAGAGCTAAAAGGAAACTTGACGTGAGTCCTTTCCTCAAGGTAAAGCCTTGAATAGCCCTGCCGAAGTGGAAGCTTGGAGCAGAGTCCTTGAGGCATTAGCTTTAGGTCTGCTTTCTTTAACGTTAGTAAGCATTTCAGGAAACGGAGGACCTCTCCTGGGCACCCTATTCCCTGCACGAACACCGAGCACCGGCAGGCTCCACTAGGCTGCTAAGAAACTTCCAGGCCCGGAATCCTTTCCCAGTCACTCAGTGTATGCTGAGTGTAGGGCAACACACTGCACTCTTCCCTGGGAGAGCTAGATTTCCTCAGCACTCCAACAGCTCCAGGAACTGTGTTCTCTCACGTCCTACATGTCATGCCAATCTGCCTCATTGCCCTAGGCTGAGCGGCACTGAGAAACCAAAACTGCTTTGCATTCCTTCTACAAAGTCATACCTTAGGACCCCATCCTTACAGGAGAAAATCAGCTTGCCTTGCTGCTGTAACCAAAGCACAGTTCTTCCTCTTACACTGCAGGGTTTTAGAAGAAGCTAAGCCCGATAGCCTAGCAAGAGCGCTCCTTGGGGGAGGCGTTTGGCTACACGCAGAACTCCGTGCCAAATAAACTTTATTCAAGGAAGGGACCAGTGTGTAGCTAGAGTGTCTACTTACTTGGTAGAAATCACATGGAGGTAGGCTACGTGTTCGCTGGAAACGGGGGCCTTATGGCACAAGCCTTGCTTTCCCATTTTGAGTGCTCCATTCATGCTGCCTTGAAGCTACCTAAATCACAGTTTAGGACGGGTCTCTAGTCACTGCAGGCAGGGCTCTGGGAAAGGAACAAGTGTTCTCTACATCAACAGGGTGCTTTCATAGCCTGGGTGGGAGCTCCTCCTGATACGCTCTAGAGCTAAAAGGAAACTTGACGTGAGTCCTTTCCTCAAGGTAAAGCCTTGAATAGCCCTGCCGAAGTGGAAGCTTGGAGCAGAGTCCTTGAGGCATTAGCTTTAGGTCTGCTTTCTTTAACGTTAGTAAGCATTTCAGGAAACGGAGGACCTCGCCTGGGCACCCTATTCCCTGCACGAACACCGAGCACCGGCAGGCTCCACTAGGCTGCTAAGAAACTTCCAGGCCCGGAATCCTTTCCCAGTCACTCAGTGTATGCTGAGTGTAGGGCAACACACTGCACTCTTCCCTGGGAGAGCTAGATTTCCTCAGCACTCCAACAGCTCCAGGAACTGTGTTCTCTCACGTCCTACATGTCATGCAAATCTGCCTCATTGCCCTAGGCTGAGCGGCACTGAGAAACCAAAACTGCTTCGCATTCCTTCCACAAAGTCATACATTAAGACCCCATCCTTACAGGAGAAATTCGGCTTGCGTTCCTGCTGTAAACAAAGCACAGTTCTTCCTCTTACACTGCAGGGTTTTAGAAGAAGCTAAGCCCGAGAGCCTAGCAAGAGCGCTCCTTGGGGGAGGCGGTTGGCTACACGCAGAACTCCGTGCCAAATAAACTTTATTCAAGGAAGGGACCAGTGTGTAGCTAGAGTGTATACTTGGTAGAAATCACAAGGAGGTAGGCTGCGTGTTCGCTGGAAACAGGGCCTTATGGCACAAGCCTTGCTTTCCCATTTTGAATGCTCCATTCATGCTGCCTTGAAGCTACCTAAATAACAGTTTTAGGAGGGGTCTCTAGTCACTGCAGGCAGGGCTCTGGGAAAGGAACGAGTCTTCTCTACATCAACAGGGTGCTTTCATAGCCTGGGTGGGAGCTCCTCCTGATACGCTCTAGAGCTAAAAGGAAACTTGACGTGAGTCCTTTCCTCAAGGTAAAGCCTTGAATAGCCCTGCCGAAGTGGAAGCTTGGAGCAGAGTCCTTGAGGCATTAGCTTTAGGTCTGCTTTCTTTAACGTTAGTAAGCATTTCAGGAAACGGAGGACCTCTCCTGGGCACCCTATTCCCTGCACGAACACCGAGCACCGGCAGGCTCCACTATGCTGCTAAGAAACTTCCAGGCCCGGAATCCTTTCCCAGTCACTCAGTGTATGCTGAGTGTAGGGCAACACACTGCACTCTTCCCTGGGAGAGCTAGATTTCCTCAGCACTCCAACAGTTCCAGGAACTGTGTTCTCTCACGTCCTACATGTCATGCCAATCTGCCTCATTGCCCTAGGCTGAGCGGCACTGAGAAACCAAAACTGCTTTGCATTCCTTCTACAAAGTCATACCTTAGGACCCCATCCTTTCAGGAGAAAATCAGCTTGCCTTGCTGCTGTAACCAAAGCACAGTTCTTCCTCTTACACTGCAGGGTTTTAGAAGAAGCTAAGCCCGATAGCCTAGCAAGAGCGCTCCTTGGGGGAGGCGTTTGGCTACACGCAGAACTCCGTGCCAAATAAACTTTATTCAAGGAAGGGACCAGTGTGTAGCTAGAGTGTCTACTTACTTGGTAGAAATCACATGGAGGTAGGCTACGTGTTCGCTGGAAACGGGGGCCTTATGGCACAAGCCTTGCTTTCCCATTTTGAGTGCTCCATTCATGCTGCCTTGAAGCTACCTAAATCACAGTTTAGGACGGGTCTCTAGTCACTGCAGGCAGGGCTCTGGGAAAGGAACAAGTGTTCTCTACATCAACAGGGTGCTTTCATAGCCTGGGTGGGAGCTCCTCCTGATACGCTCTAGAGCTAAAAGGAAACTTGACGTGAGTCCTTTCCTCAAGGTAAAGCCTTGAATAGCCCTGCCGAAGTGGAAGCTTGGAGCAGAGTCCTTGAGGCATTAGCTTTAGGTCTGCTTTCTTTAACGTTAGTAAGCATTTCAGGAAACGGAGGACCTCGCCTGGGCACCCTATTCCCTGCACGAACACCGAGCACCGGCAGGCTCCACTAGGCTGCTAAGAAACTTCCAGGCCCGGAATCCTTTCCCAGTCACTCAGTGTATGCTGAGTGTAGGGCAACACACTGCACTCTTCCCTGGGAGAGCTAGATTTCCTCAGCACTCCAACAGCTCCAGGAACTGTGTTCTCTCACGTCCTACATGTCATGCAAATCTGCCTCATTGCCCTAGGCTGAGCGGCACTGAGAAACCAAAACTGCTTTGCATTCCTTCCACAAAGTCATACATTAAGACCCCATCCTTACAGGAGAAATTCGGCTTGCGTTCCTGCTGTAAACAAAGCACAGTTCTTCCTCTTACACTGCAGGGTTTTAGAAGAAGCTAAGCCCGAGAGCCTAGCAAGAGCGTTCCTTGGGGGAGGCGGTTGGCTACACGCAGAACTCCGTGCCAAATAAACTTTATTCAAGGAAGGGACCAGTGTGTAGCTAGAGTGTATACTTGGTAGAAATCACAAGGAGGTAGGCTGCGTGTTCGCTGGAAACAGGGCCTTATGGCACAAGCCTTGCTTTCCCATTTTGAATGCTCCATTCATGCTGCCTTGAAGCTACCTAAATAACAGTTTTAGGAGGGGGTCTCTAGTCACTGCAGGCAGGGCTCTGGGAAAGGAACGAGTCTTCTCTACATCAACAGGGTGCTTTCATAGCCTGGGTGGGAGCTCCTCCTGATACGCTCTAGAGCTAAAAGGAAACTTGACGTGAGTCCTTTCCTCAAGGTAAAGCCTTGAATAGCCCTGCCGAAGTGGAAGCTTGGAGCAGAGTCCTTGAGGCATTAGCTTTAGGTCTGCTTTCTTTAACGTTAGTAAGCATTTCATGAAACGGAGGACCTCTCCTGGGCACCCTATTCCCTGCACGAACACCGAGCACCGGCAGGCTCCACTATGCTGCTAAGAAACTTCCAGGCCCGGAATCCTTTCCCAGTCACTCAGTGTATGCTGAGTGTAGGGCAACACACTGCACTCTTCCCTGGGAGAGCTAGATTTCCTCAGCACTCCAACAGCTCCAGGAACTGTGTTCTCTCACGTCCTACATGTCATGCCAATCTGCCTCATTGCCCTAGGCTGAGCGGCACTGAGAAACCAAAACTGCTTTGCATTCCTTCTACAAAGTCATACCTTAGGACCCCATCCTTTCAGGAGAAAATCAGCTTGCCTTGCTGCTGTAACCAAAGCACAGTTCTTCCTCTTACACTGCAGGGTTTTAGAAGAAGCTAAGCCCGATAGCCTAGCAAGAGCGCTCCTTGGGGGAGGCGTTTGGCTACACGCAGAACTCCGTGCCAAATAAACTTTATTCAAGGAAGGGACCAGTGTGTAGCTAGAGTGTCTACTTACTTGGTAGAAATCACATGGAGGTAGGCTACGTGTTCGCTGGAAACGGGGGCCTTATGGCACAAGCCTTGCTTTCCCATTTTGAGTGCTCCATTCATGCTGCCTTGAAGCTACCTAAATCACAGTTTAGGACGGGTCTCTAGTCACTGCAGGCAGGGCTCTGGGAAAGGAACAAGTGTTCTCTACATCAACAGGGTGCTTTCATAGCCTGGGTGGGAGCTCCTCCTGATACGCTCTAGAGCTAAAAGGAAACTTGACGTGAGTCCTTTCCTCAAGGTAAAGCCTTGAATAGCCCTGCCGAAGTGGAAGCTTGGAGCAGAGTCCTTGAGGCATTAGCTTTAGGTCTGCTTTCTTTAACGTTAGTAAGCATTTCAGGAAACGGAGGACCTCGCCTGGGCACCCTATTCCCTGCACGAACACCGAGCACCGGCAGGCTCCACTAGGCTGCTAAGAAACTTCCAGGCCCGGAATCCTTTCCCAGTCACTCAGTGTATGCTGAGTGTAGGGCAACACACTGCACTCTTCCCTGGGAGAGCTAGATTTCCTCAGCACTCCAACAGCTCCAGGAACTGTGTTCTCTCACGTCCTACATGTCATGCAAATCTGCCTCATTGCCCTAGGCTGAGCGGCACTGAGAAACCAAAACTGCTTCGCATTCCTTCCACAAAGTCATACATTAAGACCCCATCCTTACAGGAGAAATTCGGCTTGCGTTCCTGCTGTAAACAAAGCACAGTTCTTCCTCTTACACTGCAGGGTTTTAGAAGAAGCTAAGCCCGAGAGCCTAGCAAGAGCGTTCCTTGGGGGAGGCGGTTGGCTACACGCAGAACTCCGTGCCAAATAAACTTTATTCAAGGAAGGGACCAGTGTGTAGCTAGAGTGTATACTTGGTAGAAATCACAAGGAGGTAGGCTGCGTGTTCGCTGGAAACAGGGCCTTATGGCACAAGCCTTGCTTTCCCATTTTGAATGCTCCATTCATGCTGCCTTGAAGCTACCTAAATAACAGTTTTAGGAGGGGTCTCTAGTCACTGCAGGCAGGGCTCTGGGAAAGGAACGAGTCTTCTCTACATCAACAGGGTGCTTTCATAGCCTGGGTGGGAGCTCCTCCTGATACGCTCTAGAGCTAAAAGGAAACTTGACGTGAGTCCTTTCCTCAAGGTAAAGCCTTGAATAGCCCTGCCGAAGTGGAAGCTTGGAGCAGAGTCCTTGAGGCATTAGCTTTAGGTCTGCTTTCTTTAACGTTAGTAAGCATTTCAGGAAACGGAGGACCTCTCCTGGGCACCCTATTCCCTGCACGAACACCGAGCACCGGCAGGCTCCACTAGGCTGCTAAGAAACTTCCAGGCCCGGAATCCTTTCCCAGTCACTCAGTGTATGCTGAGTGTAGGGCAACACACTGCACTCTTCCCTGGGAGAGCTAGATTTCCTCAGCACTCCAACAGCTCCAGGAACTGTGTTCTCTCACGTCCTACATGTCATGCCAATCTGCCTCATTGCCCTAGGCTGAGCGGCACTGAGAAACCAAAACTGCTTTGCATTCCTTCTACAAAGTCATACCTTAGGACCCCATCCTTTCAGGAGAAAATCAGCTTGCCTTGCTGCTGTAACCAAAGCACAGTTCTTCCTCTTACACTGCAGGGTTTTAGAAGAAGCTAAGCCCGATAGCCTAGCAAGAGCGCTCCTTGGGGGAGGCGTTTGGCTACACGCAGAACTCCGTGCCAAATAAACTTTATTCAAGGAAGGGACCAGTGTGTAGCTAGAGTGTCTACTTACTTGGTAGAAATCACATGGAGGTAGGCTACGTGTTCGCTGGAAACGGGGGCCTTATGGCACAAGCCTTGCTTTCCCATTTTGAGTGCTCCATTCATGCTGCCTTGAAGCTACCTAAATCACAGTTTAGGACGGGTCTCTAGTCACTGCAGGCAGGGCTCTGGGAAAGGAACAAGTGTTCTCTACATCAACAGGGTGCTTTCATAGCCTGGGTGGGAGCTCCTCCTGATACGCTCTAGAGCTAAAAGGAAACTTGACGTGAGTCCTTTCCTCAAGGTAAAGCCTTGAATAGCCCTGCCGAAGTGGAAGCTTGGAGCAGAGTCCTTGAGGCATTAGCTTTAGGTCTGCTTTCTTTAACGTTAGTAAGCATTTCAGGAAACGGAGGACCTCGCCTGGGCACCCTACTCCCTGCACGAACACCGAGCACCGGCAGGCTCCACTAGGCTGCTAAGAAACTTCCAGGCCCGGAATCCTTTCCCAGTCACTCAGTGTATGCTGAGTGTAGGGCAACACACTGCACTCTTCCCTGGGAGAGCTAGATTTCCTCAGCACTCCAACAGCTCCAGGAACTGTGTTCTCTCACGTCCTACATGTCATGCCAATCTGCCTCATTGCCCTAGGCTGAGCGGCACTGAGAAACCAAAACTGCTTTGCATTCCTTCCACAAAGTCATACATTAAGACCCCATCCTTACAGGAGAAATTCGGCTTGCGTTCCTGCTGTAAACAAAGCACAGTTCTTCCTCTTACACTGCAGGGTTTTAGAAGAAGCTAAGCCCGAGAGCCTAGCAAGAGCGTTCCTTGGGGGAGGCGGTTGGCTACACGCAGAACTCCGTGCCAAATAAACTTTATTCAAGGAAGGGACCAGTGTGTAGCTAGAGTGTATACTTGGTAGAAATCACAAGGAGGTAGGCTGCGTGTTCGCTGGAAACAGGGCCTTATGGCACAAGCCTTGCTTTCCCATTTTGAATGCTCCATTCATGCTGCCTTGAAGCTACCTAAATAACAGTTTTAGGACGGGTCTCTAGTCACTGCAGGCAGGGCTCTGGGAAAGGAACGAGTCTTCTCTACATCAACAGGGTGCTTTCATAGCCTGGGTGGGAGCTCCTCCTGATACGCTCTAGAGCTAAAAGGAAACTTGACGTGAGTCCTTTCCTCAAGGTAAAGCCTTGAATAGCCCTGCCGAAGTGGAAGCTTGGAGCAGAGTCCTTGAGGCATTAGCTTTAGGTCTGCTTTCTTTAACGTTAGTAAGCATTTCAGGAAACGGAGGACCTCGCCTGGGCACCCTATTCCCTGCACGAACACCGAGCACCGGCAGGCTCCACTAGGCTGCTAAGAAACTTCCAGGCCCGGAATCCTTTCCCAGTCACTCAGTGTATGCTGAGTGTAGGGCAACACACTGCACTCTTCCCTGGGAGAGCTAGATTTCCTCAGCACTCCAACAGCTCCAGGAACTGTGTTCTCTCACGTCCTACATGTCATGCCAATCTGCCTCATTGCCCTAGGCTGAGCGGCACTGAGAAACCAAAACTGCTTTGCATTCCTTCTACAAAGTCATACCTTAGGACCCCATCCTTACAGGAGAAAATCAGCTTGCCTTGCTGCTGTAACCAAAGCACAGTTCTTCCTCTTACACTGCAGGGTTTTAGAAGAAGCTAAGCCCGATAGCCTAGCAAGAGCGCTCCTTGGGGGAGGCGTTTGGCTACACGCAGAACTCCGTGCCAAATAAACTTTATTCAAGGAAGGGACCAGTGTGTAGCTAGAGTGTCTACTTACTTGGTAGAAATCACATGGAGGTAGGCTACGTGTTCGCTGGAAACGGGGGCCTTATGGCACAAGCCTTGCTTTCCCATTTTGAGTGCTCCATTCATGCTGCCTTGAAGCTACCTAAATCACAGTTTAGGACGGGTCTCTAGTCACTGCAGGCAGGGCTCTGGGAAAGGAACAAGTGTTCTCTACATCAACAGGGTGCTTTCATAGCCTGGGTGGGAGCTCCTCCTGATACGCTCTAGAGCTAAAAGGAAACTTGACGTGAGTCCTTTCCTCAAGGTAAAGCCTTGAATAGCCCTGCCGAAGTGGAAGCTTGGAGCAGAGTCCTTGAGGCATTAGCTTTAGGTCTGCTTTCTTTAACGTTAGTAAGCATTTCAGGAAACGGAGGACCTCGCCTGGGCACCCTATTCCCTGCACGAACACCGAGCACCGGCAGGCTCCACTAGGCTGCTAAGAAACTTCCAGGCCCGGAATCCTTTCCCAGTCACTCAGTGTATGCTGAGTGTAGGGCAACACACTGCACTCTTCCCTGGGAGAGCTAGATTTCCTCAGCACTCCAACAGCTCCAGGAACTGTGTTCTCTCACGTCCTACATGTCATGCAAATCTGCCTCATTGCCCTAGGCTGAGCGGCACTGAGAAACCAAAACTGCTTCGCATTCCTTCCACAAAGTCATACATTAAGACCCCATCCTTACAGGAGAAATTCGGCTTGCGTTCCTGCTGTAAACAAAGCACAGTTCTTCCTCTTACACTGCAGGGTTTTAGAAGAAGCTAAGCCCGAGAGCCTAGCAAGAGCGCTCCTTGGGGGAGGCGGTTGGCTACACGCAGAACTCCGTGCCAAATAAACTTTATTCAAGGAAGGGACCAGTGTGTAGCTAGAGTGTATACTTGGTAGAAATCACAAGGAGGTAGGCTGCGTGTTCGCTGGAAACAGGGCCTTATGGCACAAGCCTTGCTTTCCCATTTTGAATGCTCCATTCATGCTGCCTTGAAGCTACCTAAATAACAGTTTTAGGAGGGGTCTCTAGTCACTGCAGGCAGGGCTCTGGGAAAGGAACGAGTCTTCTCTACATCAACAGGGTGCTTTCATAGCCTGGGTGGGAGCTCCTCCTGATACGCTCTAGAGCTAAAAGGAAACTTGACGTGAGTCCTTTCCTCAAGGTAAAGCCTTGAATAGCGCTGCCGAAGTGGAAGCTTGGAGCAGAGTCCTTGAGGCATTAGCTTTAGGTCTGCTTTCTTTAACGTTAGTAAGCATTTCAGGAAACGGAGGACCTCGCCTGGGCACCCTATTCCCTGCACGAACACCGAGCACCGGCAGGCTCCACTAGGCTGCTAAGAAACTTCCAGGCCCGGAATCCTTTCCCAGTCACTCAGTGTATGCTGAGTGTAGGGCAACACACTGCACTCTTCCCTGGGAGAGCTAGATTTCCTCAGCACTCCAACAGCTCCAGGAACTGTGTTCTCTCACGTCCTACATGTCATGCCAATCTGCCTCATTGCCCTAGGCTGAGCGGCACTGAGAAACCAAAACTGCTTCGCATTCCTTCCACAAAGTCATACATTAAGACCGCATCCTTACAGGAGAAATTCGGCTTGCGTTCCTGCTGTAAACAAAGCACAGTTCTTCCTCTTACACTGCAGGGTTTTAGAAGAAGCTAAGCCCGAGAGCCTAGCAAGAGCGCTCCTTGGGGGAGGCGGTTGGCTACACGCAGAACTCCGTGCCAAATAAACTTTATTCAAGGAAGGGACCAGTGTGTAGCTAGAGTGTATACTTGGTAGAAATCACAAGGAGGTAGGCTGCGTGTTCGCTGGAAACAGGGCCTTATGGCACAAGCCTTGCTTTCCCATTTTGAATGCTCCATTCATGCTGCCTTGAAGCTACCTAAATAACAGTTTTAGGAGGGGTCTCTAGTCACTGCAGGCAGGGCTCTGGGAAAGGAACGAGTCTTCTCTACATCAACAGGGTGCTTTCATAGCCTGGGTGGGAGCTCCTCCTGATACGCTCTAGAGCTAAAAGGAAACTTGACGTGAGTCCTTTCCTCAAGGTAAAGCCTTGAATAGCCCTGCCGAAGTGGAAGCTTGGAGCAGAGTCCTTGAGGCATTAGCTTTAGGTCTGCTTTCTTTAACGTTAGTAAGCATTTCAGGAAACGGAGGACCTCGCCTGGGCACCCTATTCCCTGCACGAACACCGAGCACCGGCAGGCTCCACTATGCTGCTAAGAAACTTCCAGGCCCGGAATCCTTTCCCAGTCACTCAGTGTATGCTGAGTGTAGGGCAACACACTGCACTCTTCCCTGGGAGAGCTAGATTTCCTCAGCACTCCAACAGCTCCAGGAACTGTGTTCTCTCACGTCCTACATGTCATGCCAATCTGCCTCATTGCCCTAGGCTGAGCGGCACTGAGAAACCAAAACTGCTTTGCATTCCTTCTACAAAGTCATACCTTAGGACCCCATCCTTTCAGGAGAAAATCAGCTTGCCTTGCTGCTGTAACCAAAGCACAGTTCTTCCTCTTACACTGCAGGGTTTTAGAAGAAGCTAAGCCCGATAGCCTAGCAAGAGCGCTCCTTGGGGGAGGCGTTTGGCTACACGCAGAACTCCGTGCCAAATAAACTTTATTCAAGGAAGGGACCAGTGTGTAGCTAGAGTGTCTACTTACTTGGTAGAAATCACATGGAGGTAGGCTACGTGTTCGCTGGAAACGGGGGCCTTATGGCACAAGCCTTGCTTTCCCATTTTGAGTGCTCCATTCATGCTGCCTTGAAGCTACCTAAATCACAGTTTAGGACGGGTCTCTAGTCACTGCAGGCAGGGCTCTGGGAAAGGAACAAGTGTTCTCTACATCAACAGGGTGCTTTCATAGCCTGGGTGGGAGCTCCTCCTGATACGCTCTAGAGCTAAAAGGAAACTTGACGTGAGTCCTTTCCTCAAGGTAAAGCCTTGAATAGCCCTGCCGAAGTGGAAGCTTGGAGCAGAGTCCTTGAGGCATTAGCTTTAGGTCTGCTTTCTTTAACGTTAGTAAGCATTTCAGGAAACGGAGGACCTCGCCTGGGCACCCTATTCCCTGCACGAACACCGAGCACCGGCAGGCTCCACTAGGCTGCTAAGAAACTTCCAGGCCCGGAATCCTTTCCCAGTCACTCAGTGTATGCTGAGTGTAGGGCAACACACTGCACTCTTCCCTGGGAGAGCTAGATTTCCTCAGCACTCCAACAGCTCCAGGAACTGTGTTCTCTCACGTCCTACATGTCATGCAAATCTGCCTCATTGCCCTAGGCTGAGCGGCACTGAGAAACCAAAACTGCTTTGCATTCCTTCCACAAAGTCATACATTAAGACCGCATCCTTACCGGAGAAATTCGGCTTGCGTTCCTGCTGTAAACAAAGCACAGTTCTTCCTCTTACACTGCAGGGTTTTAGAAGAAGCTAAGCCCGAGAGCCTAGCAAGAGCGCTCCTTGGGGGAGGCGGTTGGCTACACGCAGAACTCCGTGCCAAATAAACTTTATTCAAGGAAGGGACCAGTGTGTAGCTAGAGTGTATACTTGGTAGAAATCACAAGGAGGTAGGCTGCGTGTTCGCTGGAAACAGGGCCTTATGGCACAAGCCTTGCTTTCCCATTTTGAATGCTCCATTCATGCTGCCTTGAAGCTACCTAAATAACAGTTTTAGGAGGGGTCTCTAGTCACTGCAGGCAGGGCTCTGGGAAAGGAACGAGTCTTCTCTACATCAACAGGGTGCTTTCATAGCCTGGGTGGGAGCTCCTCCTGATACGCTCTAGAGCTAAAAGGAAACTTGACGTGAGTCCTTTCCTCAAGGTAAAGCCTTGAATAGCCCTGCCGAAGTGGAAGCTTGGAGCAGAGTCCTTGAGGCATTAGCTTTAGGTCTGCTTTCTTTAACGTTAGTAAGCATTTCAGGAAACGGAGGACCTCGCCTGGGCACCCTATTCCCTGCACGAACACCGAGCACCGGCAGGCTCCACTATGCTGCTAAGAAACTTCCAGGCCCGGAATCCTTTCCCAGTCACTCAGTGTATGCTGAGTGTAGGGCAACACACTGCACTCTTCCCTGGGAGAGCTAGATTTCCTCAGCACTCCAACAGCTCCAGGAACTGTGTTCTCTCACGTCCTACATGTCATGCCAATCTGCCTCATTGCCCTAGGCTGAGCGGCACTGAGAAACCAAAACTGCTTTGCATTCCTTCTACAAAGTCATACCTTAGGACCCCATCCTTTCAGGAGAAAATCAGCTTGCCTTGCTGCTGTAACCAAAGCACAGTTCTTCCTCTTACACTGCAGGGTTTTAGAAGAAGCTAAGCCCGATAGCCTAGCAAGAGCGCTCCTTGGGGGAGGCGTTTGGCTACACGCAGAACTCCGTGCCAAATAAACTTTATTCAAGGAAGGGACCAGTGTGTAGCTAGAGTGTCTACTTACTTGGTAGAAATCACATGGAGGTAGGCTACGTGTTCGCTGGAAACGGGGGCCTTATGGCACAAGCCTTGCTTTCCCATTTTGAGTGCTCCATTCATGCTGCCTTGAAGCTACCTAAATCACAGTTTAGGACGGGTCTCTAGTCACTGCAGGCAGGGCTCTGGGAAAGGAACAAGTGTTCTCTACATCAACAGGGTGCTTTCATAGCCTGGGTGGGAGCTCCTCCTGATACGCTCTAGAGCTAAAAGGAAACTTGACGTGAGTCCTTTCCTCAAGGTAAAGCCTTGAATAGCCCTGCCGAAGTGGAAGCTTGGAGCAGAGTCCTTGAGGCATTAGCTTTAGGTCTGCTTTCTTTAACGTTAGTAAGCATTTCAGGAAACGGAGGACCTCGCCTGGGCACCCTATTCCCTGCACGAACACCGAGCACCGGCAGGCTCCACTAGGCTGCTAAGAAACTTCCAGGCCCGGAATCCTTTCCCAGTCACTCAGTGTATGCTGAGTGTAGGGCAACACACTGCACTCTTCCCTGGGAGAGCTAGATTTCCTCAGCACTCCAACAGCTCCAGGAACTGTGTTCTCTCACGTCCTACATGTCATGCAAATCTGCCTCATTGCCCTAGGCTGAGCGGCACTGAGAAACCAAAACTGCTTCGCATTCCTTCCACAAAGTCATACATTAAGACCGCATCCTTACCGGAGAAATTCGGCTTGCGTTCCTGCTGTAAACAAAGCACAGTTCTTCCTCTTACACTGCAGGGTTTTAGAAGAAGCTAAGCCCGAGAGCCTAGCAAGAGCGCTCCTTGGGGGAGGCGGTTGGCTACACGCAGAACTCCGTGCCAAATAAACTTTATTCAAGGAAGGGACCAGTGTGTAGCTAGAGTGTATACTTGGTAGAAATCACAAGGAGGTAGGCTGCGTGTTCGCTGGAAACAGGGCCTTATGGCACAAGCCTTGCTTTCCCATTTTGAATGCTCCATTCATGCTGCCTTGAAGCTACCTAAATAACAGTTTTAGGAGGGGTCTCTAGTCACTGCAGGCAGGGCTCTGGGAAAGGAACGAGTCTTCTCTACATCAACAGGGTGCTTTCATAGCCTGGGTGGGAGCTCCTCCTGATACGCTCTAGAGCTAAAAGGAAACTTGACGTGAGTCCTTTCCTCAAGGTAAAGCCTTGAATAGCGCTGCCGAAGTGGAAGCTTGGAGCAGAGTCCTTGAGGCATTAGCTTTAGGTCTGCTTTCTTTAACGTTAGTAAGCATTTCAGGAAACGGAGGACCTCGCCTGGGCACCCTATTCCCTGCACGAACACCGAGCACCGGCAGGCTCCACTAGGCTGCTAAGAAACTTCCAGGCCCGGAATCCTTTCCCAGTCACTCAGTGTATGCTGAGTGTAGGGCAACACACTGCACTCTTCCCTGGGAGAGCTAGATTTCCTCAGCACTCCAACAGCTCCAGGAACTGTGTTCTCTCACGTCCTACATGTCATGCCAATCTGCCTCATTGCCCTAGGCTGAGCGGCACTGAGAAACCAAAACTGCTTTGCATTCCTTCTACAAAGTCATACCTTAGGACCCCATCCTTTCAGGAGAAAATCAGCTTGCCTTGCTGCTGTAACCAAAGCACAGTTCTTCCTCTTACACTGCAGGGTTTTAGAAGAAGCTAAGCCCGATAGCCTAGCAAGAGCGCTCCTTGGGGGAGGCGTTTGGCTACACGCAGAACTCCGTGCCAAATAAACTTTATTCAAGGAAGGGACCAGTGTGTAGCTAGAGTGTCTACTTACTTGGTAGAAATCACATGGAGGTAGGCTACGTGTTCGCTGGAAACGGGGGCCTTATGGCACAAGCCTTGCTTTCCCATTTTGAGTGCTCCATTCATGCTGCCTTGAAGCTACCTAAATCACAGTTTAGGACGGGTCTCTAGTCACTGCAGGCAGGGCTCTGGGAAAGGAACAAGTGTTCTCTACATCAACAGGGTGCTTTCATAGCCTGGGTGGGAGCTCCTCCTGATACGCTCTAGAGCTAAAAGGAAACTTGACGTGAGTCCTTTCCTCAAGGTAAAGCCTTGAATAGCCCTGCCGAAGTGGAAGCTTGGAGCAGAGTCCTTGAGGCATTAGCTTTAGGTCTGCTTTCTTTAACGTTAGTAAGCATTTCAGGAAACGGAGGACCTCTCCTGGGCACCCTACTCCCTGCACGAACACCGAGCACCGGCAGGCTCCACTAGGCTGCTAAGAAACTTCCAGGCCCGGAATCCTTTCCCAGTCACTCAGTGTATGCTGAGTGTAGGGCAACACACTGCACTCTTCCCTGGGAGAGCTAGATTTCCTCAGCACTCCAACAGCTCCAGGAACTGTGTTCTCTCACGTCCTACATGTCATGCAAATCTGCCTCATTGCCCTAGGCTGAGCGGCACTGAGAAACCAAAACTGCTTTGCATTCCTTCTACAAAGTCATACCTTAGGACCCCATCCTTACAGGAGAAAATCAGCTTGCCTTGCTGCTGTAACCAAAGCACAGTTCTTCCTCTTACACTGCAGGGTTTTAGAAGAAGCTAAGCCCGATAGCCTAGCAAGAGCGCTCCTTGGGGGAGGCGTTTGGCTACACGCAGAACTCCGTGCCAAATAAACTTTATTCAAGGAAGGGACCAGTGTGTAGCTAGAGTGTCTACTTACTTGGTAGAAATCACATGGAGGTAGGCTACGTGTTCGCTGGAAACGGGGGCCTTATGGCACAAGCCTTGCTTTCCCATTTTGAGTGCTCCATTCATGCTGCCTTGAAGCTACCTAAATCACAGTTTAGGACGGGTCTCTAGTCACTGCAGGCAGGGCTCTGGGAAAGGAACAAGTGTTCTCTACATCAACAGGGTGCTTTCATAGCCTGGGTGGGAGCTCCTCCTGATACGCTCTAGAGCTAAAAGGAAACTTGACGTGAGTCCTTTCCTCAAGGTAAAGCCTTGAATAGCCCTGCTGAAGTGGAAGCTTGGAGCAGAGTCCTTGAGGCATTAGCTTTAGGTCTGCTTTCTTTAACGTTAGTAAGCATTTCAGGAAACGGAGGACCTCGCCTGGGCACCCTATTCCCTGCACGAACACCGAGCACCGGCAGGCTCCACTAGGCTGCTAAGAAACTTCCAGGCCCGGAATCCTTTCCCAGTCACTCAGTGTATGCTGAGTGTAGGGCAACACACTGCACTCTTCCCTGGGAGAGCTAGATTTCCTCAGCACTCCAACAGCTCCAGGAACTGTGTTCTCTCACGTCCTACATGTCATGCAAATCTGCCTCATTGCCCTAGGCTGAGCGGCACTGAGAAACCAAAACTGCTTCGCATTCCTTCCACAAAGTCATACATTAAGACCCCATCCTTACAGGAGAAATTCGGCTTGCGTTCCTGCTGTAAACAAAGCACAGTTCTTCCTCTTACACTGCAGGGTTTTAGAAGAAGCTAAGCCCGAGAGCCTAGCAAGAGCGCTCCTTGGGGGAGGCGGTTGGCTACACGCAGAACTCCGTGCCAAATAAACTTTATTCAAGGAAGGGACCAGTGTGTAGCTAGAGTGTATACTTGGTAGAAATCACAAGGAGGTAGGCTGCGTGTTCGCTGGAAACAGGGCCTTATGGCACAAGCCTTGCTTTCCCATTTTGAATGCTCCATTCATGCTGCCTTGAAGCTACCTAAATAACAGTTTTAGGAGGGGTCTCTAGTCACTGCAGGCAGGGCTCTGGGAAAGGAACGAGTCTTCTCTACATCAACAGGGTGCTTTCATAGCCTGGGTGGGAGCTCCTCCTGATACGCTCTAGAGCTAAAAGGAAACTTGACGTGAGTCCTTTCCTCAAGGTAAAGCCTTGAATAGCCCTGCCGAAGTGGAAGCTTGGAGCAGAGTCCTTGAGGCATTAGCTTTAGGTCTGCTTTCTTTAACGTTAGTAAGCATTTCAGGAAACGGAGGACCTCTCCTGGGCACCCTATTCCCTGCACGAACACCGAGCACCGGCAGGCTCCACTATGCTGCTAAGAAACTTCCAGGCCCGGAATCCTTTCCCAGTCACTCAGTGTATGCTGAGTGTAGGGCAACACACTGCACTCTTCCCTGGGAGAGCTAGATTTCCTCAGCACTCCAACAGCTCCAGGAACTGTGTTCTCTCACGTCCTACATGTCATGCCAATCTGCCTCATTGCCCTAGGCTGAGCGGCACTGAGAAACCAAAACTGCTTTGCATTCCTTCTACAAAGTCATACCTTAGGACCCCATCCTTTCAGGAGAAAATCAGCTTGCCTTGCTGCTGTAACCAAAGCACAGTTCTTCCTCTTACACTGCAGGGTTTTAGAAGAAGCTAAGCCCGATAGCCTAGCAAGAGCGCTCCTTGGGGGAGGCGTTTGGCTACACGCAGAACTCCGTGCCAAATAAACTTTATTCAAGGAAGGGACCAGTGTGTAGCTAGAGTGTCTACTTACTTGGTAGAAATCACATGGAGGTAGGCTACGTGTTCGCTGGAAACGGGGGCCTTATGGCACAAGCCTTGCTTTCCCATTTTGAGTGCTCCATTCATGCTGCCTTGAAGCTACCTAAATCACAGTTTAGGACGGGTCTCTAGTCACTGCAGGCAGGGCTCTGGGAAAGGAACAAGTGTTCTCTACATCAACAGGGTGCTTTCATAGCCTGGGTGGGAGCTCCTCCTGATACGCTCTAGAGCTAAAAGGAAACTTGACGTGAGTCCTTTCCTCAAGGTAAAGCCTTGAATAGCCCTGCCGAAGTGGAAGCTTGGAGCAGAGTCCTTGAGGCATTAGCTTTAGGTCTGCTTTCTTTAACGTTAGTAAGCATTTCAGGAAACGGAGGACCTCGCCTGGGCACCCTACTCCCTGCACGAACACCGAGCACCGGCAGGCTCCACTAGGCTGCTAAGAAACTTCCAGGCCCGGAATCCTTTCCCAGTCACTCAGTGTATGCTGAGTGTAGGGCAACACACTGCACTCTTCCCTGGGAGAGCTAGATTTCCTCAGCACTCCAACAGCTCCAGGAACTGTGTTCTCTCACGTCCTACATGTCATGCCAATCTGCCTCATTGCCCTAGGCTGAGCGGCACTGAGAAACCAAAACTGCTTTGCATTCCTTCCACAAAGTCATACATTAAGACCCCATCCTTACAGGAGAAATTCGGCTTGCGTTCCTGCTGTAAACAAAGCACAGTTCTTCCTCTTACACTGCAGGGTTTTAGAAGAAGCTAAGCCCGAGAGCCTAGCAAGAGCGTTCCTTGGGGGAGGCGGTTGGCTACACGCAGAACTCCGTGCCAAATAAACTTTATTCAAGGAAGGGACCAGTGTGTAGCTAGAGTGTATACTTGGTAGAAATCACAAGGAGGTAGGCTGCGTGTTCGCTGGAAACAGGGCCTTATGGCACAAGCCTTGCTTTCCCATTTTGAATGCTCCATTCATGCTGCCTTGAAGCTACCTAAATCACAGTTTTAGGACGGGTCTCTAGTCACTGCAGGCAGGGCTCTGGGAAAGGAACGAGTCTTCTCTACATCAACAGGGTGCTTTCATAGCCTGGGTGGGAGCTCCTCCTGATACGCTCTAGAGCTAAAAGGAAACTTGACGTGAGTCCTTTCCTCAAGGTAAAGCCTTGAATAGCCCTGCCGAAGTGGAAGCTTGGAGCAGAGTCCTTGAGGCATTAGCTTTAGGTCTGCTTTCTTTAACGTTAGTAAGCATTTCAGGAAACGGAGGACCTCGCCTGGGCACCCTATTCCCTGCACGAACACCGAGCACCGGCAGGCTCCACTAGGCTGCTAAGAAACTTCCAGGCCCGGAATCCTTTCCCAGTCACTCAGTGTATGCTGAGTGTAGGGCAACACACTGCACTCTTCCCTGGGAGAGCTAGATTTCCTCAGCACTCCAACAGCTCCAGGAACTGTGTTCTCTCACGTCCTACATGTCATGCAAATCTGCCTCATTGCCCTAGGCTGAGCGGCACTGAGAAACCAAAACTGCTTCGCATTCCTTCCACAAAGTCATACATTAAGACCCCATCCTTACAGGAGAAATTCGGCTTGCGTTCCTGCTGTAAACAAAGCACAGTTCTTCCTCTTACACTGCAGGGTTTTAGAAGAAGCTAAGCCCGAGAGCCTAGCAAGAGCGTTCCTTGGGGGAGGCGGTTGGCTACACGCAGAACTCCGTGCCAAATAAACTTTATTCAAGGAAGGGACCAGTGTGTAGCTAGAGTGTATACTTGGTAGAAATCACAAGGAGGTAGGCTGCGTGTTCGCTGGAAACAGGGCCTTATGGCACAAGCCTTGCTTTCCCATTTTGAATGCTCCATTCATGCTGCCTTGAAGCTACCTAAATAACAGTTTTAGGACGGGTCTCTAGTCACTGCAGGCAGGGCTCTGGGAAAGGAACGAGTCTTCTCTACATCAACAGGGTGCTTTCATAGCCTGGGTGGGAGCTCCTCCTGATACGCTCTAGAGCTAAAAGGAAACTTGACGTGAGTCCTTTCCTCAAGGTAAAGCCTTGAATAGCCCTGCCGAAGTGGAAGCTTGGAGCAGAGTCCTTGAGGCATTAGCTTTAGGTCTGCTTTCTTTAACGTTAGTAAGCATTTCAGGAAACGGAGGACCTCGCCTGGGCACCCTATTCCCTGCACGAACACCGAGCACCGGCAGGCTCCACTAGGCTGCTAAGAAACTTCCAGGCCCGGAATCCTTTCCCAGTCACTCAGTGTATGCTGAGTGTAGGGCAACACACTGCACTCTTCCCTGGGAGAGCTAGATTTCCTCAGCACTCCAACAGCTCCAGGAACTGTGTTCTCTCACGTCCTACATGTCATGCCAATCTGCCTCATTGCCCTAGGCTGAGCGGCACTGAGAAACCAAAACTGCTTTGCATTCCTTCTACAAAGTCATACCTTAGGACCCCATCCTTACAGGAGAAAATCAGCTTGCCTTGCTGCTGTAACCAAAGCACAGTTCTTCCTCTTACACTGCAGGGTTTTAGAAGAAGCTAAGCCCGATAGCCTAGCAAGAGCGCTCCTTGGGGGAGGCGTTTGGCTACACGCAGAACTCCGTGCCAAATAAACTTTATTCAAGGAAGGGACCAGTGTGTAGCTAGAGTGTCTACTTACTTGGTAGAAATCACATGGAGGTAGGCTACGTGTTCGCTGGAAACGGGGGCCTTATGGCACAAGCCTTGCTTTCCCATTTTGAGTGCTCCATTCATGCTGCCTTGAAGCTACCTAAATCACAGTTTAGGACGGGTCTCTAGTCACTGCAGGCAGGGCTCTGGGAAAGGAACAAGTGTTCTCTACATCAACAGGGTGCTTTCATAGCCTGGGTGGGAGCTCCTCCTGATACGCTCTAGAGCTAAAAGGAAACTTGACGTGAGTCCTTTCCTCAAGGTAAAGCCTTGAATAGCCCTGCCGAAGTGGAAGCTTGGAGCAGAGTCCTTGAGGCATTAGCTTTAGGTCTGCTTTCTTTAACGTTAGTAAGCATTTCAGGAAACGGAGGACCTCGCCTGGGCACCCTATTCCCTGCACGAACACCGAGCACCGGCAGGCTCCACTAGGCTGCTAAGAAACTTCCAGGCCCGGAATCCTTTCCCAGTCACTCAGTGTATGCTGAGTGTAGGGCAACACACTGCACTCTTCCCTGGGAGAGCTAGATTTCCTCAGCACTCCAACAGCTCCAGGAACTGTGTTCTCTCACGTCCTACATGTCATGCAAATCTGCCTCATTGCCCTAGGCTGAGCGGCACTGAGAAACCAAAACTGCTTCGCATTCCTTCCACAAAGTCATACATTAAGACCCCATCCTTACAGGAGAAATTCGGCTTGCGTTCCTGCTGTAAACAAAGCACAGTTCTTCCTCTTACACTGCAGGGTTTTAGAAGAAGCTAAGCCCGAGAGCCTAGCAAGAGCGCTCCTTGGGGGAGGCGGTTGGCTACACGCAGAACTCCGTGCCAAATAAACTTTATTCAAGGAAGGGACCAGTGTGTAGCTAGAGTGTATACTTGGTAGAAATCACAAGGAGGTAGGCTGCGTGTTCGCTGGAAACAGGGCCTTATGGCACAAGCCTTGCTTTCCCATTTTGAATGCTCCATTCATGCTGCCTTGAAGCTACCTAAATAACAGTTTTAGGAGGGGTCTCTAGTCACTGCAGGCAGGGCTCTGGGAAAGGAACGAGTCTTCTCTACATCAACAGGGTGCTTTCATAGCCTGGGTGGGAGCTCCTCCTGATACGCTCTAGAGCTAAAAGGAAACTTGACGTGAGTCCTTTCCTCAAGGTAAAGCCTTGAATAGCCCTGCCGAAGTGGAAGCTTGGAGCAGAGTCCTTGAGGCATTAGCTTTAGGTCTGCTTTCTTTAACGTTAGTAAGCATTTCAGGAAACGGAGGACCTCTCCTGGGCACCCTATTCCCTGCACGAACACCGAGCACCGGCAGGCTCCACTATGCTGCTAAGAAACTTCCAGGCCCGGAATCCTTTCCCAGTCACTCAGTGTATGCTGAGTGTAGGGCAACACACTGCACTCTTCCCTGGGAGAGCTAGATTTCCTCAGCACTCCAACAGCTCCAGGAACTGTGTTCTCTCACGTCCTACATGTCATGCCAATCTGCCTCATTGCCCTAGGCTGAGCGGCACTGAGAAACCAAAACTGCTTTGCATTCCTTCTACAAAGTCATACCTTAGGACCCCATCCTTTCAGGAGAAAATCAGCTTGCCTTGCTGCTGTAACCAAAGCACAGTTCTTCCTCTTACACTGCAGGGTTTTAGAAGAAGCTAAGCCCGATAGCCTAGCAAGAGCGCTCCTTGGGGGAGGCGTTTGGCTACACGCAGAACTCCGTGCCAAATAAACTTTATTCAAGGAAGGGACCAGTGTGTAGCTAGAGTGTCTACTTACTTGGTAGAAATCACATGGAGGTAGGCTACGTGTTCGCTGGAAACGGGGGCCTTATGGCACAAGCCTTGCTTTCCCATTTTGAGTGCTCCATTCATGCTGCCTTGAAGTTACCTAAATAACAGTTTAGGACGGGTCTCTAGTCACTGCAGGCAGGGCTCTGGGAAAGGAACAAGTGTTCTCTACATCAACAGGGTGCTTTCATAGCCTGGGTGGGAGCTCCTCCTGATACGCTCTAGAGCTAAAAGGAAACTTGACGTGAGTCCTTTCCTCAAGGTAAAGCCTTGAATAGCCCTGCCGAAGTGGAAGCTTGGAGCAGAGTCCTTGAGGCATTAGCTTTAGGTCTGCTTTCTTTAACGTTAGTAAGCATTTCAGGAAACGGAGGACCTCGCCTGGGCACCCTACTCCCTGCACGAACACCGAGCACCGGCAGGCTCCACTAGGCTGCTAAGAAACTTCCAGGCCCGGAATCCTTTCCCAGTCACTCAGTGTATGCTGAGTGTAGGGCAACACACTGCACTCTTCCCTGGGAGAGCTAGATTTCCTCAGCACTCCAACAGCTCCAGGAACTGTGTTCTCTCACGTCCTACATGTCATGCCAATCTGCCTCATTGCCCTAGGCTGAGCGGCACTGAGAAACCAAAACTGCTTTGCATTCCTTCTACAAAGTCATACCTTAGGACCCCATCCTTACAGGAGAAAATCAGCTTGCCTTGCTGCTGTAACCAAAGCACAGTTCTTCCTCTTACACTGCAGGGTTTTAGAAGAAGCTAAGCCCGATAGCCTAGCAAGAGCGCTCCTTGGGGGAGGCGTTTGGCTACACGCAGAACTCCGTGCCAAATAAACTTTATTCAAGGAAGGGACCAGTGTGTAGCTAGAGTGTCTACTTACTTGGTAGAAATCACATGGAGGTAGGCTACGTGTTCGCTGGAAACGGGGGCCTTATGGCACAAGCCTTGCTTTCCCATTTTGAGTGCTCCATTCATGCTGCCTTGAAGCTACCTAAATCACAGTTTAGGACGGGTCTCTAGTCACTGCAGGCAGGGCTCTGGGAAAGGAACAAGTGTTCTCTACATCAACAGGGTGCTTTCATAGCCTGGGTGGGAGCTCCTCCTGATACGCTCTAGAGCTAAAAGGAAACTTGACGTGAGTCCTTTCCTCAAGGTAAAGCCTTGAATAGCCCTGCCGAAGTGGAAGCTTGGAGCAGAGTCCTTTAGGCATTAGCTTTAGGTCTGCTTTCTTTAACGTTAGTAAGCATTTCAGGAAACGGAGGACCTCGCCTGGGCACCCTATTCCCTGCACGAACACCGAGCACCGGCAGGCTCCACTAGGCTGCTAAGAAACTTCCAGGCCCGGAATCCTTTCCCAGTCACTCAGTGTATGCTGAGTGTAGGGCAACACACTGCACTCTTCCCTGGGAGAGCTAGATTTCCTCAGCACTCCAACAGCTCCAGGAACTGTGTTCTCTCACGTCCTACATGTCATGCAAATCTGCCTCATTGCCCTAGGCTGAGCGGCACTGAGAAACCAAAACTGCTTCGCATTCCTTCCACAAAGTCATACATTAAGACCCCATCCTTACAGGAGAAATTCGGCTTGCGTTCCTGCTGTAAACAAAGCACAGTTCTTCCTCTTACACTGCAGGGTTTTAGAAGAAGCTAAGCCCGAGAGCCTAGCAAGAGCGCTCCTTGGGGGAGGCGGTTGGCTACACGCAGAACTCCGTGCCAAATAAACTTTATTCAAGGAAGGGACCAGTGTGTAGCTAGAGTGTATACTTGGTAGAAATCACAAGGAGGTAGGCTGCGTGTTCGCTGGAAACAGGGCCTTATGGCACAAGCCTTGCTTTCCCATTTTGAATGCTCCATTCATGCTGCCTTGAAGCTACCTAAATAACAGTTTTAGGAGGGGTCTCTAGTCACTGCAGGCAGGGCTCTGGGAAAGGAACGAGTCTTCTCTACATCAACAGGGTGCTTTCATAGCCTGGGTGGGAGCTCCTCCTGATACGCTCTAGAGCTAAAAGGAAACTTGACGTGAGTCCTTTCCTCAAGGTAAAGCCTTGAATAGCCCTGCCGAAGTGGAAGCTTGGAGCAGAGTCCTTGAGGCATTAGCTTTAGGTCTGCTTTCTTTAAAGTTAGTAAGCATTTCAGGAAACGGAGGACCTCGCCTGGGCACCCTATTCCCTGCACGAACACCGAGCACCGGCAGGCTCCACTATGCTGCTAAGAAACTTCCAGGCCCGGAATCCTTTCCCAGTCACTCAGTGTATGCTGAGTGTAGGGCAACACACTGCACTCTTCCCTGGGAGAGCTAGATTTCCTCAGCACTCCAACAGCTCCAGGAACTGTGTTCTCTCACGTCCTACATGTCATGCCAATCTGCCTCATTGCCCTAGGCTGAGCGGCACTGAGAAACCAAAACTGCTTTGCATTCCTTCTACAAAGTCATACCTTAGGACCCCATCCTTTCAGGAGAAAATCAGCTTGCCTTGCTGCTGTAACCAAAGCACAGTTCTTCCTCTTACACTGCAGGGTTTTAGAAGAAGCTAAGCCCGATAGCCTAGCAAGAGCGCTCCTTGGGGGAGGCGTTTGGCTACACGCAGAACTCCGTGCCAAATAAACTTTATTCAAGGAAGGGACCAGTGTGTAGCTAGAGTGTCTACTTACTTGGTAGAAATCACATGGAGGTAGGCTACGTGTTCGCTGGAAACGGGGGCCTTATGGCACAAGCCTTGCTTTCCCATTTTGAGTGCTCCATTCATGCTGCCTTGAAGCTACCTAAATCACAGTTTAGGACGGGTCTCTAGTCACTGCAGGCAGGGCTCTGGGAAAGGAACAAGTGTTCTCTACATCAACAGGGTGCTTTCATAGCCTGGGTGGGAGCTCCTCCTGATACGCTCTAGAGCTAAAAGGAAACTTGACGTGAGTCCTTTCCTCAAGGTAAAGCCTTGAATAGCCCTGCCGAAGTGGAAGCTTGGAGCAGAGTCCTTGAGGCATTAGCTTTAGGTCTGCTTTCTTTAACGTTAGTAAGCATTTCAGGAAACGGAGGACCTCGCCTGGGCACCCTACTCCCTGCACGAACACCGAGCACCGGCAGGCTCCACTAGGCTGCTAAGAAACTTCCAGGCCCGGAATCCTTTCCCAGTCACTCAGTGTATGCTGAGTGTAGGGCAACACACTGCACTCTTCCCTGGGAGAGCTAGATTTCCTCAGCACTCCAACAGCTCCAGGAACTGTGTTCTCTCACGTCCTACATGTCATGCAAATCTGCCTCATTGCCCTAGGCTGAGCGGCACTGAGAAACCAAAACTGCTTTGCATTCCTTCCACAAAGTCATACATTAAGACCCCATCCTTACAGGAGAAATTCGGCTTGCGTTCCTGCTGTAAACAAAGCACAGTTCTTCCTCTTACACTGCAGGGTTTTAGAAGAAGCTAAGCCCGAGAGCCTAGCAAGAGCGTTCCTTGGGGGAGGCGGTTGGCTACACGCAGAACTCCGTGCCAAATAAACTTTATTCAAGGAAGGGACCAGTGTGTAGCTAGAGTGTATACTTGGTAGAAATCACAAGGAGGTAGGCTGCGTGTTCGCTGGAAACAGGGCCTTATGGCACAATCCTTGCTTTCCCATTTTGAATGCTCCATTCATGCTGCCTTGAAGCTACCTAAATAACAGTTTTAGGAGGGGTCTCTAGTCACTGCAGGCAGGGCTCTGGGAAAGGAACGAGTCTTCTCTACATCAACAGGGTGCTTTCATAGCCTGGGTGGGAGCTCCTCCTGATACGCTCTAGAGCTAAAAGGAAACTTGACGTGAGTCCTTTCCTCAAGGTAAAGCCTTGAATAGCCCTGCCGAAGTGGAAGCTTGGAGCAGAGTCCTTGAGGCATTAGCTTTAGGTCTGCTTTCTTTAACGTTAGTAAGCATTTCAGGAAACGGAGGACCTCTCCTGGGCACCCTATTCCCTGCACGAACACCGAGCACCGGCAGGCTCCACTATGCTGCTAAGAAACTTCCAGGCCCGGAATCCTTTCCCAGTCACTCAGTGTATGCTGAGTGTAGGGCAACACACTGCACTCTTCCCTGGGAGAGCTAGATTTCCTCAGCACTCCAACAGCTCCAGGAACTGTGTTCTCTCACGTCCTACATGTCATGCCAATCTGCCTCATTGCCCTAGGCTGAGCGGCACTGAGAAACCAAAACTGCTTTGCATTCCTTCTACAAAGTCATACCTTAGGACCCCATCCTTTCAGGAGAAAATCAGCTTGCCTTGCTGCTGTAACCAAAGCACAGTTCTTCCTCTTACACTGCAGGGTTTTAGAAGAAGCTAAGCCCGATAGCCTAGCAAGAGCGCTCCTTGGGGGAGGCGTTTGGCTACACGCAGAACTCCGTGCCAAATAAACTTTATTCAAGGAAGGGACCAGTGTGTAGCTAGAGTGTCTACTTACTTGGTAGAAATCACATGGAGGTAGGCTACGTGTTCGCTGGAAACGGGGGCCTTATGGCACAAGCCTTGCTTTCCCATTTTGAGTGCTCCATTCATGCTGCCTTGAAGCTACCTAAATCACAGTTTAGGACGGGTCTCTAGTCACTGCAGGCAGGGCTCTGGGAAAGGAACAAGTGTTCTCTACATCAACAGGGTGCTTTCATAGCCTGGGTGGGAGCTCCTCCTGATACGCTCTAGAGCTAAAAGGAAACTTGACGTGAGTCCTTTCCTCAAGGTAAAGCCTTGAATAGCCCTGCCGAAGTGGAAGCTTGGAGCAGAGTCCTTGAGGCATTAGCTTTAGGTCTGCTTTCTTTAACGTTAGTAAGCATTTCAGGAAACGGAGGACCTCGCCTGGGCACCCTACTCCCTGCACGAACACCGAGCACCGGCAGGTTCCACTAGGCTGCTAAGAAACTTCCAGGCCCGGAATCCTTTCCCAGTCACTCAGTGTATGCTGAGTGTAGGGCAACACACTGCACTCTTCCCTGGGAGAGCTAGATTTCCTCAGCACTCCAACAGCTCCAGGAACTGTGTTCTCTCACGTCCTACATGTCATGCCAATCTGCCTCATTGCCCTAGGCTGAGCGGCACTGAGAAACCAAAACTGCTTCGCATTCCTTCCACAAAGTCATACATTAAGACCCCATCCTTACAGGAGAAATTCGGCTTGCGTTCCTGCTGTAAACAAAGCACAGTTCTTCCTCTTACACTGCAGGGTTTTAGAAGAAGCTAAGCCCGAGAGCCTAGCAAGAGCGTTCCTTGGGGGAGGCGTTTGGCTACACGCAGAACTCCGTGCCAAATAAACTTTATTCAAGGAAGGGACCAGTGTGTAGCTAGAGTGTATACTTGGTAGAAATCACAAGGAGGTAGGCTGCGTGTTCGCTGGAAACAGGGCCTTATGGCACAAGCCTTGCTTTCCCATTTTGAATGCTCCATTCATGCTGCCTTGAAGCTACCTAAATAACAGTTTTAGGACGGGTCTCTAGTCACTGCAGGCAGGGCTCTGGGAAAGGAACGAGTCTTCTCTACATCAACAGGGTGCTTTCATAGCCTGGGTGGGAGCTCCTCCTGATACGCTCTAGAGCTAAAAGGAAACTTGACGTGAGTCCTTTCCTCAAGGTAAAGCCTTGAATAGCCCTGCCGAAGTGGAAGCTTGGAGCAGAGTCCTTGAGGCATTAGCTTTAGGTCTGCTTTCTTTAACGTTAGTAAGCATTTCAGGAAACGGAGGACCTCGCCTGGGCACCCTATTCCCTGCACGAACACCGAGCACCGGCAGGCTCCACTAGGCTGCTAAGAAACTTCCAGGCCCGGAATCCTTTCCCAGTCACTCAGTGTATGCTGAGTGTAGGGCAACACACTGCACTCTTCCCTGGGAGAGCTAGATTTCCTCAGCACTCCAACAGCTCCAGGAACTGTGTTCTCTCACGTCCTACATGTCATGCCAATCTGCCTCATTGCCCTAGGCTGAGCGGCACTGAGAAACCAAAACTGCTTTGCATTCCTTCTACAAAGTCATACCTTAGGACCCCATCCTTACAGGAGAAAATCAGCTTGCCTTGCTGCTGTAACCAAAGCACAGTTCTTCCTCTTACACTGCAGGGTTTTAGAAGAAGCTAAGCCCGATAGCCTAGCAAGAGCGCTCCTTGGGGGAGGCGTTTGGCTACACGCAGAACTCCGTGCCAAATAAACTTTATTCAAGGAAGGGACCAGTGTGTAGCTAGAGTGTCTACTTACTTGGTAGAAATCACATGGAGGTAGGCTACGTGTTCGCTGGAAACGGGGGCCTTATGGCACAAGCCTTGCTTTCCCATTTTGAGTGCTCCATTCATGCTGCCTTGAAGCTACCTAAATCACAGTTTAGGACGGGTCTCTAGTCACTGCAGGCAGGGCTCTGGGAAAGGAACAAGTGTTCTCTACATCAACAGGGTGCTTTCATAGCCTGGGTGGGAGCTCCTCCTGATACGCTCTAGAGCTAAAAGGAAACTTGACGTGAGTCCTTTCCTCAAGGTAAAGCCTTGAATAGCCCTGCCGAAGTGGAAGCTTGGAGCAGAGTCCTTGAGGCATTAGCTTTAGGTCTGCTTTCTTTAACGTTAGTAAGCATTTCAGGAAACGGAGGACCTCGCCTGGGCACCCTATTCCCTGCACGAACACCGAGCACCGGCAGGCTCCACTAGGCTGCTAAGAAACTTCCAGGCCCGGAATCCTTTCCCAGTCACTCAGTGTATGCTGAGTGTAGGGCAACACACTGCACTCTTCCCTGGGAGAGCTAGATTTCCTCAGCACTCCAACAGCTCCAGGAACTGTGTTCTCTCACGTCCTACATGTCATGCAAATCTGCCTCATTGCCCTAGGCTGAGCGGCACTGAGAAACCAAAACTGCTTCGCATTCCTTCCACAAAGTCATACATTAAGACCCCATCCTTACAGGAGAAATTCGGCTTGCGTTCCTGCTGTAAACAAAGCACAGTTCTTCCTCTTACACTGCAGGGTTTTAGAAGAAGCTAAGCCCGAGAGCCTAGCAAGAGCGCTCCTTGGGGGAGGCGGTTGGCTACACGCAGAACTCCGTGCCAAATAAACTTTATTCAAGGAAGGGACCAGTGTGTAGCTAGAGTGTATACTTGGTAGAAATCACAAGGAGGTAGGCTGCGTGTTCGCTGGAAACAGGGCCTTATGGCACAAGCCTTGCTTTCCCATTTTGAATGCTCCATTCATGCTGCCTTGAAGCTACCTAAATAACAGTTTTAGGAGGGGTCTCTAGTCACTGCAGGCAGGGCTCTGGGAAAGGAACGAGTCTTCTCTACATCAACAGGGTGCTTTCATAGCCTGGGTGGGAGCTCCTCCTGATACGCTCTAGAGCTAAAAGGAAACTTGACGTGAGTCCTTTCCTCAAGGTAAAGCCTTGAATAGCCCTGCCGAAGTGGAAGCTTGGAGCAGAGTCCTTGAGGCATTAGCTTTAGGTCTGCTTTCTTTAACGTTAGTAAGCATTTCAGGAAACGGAGGACCTCTCCTGGGCACCCTATTCCCTGCACGAACACCGAGCACCGGCAGGCTCCACTATGCTGCTAAGAAACTTCCAGGCCCGGAATCCTTTCCCAGTCACTCAGTGTATGCTGAGTGTAGGGCAACACACTGCACTCTTCCCTGGGAGAGCTAGATTTCCTCAGCACTCCAACAGCTCCAGGAACTGTGTTCTCTCACGTCCTACATGTCATGCCAATCTGCCTCATTGCCCTAGGCTGAGCGGCACTGAGAAACCAAAACTGCTTTGCATTCCTTCTACAAAGTCATACCTTAGGACCCCATCCTTTCAGGAGAAAATCAGCTTGCCTTGCTGCTGTAACCAAAGCACAGTTCTTCCTCTTACACTGCAGGGTTTTAGAAGAAGCTAAGCCCGATAGCCTAGCAAGAGCGCTCCTTGGGGGAGGCGTTTGGCTACACGCAGAACTCCGTGCCAAATAAACTTTATTCAAGGAAGGGACCAGTGTGTAGCTAGAGTGTCTACTTACTTGGTAGAAATCACATGGAGGTAGGCTACGTGTTCGCTGGAAACGGGGGCCTTATGGCACAAGCCTTGCTTTCCCATTTTGAGTGCTCCATTCATGCTGCCTTGAAGTTACCTAAATAACAGTTTAGGACGGGTCTCTAGTCACTGCAGGCAGGGCTCTGGGAAAGGAACAAGTGTTCTCTACATCAACAGGGTGCTTTCATAGCCTGGGTGGGAGCTCCTCCTGATACGCTCTAGAGCTAAAAGGAAACTTGACGTGAGTCCTTTCCTCAAGGTAAAGCCTTGAATAGCCCTGCCGAAGTGGAAGCTTGGAGCAGAGTCCTTGAGGCATTAGCTTTAGGTCTGCTTTCTTTAACGTTAGTAAGCATTTCAGGAAACGGAGGACCTCGCCTGGGCACCCTACTCCCTGCACGAACACCGAGCACCGGCAGGCTCCACTAGGCTGCTAAGAAACTTCCAGGCCCGGAATCCTTTCCCAGTCACTCAGTGTATGCTGAGTGTAGGGCAACACACTGCACTCTTCCCTGGGAGAGCTAGATTTCCTCAGCACTCCAACAGCTCCAGGAACTGTGTTCTCTCACGTCCTACATGTCATGCCAATCTGCCTCATTGCCCTAGGCTGAGCGGCACTGAGAAACCAAAACTGCTTTGCATTCCTTCTACAAAGTCATACCTTAGGACCCCATCCTTACAGGAGAAAATCAGCTTGCCTTGCTGCTGTAACCAAAGCACAGTTCTTCCTCTTACACTGCAGGGTTTTAGAAGAAGCTAAGCCCGATAGCCTAGCAAGAGCGCTCCTTGGGGGAGGCGTTTGGCTACACGCAGAACTCCGTGCCAAATAAACTTTATTCAAGGAAGGGACCAGTGTGTAGCTAGAGTGTCTACTTACTTGGTAGAAATCACATGGAGGTAGGCTACGTGTTCGCTGGAAACGGGGGCCTTATGGCACAAGCCTTGCTTTCCCATTTTGAGTGCTCCATTCATGCTGCCTTGAAGCTACCTAAATCACAGTTTAGGACGGGTCTCTAGTCACTGCAGGCAGGGCTCTGGGAAAGGAACAAGTGTTCTCTACATCAACAGGGTGCTTTCATAGCCTGGGTGGGAGCTCCTCCTGATACGCTCTAGAGCTAAAAGGAAACTTGACGTGAGTCCTTTCCTCAAGGTAAAGCCTTGAATAGCCCTGCCGAAGTGGAAGCTTGGAGCAGAGTCCTTTAGGCATTAGCTTTAGGTCTGCTTTCTTTAACGTTAGTAAGCATTTCAGGAAACGGAGGACCTCGCCTGGGCACCCTATTCCCTGCACGAACACCGAGCACCGGCAGGCTCCACTAGGCTGCTAAGAAACTTCCAGGCCCGGAATCCTTTCCCAGTCACTCAGTGTATGCTGAGTGTAGGGCAACACACTGCACTCTTCCCTGGGAGAGCTAGATTTCCTCAGCACTCCAACAGCTCCAGGAACTGTGTTCTCTCACGTCCTACATGTCATGCAAATCTGCCTCATTGCCCTAGGCTGAGCGGCACTGAGAAACCAAAACTGCTTCGCATTCCTTCCACAAAGTCATACATTAAGACCCCATCCTTACAGGAGAAATTCGGCTTGCGTTCCTGCTGTAAACAAAGCACAGTTCTTCCTCTTACACTGCAGGGTTTTAGAAGAAGCTAAGCCCGAGAGCCTAGCAAGAGCGCTCCTTGGGGGAGGCGGTTGGCTACACGCAGAACTCCGTGCCAAATAAACTTTATTCAAGGAAGGGACCAGTGTGTAGCTAGAGTGTATACTTGGTAGAAATCACAAGGAGGTAGGCTGCGTGTTCGCTGGAAACAGGGCCTTATGGCACAAGCCTTGCTTTCCCATTTTGAATGCTCCATTCATGCTGCCTTGAAGCTACCTAAATAACAGTTTTAGGAGGGGTCTCTAGTCACTGCAGGCAGGGCTCTGGGAAAGGAACGAGTCTTCTCTACATCAACAGGGTGCTTTCATAGCCTGGGTGGGAGCTCCTCCTGATACGCTCTAGAGCTAAAAGGAAACTTGACGTGAGTCCTTTCCTCAAGGTAAAGCCTTGAATAGCCCTGCCGAAGTGGAAGCTTGGAGCAGAGTCCTTGAGGCATTAGCTTTAGGTCTGCTTTCTTTAACGTTAGTAAGCATTTCAGGAAACGGAGGACCTCTCCTGGGCACCCTATTCCCTGCACGAACACCGAGCACCGGCAGGCTCCACTATGCTGCTAAGAAACTTCCAGGCCCGGAATCCTTTCCCAGTCACTCAGTGTATGCTGAGTGTAGGGCAACACACTGCACTCTTCCCTGGGAGAGCTAGATTTCCTCAGCACTCCAACAGCTCCAGGAACTGTGTTCTCTCACGTCCTACATGTCATGCCAATCTGCCTCATTGCCCTAGGCTGAGCGGCACTGAGAAACCAAAACTGCTTTGCATTCCTTCTACAAAGTCATACCTTAGGACCCCATCCTTTCAGGAGAAAATCAGCTTGCCTTGCTGCTGTAACCAAAGCACAGTTCTTCCTCTTACACTGCAGGGTTTTAGAAGAAGCTAAGCCCGATAGCCTAGCAAGAGCGCTCCTTGGGGGAGGCGTTTGGCTACACGCAGAACTCCGTGCCAAATAAACTTTATTCAAGGAAGGGACCAGTGTGTAGCTAGAGTGTCTACTTACTTGGTAGAAATCACATGGAGGTAGGCTACGTGTTCGCTGGAAACGGGGGCCTTATGGCACAAGCCTTGCTTTCCCATTTTGAGTGCTCCATTCATGCTGCCTTGAAGCTACCTAAATCACAGTTTAGGACGGGTCTCTAGTCACTGCAGGCAGGGCTCTGGGAAAGGAACAAGTGTTCTCTACATCAACAGGGTGCTTTCATAGCCTGGGTGGGAGCTCCTCCTGATACGCTCTAGAGCTAAAAGGAAACTTGACGTGAGTCCTTTCCTCAAGGTAAAGCCTTGAATAGCCCTGCCGAAGTGGAAGCTTGGAGCAGAGTCCTTGAGGCATTAGCTTTAGGTCTGCTTTCTTTAACGTTAGTAAGCATTTCAGGAAACGGAGGACCTCGCCTGGGCACCCTATTCCCTGCACGAACACCGAGCACCGGCAGGCTCCACTAGGCTGCTAAGAAACTTCCAGGCCCGGAATCCTTTCCCAGTCACTCAGTGTATGCTGAGTGTAGGGCAACACACTGCACTCTTCCCTGGGAGAGCTAGATTTCCTCAGCACTCCAACAGCTCCAGGAACTGTGTTCTCTCACGTCCTACATGTCATGCAAATCTGCCTCATTGCCCTAGGCTGAGCGGCACTGAGAAACCAAAACTGCTTCGCATTCCTTCCACAAAGTCATACATTAAGACCCCATCCTTACAGGAGAAATTCGGCTTGCGTTCCTGCTGTAAACAAAGCACAGTTCTTCCTCTTACACTGCAGGGTTTTAGAAGAAGCTAAGCCCGAGAGCCTAGCAAGAGCGCTCCTTGGGGGAGGCGGTTGGCTACACGCAGAACTCCGTGCCAAATAAACTTTATTCAAGGAAGGGACCAGTGTGTAGCTAGAGTGTATACTTGGTAGAAATCACAAGGAGGTAGGCTGCGTGTTCGCTGGAAACAGGGCCTTATGGCACAAGCCTTGCTTTCCCATTTTGAATGCTCCATTCATGCTGCCTTGAAGCTACCTAAATAACAGTTTTAGGAGGGGTCTCTAGTCACTGCAGGCAGGGCTCTGGGAAAGGAACGAGTCTTCTCTACATCAACAGGGTGCTTTCATAGCCTGGGTGGGAGCTCCTCCTGATACGCTCTAGAGCTAAAAGGAAACTTGACGTGAGTCCTTTCCTCAAGGTAAAGCCTTGAATAGCCCTGCCGAAGTGGAAGCTTGGAGCAGAGTCCTTGAGGCATTAGCTTTAGGTCTGCTTTCTTTAACGTTAGTAAGCATTTCAGGAAACGGAGGACCTCTCCTGGGCACCCTATTCCCTGCACGAACACCGAGCACCGGCAGGCTCCACTATGCTGCTAAGAAACTTCCAGGCCCGGAATCCTTTCCCAGTCACTCAGTGTATGCTGAGTGTAGGGCAACACACTGCACTCTTCCCTGGGAGAGCTAGATTTCCTCAGCACTCCAACAGTTCCAGGAACTGTGTTCTCTCACGTCCTACATGTCATGCCAATCTGCCTCATTGCCCTAGGCTGAGCGGCACTGAGAAACCAAAACTGCTTTGCATTCCTTCTACAAAGTCATACCTTAGGACCCCATCCTTTCAGGAGAAAATCAGCTTGCCTTGCTGCTGTAACCAAAGCACAGTTCTTCCTCTTACACTGCAGGGTTTTAGAAGAAGCTAAGCCCGATAGCCTAGCAAGAGCGCTCCTTGGGGGAGGCGTTTGGCTACACGCAGAACTCCGTGCCAAATAAACTTTATTCAAGGAAGGGACCAGTGTGTAGCTAGAGTGTCTACTTACTTGGTAGAAATCACATGGAGGTAGGCTACGTGTTCGCTGGAAACGGGGGCCTTATGGCACAAGCCTTGCTTTCCCATTTTGAGTGCTCCATTCATGCTGCCTTGAAGCTACCTAAATCACAGTTTAGGACGGGTCTCTAGTCACTGCAGGCAGGGCTCTGGGAAAGGAACAAGTGTTCTCTACATCAACAGGGTGCTTTCATAGCCTGGGTGGGAGCTCCTCCTGATACGCTCTAGAGCTAAAAGGAAACTTGACGTGAGTCCTTTCCTCAAGGTAAAGCCTTGAATAGCCCTGCCGAAGTGGAAGCTTGGAGCAGAGTCCTTGAGGCATTAGCTTTAGGTCTGCTTTCTTTAACGTTAGTAAGCATTTCAGGAAACGGAGGACCTCGCCTGGGCACCCTATTCCCTGCACGAACACCGAGCACCGGCAGGCTCCACTAGGCTGCTAAGAAACTTCCAGGCCCGGAATCCTTTCCCAGTCACTCAGTGTATGCTGAGTGTAGGGCAACACACTGCACTCTTCCCTGGGAGAGCTAGATTTCCTCAGCACTCCAACAGCTCCAGGAACTGTGTTCTCTCACGTCCTACATGTCATGCCAATCTGCCTCATTGCCCTAGGCTGAGCGGCACTGAGAAACCAAAACTGCTTTGCATTCCTTCTACAAAGTCATACCTTAGGACCCCATCCTTACAGGAGAAAATCAGCTTGCCTTGCTGCTGTAACCAAAGCACAGTTCTTCCTCTTACACTGCAGGGTTTTAGAAGAAGCTAAGCCCGATAGCCTAGCAAGAGCGCTCCTTGGGGGAGGCGTTTGGCTACACGCAGAACTCCGTGCCAAATAAACTTTATTCAAGGAAGGGACCAGTGTGTAGCTAGAGTGTCTACTTACTTGGTAGAAATCACATGGAGGTAGGCTACGTGTTCGCTGGAAACGGGGGCCTTATGGCACAAGCCTTGCTTTCCCATTTTGAGTGCTCCATTCATGCTGCCTTGAAGCTACCTAAATCACAGTTTAGGACGGGTCTCTAGTCACTGCAGGCAGGGCTCTGGGAAAGGAACAAGTGTTCTCTACATCAACAGGGTGCTTTCATAGCCTGGGTGGGAGCTCCTCCTGATACGCTCTAGAGCTAAAAGGAAACTTGACGTGAGTCCTTTCCTCAAGGTAAAGCCTTGAATAGCCCTGCCGAAGTGGAAGCTTGGAGCAGAGTCCTTGAGGCATTAGCTTTAGGTCTGCTTTCTTTAACGTTAGTAAGCATTTCAGGAAACGGAGGACCTCGCCTGGGCACCCTACTCCCTGCACGAACACCGAGCACCGGCAGGCTCCACTAGGCTGCTAAGAAACTTCCAGGCCCGGAATCCTTTCCCAGTCACTCAGTGTATGCTGAGTGTAGGGCAACACACTGCACTCTTCCCTGGGAGAGCTAGATTTCCTCAGCACTCCAACAGCTCCAGGAACTGTGTTCTCTCACGTCCTACATGTCATGCAAATCTGCCTCATTGCCCTAGGCTGAGCGGCACTGAGAAACCAAAACTGCTTTGCATTCCTTCCACAAAGTCATACATTAAGACCCCATCCTTACAGGAGAAATTCGGCTTGCGTTCCTGCTGTAAACAAAGCACAGTTCTTCCTCTTACACTGCAGGGTTTTAGAAGAAGCTAAGCCCGAGAGCCTAGCAAGAGCGTTCCTTGGGGGAGGCGGTTGGCTACACGCAGAACTCCGTGCCAAATAAACTTTATTCAAGGAAGGGACCAGTGTGTAGCTAGAGTGTATACTTGGTAGAAATCACAAGGAGGTAGGCTGCGTGTTCGCTGGAAACAGGGCCTTATGGCACAAGCCTTGCTTTCCCATTTTGAATGCTCCATTCATGCTGCCTTGAAGCTACCTAAATAACAGTTTTAGGAGGGGGTCTCTAGTCACTGCAGGCAGGGCTCTGGGAAAGGAACGAGTCTTCTCTACATCAACAGGGTGCTTTCATAGCCTGGGTGGGAGCTCCTCCTGATACGCTCTAGAGCTAAAAGGAAACTTGACGTGAGTCCTTTCCTCAAGGTAAAGCCTTGAATAGCCCTGCCGAAGTGGAAGCTTGGAGCAGAGTCCTTGAGGCATTAGCTTTAGGTCTGCTTTCTTTAACGTTAGTAAGCATTTCATAAAACGGAGGACCTCTCCTGGGCACCCTATTCCCTGCACGAACACCGAGCACCGGCAGGCTCCACTATGCTGCTAAGAAACTTCCAGGCCCGGAATCCTTTCCCAGTCACTCAGTGTATGCTGAGTGTAGGGCAACACACTGCACTCTTCCCTGGGAGAGCTAGATTTCCTCAGCACTCCAACAGCTCCAGGAACTGTGTTCTCTCACGTCCTACATGTCATGCCAATCTGCCTCATTGCCCTAGGCTGAGCGGCACTGAGAAACCAAAACTGCTTTGCATTCCTTCTACAAAGTCATACCTTAGGACCCCATCCTTTCAGGAGAAAATCAGCTTGCCTTGCTGCTGTAACCAAAGCACAGTTCTTCCTCTTACACTGCAGGGTTTTAGAAGAAGCTAAGCCCGATAGCCTAGCAAGAGCGCTCCTTGGGGGAGGCGTTTGGCTACACGCAGAACTCCGTGCCAAATAAACTTTATTCAAGGAAGGGACCAGTGTGTAGCTAGAGTGTCTACTTACTTGGTAGAAATCACATGGAGGTAGGCTACGTGTTCGCTGGAAACGGGGGCCTTATGGCACAAGCCTTGCTTTCCCATTTTGAGTGCTCCATTCATGCTGCCTTGAAGCTACCTAAATCACAGTTTAGGACGGGTCTCTAGTCACTGCAGGCAGGGCTCTGGGAAAGGAACAAGTGTTCTCTACATCAACAGGGTGCTTTCATAGCCTGGGTGGGAGCTCCTCCTGATACGCTCTAGAGCTAAAAGGAAACTTGACGTGAGTCCTTTCCTCAAGGTAAAGCCTTGAATAGCCCTGCCGAAGTGGAAGCTTGGAGCAGAGTCCTTGAGGCATTAGCTTTAGGTCTGCTTTCTTTAACGTTAGTAAGCATTTCAGGAAACGGAGGACCTCGCCTGGGCACCCTATTCCCTGCACGAACACCGAGCACCGGCAGGCTCCACTAGGCTGCTAAGAAACTTCCAGGCCCGGAATCCTTTCCCAGTCACTCAGTGTATGCTGAGTGTAGGGCAACACACTGCACTCTTCCCTGGGAGAGCTAGATTTCCTCAGCACTCCAACAGCTCCAGGAACTGTGTTCTCTCACGTCCTACATGTCATGCAAATCTGCCTCATTGCCCTAGGCTGAGCGGCACTGAGAAACCAAAACTGCTTCGCATTCCTTCCACAAAGTCATACATTAAGACCCCATCCTTACAGGAGAAATTCGGCTTGCGTTCCTGCTGTAAACAAAGCACAGTTCTTCCTCTTACACTGCAGGGTTTTAGAAGAAGCTAAGCCCGAGAGCCTAGCAAGAGCGCTCCTTGGGGGAGGCGGTTGGCTACACGCAGAACTCCGTGCCAAATAAACTTTATTCAAGGAAGGGACCAGTGTGTAGCTAGAGTGTATACTTGGTAGAAATCACAAGGAGGTAGGCTGCGTGTTCGCTGGAAACAGGGCCTTATGGCACAAGCCTTGCTTTCCCATTTTGAATGCTCCATTCATGCTGCCTTGAAGCTACCTAAATAACAGTTTTAGGAGGGGTCTCTAGTCACTGCAGGCAGGGCTCTGGGAAAGGAACGAGTCTTCTCTACATCAACAGGGTGCTTTCATAGCCTGGGTGGGAGCTCCTCCTGATACGCTCTAGAGCTAAAAGGAAACTTGACGTGAGTCCTTTCCTCAAGGTAAAGCCTTGAATAGCCCTGCCGAAGTGGAAGCTTGGAGCAGAGTCCTTGAGGCATTAGCTTTAGGTCTGCTTTCTTTAACGTTAGTAAGCATTTCAGGAAACGGAGGACCTCTCCTGGGCACCCTATTCCCTGCACGAACACCGAGCACCGGCAGGCTCCACTATGCTGCTAAGAAACTTCCAGGCCCGGAATCCTTTCCCAGTCACTCAGTGTATGCTGAGTGTAGGGCAACACACTGCACTCTTCCCTGGGAGAGCTAGATTTCCTCAGCACTCCAACAGCTCCAGGAACTGTGTTCTCTCACGTCCTACATGTCATGCCAATCTGCCTCATTGCCCTAGGCTGAGCGGCACTGAGAAACCAAAACTGCTTTGCATTCCTTCTACAAAGTCATACCTTAGGACCCCATCCTTTCAGGAGAAAATCAGCTTGCCTTGCTGCTGTAACCAAAGCACAGTTCTTCCTCTTACACTGCAGGGTTTTAGAAGAAGCTAAGCCCGATAGCCTAGCAAGAGCGCTCCTTGGGGGAGGCGTTTGGCTACACGCAGAACTCCGTGCCAAATAAACTTTATTCAAGGAAGGGACCAGTGTGTAGCTAGAGTGTCTACTTACTTGGTAGAAATCACATGGAGGTAGGCTACGTGTTCGCTGGAAACGGGGGCCTTATGGCACAAGCCTTGCTTTCCCATTTTGAGTGCTCCATTCATGCTGCCTTGAAGCTACCTAAATCACAGTTTAGGACGGGTCTCTAGTCACTGCAGGCAGGGCTCTGGGAAAGGAACAAGTGTTCTCTACATCAACAGGGTGCTTTCATAGCCTGGGTGGGAGCTCCTCCTGATACGCTCTAGAGCTAAAAGGAAACTTGACGTGAGTCCTTTCCTCAAGGTAAAGCCTTGAATAGCCCTGCCGAAGTGGAAGCTTGGAGCAGAGTCCTTGAGGCATTAGCTTTAGGTCTGCTTTCTTTAACGTTAGTAAGCATTTCAGGAAACGGAGGACCTCTCCTGGGCACCCTACTCCCTGCACGAACACCGAGCACCGGCAGGCTCCACTAGGCTGCTAAGAAACTTCCAGGCCCGGAATCCTTTCCCAGTCACTCAGTGTATGCTGAGTGTAGGGCAACACACTGCACTCTTCCCTGGGAGAGCTAGATTTCCTCAGCACTCCAACAGCTCCAGGAACTGTGTTCTCTCACGTCCTACATGTCATGCAAATCTGCCTCATTGCCCTAGGCTGAGCGGCACTGAGAAACCAAAACTGCTTTGCATTCCTTCCACAAAGTCATACATTAAGACCCCATCCTTACAGGAGAAATTCGGCTTGCGTTCCTGCTGTAAACAAAGCACAGTTCTTCCTCTTACACTGCAGGGTTTTAGAAGAAGCTAAGCCCGAGAGCCTAGCAAGAGCGCTCCTTGGGGGAGGCGGTTGGCTACACGCAGAACTCCGTGCCAAATAAACTTTATTCAAGGAAGGGACCAGTGTGTAGCTAGAGTGTATACTTGGTAGAAATCACAAGGAGGTAGGCTGCGTGTTCGCTGGAAACAGGGCCTTATGGCACAAGCCTTGCTTTCCCATTTTGAATGCTCCATTCATGCTGCCTTGAAGCTACCTAAATCACAGTTTTAGGACGGGTCTCTAGTCACTGCAGGCAGGGCTCTGGGAAAGGAACGAGTCTTCTCTACATCAACAGGGTGCTTTCATAGCCTGGGTGGGAGCTCCTCCTGATACGCTCTAGAGCTAAAAGGAAACTTGACGTGAGTCCTTTCCTCAAGGTAAAGCCTTGAATAGCCCTGCCGAAGTGGAAGCTTGGAGCAGAGTCCTTGAGGCATTAGCTTTAGGTCTGCTTTCTTTAACGTTAGTAAGCATTTCAGGAAACGGAGGACCTCGCCTGGGCACCCTATTCCCTGCACGAACACCGAGCACCGGCAGGCTCCACTAGGCTGCTAAGAAACTTCCAGGCCCGGAATCCTTTCCCAGTCACTCAGTGTATGCTGAGTGTAGGGCAACACACTGCACTCTTCCCTGGGAGAGCTAGATTTCCTCAGCACTCCAACAGCTCCAGGAACTGTGTTCTCTCACGTCCTACATGTCATGCCAATCTGCCTCATTGCCCTAGGCTGAGCGGCACTGAGAAACCAAAACTGCTTTGCATTCCTTCTACAAAGTTATACCTTAGGACCCCATCCTTACAGGAGAAAATCAGCTTGCCTTGCTGCTGTAACCAAAGCACAGTTCTTCCTCTTACACTGCAGGGTTTTAGAAGAAGCTAAGCCCGATAGCCTAGCAAGAGCGCTCCTTGGGGGAGGCGTTTGGCTACACGCAGAACTCCGTGCCAAATAAACTTTATTCAAGGAAGGGACCAGTGTGTAGCTAGAGTGTCTACTTACTTGGTAGAAATCACATGGAGGTAGGCTACGTGTTCGCTGGAAACGGGGGCCTTATGGCACAAGCCTTGCTTTCCCATTTTGAGTGCTCCATTCATGCTGCCTTGAAGCTACCTAAATCACAGTTTAGGACGGGTCTCTAGTCACTGCAGGCAGGGCTCTGGGAAAGGAACAAGTGTTCTCTACATCAACAGGGTGCTTTCATAGCCTGGGTGGGAGCTCCTCCTGATACGCTCTAGAGCTAAAAGGAAACTTGACGTGAGTCCTTTCCTCAAGGTAAAGCCTTGAATAGCCCTGCCGAAGTGGAAGCTTGGAGCAGAGTCCTTGAGGCATTAGCTTTAGGTCTGCTTTCTTTAACGTTAGTAAGCATTTCAGGAAACGGAGGACCTCGCCTGGGCACCCTATTCCCTGCACGAACACCGAGCACCGGCAGGCTCCACTAGGCTGCTAAGAAACTTCCAGGCCCGGAATCCTTTCCCAGTCACTCAGTGTATGCTGAGTGTAGGGCAACACACTGCACTCTTCCCTGGGAGAGCTAGATTTCCTCAGCACTCCAACAGCTCCAGGAACTGTGTTCTCTCACGTCCTACATGTCATGCAAATCTGCCTCATTGCCCTAGGCTGAGCGGCACTGAGAAACCAAAACTGCTTCGCATTCCTTCCACAAAGTCATACATTAAGACCCCATCCTTACAGGAGAAATTCGGCTTGCGTTCCTGCTGTAAACAAAGCACAGTTCTTCCTCTTACACTGCAGGGTTTTAGAAGAAGCTAAGCCCGAGAGCCTAGCAAGAGCGCTCCTTGGGGGAGGCGGTTGGCTACACGCAGAACTCCGTGCCAAATAAACTTTATTCAAGGAAGGGACCAGTGTGTAGCTAGAGTGTATACTTGGTAGAAATCACAAGGAGGTAGGCTGCGTGTTCGCTGGAAACAGGGCCTTATGGCACAAGCCTTGCTTTCCCATTTTGAATGCTCCATTCATGCTGCCTTGAAGCTACCTAAATAACAGTTTTAGGAGGGGTCTCTAGTCACTGCAGGCAGGGCTCTGGGAAAGGAACGAGTCTTCTCTACATCAACAGGGTGCTTTCATAGCCTGGGTGGGAGCTCCTCCTGATACGCTCTAGAGCTAAAAGGAAACTTGACGTGAGTCCTTTCCTCAAGGTAAAGCCTTGAATAGCGCTGCCGAAGTGGAAGCTTGGAGCAGAGTCCTTGAGGCATTAGCTTTAGGTCTGCTTTCTTTAACGTTAGTAAGCATTTCAGGAAACGGAGGACCTCGCCTGGGCACCCTATTCCCTGCACGAACACCGAGCACCGGCAGGCTCCACTAGGCTGCTAAGAAACTTCCAGGCCCGGAATCCTTTCCCAGTCACTCAGTGTATGCTGAGTGTAGGGCAACACACTGCACTCTTCCCTGGGAGAGCTAGATTTCCTCAGCACTCCAACAGCTCCAGGAACTGTGTTCTCTCACGTCCTACATGTCATGCCAATCTGCCTCATTGCCCTAGGCTGAGCGGCACTGAGAAACCAAAACTGCTTCGCATTCCTTCCACAAAGTCATACATTAAGACCGCATCCTTACAGGAGAAATTCGGCTTGCGTTCCTGCTGTAAACAAAGCACAGTTCTTCCTCTTACACTGCAGGGTTTTAGAAGAAGCTAAGCCCGAGAGCCTAGCAAGAGCGCTCCTTGGGGGAGGCGGTTGGCTACACGCAGAACTCCGTGCCAAATAAACTTTATTCAAGGAAGGGACCAGTGTGTAGCTAGAGTGTATACTTGGTAGAAATCACAAGGAGGTAGGCTGCGTGTTCGCTGGAAACAGGGCCTTATGGCACAAGCCTTGCTTTCCCATTTTGAATGCTCCATTCATGCTGCCTTGAAGCTACCTAAATAACAGTTTTAGGAGGGGTCTCTAGTCACTGCAGGCAGGGCTCTGGGAAAGGAACGAGTCTTCTCTACATCAACAGGGTGCTTTCATAGCCTGGGTGGGAGCTCCTCCTGATACGCTCTAGAGCTAAAAGGAAACTTGACGTGAGTCCTTTCCTCAAGGTAAAGCCTTGAATAGCCCTGCCGAAGTGGAAGCTTGGAGCAGAGTCCTTGAGGCATTAGCTTTAGGTCTGCTTTCTTTAACGTTAGTAAGCATTTCAGGAAACGGAGGACCTCGCCTGGGCACCCTATTCCCTGCACGAACACCGAGCACCGGCAGGCTCCACTAGGCTGCTAAGAAACTTCCAGGCCCGGAATCCTTTCCCAGTCACTCAGTGTATGCTGAGTGTAGGGCAACACACTGCACTCTTCCCTGGGAGAGCTAGATTTCCTCAGCACTCCAACAGCTCCAGGAACTGTGTTCTCTCACGTCCTACATGTCATGCCAATCTGCCTCATTGCCCTAGGCTGAGCGGCACTGAGAAACCAAAACTGCTTTGCATTCCTTCTACAAAGTCATACCTTAGGACCCCATCCTTTCAGGAGAAAATCAGCTTGCCTTGCTGCTGTAACCAAAGCACAGTTCTTCCTCTTACACTGCAGGGTTTTAGAAGAAGCTAAGCCCGAGAGCCTAGCAAGAGCGCTCCTTGGGGGAGGCGTTTGGCTACACGCAGAACTCCGTGCCAAATAAACTTTATTCAAGGAAGGGACCAGTGTGTAGCTAGAGTGTCTACTTACTTGGTAGAAATCACATGGAGGTAGGCTACGTGTTCGCTGGAAACGGGGGCCTTATGGCACAAGCCTTGCTTTCCCATTTTGAGTGCTCCATTCATGCTGCCTTGAAGCTACCTAAATCACAGTTTAGGACGGGTCTCTAGTCACTGCAGGCAGGGCTCTGGGAAAGGAACAAGTGTTCTCTACATCAATAGGGTGCTTTCATAGCCTGGGTGGGAGCTCCTCCTGATACGCTCTAGAGCTAAAAGGAAACTTGACGTGAGTCCTTTCCTCAAGGTAAAGCCTTGAATAGCCCTGCCGAAGTGGAAGCTTGGAGCAGAGTCCTTGAGGCATTAGCTTTAGGTCTGCTTTCTTTAACGTTAGTAAGCATTTCAGGAAACGGAGGACCTCTCCTGGGCACCCTACTCCCTGCACGAACACCGAGCACCGGCAGGCTCCACTAGGCTGCTAAGAAACTTCCAGGCCCGGAATCCTTTCCCAGTCACTCAGTGTATGCTGAGTGTAGGGCAACACACTGCACTCTTCCCTGGGAGAGCTAGATTTCCTCAGCACTCCAACAGCTCCAGGAACTGTGTTCTCTCACGTCCTACATGTCATGCAAATCTGCCTCATTGCCCTAGGCTGAGCGGCACTGAGAAACCAAAACTGCTTTGCATTCCTTCCACAAAGTCATACATTAAGACCCCATCCTTACAGGAGAAATTCGGCTTGCGTTCCTGCTGTAAACAAAGCACAGTTCTTCCTCTTACACTGCAGGGTTTTAGAAGAAGCTAAGCCCGAGAGCCTAGCAAGAGCGCTCCTTGGGGGAGGCGGTTGGCTACACGCAGAACTCCGTGCCAAATAAACTTTATTCAAGGAAGGGACCAGTGTGTAGCTAGAGTGTATACTTGGTAGAAATCACAAGGAGGTAGGCTGCGTGTTCGCTGGAAACAGGGCCTTATGGCACAAGCCTTGCTTTCCCATTTTGAATGCTCCATTCATGCTGCCTTGAAGCTACCTAAATAACAGTTTTAGGACGGGTCTCTAGTCACTGCAGGCAGGGCTCTGGGAAAGGAACGAGTCTTCTCTACATCAACAGGGTGCTTTCATAGCCTGGGTGGGAGCTCCTCCTGATACGCTCTAGAGCTAAAAGGAAACTTGACGTGAGTCCTTTCCTCAAGGTAAAGCCTTGAATAGCCCTGCCGAAGTGGAAGCTTGGAGCAGAGTCCTTGAGGCATTAGCTTTAGGTCTGCTTTCTTTAACGTTAGTAAGCATTTCAGGAAACGGAGGACCTCGCCTGGGCACCCTATTCCCTGCACGAACACCGAGCACCGGCAGGCTCCACTAGGCTGCTAAGAAACTTCCAGGCCCGGAATCCTTTCCCAGTCACTCAGTGTATGCTGAGTGTAGGGCAACACACTGCACTCTTCCCTGGGAGAGCTAGATTTCCTCAGCACTCCAACAGCTCCAGGAACTGTGTTCTCTCACGTCCTACATGTCATGCCAATCTGCCTCATTGCCCTAGGCTGAGCGGCACTGAGAAACCAAAACTGCTTTGCATTCCTTCTACAAAGTTATACCTTAGGACCCCATCCTTACAGGAGAAAATCAGCTTGCCTTGCTGCTGTAACCAAAGCACAGTTCTTCCTCTTACACTGCAGGGTTTTAGAAGAAGCTAAGCCCGATAGCCTAGCAAGAGCGCTCCTTGGGGGAGGCGTTTGGCTACACGCAGAACTCCGTGCCAAATAAACTTTATTCAAGGAAGGGACCAGTGTGTAGCTAGAGTGTCTACTTACTTGGTAGAAATCACATGGAGGTAGGCTACGTGTTCGCTGGAAACGGGGGCCTTATGGCACAAGCCTTGCTTTCCCATTTTGAGTGCTCCATTCATGCTGCCTTGAAGCTACCTAAATCACAGTTTAGGACGGGTCTCTAGTCACTGCAGGCAGGGCTCTGGGAAAGGAACAAGTGTTCTCTACATCAACAGGGTGCTTTCATAGCCTGGGTGGGAGCTCCTCCTGATACGCTCTAGAGCTAAAAGGAAACTTGACGTGAGTCCTTTCCTCAAGGTAAAGCCTTGAATAGCCCTGCCGAAGTGGAAGCTTGGAGCAGAGTCCTTGAGGCATTAGCTTTAGGTCTGCTTTCTTTAACGTTAGTAAGCATTTCAGGAAACGGAGGACCTCGCCTGGGCACCCTATTCCCTGCACGAACACCGAGCACCGGCAGGCTCCACTAGGCTGCTAAGAAACTTCCAGGCCCGGAATCCTTTCCCAGTCACTCAGTGTATGCTGAGTGTAGGGCAACACACTGCACTCTTCCCTGGGAGAGCTAGATTTCCTCAGCACTCCAACAGCTCCAGGAACTGTGTTCTCTCACGTCCTACATGTCATGCCAATCTGCCTCATTGCCCTAGGCTGAGCGGCACTGAGAAACCAAAACTGCTTCGCATTCCTTCCACAAAGTCATACATTAAGACCCCATCCTTACAGGAGAAATTCGGCTTGCGTTCCTGCTGTAAACAAAGCACAGTTCTTCCTCTTACACTGCAGGGTTTTAGAAGAAGCTAAGCCCGAGAGCCTAGCAAGAGCGCTCCTTGGGGGAGGCGGTTGGCTACACGCAGAACTCCGTGCCAAATAAACTTTATTCAAGGAAGGGACCAGTGTGTAGCTAGAGTGTATACTTGGTAGAAATCACAAGGAGGTAGGCTGCGTGTTCGCTGGAAACAGGGCCTTATGGCACAAGCCTTGCTTTCCCATTTTGAATGCTCCATTCATGCTGCCTTGAAGCTACCTAAATCACAGTTTTAGGACGGGTCTCTAGTCACTGCAGGCAGGGCTCTGGGAAAGGAACGAGTCTTCTCTACATCAACAGGGTGCTTTCATAGCCTGGGTGGGAGCTCCTCCTGATACGCTCTAGAGCTAAAAGGAAACTTGACGTGAGTCCTTTCCTCAAGGTAAAGCCTTGAATAGCCCTGCCGAAGTGGAAGCTTGGAGCAGAGTCCTTGAGGCATTAGCTTTAGGTCTGCTTTCTTTAACGTTAGTAAGCATTTCAGGAAACGGAGGACCTCGCCTGGGCACCCTATTCCCTGCACGAACACCGAGCACCGGCAGGCTCCACTAGGCTGCTAAGAAACTTCCAGGCCCGGAATCCTTTCCCAGTCACTCAGTGTATGCTGAGTGTAGGGCAACACACTGCACTCTTCCCTGGGAGAGCTAGATTTCCTCAGCACTCCAACAGCTCCAGGAACTGTGTTCTCTCACGTCCTACATGTCATGCCAATCTGCCTCATTGCCCTAGGCTGAGCGGCACTGAGAAACCAAAACTGCTTTGCATTCCTTCTACAAAGTTATACCTTAGGACCCCATCCTTACAGGAGAAAATCAGCTTGCCTTGCTGCTGTAACCAAAGCACAGTTCTTCCTCTTACACTGCAGGGTTTTAGAAGAAGCTAAGCCCGATAGCCTAGCAAGAGCGCTCCTTGGGGGAGGCGTTTGGCTACACGCAGAACTCCGTGCCAAATAAACTTTATTCAAGGAAGGGACCAGTGTGTAGCTAGAGTGTCTACTTACTTGGTAGAAATCACATGGAGGTAGGCTACGTGTTCGCTGGAAACGGGGGCCTTATGGCACAAGCCTTGCTTTCCCATTTTGAGTGCTCCATTCATGCTGCCTTGAAGCTACCTAAATCACAGTTTAGGACGGGTCTCTAGTCACTGCAGGCAGGGCTCTGGGAAAGGAACAAGTGTTCTCTACATCAACAGGGTGCTTTCATAGCCTGGGTGGGAGCTCCTCCTGATACGCTCTAGAGCTAAAAGGAAACTTGACGTGAGTCCTTTCCTCAAGGTAAAGCCTTGAATAGCCCTGCCGAAGTGGAAGCTTGGAGCAGAGTCCTTGAGGCATTAGCTTTAGGTCTGCTTTCTTTAACGTTAGTAAGCATTTCAGGAAACGGAGGACCTCGCCTGGGCACCCTATTCCCTGCACGAACACCGAGCACCGGCAGGCTCCACTAGGCTGCTAAGAAACTTCCAGGCCCGGAATCCTTTCCCAGTCACTCAGTGTATGCTGAGTGTAGGGCAACACACTGCACTCTTCCCTGGGAGAGCTAGATTTCCTCAGCACTCCAACAGCTCCAGGAACTGTGTTCTCTCACGTCCTACATGTCATGCAAATCTGCCTCATTGCCCTAGGCTGAGCGGCACTGAGAAACCAAAACTGCTTCGCATTCCTTCCACAAAGTCATACATTAAGACCCCATCCTTACAGGAGAAATTCGGCTTGCGTTCCTGCTGTAAACAAAGCACAGTTCTTCCTCTTACACTGCAGGGTTTTAGAAGAAGCTAAGCCCGAGAGCCTAGCAAGAGCGCTCCTTGGGGGAGGCGGTTGGCTACACGCAGAACTCCGTGCCAAATAAACTTTATTCAAGGAAGGGACCAGTGTGTAGCTAGAGTGTATACTTGGTAGAAATCACAAGGAGGTAGGCTGCGTGTTCGCTGGAAACAGGGCCTTATGGCACAAGCCTTGCTTTCCCATTTTGAATGCTCCATTCATGCTGCCTTGAAGCTACCTAAATAACAGTTTTAGGAGGGGTCTCTAGTCACTGCAGGCAGGGCTCTGGGAAAGGAACGAGTCTTCTCTACATCAACAGGGTGCTTTCATAGCCTGGGTGGGAGCTCCTCCTGATACGCTCTAGAGCTAAAAGGAAACTTGACGTGAGTCCTTTCCTCAAGGTAAAGCCTTGAATAGCGCTGCCGAAGTGGAAGCTTGGAGCAGAGTCCTTGAGGCATTAGCTTTAGGTCTGCTTTCTTTAACGTTAGTAAGCATTTCAGGAAACGGAGGACCTCGCCTGGGCACCCTATTCCCTGCACGAACACCGAGCACCGGCAGGCTCCACTAGGCTGCTAAGAAACTTCCAGGCCCGGAATCCTTTCCCAGTCACTCAGTGTATGCTGAGTGTAGGGCAACACACTGCACTCTTCCCTGGGAGAGCTAGATTTCCTCAGCACTCCAACAGCTCCAGGAACTGTGTTCTCTCACGTCCTACATGTCATGCCAATCTGCCTCATTGCCCTAGGCTGAGCGGCACTGAGAAACCAAAACTGCTTCGCATTCCTTCCACAAAGTCATACATTAAGACCGCATCCTTACAGGAGAAATTCGGCTTGCGTTCCTGCTGTAAACAAAGCACAGTTCTTCCTCTTACACTGCAGGGTTTTAGAAGAAGCTAAGCCCGAGAGCCTAGCAAGAGCGCTCCTTGGGGGAGGCGGTTGGCTACACGCAGAACTCCGTGCCAAATAAACTTTATTCAAGGAAGGGACCAGTGTGTAGCTAGAGTGTATACTTGGTAGAAATCACAAGGAGGTAGGCTGCGTGTTCGCTGGAAACAGGGCCTTATGGCACAAGCCTTGCTTTCCCATTTTGAATGCTCCATTCATGCTGCCTTGAAGCTACCTAAATAACAGTTTTAGGAGGGGTCTCTAGTCACTGCAGGCAGGGCTCTGGGAAAGGAACGAGTCTTCTCTACATCAACAGGGTGCTTTCATAGCCTGGGTGGGAGCTCCTCCTGATACGCTCTAGAGCTAAAAGGAAACTTGACGTGAGTCCTTTCCTCAAGGTAAAGCCTTGAATAGCCCTGCCGAAGTGGAAGCTTGGAGCAGAGTCCTTGAGGCATTAGCTTTAGGTCTGCTTTCTTTAACGTTAGTAAGCATTTCAGGAAACGGAGGACCTCGCCTGGGCACCCTATTCCCTGCACGAACACCGAGCACCGGCAGGCTCCACTATGCTGCTAAGAAACTTCCAGGCCCGGAATCCTTTCCCAGTCACTCAGTGTATGCTGAGTGTAGGGCAACACACTGCACTCTTCCCTGGGAGAGCTAGATTTCCTCAGCACTCCAACAGCTCCAGGAACTGTGTTCTCTCACGTCCTACATGTCATGCCAATCTGCCTCATTGCCCTAGGCTGAGCGGCACTGAGAAACCAAAACTGCTTTGCATTCCTTCTACAAAGTCATACCTTAGGACCCCATCCTTTCAGGAGAAAATCAGCTTGCCTTGCTGCTGTAACCAAAGCACAGTTCTTCCTCTTACACTGCAGGGTTTTAGAAGAAGCTAAGCCCGAGAGCCTAGCAAGAGCGCTCCTTGGGGGAGGCGTTTGGCTACACGCAGAACTCCGTGCCAAATAAACTTTATTCAAGGAAGGGACCAGTGTGTAGCTAGAGTGTCTACTTACTTGGTAGAAATCACATGGAGGTAGGCTACGTGTTCGCTGGAAACGGGGGCCTTATGGCACAAGCCTTGCTTTCCCATTTTGAGTGCTCCATTCATGCTGCCTTGAAGCTACCTAAATCACAGTTTAGGACGGGTCTCTAGTCACTGCAGGCAGGGCTCTGGGAAAGGAACAAGTGTTCTCTACATCAATAGGGTGCTTTCATAGCCTGGGTGGGAGCTCCTCCTGATACGCTCTAGAGCTAAAAGGAAACTTGACGTGAGTCCTTTCCTCAAGGTAAAGCCTTGAATAGCCCTGCCGAAGTGGAAGCTTGGAGCAGAGTCCTTGAGGCATTAGCTTTAGGTCTGCTTTCTTTAACGTTAGTAAGCATTTCAGGAAACGGAGGACCTCTCCTGGGCACCCTACTCCCTGCACGAACACCGAGCACCGGCAGGCTCCACTAGGCTGCTAAGAAACTTCCAGGCCCGGAATCCTTTCCCAGTCACTCAGTGTATGCTGAGTGTAGGGCAACACACTGCACTCTTCCCTGGGAGAGCTAGATTTCCTCAGCACTCCAACAGCTCCAGGAACTGTGTTCTCTCACGTCCTACATGTCATGCAAATCTGCCTCATTGCCCTAGGCTGAGCGGCACTGAGAAACCAAAACTGCTTTGCATTCCTTCCACAAAGTCATACATTAAGACCCCATCCTTACAGGAGAAATTCGGCTTGCGTTCCTGCTGTAAACAAAGCACAGTTCTTCCTCTTACACTGCAGGGTTTTAGAAGAAGCTAAGCCCGAGAGCCTAGCAAGAGCGCTCCTTGGGGGAGGCGGTTGGCTACACGCAGAACTCCGTGCCAAATAAACTTTATTCAAGGAAGGGACCAGTGTGTAGCTAGAGTGTATACTTGGTAGAAATCACAAGGAGGTAGGCTGCGTGTTCGCTGGAAACAGGGCCTTATGGCACAAGCCTTGCTTTCCCATTTTGAATGCTCCATTCATGCTGCCTTGAAGCTACCTAAATAACAGTTTTAGGACGGGTCTCTAGTCACTGCAGGCAGGGCTCTGGGAAAGGAACGAGTCTTCTCTACATCAACAGGGTGCTTTCATAGCCTGGGTGGGAGCTCCTCCTGATACGCTCTAGAGCTAAAAGGAAACTTGACGTGAGTCCTTTCCTCAAGGTAAAGCCTTGAATAGCCCTGCCGAAGTGGAAGCTTGGAGCAGAGTCCTTGAGGCATTAGCTTTAGGTCTGCTTTCTTTAACGTTAGTAAGCATTTCAGGAAACGGAGGACCTCGCCTGGGCACCCTATTCCCTGCACGAACACCGAGCACCGGCAGGCTCCACTAGGCTGCTAAGAAACTTCCAGGCCCGGAATCCTTTCCCAGTCACTCAGTGTATGCTGAGTGTAGGGCAACACACTGCACTCTTCCCTGGGAGAGCTAGATTTCCTCAGCACTCCAACAGCTCCAGGAACTGTGTTCTCTCACGTCCTACATGTCATGCCAATCTGCCTCATTGCCCTAGGCTGAGCGGCACTGAGAAACCAAAACTGCTTTGCATTCCTTCTACAAAGTTATACCTTAGGACCCCATCCTTACAGGAGAAAATCAGCTTGCCTTGCTGCTGTAACCAAAGCACAGTTCTTCCTCTTACACTGCAGGGTTTTAGAAGAAGCTAAGCCCGATAGCCTAGCAAGAGCGCTCCTTGGGGGAGGCGTTTGGCTACACGCAGAACTCCGTGCCAAATAAACTTTATTCAAGGAAGGGACCAGTGTGTAGCTAGAGTGTCTACTTACTTGGTAGAAATCACATGGAGGTAGGCTACGTGTTCGCTGGAAACGGGGGCCTTATGGCACAAGCCTTGCTTTCCCATTTTGAGTGCTCCATTCATGCTGCCTTGAAGCTACCTAAATCACAGTTTAGGACGGGTCTCTAGTCACTGCAGGCAGGGCTCTGGGAAAGGAACAAGTGTTCTCTACATCAACAGGGTGCTTTCATAGCCTGGGTGGGAGCTCCTCCTGATACGCTCTAGAGCTAAAAGGAAACTTGACGTGAGTCCTTTCCTCAAGGTAAAGCCTTGAATAGCCCTGCCGAAGTGGAAGCTTGGAGCAGAGTCCTTGAGGCATTAGCTTTAGGTCTGCTTTCTTTAACGTTAGTAAGCATTTCAGGAAACGGAGGACCTCGCCTGGGCACCCTATTCCCTGCACGAACACCGAGCACCGGCAGGCTCCACTAGGCTGCTAAGAAACTTCCAGGCCCGGAATCCTTTCCCAGTCACTCAGTGTATGCTGAGTGTAGGGCAACACACTGCACTCTTCCCTGGGAGAGCTAGATTTCCTCAGCACTCCAACAGCTCCAGGAACTGTGTTCTCTCACGTCCTACATGTCATGCAAATCTGCCTCATTGCCCTAGGCTGAGCGGCACTGAGAAACCAAAACTGCTTCGCATTCCTTCCACAAAGTCATACATTAAGACCCCATCCTTACAGGAGAAATTCGGCTTGCGTTCCTGCTGTAAACAAAGCACAGTTCTTCCTCTTACACTGCAGGGTTTTAGAAGAAGCTAAGCCCGAGAGCCTAGCAAGAGCGCTCCTTGGGGGAGGCGGTTGGCTACACGCAGAACTCCGTGCCAAATAAACTTTATTCAAGGAAGGGACCAGTGTGTAGCTAGAGTGTATACTTGGTAGAAATCACAAGGAGGTAGGCTGCGTGTTCGCTGGAAACAGGGCCTTATGGCACAAGCCTTGCTTTCCCATTTTGAATGCTCCATTCATGCTGCCTTGAAGCTACCTAAATAACAGTTTTAGGAGGGGTCTCTAGTCACTGCAGGCAGGGCTCTGGGAAAGGAACGAGTCTTCTCTACATCAACAGGGTGCTTACATAGCCTGGGTGGGAGCTCCTCCTGATACGCTCTAGAGCTAAAAGGAAACTTGACGTGAGTCCTTTCCTCAAGGTAAAGCCTTGAATAGCGCTGCCGAAGTGGAAGCTTGGAGCAGAGTCCTTGAGGCATTAGCTTTAGGTCTGCTTTCTTTAACGTTAGTAAGCATTTCAGGAAACGGAGGACCTCGCCTGGGCACCCTATTCCCTGCACGAACACCGAGCACCGGCAGGCTCCACTAGGCTGCTAAGAAACTTCCAGGCCCGGAATCCTTTCCCAGTCACTCAGTGTATGCTGAGTGTAGGGCAACACACTGCACTCTTCCCTGGGAGAGCTAGATTTCCTCAGCACTCCAACAGCTCCAGGAACTGTGTTCTCTCACGTCCTACATGTCATGCCAATCTGCCTCATTGCCCTAGGCTGAGCGGCACTGAGAAACCAAAACTGCTTCGCATTCCTTCCACAAAGTCATACATTAAGACCGCATCCTTACAGGAGAAATTCGGCTTGCGTTCCTGCTGTAAACAAAGCACAGTTCTTCCTCTTACACTGCAGGGTTTTAGAAGAAGCTAAGCCCGAGAGCCTAGCAAGAGCGCTCCTTGGGGGAGGCGGTTGGCTACACGCAGAACTCCGTGCCAAATAAACTTTATTCAAGGAAGGGACCAGTGTGTAGCTAGAGTGTATACTTGGTAGAAATCACAAGGAGGTAGGCTGCGTGTTCGCTGGAAACACGGCCTTATGGCACAAGCCTTGCTTTCCCATTTTGAATGCTCCATTCATGCTGCCTTGAAGCTACCTAAATAACAGTTTTAGGAGGGGTCTCTAGTCACTGCAGGCAGGGCTCTGGGAAAGGAACGAGTCTTCTCTACATCAACAGGGTGCTTTCATAGCCTGGGTGGGAGCTCCTCCTGATACGCTCTAGAGCTAAAAGGAAACTTGACGTGAGTCCTTTCCTCAAGGTAAAGCCTTGAATAGCCCTGCCGAAGTGGAAGCTTGGAGCAGAGTCCTTGAGGCATTAGCTTTAGGTCTGCTTTCTTTAACGTTAGTAAGCATTTCAGGAAACGGAGGACCTCGCCTGGGCACCCTATTCCCTGCACGAACACCGAGCACCGGCAGGCTCCACTATGCTGCTAAGAAACTTCCAGGCCCGGAATCCTTTCCCAGTCACTCAGTGTATGCTGAGTGTAGGGCAACACACTGCACTCTTCCCTGGGAGAGCTAGATTTCCTCAGCACTCCAACAGCTCCAGGAACTGTGTTCTCTCACGTCCTACATGTCATGCCAATCTGCCTCATTGCCCTAGGCTGAGCGGCACTGAGAAACCAAAACTGCTTTGCATTCCTTCTACAAAGTCATACCTTAGGACCCCATCCTTTCAGGAGAAAATCAGCTTGCCTTGCTGCTGTAACCAAAGCACAGTTCTTCCTCTTACACTGCAGGGTTTTAGAAGAAGCTAAGCCCGATAGCCTAGCAAGAGCGCTCCTTGGGGGAGGCGTTTGGCTACACGCAGAACTCCGTGCCAAATAAACTTTATTCAAGGAAGGGACCAGTGTGTAGCTAGAGTGTCTACTTACTTGGTAGAAATCACATGGAGGTAGGCTACGTGTTCGCTGGAAACGGGGGCCTTATGGCACAAGCCTTGCTTTCCCATTTTGAGTGCTCCATTCATGCTGCCTTGAAGCTACCTAAATCACAGTTTAGGACGGGTCTCTAGTCACTGCAGGCAGGGCTCTGGGAAAGGAACAAGTGTTCTCTACATCAATAGGGTGCTTTCATAGCCTGGGTGGGAGCTCCTCCTGATACGCTCTAGAGCTAAAAGGAAACTTGACGTGAGTCCTTTCCTCAAGGTAAAGCCTTGAATAGCCCTGCCGAAGTGGAAGCTTGGAGCAGAGTCCTTGAGGCATTAGCTTTAGGTCTGCTTTCTTTAACGTTAGTAAGCATTTCAGGAAACGGAGGACCTCGCCTGGGCACCCTATTCCCTGCACGAACACCGAGCACCGGCAGGCTCCACTAGGCTGCTAAGAAACTTCCAGGCCCGGAATCCTTTCCCAGTCACTCAGTGTATGCTGAGTGTAGGGCAACACACTGCACTCTTCCCTGGGAGAGCTAGATTTCCTCAGCACTCCAACAGCTCCAGGAACTGTGTTCTCTCACGTCCTACATGTCATGCAAATCTGCCTCATTGCCCTAGGCTGAGCGGCACTGAGAAACCAAAACTGCTTCGCATTCCTTCCACAAAGTCATACATTAAGACCGCATCCTTACCGGAGAAATTCGGCTTGCGTTCCTGCTGTAAACAAAGCACAGTTCTTCCTCTTACACTGCAGGGTTTTAGAAGAAGCTAAGCCCGAGAGCCTAGCAAGAGCGCTCCTTGGGGGAGGCGGTTGGCTACACGCAGAACTCCGTGCCAAATAAACTTTATTCAAGGAAGGGACCAGTGTGTAGCTAGAGTGTATACTTGGTAGAAATCACAAGGAGGTAGGCTGCGTGTTCGCTGGAAACAGGGCCTTATGGCACAAGCCTTGCTTTCCCATTTTGAATGCTCCATTCATGCTGCCTTGAAGCTACCTAAATAACAGTTTTAGGAGGGGTCTCTAGTCACTGCAGGCAGGGCTCTGGGAAAGGAACGAGTCTTCTCTACATCAACAGGGTGCTTTCATAGCCTGGGTGGGAGCTCCTCCTGATACGCTCTAGAGCTAAAAGGAAACTTGACGTGAGTCCTTTCCTCAAGGTAAAGCCTTGAATAGCGCTGCCGAAGTGGAAGCTTGGAGCAGAGTCCTTGAGGCATTAGCTTTAGGTCTGCTTTCTTTAACGTTAGTAAGCATTTCAGGAAACGGAGGACCTCGCCTGGGCACCCTATTCCCTGCACGAACACCGAGCACCGGCAGGCTCCACTAGGCTGCTAAGAAACTTCCAGGCCCGGAATCCTTTCCCAGTCACTCAGTGTATGCTGAGTGTAGGGCAACACACTGCACTCTTCCCTGGGAGAGCTAGATTTCCTCAGCACTCCAACAGCTCCAGGAACTGTGTTCTCTCACGTCCTACATGTCATGCCAATCTGCCTCATTGCCCTAGGCTGAGCGGCACTGAGAAACCAAAACTGCTTCGCATTCCTTCCACAAAGTCATACATTAAGACCGCATCCTTACAGGAGAAATTCGGCTTGCGTTCCTGCTGTAAACAAAGCACAGTTCTTCCTCTTACACTGCAGGGTTTTAGAAGAAGCTAAGCCCGAGAGCCTAGCAAGAGCGCTCCTTGGGGGAGGCGGTTGGCTACACGCAGAACTCCGTGCCAAATAAACTTTATTCAAGGAAGGGACCAGTGTGTAGCTAGAGTGTATACTTGGTAGAAATCACAAGGAGGTAGGCTGCGTGTTCGCTGGAAACAGGGCCTTATGGCACAAGCCTTGCTTTCCCATTTTGAATGCTCCATTCATGCTGCCTTGAAGCTACCTAAATAACAGTTTTAGGAGGGGTCTCTAGTCACTGCAGGCAGGGCTCTGGGAAAGGAACGAGTCTTCTCTACATCAACAGGGTGCTTTCATAGCCTGGGTGGGAGCTCCTCCTGATACGCTCTAGAGCTAAAAGGAAACTTGACGTGAGTCCTTTCCTCAAGGTAAAGCCTTGAATAGCCCTGCCGAAGTGGAAGCTTGGAGCAGAGTCCTTGAGGCATTAGCTTTAGGTCTGCTTTCTTTAACGTTAGTAAGCATTTCAGGAAACGGAGGACCTCTCCTGGGCACCCTATTCCCTGCACGAACACCGAGCACCGGCAGGCTCCACTATGCTGCTAAGAAACTTCCAGGCCCGGAATCCTTTCCCAGTCACTCAGTGTATGCTGAGTGTAGGGCAACACACTGCACTCTTCCCTGGGAGAGCTAGATTTCCTCAGCACTCCAACAGCTCCAGGAACTGTGTTCTCTCACGTCCTACATGTCATGCCAATCTGCCTCATTGCCCTAGGCTGAGAGGCACTGAGAAACCAAAACTGCTTTGCATTCCTTCTACAAAGTCATACCTTAGGACCCCATCCTTTCAGGAGAAAATCAGCTTGCCTTGCTGCTGTAACCAAAGCACAGTTCTTCCTCTTACACTGCAGGGTTTTAGAAGAAGCTAAGCCCGATAGCCTAGCAAGAGCGCTCCTTGGGGGAGGCGTTTGGCTACACGCAGAACTCCGTGCCAAATAAACTTTATTCAAGGAAGGGACCAGTGTGTAGCTAGAGTGTCTACTTACTTGGTAGAAATCACATGGAGGTAGGCTACGTGTTCGCTGGAAACGGGGGCCTTATGGCACAAGCCTTGCTTTCCCATTTTGAGTGCTCCATTCATGCTGCCTTGAAGCTACCTAAATCACAGTTTAGGACGGGTCTCTAGTCACTGCAGGCAGGGCTCTGGGAAAGGAACAAGTGTTCTCTACATCAACAGGGTGCTTTCATAGCCTGGGTGGGAGCTCCTCCTGATACGCTCTAGAGCTAAAAGGAAACTTGACGTGAGTCCTTTCCTCAAGGTAAAGCCTTGAATAGCCCTGCCGAAGTGGAAGCTTGGAGCAGAGTCCTTGAGGCATTAGCTTTAGGTCTGCTTTCTTTAACGTTAGTAAGCATTTCAGGAAACGGAGGACCTCGCCTGGGCACCCTACTCCCTGCACGAACACCGAGCACCGGCAGGCTCCACTAGGCTGCTAAGAAACTTCCAGGCCCGGAATCCTTTCCCAGTCACTCAGTGTATGCTGAGTGTAGGGCAACACACTGCACTCTTCCCTGGGAGAGCTAGATTTCCTCAGCACTCCAACAGCTCCAGGAACTGTGTTCTCTCACGTCCTACATGTCATGCAAATCTGCCTCATTGCCCTAGGCTGAGCGGCACTGAGAAACCAAAACTGCTTCGCATTCCTTCCACAAAGTCATACATTAAGACCCCATCCTTACAGGAGAAATTCGGCTTGCGTTCCTGCTGTAAACAAAGCACAGTTCTTCCTCTTACACTGCAGGGTTTTAGAAGAAGCTAAGCCCGAGAGCCTAGCAAGAGCGTTCCTTGGGGGAGGCGGTTGGCTACACGCAGAACTCCGTGCCAAATAAACTTTATTCAAGGAAGGGACCAGTGTGTAGCTAGAGTGTATACTTGGTAGAAATCACAAGGAGGTAGGCTGCGTGTTCGCTGGAAACAGGGCCTTATGGCACAAGCCTTGCTTTCCCATTTTGAATGCTCCATTCATGCTGCCTTGAAGCTACCTAAATAACAGTTTTAGGACGGGTCTCTAGTCACTGCAGGCAGGGCTCTGGGAAAGGAACGAGTCTTCTCTACATCAACAGGGTGCTTTCATAGCCTGGGTGGGAGCTCCTCCTGATACGCTCTAGAGCTAAAAGGAAACTTGACGTGAGTCCTTTCCTCAAGGTAAAGCCTTGAATAGCCCTGCCGAAGTGGAAGCTTGGAGCAGAGTCCTTGAGGCATTAGCTTTAGGTCTGCTTTCTTTAACGTTAGTAAGCATTTCAGGAAACGGAGGACCTCGCCTGGGCACCCTATTCCCTGCACGAACACCGAGCACCGGCAGGCTCCACTAGGCTGCTAAGAAACTTCCAGGCCCGGAATCCTTTCCCAGTCACTCAGTGTATGCTGAGTGTAGGGCAACACACTGCACTCTTCCCTGGGAGAGCTAGATTTCCTCAGCACTCCAACAGCTCCAGGAACTGTGTTCTCTCACGTCCTACATGTCATGCCAATCTGCCTCATTGCCCTAGGCTGAGCGGCACTGAGAAACCAAAACTGCTTTGCATTCCTTCTACAAAGTCATACCTTAGGACCCCATCCTTACAGGAGAAAATCAGCTTGCCTTGCTGCTGTAACCAAAGCACAGTTCTTCCTCTTACACTGCAGGGTTTTAGAAGAAGCTAAGCCCGATAGCCTAGCAAGAGCGCTCCTTGGGGGAGGCGTTTGGCTACACGCAGAACTCCGTGCCAAATAAACTTTATTCAAGGAAGGGACCAGTGTGTAGCTAGAGTGTCTACTTACTTGGTAGAAATCACATGGAGGTAGGCTACGTGTTCGCTGGAAACGGGGGCCTTATGGCACAAGCCTTGCTTTCCCATTTTGAGTGCTCCATTCATGCTGCCTTGAAGCTACCTAAATCACAGTTTAGGACGGGTCTCTAGTCACTGCAGGCAGGGCTCTGGGAAAGGAACAAGTGTTCTCTACATCAACAGGGTGCTTTCATAGCCTGGGTGGGAGCTCCTCCTGATACGCTCTAGAGCTAAAAGGAAACTTGACGTGAGTCCTTTCCTCAAGGTAAAGCCTTGAATAGCCCTGCCGAAGTGGAAGCTTGGAGCAGAGTCCTTGAGGCATTAGCTTTAGGTCTGCTTTCTTTAACGTTAGTAAGCATTTCAGGAAACGGAGGACCTCGCCTGGGCACCCTATTCCCTGCACGAACACCGAGCACCGGCAGGCTCCACTAGGCTGCTAAGAAACTTCCAGGCCCGGAATCCTTTCCCAGTCACTCAGTGTATGCTGAGTGTAGGGCAACACACTGCACTCTTCCCTGGGAGAGCTAGATTTCCTCAGCACTCCAACAGCTCCAGGAACTGTGTTCTCTCACGTCCTACATGTCATGCAAATCTGCCTCATTGCCCTAGGCTGAGCGGCACTGAGAAACCAAAACTGCTTCGCATTCCTTCCACAAAGTCATACATTAAGACCCCATCCTTACAGGAGAAATTCGGCTTGCGTTCCTGCTGTAAACAAAGCACAGTTCTTCCTCTTACACTGCAGGGTTTTAGAAGAAGCTAAGCCCGAGAGCCTAGCAAGAGCGCTCCTTGGGGGAGGCGGTTGGCTACACGCAGAACTCCGTGCCAAATAAACTTTATTCAAGGAAGGGACCAGTGTGTAGCTAGAGTGTATACTTGGTAGAAATCACAAGGAGGTAGGCTGCGTGTTCGCTGGAAACAGGGCCTTATGGCACAAGCCTTGCTTTCCCATTTTGAATGCTCCATTCATGCTGCCTTGAAGCTACCTAAATAACAGTTTTAGGAGGGGTCTCTAGTCACTGCAGGCAGGGCTCTGGGAAAGGAACGAGTCTTCTCTACATCAACAGGGTGCTTTCATAGCCTGGGTGGGAGCTCCTCCTGATACGCTCTAGAGCTAAAAGGAAACTTGACGTGAGTCCTTTCCTCAAGGTAAAGCCTTGAATAGCCCTGCCGAAGTGGAAGCTTGGAGCAGAGTCCTTGAGGCATTAGCTTTAGGTCTGCTTTCTTTAACGTTAGTAAGCATTTCAGGAAACGGAGGACCTCTCCTGGGCACCCTATTCCCTGCACGAACACCGAGCACCGGCAGGCTCCACTATGCTGCTAAGAAACTTCCAGGCCCGGAATCCTTTCCCAGTCACTCAGTGTATGCTGAGTGTAGGGCAACACACTGCACTCTTCCCTGGGAGAGCTAGATTTCCTCAGCACTCCAACAGCTCCAGGAACTGTGTTCTCTCACGTCCTACATGTCATGCCAATCTGCCTCATTGCCCTAGGCTGAGCGGCACTGAGAAACCAAAACTGCTTTGCATTCCTTCTACAAAGTCATACCTTAGGACCCCATCCTTTCAGGAGAAAATCAGCTTGCCTTGCTGCTGTAACCAAAGCACAGTTCTTCCTCTTACACTGCAGGGTTTTAGAAGAAGCTAAGCCCGATAGCCTAGCAAGAGCGCTCCTTGGGGGAGGCGTTTGGCTACACGCAGAACTCCGTGCCAAATAAACTTTATTCAAGGAAGGGACCAGTGTGTAGCTAGAGTGTCTACTTACTTGGTAGAAATCACATGGAGGTAGGCTACGTGTTCGCTGGAAACGGGGGCCTTATGGCACAAGCCTTGCTTTCCCATTTTGAGTGCTCCATTCATGCTGCCTTGAAGTTACCTAAATAACAGTTTAGGACGGGTCTCTAGTCACTGCAGGCAGGGCTCTGGGAAAGGAACAAGTGTTCTCTACATCAACAGGGTGCTTTCATAGCCTGGGTGGGAGCTCCTCCTGATACGCTCTAGAGCTAAAAGGAAACTTGACGTGAGTCCTTTCCTCAAGGTAAAGCCTTGAATAGCCCTGCCGAAGTGGAAGCTTGGAGCAGAGTCCTTGAGGCATTAGCTTTAGGTCTGCTTTCTTTAACGTTAGTAAGCATTTCAGGAAACGGAGGACCTCGCCTGGGCACCCTACTCCCTGCACGAACACCGAGCACCGGCAGGCTCCACTAGGCTGCTAAGAAACTTCCAGGCCCGGAATCCTTTCCCAGTCACTCAGTGTATGCTGAGTGTAGGGCAACACACTGCACTCTTCCCTGGGAGAGCTAGATTTCCTCAGCACTCCAACAGCTCCAGGAACTGTGTTCTCTCACGTCCTACATGTCATGCCAATCTGCCTCATTGCCCTAGGCTGAGCGGCACTGAGAAACCAAAACTGCTTTGCATTCCTTCTACAAAGTCATACCTTAGGACCCCATCCTTACAGGAGAAAATCAGCTTGCCTTGCTGCTGTAACCAAAGCACAGTTCTTCCTCTTACACTGCAGGGTTTTAGAAGAAGCTAAGCCCGATAGCCTAGCAAGAGCGCTCCTTGGGGGAGGCGTTTGGCTACACGCAGAACTCCGTGCCAAATAAACTTTATTCAAGGAAGGGACCAGTGTGTAGCTAGAGTGTCTACTTACTTGGTAGAAATCACATGGAGGTAGGCTACGTGTTCGCTGGAAACGGGGCCTTATGGCACAAGCCTTGCTTTCCCATTTTGAGTGCTCCATTCATGCTGCCTTGAAGCTACCTAAATCACAGTTTAGGACGGGTCTCTAGTCACTGCAGGCAGGGCTCTGGGAAAGGAACAAGTGTTCTCTACATCAACAGGGTGCTTTCATAGCCTGGGTGGGAGCTCCTCCTGATACGCTCTAGAGCTAAAAGGAAACTTGACGTGAGTCCTTTCCTCAAGGTAAAGCCTTGAATAGCCCTGCCGAAGTGGAAGCTTGGAGCAGAGTCCTTGAGGCATTAGCTTTAGGTCTGCTTTCTTTAACGTTAGTAAGCATTTCAGGAAACGGAGGACCTCGCCTGGGCACCCTATTCCCTGCACGAACACCGAGCACCGGCAGGCTCCACTAGGCTGCTAAGAAACTTCCAGGCCCGGAATCCTTTCCCAGTCACTCAGTGTATGCTGAGTGTAGGGCAACACACTGCACTCTTCCCTGGGAGAGCTAGATTTCCTCAGCACTCCAACAGCTCCAGGAACTGTGTTCTCTCACGTCCTACATGTCATGCCAATCTGCCTCATTGCCCTAGGCTGAGCGGCACTGAGAAACCAAAACTGCTTCGCATTCCTTCCACAAAGTCATACATTAAGACCCCATCCTTACAGGAGAAATTCGGCTTGCGTTCCTGCTGTAAACAAAGCACAGTTCTTCCTCTTACACTGCAGGGTTTTAGAAGAAGCTAAGCCCGAGAGCCTAGCAAGAGCGCTCCTTGGGGGAGGCGGTTGGCTACACGCAGAACTCCGTGCCAAATAAACTTTATTCAAGGAAGGGACCAGTGTGTAGCTAGAGTGTATACTTGGTAGAAATCACAAGGAGGTAGGCTGCGTGTTCGCTGGAAACAGGGCCTTATGGCACAAGCCTTGCTTTCCCATTTTGAATGCTCCATTCATGCTGCCTTGAAGCTACCTAAATAACAGTTTTAGGAGGGGTCTCTAGTCACTGCAGGCAGGGCTCTGGGAAAGGAACGAGTCTTCTCTACATCAACAGGGTGCTTTCATAGCCTGGGTGGGAGCTCCTCCTGATACGCTCTAGAGCTAAAAGGAAACTTGACGTGAGTCCTTTCCTCAAGGTAAAGCCTTGAATAGCCCTGCCGAAGTGGAAGCTTGGAGCAGAGTCCTTGAGGCATTAGCTTTAGGTCTGCTTTCTTTAACGTTAGTAAGCATTTCAGGAAACGGAGGACCTCGCCTGGGCACCCTATTCCCTGCACGAACACCGAGCACCGGCAGGCTCCACTATGCTGCTAAGAAACTTCCAGGCCCGGAATCCTTTCCCAGTCACTCAGTGTATGCTGAGTGTAGGGCAACACACTGCACTCTTCCCTGGGAGAGCTAGATTTCCTCAGCACTCCAACAGCTCCAGGAACTGTGTTCTCTCACGTCCTACATGTCATGCCAATCTGCCTCATTGCCCTAGGCTGAGCGGCACTGAGAAACCAAAACTGCTTTGCATTCCTTCTACAAAGTCATACCTTAGGACCCCATCCTTTCAGGAGAAAATCAGCTTGCCTTGCTGCTGTAACCAAAGCACAGTTCTTCCTCTTACACTGCAGGGTTTTAGAAGAAGCTAAGCCCGATAGCCTAGCAAGAGCGCTCCTTGGGGGAGGCGTTTGGCTACACGCAGAACTCCGTGCCAAATAAACTTTATTCAAGGAAGGGACCAGTGTGTAGCTAGAGTGTCTACTTACTTGGTAGAAATCACATGGAGGTAGGCTACGTGTTCGCTGGAAACGGGGGCCTTATGGCACAAGCCTTGCTTTCCCATTTTGAGTGCTCCATTCATGCTGCCTTGAAGCTACCTAAATCACAGTTTAGGACGGGTCTCTAGTCACTGCAGGCAGGGCTCTGGGAAAGGAACAAGTGTTCTCTACATCAACAGGGTGCTTTCATAGCCTGGGTGGGAGCTCCTCCTGATACGCTCTAGAGCTAAAAGGAAACTTGACGTGAGTCCTTTCCTCAAGGTAAAGCCTTGAATAGCCCTGCCGAAGTGGAAGCTTGGAGCAGAGTCCTTGAGGCATTAGCTTTAGGTCTGCTTTCTTTAACGTTAGTAAGCATTTCAGGAAACGGAGGACCTCGCCTGGGCACCCTATTCCCTGCACGAACACCGAGCACCGGCAGGCTCCACTAGGCTGCTAAGAAACTTCCAGGCCCGGAATCCTTTCCCAGTCACTCAGTGTATGCTGAGTGTAGGGCAACACACTGCACTCTTCCCTGGGAGAGCTAGATTTCCTCAGCACTCCAACAGCTCCAGGAACTGTGTTCTCTCACGTCCTACATGTCATGCAAATCTGCCTCATTGCCCTAGGCTGAGCGGCACTGAGAAACCAAAACTGCTTCGCATTCCTTCCACAAAGTCATACATTAAGACCCCATCCTTACAGGAGAAATTCGGCTTGCGTTCCTGCTGTAAACAAAGCACAGTTCTTCCTCTTACACTGCAGGGTTTTAGAAGAAGCTAAGCCCGAGAGCCTAGCAAGAGCGCTCCTTGGGGGAGGCGGTTGGCTACACGCAGAACTCCGTGCCAAATAAACTTTATTCAAGGAAGGGACCAGTGTGTAGCTAGAGTGTATACTTGGTAGAAATCACAAGGAGGTAGGCTGCGTGTTCGCTGGAAACAGGGCCTTATGGCACAAGCCTTGCTTTCCCATTTTGAATGCTCCATTCATGCTGCCTTGAAGCTACCTAAATAACAGTTTTAGGAGGGGTCTCTAGTCACTGCAGGCAGGGCTCTGGGAAAGGAACGAGTCTTCTCTACATCAACAGGGTGCTTTCATAGCCTGGGTGGGAGCTCCTCCTGATACGCTCTAGAGCTAAAAGGAAACTTGACGTGAGTCCTTTCCTCAAGGTAAAGCCTTGAATAGCCCTGCCGAAGTGGAAGCTTGGAGCAGAGTCCTTGAGGCATTAGCTTTAGGTCTGCTTTCTTTAACGTTAGTAAGCATTTCAGGAAACGGAGGACCTCTCCTGGGCACCCTATTCCCTGCACGAACACCGAGCACCGGCAGGCTCCACTATGCTGCTAAGAAACTTCCAGGCCCGGAATCCTTTCCCAGTCACTCAGTGTATGCTGAGTGTAGGGCAACACACTGCACTCTTCCCTGGGAGAGCTAGATTTCCTCAGCACTCCAACAGTTCCAGGAACTGTGTTCTCTCACGTCCTACATGTCATGCCAATCTGCCTCATTGCCCTAGGCTGAGCGGCACTGAGAAACCAAAACTGCTTTGCATTCCTTCTACAAAGTCATACCTTAGGACCCCATCCTTTCAGGAGAAAATCAGCTTGCCTTGCTGCTGTAACCAAAGCACAGTTCTTCCTCTTACACTGCAGGGTTTTAGAAGAAGCTAAGCCCGATAGCCTAGCAAGAGCGCTCCTTGGGGGAGGCGTTTGGCTACACGCAGAACTCCGTGCCAAATAAACTTTATTCAAGGAAGGGACCAGTGTGTAGCTAGAGTGTCTACTTACTTGGTAGAAATCACATGGAGGTAGGCTACGTGTTCGCTGGAAACGGGGGCCTTATGGCACAAGCCTTGCTTTCCCATTTTGAGTGCTCCATTCATGCTGCCTTGAAGCTACCTAAATCACAGTTTAGGACGGGTCTCTAGTCACTGCAGGCAGGGCTCTGGGAAAGGAACAAGTGTTCTCTACATCAACAGGGTGCTTTCATAGCCTGGGTGGGAGCTCCTCCTGATACGCTCTAGAGCTAAAAGGAAACTTGACGTGAGTCCTTTCCTCAAGGTAAAGCCTTGAATAGCCCTGCCGAAGTGGAAGCTTGGAGCAGAGTCCTTGAGGCATTAGCTTTAGGTCTGCTTTCTTTAACGTTAGTAAGCATTTCAGGAAACGGAGGACCTCGCCTGGGCACCCTACTCCCTGCACGAACACCGAGCACCGGCAGGCTCCACTAGGCTGCTAAGAAACTTCCAGGCCCGGAATCCTTTCCCAGTCACTCAGTGTATGCTGAGTGTAGGGCAACACACTGCACTCTTCCCTGGGAGAGCTAGATTTCCTCAGCACTCCAACAGCTCCAGGAACTGTGTTCTCTCACGTCCTACATGTCATGCCAATCTGCCTCATTGCCCTAGGCTGAGCGGCACTGAGAAACCAAAACTGCTTTGCATTCCTTCTACAAAGTCATACCTTAGGACCCCATCCTTACAGGAGAAAATCAGCTTGCCTTGCTGCTGTAACCAAAGCACAGTTCTTCCTCTTACACTGCAGGGTTTTAGAAGAAGCTAAGCCCGATAGCCTAGCAAGAGCGCTCCTTGGGGGAGGCGTTTGGCTACACGCAGAACTCCGTGCCAAATAAACTTTATTCAAGGAAGGGACCAGTGTGTAGCTAGAGTGTCTACTTACTTGGTAGAAATCACATGGAGGTAGGCTACGTGTTCGCTGGAAACGGGGGCCTTATGGCACAAGCCTTGCTTTCCCATTTTGAGTGCTCCATTCATGCTGCCTTGAAGCTACCTAAATCACAGTTTAGGACGGGTCTCTAGTCACTGCAGGCAGGGCTCTGGGAAAGGAACAAGTGTTCTCTACATCAACAGGGTGCTTTCATAGCCTGGGTGGGAGCTCCTCCTGATACGCTCTAGAGCTAAAAGGAAACTTGACGTGAGTCCTTTCCTCAAGGTAAAGCCTTGAATAGCCCTGCCGAAGTGGAAGCTTGGAGCAGAGTCCTTGAGGCATTAGCTTTAGGTCTGCTTTCTTTAACGTTAGTAAGCATTTCAGGAAACGGAGGACCTCGCCTGGGCACCCTACTCCCTGCACGAACACCGAGCACCGGCAGGCTCCACTAGGCTGCTAAGAAACTTCCAGGCCCGGAATCCTTTCCCAGTCACTCAGTGTATGCTGAGTGTAGGGCAACACACTGCACTCTTCCCTGGGAGAGCTAGATTTCCTCAGCACTCCAACAGCTCCAGGAACTGTGTTCTCTCACGTCCTACATGTCATGCAAATCTGCCTCATTGCCCTAGGCTGAGCGGCACTGAGAAACCAAAACTGCTTTGCATTCCTTCCACAAAGTCATACATTAAGACCCCATCCTTACAGGAGAAATTCGGCTTGCGTTCCTGCTGTAAACAAAGCACAGTTCTTCCTCTTACACTGCAGGGTTTTAGAAGAAGCTAAGCCCGAGAGCCTAGCAAGAGCGTTCCTTGGGGGAGGCGGTTGGCTACACGCAGAACTCCGTGCCAAATAAACTTTATTCAAGGAAGGGACCAGTGTGTAGCTAGAGTGTATACTTGGTAGAAATCACAAGGAGGTAGGCTGCGTGTTCGCTGGAAACAGGGCCTTATGGCACAAGCCTTGCTTTCCCATTTTGAATGCTCCATTCATGCTGCCTTGAAGCTACCTAAATAACAGTTTTAGGAGGGGTCTCTAGTCACTGCAGGCAGGGCTCTGGGAAAGGAACGAGTCTTCTCTACATCAACAGGGTGCTTTCATAGCCTGGGTGGGAGCTCCTCCTGATACGCTCTAGAGCTAAAAGGAAACTTGACGTGAGTCCTTTCCTCAAGGTAAAGCCTTGAATAGCCCTGCCGAAGTGGAAGCTTGGAGCAGAGTCCTTGAGGCATTAGCTTTAGGTCTGCTTTCTTTAACGTTAGTAAGCATTTCAGGAAACGGAGGACCTCGCCTGGGCACCCTATTCCCTGCACGAACACCGAGCACCGGCAGGCTCCACTATGCTGCTAAGAAACTTCCAGGCCCGGAATCCTTTCCCAGTCACTCAGTGTATGCTGAGTGTAGGGCAACACACTGCACTCTTCCCTGGGAGAGCTAGATTTCCTCAGCACTCCAACAGCTCCAGGAACTGTGTTCTCTCACGTCCTACATGTCATGCCAATCTGCCTCATTGCCCTAGGCTGAGCGGCACTGAGAAACCAAAACTGCTTTGCATTCCTTCTACAAAGTCATACCTTAGGACCCCATCCTTTCAGGAGAAAATCAGCTTGCCTTGCTGCTGTAACCAAAGCACAGTTCTTCCTCTTACACTGCAGGGTTTTAGAAGAAGCTAAGCCCGATAGCCTAGCAAGAGCGCTCCTTGGGGGAGGCGTTTGGCTACACGCAGAACTCCGTGCCAAATAAACTTTATTCAAGGAAGGGACCAGTGTGTAGCTAGAGTGTCTACTTACTTGGTAGAAATCACATGGAGGTAGGCTACGTGTTCGCTGGAAACGGGGGCCTTATGGCACAAGCCTTGCTTTCCCATTTTGAGTGCTCCATTCATGCTGCCTTGAAGCTACCTAAATCACAGTTTAGGACGGGTCTCTAGTCACTGCAGGCAGGGCTCTGGGAAAGGAACAAGTGTTCTCTACATCAACAGGGTGCTTTCATAGCCTGGGTGGGAGCTCCTCCTGATACGCTCTAGAGCTAAAAGGAAACTTGACGTGAGTCCTTTCCTCAAGGTAAAGCCTTGAATAGCCCTGCCGAAGTGGAAGCTTGGAGCAGAGTCCTTGAGGCATTAGCTTTAGGTCTGCTTTCTTTAACGTTAGTAAGCATTTCAGGAAACGGAGGACCTCGCCTGGGCACCCTATTCCCTGCACGAACACCGAGCACCGGCAGGCTCCACTAGGCTGCTAAGAAACTTCCAGGCCCGGAATCCTTTCCCAGTCACTCAGTGTATGCTGAGTGTAGGGCAACACACTGCACTCTTCCCTGGGAGAGCTAGATTTCCTCAGCACTCCAACAGCTCCAGGAACTGTGTTCTCTCACGTCCTACATGTCATGCAAATCTGCCTCATTGCCCTAGGCTGAGCGGCACTGAGAAACCAAAACTGCTTCGCATTCCTTCCACAAAGTCATACATTAAGACCCCATCCTTACAGGAGAAATTCGGCTTGCGTTCCTGCTGTAAACAAAGCACAGTTCTTCCTCTTACACTGCAGGGTTTTAGAAGAAGCTAAGCCCGAGAGCCTAGCAAGAGCGCTCCTTGGGGGAGGCGGTTGGCTACACGCAGAACTCCGTGCCAAATAAACTTTATTCAAGGAAGGGACCAGTGTGTAGCTAGAGTGTATACTTGGTAGAAATCACAAGGAGGTAGGCTGCGTGTTCGCTGGAAACAGGGCCTTATGGCACAAGCCTTGCTTTCCCATTTTGAATGCTCCATTCATGCTGCCTTGAAGCTACCTAAATAACAGTTTTAGGACGGGTCTCTAGTCACTGCAGGCAGGGCTCTGGGAAAGGAACGAGTCTTCTCTACATCAACAGGGTGCTTTCATAGCCTGGGTGGGAGCTCCTCCTGATACGCTCTAGAGCTAAAAGGAAACTTGACGTGAGTCCTTTCCTCAAGGTAAAGCCTTGAATAGCCCTGCCGAAGTGGAAGCTTGGAGCAGAGTCCTTGAGGCATTAGCTTTAGGTCTGCTTTCTTTAACGTTAGTAAGCATTTCAGGAAACGGAGGACCTCTCCTGGGCACCCTATTCCCTGCACGAACACCGAGCACCGGCAGGCTCCACTATGCTGCTAAGAAACTTCCAGGCCCGGAATCCTTTCCCAGTCACTCAGTGTATGCTGAGTGTAGGGCAACACACTGCACTCTTCCCTGGGAGAGCTAGATTTCCTCAGCACTCCAACAGCTCCAGGAACTGTGTTCTCTCACGTCCTACATGTCATGCCAATCTGCCTCATTGCCCTAGGCTGAGCGGCACTGAGAAACCAAAACTGCTTTGCATTCCTTCTACAAAGTCATACCTTAGGACCCCATCCTTTCAGGAGAAAATCAGCTTGCCTTGCTGCTGTAACCAAAGCACAGTTCTTCCTCTTACACTGCAGGGTTTTAGAAGAAGCTAAGCCCGATAGCCTAGCAAGAGCGCTCCTTGGGGGAGGCGTTTGGCTACACGCAGAACTCCGTGCCAAATAAACTTTATTCAAGGAAGGGACCAGTGTGTAGCTAGAGTGTCTACTTACTTGGTAGAAATCACATGGAGGTAGGCTACGTGTTCGCTGGAAACGGGGGCCTTATGGCACAAGCCTTGCTTTCCCATTTTGAGTGCTCCATTCATGCTGCCTTGAAGCTACCTAAATCACAGTTTAGGACGGGTCTCTAGTCACTGCAGGCAGGGCTCTGGGAAAGGAACAAGTGTTCTCTACATCAACAGGGTGCTTTCATAGCCTGGGTGGGAGCTCCTCCTGATACGCTCTAGAGCTAAAAGGAAACTTGACGTGAGTCCTTTCCTCAAGGTAAAGCCTTGAATAGCCCTGCCGAAGTGGAAGCTTGGAGCAGAGTCCTTGAGGCATTAGCTTTAGGTCTGCTTTCTTTAACGTTAGTAAGCATTTCAGGAAACGGAGGACCTCGCCTGGGCACCCTATTCCCTGCACGAACACCGAGCACCGGCAGGCTCCACTAGGCTGCTAAGAAACTTCCAGGCCCGGAATCCTTTCCCAGTCACTCAGTGTATGCTGAGTGTAGGGCAACACACTGCACTCTTCCCTGGGAGAGCTAGATTTCCTCAGCACTCCAACAGCTCCAGGAACTGTGTTCTCTCACGTCCTACATGTCATGCAAATCTGCCTCATTGCCCTAGGCTGAGCGGCACTGAGAAACCAAAACTGCTTCGCATTCCTTCCACAAAGTCATACATTAAGACCCCATCCTTACAGGAGAAATTCGGCTTGCGTTCCTGCTGTAAACAAAGCACAGTTCTTCCTCTTACACTGCAGGGTTTTAGAAGAAGCTAAGCCCGAGAGCCTAGCAAGAGCGCTCCTTGGGGGAGGCGGTTGGCTACACGCAGAACTCCGTGCCAAATAAACTTTATTCAAGGAAGGGACCAGTGTGTAGCTAGAGTGTATACTTGGTAGAAATCACAAGGAGGTAGGCTGCGTGTTCGCTGGAAACAGGGCCTTATGGCACAAGCCTTGCTTTCCCATTTTGAATGCTCCATTCATGCTGCCTTGAAGCTACCTAAATAACAGTTTTAGGAGGGGTCTCTAGTCACTGCAGGCAGGGCTCTGGGAAAGGAACGAGTCTTCTCTACATCAACAGGGTGCTTTCATAGCCTGGGTGGGAGCTCCTCCTGATACGCTCTAGAGCTAAAAGGAAACTTGACGTGAGTCCTTTCCTCAAGGTAAAGCCTTGAATAGCCCTGCCGAAGTGGAAGCTTGGAGCAGAGTCCTTGAGGCATTAGCTTTAGGTCTGCTTTCTTTAACGTTAGTAAGCATTTCAGGAAACGGAGGACCTCGCCTGGGCACCCTACTCCCTGCACGAACACCGAGCACCGGCAGGCTCCACTAGGCTGCTAAGAAACTTCCAGGCCCGGAATCCTTTCCCAGTCACTCAGTGTATGCTGAGTGTAGGGCAACACACTGCACTCTTCCCTGGGAGAGCTAGATTTCCTCAGCACTCCAACAGCTCCAGGAACTGTGTTCTCTCACGTCCTACATGTCATGCCAATCTGCCTCATTGCCCTAGGCTGAGCGGCACTGAGAAACCAAAACTGCTTTGCATTCCTTCTACAAAGTCATACCTTAGGACCCCATCCTTACAGGAGAAAATCAGCTTGCCTTGCTGCTGTAACCAAAGCACAGTTCTTCCTCTTACACTGCAGGGTTTTAGAAGAAGCTAAGCCCGAAAGCCTAGCAAGAGCGCTCCTTGGGGGAGGCGTTTGGCTACACGCAGAACTCCGTGCCAAATAAACTTTATTCAAGGAAGGGACCAGTGTGTAGCTAGAGTGTCTACTTACTTGGTAGAAATCACATGGAGGTAGGCTACGTGTTCGCTGGAAACGGGGGCCTTATGGCACAAGCCTTGCTTTCCCATTTTGAGTGCTCCATTCATGCTGCCTTGAAGCTACCTAAATCACAGTTTAGGACGGGTCTCTAGTCACTGCAGGCAGGGCTCTGGGAAAGGAACAAGTGTTCTCTACATCAACAGGGTGCTTTCATAGCCTGGGTGGGAGCTCCTCCTGATACGCTCTAGAGCTAAAAGGAAACTTGACGTGAGTCCTTTCCTCAAGGTAAAGCCTTGAATAGCCCTGCCGAAGTGGAAGCTTGGAGCAGAGTCCTTGAGGCATTAGCTTTAGGTCTGCTTTCTTTAACGTTAGTAAGCATTTCAGGAAACGGAGGACCTCGCCTGGGCACCCTATTCCCTGCACGAACACCGAGCACCGGCAGGCTCCACTAGGCTGCTAAGAAACTTCCAGGCCCGGAATCCTTTCCCAGTCACTCAGTGTATGCTGAGTGTAGGGCAACACACTGCACTCTTCCCTGGGAGAGCTAGATTTCCTCAGCACTCCAACAGCTCCAGGAACTGTGTTCTCTCACGTCCTACATGTCATGCCAATCTGCCTCATTGCCCTAGGCTGAGCGGCACTGAGAAACCAAAACTGCTTCGCATTCCTTCCACAAAGTCATACATTAAGACCGCATCCTTACAGGAGAAATTCGGCTTGCGTTCCTGCTGTAAACAAAGCACAGTTCTTCCTCTTACACTGCAGGGTTTTAGAAGAAGCTAAGCCCGAGAGCCTAGCAAGAGCGCTCCTTGGGGGAGGCGGTTGGCTACACGCAGAACTCCGTGCCAAATAAACTTTATTCAAGGAAGGGACCAGTGTGTAGCTAGAGTGTATACTTGGTAGAAATCACAAGGAGGTAGGCTGCGTGTTCGCTGGAAACAGGGCCTTATGGCACAAGCCTTGCTTTCCCATTTTGAATGCTCCATTCATGCTGCCTTGAAGCTACCTAAATAACAGTTTTAGGACGGGTCTCTAGTCACTGCAGGCAGGGCTCTGGGAAAGGAACGAGTCTTCTCTACATCAACAGGGTGCTTTCATAGCCTGGGTGGGAGCTCCTCCTGATACGCTCTAGAGCTAAAAGGAAACTTGACGTGAGTCCTTTCCTCAAGGTAAAGCCTTGAATAGCCCTGCCGAAGTGGAAGCTTGGAGCAGAGTCCTTGAGGCATTAGCTTTAGGTCTGCTTTCTTTAACGTTAGTAAGCATTTCAGGAAACGGAGGACCTCGCCTGGGCACCCTATTCCCTGCACGAACACCGAGCACCGGCAGGCTCCACTATGCTGCTAAGAAACTTCCAGGCCCGGAATCCTTTCCCAGTCACTCAGTGTATGCTGAGTGTAGGGCAACACACTGCACTCTTCCCTGGGAGAGCTAGATTTCCTCAGCACTCCAACAGCTCCAGGAACTGTGTTCTCTCACGTCCTACATGTCATGCCAATCTGCCTCATTGCCCTAGGCTGAGCGGCACTGAGAAACCAAAACTGCTTTGCATTCCTTCTACAAAGTCATACCTTAGGACCCCATCCTTTCAGGAGAAAATCAGCTTGCCTTGCTGCTGTAACCAAAGCACAGTTCTTCCTCTTACACTGCAGGGTTTTAGAAGAAGCTAAGCCCGAGAGCCTAGCAAGAGCGCTCCTTGGGGGAGGCGTTTGGCTACACGCAGAACTCCGTGCCAAATAAACTTTATTCAAGGAAGGGACCAGTGTGTAGCTAGAGTGTCTACTTACTTGGTAGAAATCACATGGAGGTAGGCTACGTGTTCGCTGGAAACGGGGGCCTTATGGCACAAGCCTTGCTTTCCCATTTTGAGTGCTCCATTCATGCTGCCTTGAAGCTACCTAAATCACAGTTTAGGACGGGTCTCTAGTCACTGCAGGCAGGGCTCTGGGAAAGGAACAAGTGTTCTCTACATCAATAGGGTGCTTTCATAGCCTGGGTGGGAGCTCCTCCTGATACGCTCTAGAGCTAAAAGGAAACTTGACGTGAGTCCTTTCCTCAAGGTAAAGCCTTGAATAGCCCTGCCGAAGTGGAAGCTTGGAGCAGAGTCCTTGAGGCATTAGCTTTAGGTCTGCTTTCTTTAACGTTAGTAAGCATTTCAGGAAACGGAGGACCTCTCCTGGGCACCCTACTCCCTGCACGAACACCGAGCACCGGCAGGCTCCACTAGGCTGCTAAGAAACTTCCAGGCCCGGAATCCTTTCCCAGTCACTCAGTGTATGCTGAGTGTAGGGCAACACACTGCACTCTTCCCTGGGAGAGCTAGATTTCCTCAGCACTCCAACAGCTCCAGGAACTGTGTTCTCTCACGTCCTACATGTCATGCAAATCTGCCTCATTGCCCTAGGCTGAGCGGCACTGAGAAACCAAAACTGCTTTGCATTCCTTCCACAAAGTCATACATTAAGACCCCATCCTTACAGGAGAAATTCGGCTTGCGTTCCTGCTGTAAACAAAGCACAGTTCTTCCTCTTACACTGCAGGGTTTTAGAAGAAGCTAAGCCCGAGAGCCTAGCAAGAGCGCTCCTTGGGGGAGGCGGTTGGCTACACGCAGAACTCCGTGCCAAATAAACTTTATTCAAGGAAGGGACCAGTGTGTAGCTAGAGTGTATACTTGGTAGAAATCACAAGGAGGTAGGCTGCGTGTTCGCTGGAAACAGGGCCTTATGGCACAAGCCTTGCTTTCCCATTTTGAATGCTCCATTCATGCTGCCTTGAAGCTACCTAAATAACAGTTTTAGGACGGGTCTCTAGTCACTGCAGGCAGGGCTCTGGGAAAGGAACGAGTCTTCTCTACATCAACAGGGTGCTTTCATAGCCTGGGTGGGAGCTCCTCCTGATACGCTCTAGAGCTAAAAGGAAACTTGACGTGAGTCCTTTCCTCAAGGTAAAGCCTTGAATAGCCCTGCCGAAGTGGAAGCTTGGAGCAGAGTCCTTGAGGCATTAGCTTTAGGTCTGCTTTCTTTAACGTTAGTAAGCATTTCAGGAAACGGAGGACCTCGCCTGGGCACCCTATTCCCTGCACGAACACCGAGCACCGGCAGGCTCCACTAGGCTGCTAAGAAACTTCCAGGCCCGGAATCCTTTCCCAGTCACTCAGTGTATGCTGAGTGTAGGGCAACACACTGCACTCTTCCCTGGGAGAGCTAGATTTCCTCAGCACTCCAACAGCTCCAGGAACTGTGTTCTCTCACGTCCTACATGTCATGCCAATCTGCCTCATTGCCCTAGGCTGAGCGGCACTGAGAAACCAAAACTGCTTTGCATTCCTTCTACAAAGTTATACCTTAGGACCCCATCCTTACAGGAGAAAATCAGCTTGCCTTGCTGCTGTAACCAAAGCACAGTTCTTCCTCTTACACTGCAGGGTTTTAGAAGAAGCTAAGCCCGATAGCCTAGCAAGAGCGCTCCTTGGGGGAGGCGTTTGGCTACACGCAGAACTCCGTGCCAAATAAACTTTATTCAAGGAAGGGACCAGTGTGTAGCTAGAGTGTCTACTTACTTGGTAGAAATCACATGGAGGTAGGCTACGTGTTCGCTGGAAACGGGGGCCTTATGGCACAAGCCTTGCTTTCCCATTTTGAGTGCTCCATTCATGCTGCCTTGAAGCTACCTAAATCACAGTTTAGGACGGGTCTCTAGTCACTGCAGGCAGGGCTCTGGGAAAGGAACAAGTGTTCTCTACATCAACAGGGTGCTTTCATAGCCTGGGTGGGAGCTCCTCCTGATACGCTCTAGAGCTAAAAGGAAACTTGACGTGAGTCCTTTCCTCAAGGTAAAGCCTTGAATAGCCCTGCCGAAGTGGAAGCTTGGAGCAGAGTCCTTGAGGCATTAGCTTTAGGTCTGCTTTCTTTAACGTTAGTAAGCATTTCAGGAAACGGAGGACCTCGCCTGGGCACCCTATTCCCTGCACGAACACCGAGCACCGGCAGGCTCCACTAGGCTGCTAAGAAACTTCCAGGCCCGGAATCCTTTCCCAGTCACTCAGTGTATGCTGAGTGTAGGGCAACACACTGCACTCTTCCCTGGGAGAGCTAGATTTCCTCAGCACTCCAACAGCTCCAGGAACTGTGTTCTCTCACGTCCTACATGTCATGCAAATCTGCCTCATTGCCCTAGGCTGAGCGGCACTGAGAAACCAAAACTGCTTCGCATTCCTTCCACAAAGTCATACATTAAGACCCCATCCTTACAGGAGAAATTCGGCTTGCGTTCCTGCTGTAAACAAAGCACAGTTCTTCCTCTTACACTGCAGGGTTTTAGAAGAAGCTAAGCCCGAGAGCCTAGCAAGAGCGCTCCTTGGGGGAGGCGGTTGGCTACACGCAGAACTCCGTGCCAAATAAACTTTATTCAAGGAAGGGACCAGTGTGTAGCTAGAGTGTATACTTGGTAGAAATCACAAGGAGGTAGGCTGCGTGTTCGCTGGAAACAGGGCCTTATGGCACAAGCCTTGCTTTCCCATTTTGAATGCTCCATTCATGCTGCCTTGAAGCTACCTAAATAACAGTTTTAGGAGGGGTCTCTAGTCACTGCAGGCAGGGCTCTGGGAAAGGAACGAGTCTTCTCTACATCAACAGGGTGCTTTCATAGCCTGGGTGGGAGCTCCTCCTGATACGCTCTAGAGCTAAAAGGAAACTTGACGTGAGTCCTTTCCTCAAGGTAAAGCCTTGAATAGCCCTGCCGAAGTGGAAGCTTGGAGCAGAGTCCTTGAGGCATTAGCTTTAGGTCTGCTTTCTTTAACGTTAGTAAGCATTTCAGGAAACGGAGGACCTCTCCTGGGCACCCTATTCCCTGCACGAACACCGAGCACCGGCAGGCTCCACTATGCTGCTAAGAAACTTCCAGGCCCGGAATCCTTTCCCAGTCACTCAGTGTATGCTGAGTGTAGGGCAACACACTGCACTCTTCCCTGGGAGAGCTAGATTTCCTCAGCACTCCAACAGTTCCAGGAACTGTGTTCTCTCACGTCCTACATGTCATGCCAATCTGCCTCATTGCCCTAGGCTGAGCGGCACTGAGAAACCAAAACTGCTTTGCATTCCTTCTACAAAGTCATACCTTAGGACCCCATCCTTTCAGGAGAAAATCAGCTTGCCTTGCTGCTGTAACCAAAGCACAGTTCTTCCTCTTACACTGCAGGGTTTTAGAAGAAGCTAAGCCCGATAGCCTAGCAAGAGCGCTCCTTGGGGGAGGCGTTTGGCTACACGCAGAACTCCGTGCCAAATAAACTTTATTCAAGGAAGGGACCAGTGTGTAGCTAGAGTGTCTACTTACTTGGTAGAAATCACATGGAGGTAGGCTACGTGTTCGCTGGAAACGGGGGCCTTATGGCACAAGCCTTGCTTTCCCATTTTGAGTGCTCCATTCATGCTGCCTTGAAGCTACCTAAATCACAGTTTAGGACGGGTCTCTAGTCACTGCAGGCAGGGCTCTGGGAAAGGAACAAGTGTTCTCTACATCAACAGGGTGCTTTCATAGCCTGGGTGGGAGCTCCTCCTGATACGCTCTAGAGCTAAAAGGAAACTTGACGTGAGTCCTTTCCTCAAGGTAAAGCCTTGAATAGCCCTGCCGAAGTGGAAGCTTGGAGCAGAGTCCTTGAGGCATTAGCTTTAGGTCTGCTTTCTTTAACGTTAGTAAGCATTTCAGGAAACGGAGGACCTCGCCTGGGCACCCTACTCCCTGCACGAACACCGAGCACCGGCAGGCTCCACTAGGCTGCTAAGAAACTTCCAGGCCCGGAATCCTTTCCCAGTCACTCAGTGTATGCTGAGTGTAGGGCAACACACTGCACTCTTCCCTGGGAGAGCTAGATTTCCTCAGCACTCCAACAGCTCCAGGAACTGTGTTCTCTCACGTCCTACATGTCATGCCAATCTGCCTCATTGCCCTAGGCTGAGCGGCACTGAGAAACCAAAACTGCTTTGCATTCCTTCTACAAAGTCATACCTTAGGACCCCATCCTTACAGGAGAAAATCAGCTTGCCTTGCTGCTGTAACCAAAGCACAGTTCTTCCTCTTACACTGCAGGGTTTTAGAAGAAGCTAAGCCCGATAGCCTAGCAAGAGCGCTCCTTGGGGGAGGCGTTTGGCTACACGCAGAACTCCGTGCCAAATAAACTTTATTCAAGGAAGGGACCAGTGTGTAGCTAGAGTGTCTACTTACTTGGTAGAAATCACATGGAGGTAGGCTACGTGTTCGCTGGAAACGGGGGCCTTATGGCACAAGCCTTGCTTTCCCATTTTGAGTGCTCCATTCATGCTGCCTTGAAGCTACCTAAATCACAGTTTAGGACGGGTCTCTAGTCACTGCAGGCAGGGCTCTGGGAAAGGAACAAGTGTTCTCTACATCAACAGGGTGCTTTCATAGCCTGGGTGGGAGCTCCTCCTGATACGCTCTAGAGCTAAAAGGAAACTTGACGTGAGTCCTTTCCTCAAGGTAAAGCCTTGAATAGCCCTGCCGAAGTGGAAGCTTGGAGCAGAGTCCTTGAGGCATTAGCTTTAGGTCTGCTTTCTTTAACGTTAGTAAGCATTTCAGGAAACGGAGGACCTCGCCTGGGCACCCTACTCCCTGCACGAACACCGAGCACCGGCAGGCTCCACTAGGCTGCTAAGAAACTTCCAGGCCCGGAATCCTTTCCCAGTCACTCAGTGTATGCTGAGTGTAGGGCAACACACTGCACTCTTCCCTGGGAGAGCTAGATTTCCTCAGCACTCCAACAGCTCCAGGAACTGTGTTCTCTCACGTCCTACATGTCATGCAAATCTGCCTCATTGCCCTAGGCTGAGCGGCACTGAGAAACCAAAACTGCTTTGCATTCCTTCCACAAAGTCATACATTAAGACCCCATCCTTACAGGAGAAATTCGGCTTGCGTTCCTGCTGTAAACAAAGCACAGTTCTTCCTCTTACACTGCAGGGTTTTAGAAGAAGCTAAGCCCGAGAGCCTAGCAAGAGCGTTCCTTGGGGGAGGCGGTTGGCTACACGCAGAACTCCGTGCCAAATAAACTTTATTCAAGGAAGGGACCAGTGTGTAGCTAGAGTGTATACTTGGTAGAAATCACAAGGAGGTAGGCTGCGTGTTCGCTGGAAACAGGGCCTTATGGCACAAGCCTTGCTTTCCCATTTTGAATGCTCCATTCATGCTGCCTTGAAGCTACCTAAATCACAGTTTAGGACGGGTCTCTAGTCACTGCAGGCAGGGCTCTGGGAAAGGAACAAGTGTTCTCTACATCAACAGGGTGCTTTCATAGCCTGGGTGGGAGCTCCTCCTGATACGCTCTAGAGCTAAAAGGAAACTTGACGTGAGTCCTTTCCTCAAGGTAAAGCCTTGAATAGCCCTGCCGAAGTGGAAGCTTGGAGCAGAGTCCTTGAGGCATTAGCTTTAGGTCTGCTTTCTTTAACGTTAGTAAGCATTTCAGGAAACGGAGGACCTCGCCTGGGCACCCTACTCCCTGCACGAACACCGAGCACCGGCAGGCTCCACTAGGCTGCTAAGAAACTTCCAGGCCCGGAATCCTTTCCCAGTCACTCAGTGTATGCTGAGTGTAGGGCAACACACTGCACTCTTCCCTGGGAGAGCTAGATTTCCTCAGCACTCCAACAGCTCCAGGAACTGTGTTCTCTCACGTCCTACATGTCATGCCAATCTGCCTCATTGCCCTAGGCTGAGCGGCACTGAGAAACCAAAACTGCTTTGCATTCCTTCTACAAAGTCATACCTTAGGACCCCATCCTTACAGGAGAAAATCAGCTTGCCTTGCTGCTGTAACCAAAGCACAGTTCTTCCTCTTACACTGCAGGGTTTTAGAAGAAGCTAAGCCCGATAGCCTAGCAAGAGCGCTCCTTGGGGGAGGCGTTTGGCTACACGCAGAACTCCGTGCCAAATAAACTTTATTCAAGGAAGGGACCAGTGTGTAGCTAGAGTGTCTACTTACTTGGTAGAAATCACATGGAGGTAGGCTACGTGTTCGCTGGAAACGGGGGCCTTATGGCACAAGCCTTGCTTTCCCATTTTGAGTGCTCCATTCATGCTGCCTTGAAGCTACCTAAATCACAGTTTAGGACGGGTCTCTAGTCACTGCAGGCAGGGCTCTGGGAAAGGAACAAGTGTTCTCTACATCAACAGGGTGCTTTCATAGCCTGGGTGGGAGCTCCTCCTGATACGCTCTAGAGCTAAAAGGAAACTTGACGTGAGTCCTTTCCTCAAGGTAAAGCCTTGAATAGCCCTGCCGAAGTGGAAGCTTGGAGCAGAGTCCTTGAGGCATTAGCTTTAGGTCTGCTTTCTTTAACGTTAGTAAGCATTTCAGGAAACGGAGGACCTCGCCTGGGCACCCTACTCCCTGCACGAACACCGAGCACCGGCAGGCTCCACTAGGCTGCTAAGAAACTTCCAGGCCCGGAATCCTTTCCCAGTCACTCAGTGTATGCTGAGTGTAGGGCAACACACTGCACTCTTCCCTGGGAGAGCTAGATTTCCTCAGCACTCCAACAGCTCCAGGAACTGTGTTCTCTCACGTCCTACATGTCATGCAAATCTGCCTCATTGCCCTAGGCTGAGCGGCACTGAGAAACCAAAACTGCTTTGCATTCCTTCCACAAAGTCATACATTAAGACCCCATCCTTACAGGAGAAATTCGGCTTGCGTTCCTGCTGTAAACAAAGCACAGTTCTTCCTCTTACACTGCAGGGTTTTAGAAGAAGCTAAGCCCGAGAGCCTAGCAAGAGCGTTCCTTGGGGGAGGCGGTTGGCTACACGCAGAACTCCGTGCCAAATAAACTTTATTCAAGGAAGGGACCAGTGTGTAGCTAGAGTGTATACTTGGTAGAAATCACAAGGAGGTAGGCTGCGTGTTCGCTGGAAACAGGGCCTTATGGCACAAGCCTTGCTTTCCCATTTTGAATGCTCCATTCATGCTGCCTTGAAGCTACCTAAATAACAGTTTTAGGAGGGGTCTCTAGTCACTGCAGGCAGGGCTCTGGGAAAGGAACGAGTCTTCTCTACATCAACAGGGTGCTTTCATAGCCTGGGTGGGAGCTCCTCCTGATACGCTCTAGAGCTAAAAGGAAACTTGACGTGAGTCCTTTCCTCAAGGTAAAGCCTTGAATAGCCCTGCCGAAGTGGAAGCTTGGAGCAGAGTCCTTGAGGCATTAGCTTTAGGTCTGCTTTCTTTAACGTTAGTAAGCATTTCAGGAAACGGAGGACCTCGCCTGGGCACCCTATTCCCTGCACGAACACCGAGCACCGGCAGGCTCCACTATGCTGCTAAGAAACTTCCAGGCCCGGAATCCTTTCCCAGTCACTCAGTGTATGCTGAGTGTAGGGCAACACACTGCACTCTTCCCTGGGAGAGCTAGATTTCCTCAGCACTCCAACAGCTCCAGGAACTGTGTTCTCTCACGTCCTACATGTCATGCCAATCTGCCTCATTGCCCTAGGCTGAGCGGCACTGAGAAACCAAAACTGCTTTGCATTCCTTCTACAAAGTCATACCTTAGGACCCCATCCTTTCAGGAGAAAATCAGCTTGCCTTGCTGCTGTAACCAAAGCACAGTTCTTCCTCTTACACTGCAGGGTTTTAGAAGAAGCTAAGCCCGATAGCCTAGCAAGAGCGCTCCTTGGGGGAGGCGTTTGGCTACACGCAGAACTCCGTGCCAAATAAACTTTATTCAAGGAAGGGACCAGTGTGTAGCTAGAGTGTCTACTTACTTGGTAGAAATCACATGGAGGTAGGCTACGTGTTCGCTGGAAACGGGGGCCTTATGGCACAAGCCTTGCTTTCCCATTTTGAGTGCTCCATTCATGCTGCCTTGAAGCTACCTAAATCACAGTTTAGGACGGGTCTCTAGTCACTGCAGGCAGGGCTCTGGGAAAGGAACAAGTGTTCTCTACATCAACAGGGTGCTTTCATAGCCTGGGTGGGAGCTCCTCCTGATACGCTCTAGAGCTAAAAGGAAACTTGACGTGAGTCCTTTCCTCAAGGTAAAGCCTTGAATAGCCCTGCCGAAGTGGAAGCTTGGAGCAGAGTCCTTGAGGCATTAGCTTTAGGTCTGCTTTCTTTAACGTTAGTAAGCATTTCAGGAAACGGAGGACCTCGCCTGGGCACCCTATTCCCTGCACGAACACCGAGCACCGGCAGGCTCCACTAGGCTGCTAAGAAACTTCCAGGCCCGGAATCCTTTCCCAGTCACTCAGTGTATGCTGAGTGTAGGGCAACACACTGCACTCTTCCCTGGGAGAGCTAGATTTCCTCAGCACTCCAACAGCTCCAGGAACTGTGTTCTCTCACGTCCTACATGTCATGCAAATCTGCCTCATTGCCCTAGGCTGAGCGGCACTGAGAAACCAAAACTGCTTCGCATTCCTTCCACAAAGTCATACATTAAGACCCCATCCTTACAGGAGAAATTCGGCTTGCGTTCCTGCTGTAAACAAAGCACAGTTCTTCCTCTTACACTGCAGGGTTTTAGAAGAAGCTAAGCCCGAGAGCCTAGCAAGAGCGCTCCTTGGGGGAGGCGGTTGGCTACACGCAGAACTCCGTGCCAAATAAACTTTATTCAAGGAAGGGACCAGTGTGTAGCTAGAGTGTATACTTGGTAGAAATCACAAGGAGGTAGGCTGCGTGTTCGCTGGAAACAGGGCCTTATGGCACAAGCCTTGCTTTCCCATTTTGAATGCTCCATTCATGCTGCCTTGAAGCTACCTAAATAACAGTTTTAGGACGGGTCTCTAGTCACTGCAGGCAGGGCTCTGGGAAAGGAACGAGTCTTCTCTACATCAACAGGGTGCTTTCATAGCCTGGGTGGGAGCTCCTCCTGATACGCTCTAGAGCTAAAAGGAAACTTGACGTGAGTCCTTTCCTCAAGGTAAAGCCTTGAATAGCCCTGCCGAAGTGGAAGCTTGGAGCAGAGTCCTTGAGGCATTAGCTTTAGGTCTGCTTTCTTTAACGTTAGTAAGCATTTCAGGAAACGGAGGACCTCTCCTGGGCACCCTATTCCCTGCACGAACACCGAGCACCGGCAGGCTCCACTATGCTGCTAAGAAACTTCCAGGCCCGGAATCCTTTCCCAGTCACTCAGTGTATGCTGAGTGTAGGGCAACACACTGCACTCTTCCCTGGGAGAGCTAGATTTCCTCAGCACTCCAACAGCTCCAGGAACTGTGTTCTCTCACGTCCTACATGTCATGCCAATCTGCCTCATTGCCCTAGGCTGAGCGGCACTGAGAAACCAAAACTGCTTTGCATTCCTTCTACAAAGTCATACCTTAGGACCCCATCCTTTCAGGAGAAAATCAGCTTGCCTTGCTGCTGTAACCAAAGCACAGTTCTTCCTCTTACACTGCAGGGTTTTAGAAGAAGCTAAGCCCGATAGCCTAGCAAGAGCGCTCCTTGGGGGAGGCGTTTGGCTACACGCAGAACTCCGTGCCAAATAAACTTTATTCAAGGAAGGGACCAGTGTGTAGCTAGAGTGTCTACTTACTTGGTAGAAATCACATGGAGGTAGGCTACGTGTTCGCTGGAAACGGGGGCCTTATGGCACAAGCCTTGCTTTCCCATTTTGAGTGCTCCATTCATGCTGCCTTGAAGCTACCTAAATCACAGTTTAGGACGGGTCTCTAGTCACTGCAGGCAGGGCTCTGGGAAAGGAACAAGTGTTCTCTACATCAACAGGGTGCTTTCATAGCCTGGGTGGGAGCTCCTCCTGATACGCTCTAGAGCTAAAAGGAAACTTGACGTGAGTCCTTTCCTCAAGGTAAAGCCTTGAATAGCCCTGCCGAAGTGGAAGCTTGGAGCAGAGTCCTTGAGGCATTAGCTTTAGGTCTGCTTTCTTTAACGTTAGTAAGCATTTCAGGAAACGGAGGACCTCGCCTGGGCACCCTATTCCCTGCACGAACACCGAGCACCGGCAGGCTCCACTAGGCTGCTAAGAAACTTCCAGGCCCGGAATCCTTTCCCAGTCACTCAGTGTATGCTGAGTGTAGGGCAACACACTGCACTCTTCCCTGGGAGAGCTAGATTTCCTCAGCACTCCAACAGCTCCAGGAACTGTGTTCTCTCACGTCCTACATGTCATGCAAATCTGCCTCATTGCCCTAGGCTGAGCGGCACTGAGAAACCAAAACTGCTTCGCATTCCTTCCACAAAGTCATACATTAAGACCCCATCCTTACAGGAGAAATTCGGCTTGCGTTCCTGCTGTAAACAAAGCACAGTTCTTCCTCTTACACTGCAGGGTTTTAGAAGAAGCTAAGCCCGAGAGCCTAGCAAGAGCGCTCCTTGGGGGAGGCGGTTGGCTACACGCAGAACTCCGTGCCAAATAAACTTTATTCAAGGAAGGGACCAGTGTGTAGCTAGAGTGTATACTTGGTAGAAATCACAAGGAGGTAGGCTGCGTGTTCGCTGGAAACAGGGCCTTATGGCACAAGCCTTGCTTTCCCATTTTGAATGCTCCATTCATGCTGCCTTGAAGCTACCTAAATAACAGTTTTAGGAGGGGTCTCTAGTCACTGCAGGCAGGGCTCTGGGAAAGGAACGAGTCTTCTCTACATCAACAGGGTGCTTTCATAGCCTGGGTGGGAGCTCCTCCTGATACGCTCTAGAGCTAAAAGGAAACTTGACGTGAGTCCTTTCCTCAAGGTAAAGCCTTGAATAGCCCTGCCGAAGTGGAAGCTTGGAGCAGAGTCCTTGAGGCATTAGCTTTAGGTCTGCTTTCTTTAACGTTAGTAAGCATTTCAGGAAACGGAGGACCTCGCCTGGGCACCCTACTCCCTGCACGAACACCGAGCACCGGCAGGCTCCACTAGGCTGCTAAGAAACTTCCAGGCCCGGAATCCTTTCCCAGTCACTCAGTGTATGCTGAGTGTAGGGCAACACACTGCACTCTTCCCTGGGAGAGCTAGATTTCCTCAGCACTCCAACAGCTCCAGGAACTGTGTTCTCTCACGTCCTACATGTCATGCCAATCTGCCTCATTGCCCTAGGCTGAGCGGCACTGAGAAACCAAAACTGCTTTGCATTCCTTCTACAAAGTCATACCTTAGGACCCCATCCTTACAGGAGAAAATCAGCTTGCCTTGCTGCTGTAACCAAAGCACAGTTCTTCCTCTTACACTGCAGGGTTTTAGAAGAAGCTAAGCCCGAAAGCCTAGCAAGAGCGCTCCTTGGGGGAGGCGTTTGGCTACACGCAGAACTCCGTGCCAAATAAACTTTATTCAAGGAAGGGACCAGTGTGTAGCTAGAGTGTCTACTTACTTGGTAGAAATCACATGGAGGTAGGCTACGTGTTCGCTGGAAACGGGGGCCTTATGGCACAAGCCTTGCTTTCCCATTTTGAGTGCTCCATTCATGCTGCCTTGAAGCTACCTAAATCACAGTTTAGGACGGGTCTCTAGTCACTGCAGGCAGGGCTCTGGGAAAGGAACAAGTGTTCTCTACATCAACAGGGTGCTTTCATAGCCTGGGTGGGAGCTCCTCCTGATACGCTCTAGAGCTAAAAGGAAACTTGACGTGAGTCCTTTCCTCAAGGTAAAGCCTTGAATAGCCCTGCCGAAGTGGAAGCTTGGAGCAGAGTCCTTGAGGCATTAGCTTTAGGTCTGCTTTCTTTAACGTTAGTAAGCATTTCAGGAAACGGAGGACCTCGCCTGGGCACCCTATTCCCTGCACGAACACCGAGCACCGGCAGGCTCCACTAGGCTGCTAAGAAACTTCCAGGCCCGGAATCCTTTCCCAGTCACTCAGTGTATGCTGAGTGTAGGGCAACACACTGCACTCTTCCCTGGGAGAGCTAGATTTCCTCAGCACTCCAACAGCTCCAGGAACTGTGTTCTCTCACGTCCTACATGTCATGCAAATCTGCCTCATTGCCCTAGGCTGAGCGGCACTGAGAAACCAAAACTGCTTCGCATTCCTTCCACAAAGTCATACATTAAGACCCCATCCTTACAGGAGAAATTCGGCTTGCGTTCCTGCTGTAAACAAAGCACAGTTCTTCCTCTTACACTGCAGGGTTTTAGAAGAAGCTAAGCCCGAGAGCCTAGCAAGAGCGCTCCTTGGGGGAGGCGGTTGGCTACACGCAGAACTCCGTGCCAAATAAACTTTATTCAAGGAAGGGACCAGTGTGTAGCTAGAGTGTATACTTGGTAGAAATCACAAGGAGGTAGGCTGCGTGTTCGCTGGAAACAGGGCCTTATGGCACAAGCCTTGCTTTCCCATTTTGAATGCTCCATTCATGCTGCCTTGAAGCTACCTAAATAACAGTTTTAGGAGGGGTCTCTAGTCACTGCAGGCAGGGCTCTGGGAAAGGAACGAGTCTTCTCTACATCAACAGGGTGCTTTCATAGCCTGGGTGGGAGCTCCTCCTGATACGCTCTAGAGCTAAAAGGAAACTTGACGTGAGTCCTTTCCTCAAGGTAAAGCCTTGAATAGCCCTGCCGAAGTGGAAGCTTGGAGCAGAGTCCTTGAGGCATTAGCTTTAGGTCTGCTTTCTTTAACGTTAGTAAGCATTTCAGGAAACGGAGGACCTCGCCTGGGCACCCTATTCCCTGCACGAACACCGAGCACCGGCAGGCTCCACTAGGCTGCTAAGAAACTTCCAGGCCCGGAATCCTTTCCCAGTCACTCAGTGTATGCTGAGTGTAGGGCAACACACTGCACTCTTCCCTGGGAGAGCTAGATTTCCTCAGCACTCCAACAGCTCCAGGAACTGTGTTCTCTCACGTCCTACATGTCATGCCAATCTGCCTCATTGCCCTAGGCTGAGCGGCACTGAGAAACCAAAACTGCTTCGCATTCCTTCCACAAAGTCATACATTAAGACCGCATCCTTACAGGAGAAATTCGGCTTGCGTTCCTGCTGTAAACAAAGCACAGTTCTTCCTCTTACACTGCAGGGTTTTAGAAGAAGCTAAGCCCGAGAGCCTAGCAAGAGCGCTCCTTGGGGGAGGCGGTTGGCTACACGCAGAACTCCGTGCCAAATAAACTTTATTCAAGGAAGGGACCAGTGTGTAGCTAGAGTGTATACTTGGTAGAAATCACAAGGAGGTAGGCTGCGTGTTCGCTGGAAACAGGGCCTTATGGCACAAGCCTTGCTTTCCCATTTTGAATGCTCCATTCATGCTGCCTTGAAGCTACCTAAATAACAGTTTTAGGACGGGTCTCTAGTCACTGCAGGCAGGGCTCTGGGAAAGGAACGAGTCTTCTCTACATCAACAGGGTGCTTTCATAGCCTGGGTGGGAGCTCCTCCTGATACGCTCTAGAGCTAAAAGGAAACTTGACGTGAGTCCTTTCCTCAAGGTAAAGCCTTGAATAGCCCTGCCGAAGTGGAAGCTTGGAGCAGAGTCCTTGAGGCATTAGCTTTAGGTCTGCTTTCTTTAACGTTAGTAAGCATTTCAGGAAACGGAGGACCTCGCCTGGGCACCCTATTCCCTGCACGAACACCGAGCACCGGCAGGCTCCACTATGCTGCTAAGAAACTTCCAGGCCCGGAATCCTTTCCCAGTCACTCAGTGTATGCTGAGTGTAGGGCAACACACTGCACTCTTCCCTGGGAGAGCTAGATTTCCTCAGCACTCCAACAGCTCCAGGAACTGTGTTCTCTCACGTCCTACATGTCATGCCAATCTGCCTCATTGCCCTAGGCTGAGCGGCACTGAGAAACCAAAACTGCTTTGCATTCCTTCTACAAAGTCATACCTTAGGACCCCATCCTTTCAGGAGAAAATCAGCTTGCCTTGCTGCTGTAACCAAAGCACAGTTCTTCCTCTTACACTGCAGGGTTTTAGAAGAAGCTAAGCCCGAGAGCCTAGCAAGAGCGCTCCTTGGGGGAGGCGTTTGGCTACACGCAGAACTCCGTGCCAAATAAACTTTATTCAAGGAAGGGACCAGTGTGTAGCTAGAGTGTCTACTTACTTGGTAGAAATCACATGGAGGTAGGCTACGTGTTCGCTGGAAACGGGGGCCTTATGGCACAAGCCTTGCTTTCCCATTTTGAGTGCTCCATTCATGCTGCCTTGAAGCTACCTAAATCACAGTTTAGGACGGGTCTCTAGTCACTGCAGGCAGGGCTCTGGGAAAGGAACAAGTGTTCTCTACATCAATAGGGTGCTTTCATAGCCTGGGTGGGAGCTCCTCCTGATACGCTCTAGAGCTAAAAGGAAACTTGACGTGAGTCCTTTCCTCAAGGTAAAGCCTTGAATAGCCCTGCCGAAGTGGAAGCTTGGAGCAGAGTCCTTGAGGCATTAGCTTTAGGTCTGCTTTCTTTAACGTTAGTAAGCATTTCAGGAAACGGAGGACCTCTCCTGGGCACCCTACTCCCTGCACGAACACCGAGCACCGGCAGGCTCCACTAGGCTGCTAAGAAACTTCCAGGCCCGGAATCCTTTCCCAGTCACTCAGTGTATGCTGAGTGTAGGGCAACACACTGCACTCTTCCCTGGGAGAGCTAGATTTCCTCAGCACTCCAACAGCTCCAGGAACTGTGTTCTCTCACGTCCTACATGTCATGCAAATCTGCCTCATTGCCCTAGGCTGAGCGGCACTGAGAAACCAAAACTGCTTTGCATTCCTTCCACAAAGTCATACATTAAGACCCCATCCTTACAGGAGAAATTCGGCTTGCGTTCCTGCTGTAAACAAAGCACAGTTCTTCCTCTTACACTGCAGGGTTTTAGAAGAAGCTAAGCCCGAGAGCCTAGCAAGAGCGCTCCTTGGGGGAGGCGGTTGGCTACACGCAGAACTCCGTGCCAAATAAACTTTATTCAAGGAAGGGACCAGTGTGTAGCTAGAGTGTATACTTGGTAGAAATCACAAGGAGGTAGGCTGCGTGTTCGCTGGAAACAGGGCCTTATGGCACAAGCCTTGCTTTCCCATTTTGAATGCTCCATTCATGCTGCCTTGAAGCTACCTAAATAACAGTTTTAGGACGGGTCTCTAGTCACTGCAGGCAGGGCTCTGGGAAAGGAACGAGTCTTCTCTACATCAACAGGGTGCTTTCATAGCCTGGGTGGGAGCTCCTCCTGATACGCTCTAGAGCTAAAAGGAAACTTGACGTGAGTCCTTTCCTCAAGGTAAAGCCTTGAATAGCCCTGCCGAAGTGGAAGCTTGGAGCAGAGTCCTTGAGGCATTAGCTTTAGGTCTGCTTTCTTTAACGTTAGTAAGCATTTCAGGAAACGGAGGACCTCGCCTGGGCACCCTATTCCCTGCACGAACACCGAGCACCGGCAGGCTCCACTAGGCTGCTAAGAAACTTCCAGGCCCGGAATCCTTTCCCAGTCACTCAGTGTATGCTGAGTGTAGGGCAACACACTGCACTCTTCCCTGGGAGAGCTAGATTTCCTCAGCACTCCAACAGCTCCAGGAACTGTGTTCTCTCACGTCCTACATGTCATGCCAATCTGCCTCATTGCCCTAGGCTGAGCGGCACTGAGAAACCAAAACTGCTTTGCATTCCTTCTACAAAGTTATACCTTAGGACCCCATCCTTACAGGAGAAAATCAGCTTGCCTTGCTGCTGTAACCAAAGCACAGTTCTTCCTCTTACACTGCAGGGTTTTAGAAGAAGCTAAGCCCGATAGCCTAGCAAGAGCGCTCCTTGGGGGAGGCGTTTGGCTACACGCAGAACTCCGTGCCAAATAAACTTTATTCAAGGAAGGGACCAGTGTGTAGCTAGAGTGTCTACTTACTTGGTAGAAATCACATGGAGGTAGGCTACGTGTTCGCTGGAAACGGGGGCCTTATGGCACAAGCCTTGCTTTCCCATTTTGAGTGCTCCATTCATGCTGCCTTGAAGCTACCTAAATCACAGTTTAGGACGGGTCTCTAGTCACTGCAGGCAGGGCTCTGGGAAAGGAACAAGTGTTCTCTACATCAACAGGGTGCTTTCATAGCCTGGGTGGGAGCTCCTCCTGATACGCTCTAGAGCTAAAAGGAAACTTGACGTGAGTCCTTTCCTCAAGGTAAAGCCTTGAATAGCCCTGCCGAAGTGGAAGCTTGGAGCAGAGTCCTTGAGGCATTAGCTTTAGGTCTGCTTTCTTTAACGTTAGTAAGCATTTCAGGAAACGGAGGACCTCGCCTGGGCACCCTATTCCCTGCACGAACACCGAGCACCGGCAGGCTCCACTAGGCTGCTAAGAAACTTCCAGGCCCGGAATCCTTTCCCAGTCACTCAGTGTATGCTGAGTGTAGGGCAACACACTGCACTCTTCCCTGGGAGAGCTAGATTTCCTCAGCACTCCAACAGCTCCAGGAACTGTGTTCTCTCACGTCCTACATGTCATGCAAATCTGCCTCATTGCCCTAGGCTGAGCGGCACTGAGAAACCAAAACTGCTTCGCATTCCTTCCACAAAGTCATACATTAAGACCCCATCCTTACAGGAGAAATTCGGCTTGCGTTCCTGCTGTAAACAAAGCACAGTTCTTCCTCTTACACTGCAGGGTTTTAGAAGAAGCTAAGCCCGAGAGCCTAGCAAGAGCGCTCCTTGGGGGAGGCGGTTGGCTACACGCAGAACTCCGTGCCAAATAAACTTTATTCAAGGAAGGGACCAGTGTGTAGCTAGAGTGTATACTTGGTAGAAATCACAAGGAGGTAGGCTGCGTGTTCGCTGGAAACAGGGCCTTATGGCACAAGCCTTGCTTTCCCATTTTGAATGCTCCATTCATGCTGCCTTGAAGCTACCTAAATAACAGTTTTAGGAGGGGTCTCTAGTCACTGCAGGCAGGGCTCTGGGAAAGGAACGAGTCTTCTCTACATCAACAGGGTGCTTTCATAGCCTGGGTGGGAGCTCCTCCTGATACGCTCTAGAGCTAAAAGGAAACTTGACGTGAGTCCTTTCCTCAAGGTAAAGCCTTGAATAGCCCTGCCGAAGTGGAAGCTTGGAGCAGAGTCCTTGAGGCATTAGCTTTAGGTCTGCTTTCTTTAACGTTAGTAAGCATTTCAGGAAACGGAGGACCTCTCCTGGGCACCCTATTCCCTGCACGAACACCGAGCACCGGCAGGCTCCACTATGCTGCTAAGAAACTTCCAGGCCCGGAATCCTTTCCCAGTCACTCAGTGTATGCTGAGTGTAGGGCAACACACTGCACTCTTCCCTGGGAGAGCTAGATTTCCTCAGCACTCCAACAGTTCCAGGAACTGTGTTCTCTCACGTCCTACATGTCATGCCAATCTGCCTCATTGCCCTAGGCTGAGCGGCACTGAGAAACCAAAACTGCTTTGCATTCCTTCTACAAAGTCATACCTTAGGACCCCATCCTTTCAGGAGAAAATCAGCTTGCCTTGCTGCTGTAACCAAAGCACAGTTCTTCCTCTTACACTGCAGGGTTTTAGAAGAAGCTAAGCCCGATAGCCTAGCAAGAGCGCTCCTTGGGGGAGGCGTTTGGCTACACGCAGAACTCCGTGCCAAATAAACTTTATTCAAGGAAGGGACCAGTGTGTAGCTAGAGTGTCTACTTACTTGGTAGAAATCACATGGAGGTAGGCTACGTGTTCGCTGGAAACGGGGGCCTTATGGCACAAGCCTTGCTTTCCCATTTTGAGTGCTCCATTCATGCTGCCTTGAAGCTACCTAAATCACAGTTTAGGACGGGTCTCTAGTCACTGCAGGCAGGGCTCTGGGAAAGGAACAAGTGTTCTCTACATCAACAGGGTGCTTTCATAGCCTGGGTGGGAGCTCCTCCTGATACGCTCTAGAGCTAAAAGGAAACTTGACGTGAGTCCTTTCCTCAAGGTAAAGCCTTGAATAGCCCTGCCGAAGTGGAAGCTTGGAGCAGAGTCCTTGAGGCATTAGCTTTAGGTCTGCTTTCTTTAACGTTAGTAAGCATTTCAGGAAACGGAGGACCTCGCCTGGGCACCCTACTCCCTGCACGAACACCGAGCACCGGCAGGCTCCACTAGGCTGCTAAGAAACTTCCAGGCCCGGAATCCTTTCCCAGTCACTCAGTGTATGCTGAGTGTAGGGCAACACACTGCACTCTTCCCTGGGAGAGCTAGATTTCCTCAGCACTCCAACAGCTCCAGGAACTGTGTTCTCTCACGTCCTACATGTCATGCCAATCTGCCTCATTGCCCTAGGCTGAGCGGCACTGAGAAACCAAAACTGCTTTGCATTCCTTCTACAAAGTCATACCTTAGGACCCCATCCTTACAGGAGAAAATCAGCTTGCCTTGCTGCTGTAACCAAAGCACAGTTCTTCCTCTTACACTGCAGGGTTTTAGAAGAAGCTAAGCCCGATAGCCTAGCAAGAGCGCTCCTTGGGGGAGGCGTTTGGCTACACGCAGAACTCCGTGCCAAATAAACTTTATTCAAGGAAGGGACCAGTGTGTAGCTAGAGTGTCTACTTACTTGGTAGAAATCACATGGAGGTAGGCTACGTGTTCGCTGGAAACGGGGGCCTTATGGCACAAGCCTTGCTTTCCCATTTTGAGTGCTCCATTCATGCTGCCTTGAAGCTACCTAAATCACAGTTTAGGACGGGTCTCTAGTCACTGCAGGCAGGGCTCTGGGAAAGGAACAAGTGTTCTCTACATCAACAGGGTGCTTTCATAGCCTGGGTGGGAGCTCCTCCTGATACGCTCTAGAGCTAAAAGGAAACTTGACGTGAGTCCTTTCCTCAAGGTAAAGCCTTGAATAGCCCTGCCGAAGTGGAAGCTTGGAGCAGAGTCCTTGAGGCATTAGCTTTAGGTCTGCTTTCTTTAACGTTAGTAAGCATTTCAGGAAACGGAGGACCTCGCCTGGGCACCCTACTCCCTGCACGAACACCGAGCACCGGCAGGCTCCACTAGGCTGCTAAGAAACTTCCAGGCCCGGAATCCTTTCCCAGTCACTCAGTGTATGCTGAGTGTAGGGCAACACACTGCACTCTTCCCTGGGAGAGCTAGATTTCCTCAGCACTCCAACAGCTCCAGGAACTGTGTTCTCTCACGTCCTACATGTCATGCAAATCTGCCTCATTGCCCTAGGCTGAGCGGCACTGAGAAACCAAAACTGCTTTGCATTCCTTCCACAAAGTCATACATTAAGACCCCATCCTTACAGGAGAAATTCGGCTTGCGTTCCTGCTGTAAACAAAGCACAGTTCTTCCTCTTACACTGCAGGGTTTTAGAAGAAGCTAAGCCCGAGAGCCTAGCAAGAGCGTTCCTTGGGGGAGGCGGTTGGCTACACGCAGAACTCCGTGCCAAATAAACTTTATTCAAGGAAGGGACCAGTGTGTAGCTAGAGTGTATACTTGGTAGAAATCACAAGGAGGTAGGCTGCGTGTTCGCTGGAAACAGGGCCTTATGGCACAAGCCTTGCTTTCCCATTTTGAATGCTCCATTCATGCTGCCTTGAAGCTACCTAAATAACAGTTTTAGGAGGGGTCTCTAGTCACTGCAGGCAGGGCTCTGGGAAAGGAACGAGTCTTCTCTACATCAACAGGGTGCTTTCATAGCCTGGGTGGGAGCTCCTCCTGATACGCTCTAGAGCTAAAAGGAAACTTGACGTGAGTCCTTTCCTCAAGGTAAAGCCTTGAATAGCCCTGCCGAAGTGGAAGCTTGGAGCAGAGTCCTTGAGGCATTAGCTTTAGGTCTGCTTTCTTTAACGTTAGTAAGCATTTCAGGAAACGGAGGACCTCGCCTGGGCACCCTATTCCCTGCACGAACACCGAGCACCGGCAGGCTCCACTATGCTGCTAAGAAACTTCCAGGCCCGGAATCCTTTCCCAGTCACTCAGTGTATGCTGAGTGTAGGGCAACACACTGCACTCTTCCCTGGGAGAGCTAGATTTCCTCAGCACTCCAACAGCTCCAGGAACTGTGTTCTCTCACGTCCTACATGTCATGCCAATCTGCCTCATTGCCCTAGGCTGAGCGGCACTGAGAAACCAAAACTGCTTTGCATTCCTTCTACAAAGTCATACCTTAGGACCCCATCCTTTCAGGAGAAAATCAGCTTGCCTTGCTGCTGTAACCAAAGCACAGTTCTTCCTCTTACACTGCAGGGTTTTAGAAGAAGCTAAGCCCGATAGCCTAGCAAGAGCGCTCCTTGGGGGAGGCGTTTGGCTACACGCAGAACTCCGTGCCAAATAAACTTTATTCAAGGAAGGGACCAGTGTGTAGCTAGAGTGTCTACTTACTTGGTAGAAATCACATGGAGGTAGGCTACGTGTTCGCTGGAAACGGGGGCCTTATGGCACAAGCCTTGCTTTCCCATTTTGAGTGCTCCATTCATGCTGCCTTGAAGCTACCTAAATCACAGTTTAGGACGGGTCTCTAGTCACTGCAGGCAGGGCTCTGGGAAAGGAACAAGTGTTCTCTACATCAACAGGGTGCTTTCATAGCCTGGGTGGGAGCTCCTCCTGATACGCTCTAGAGCTAAAAGGAAACTTGACGTGAGTCCTTTCCTCAAGGTAAAGCCTTGAATAGCCCTGCCGAAGTGGAAGCTTGGAGCAGAGTCCTTGAGGCATTAGCTTTAGGTCTGCTTTCTTTAACGTTAGTAAGCATTTCAGGAAACGGAGGACCTCGCCTGGGCACCCTATTCCCTGCACGAACACCGAGCACCGGCAGGCTCCACTAGGCTGCTAAGAAACTTCCAGGCCCGGAATCCTTTCCCAGTCACTCAGTGTATGCTGAGTGTAGGGCAACACACTGCACTCTTCCCTGGGAGAGCTAGATTTCCTCAGCACTCCAACAGCTCCAGGAACTGTGTTCTCTCACGTCCTACATGTCATGCAAATCTGCCTCATTGCCCTAGGCTGAGCGGCACTGAGAAACCAAAACTGCTTCGCATTCCTTCCACAAAGTCATACATTAAGACCCCATCCTTACAGGAGAAATTCGGCTTGCGTTCCTGCTGTAAACAAAGCACAGTTCTTCCTCTTACACTGCAGGGTTTTAGAAGAAGCTAAGCCCGAGAGCCTAGCAAGAGCGCTCCTTGGGGGAGGCGGTTGGCTACACGCAGAACTCCGTGCCAAATAAACTTTATTCAAGGAAGGGACCAGTGTGTAGCTAGAGTGTATACTTGGTAGAAATCACAAGGAGGTAGGCTGCGTGTTCGCTGGAAACAGGGCCTTATGGCACAAGCCTTGCTTTCCCATTTTGAATGCTCCATTCATGCTGCCTTGAAGCTACCTAAATAACAGTTTTAGGACGGGTCTCTAGTCACTGCAGGCAGGGCTCTGGGAAAGGAACGAGTCTTCTCTACATCAACAGGGTGCTTTCATAGCCTGGGTGGGAGCTCCTCCTGATACGCTCTAGAGCTAAAAGGAAACTTGACGTGAGTCCTTTCCTCAAGGTAAAGCCTTGAATAGCCCTGCCGAAGTGGAAGCTTGGAGCAGAGTCCTTGAGGCATTAGCTTTAGGTCTGCTTTCTTTAACGTTAGTAAGCATTTCAGGAAACGGAGGACCTCTCCTGGGCACCCTATTCCCTGCACGAACACCGAGCACCGGCAGGCTCCACTATGCTGCTAAGAAACTTCCAGGCCCGGAATCCTTTCCCAGTCACTCAGTGTATGCTGAGTGTAGGGCAACACACTGCACTCTTCCCTGGGAGAGCTAGATTTCCTCAGCACTCCAACAGCTCCAGGAACTGTGTTCTCTCACGTCCTACATGTCATGCCAATCTGCCTCATTGCCCTAGGCTGAGCGGCACTGAGAAACCAAAACTGCTTTGCATTCCTTCTACAAAGTCATACCTTAGGACCCCATCCTTTCAGGAGAAAATCAGCTTGCCTTGCTGCTGTAACCAAAGCACAGTTCTTCCTCTTACACTGCAGGGTTTTAGAAGAAGCTAAGCCCGATAGCCTAGCAAGAGCGCTCCTTGGGGGAGGCGTTTGGCTACACGCAGAACTCCGTGCCAAATAAACTTTATTCAAGGAAGGGACCAGTGTGTAGCTAGAGTGTCTACTTACTTGGTAGAAATCACATGGAGGTAGGCTACGTGTTCGCTGGAAACGGGGGCCTTATGGCACAAGCCTTGCTTTCCCATTTTGAGTGCTCCATTCATGCTGCCTTGAAGCTACCTAAATCACAGTTTAGGACGGGTCTCTAGTCACTGCAGGCAGGGCTCTGGGAAAGGAACAAGTGTTCTCTACATCAACAGGGTGCTTTCATAGCCTGGGTGGGAGCTCCTCCTGATACGCTCTAGAGCTAAAAGGAAACTTGACGTGAGTCCTTTCCTCAAGGTAAAGCCTTGAATAGCCCTGCCGAAGTGGAAGCTTGGAGCAGAGTCCTTGAGGCATTAGCTTTAGGTCTGCTTTCTTTAACGTTAGTAAGCATTTCAGGAAACGGAGGACCTCGCCTGGGCACCCTATTCCCTGCACGAACACCGAGCACCGGCAGGCTCCACTAGGCTGCTAAGAAACTTCCAGGCCCGGAATCCTTTCCCAGTCACTCAGTGTATGCTGAGTGTAGGGCAACACACTGCACTCTTCCCTGGGAGAGCTAGATTTCCTCAGCACTCCAACAGCTCCAGGAACTGTGTTCTCTCACGTCCTACATGTCATGCAAATCTGCCTCATTGCCCTAGGCTGAGCGGCACTGAGAAACCAAAACTGCTTCGCATTCCTTCCACAAAGTCATACATTAAGACCCCATCCTTACAGGAGAAATTCGGCTTGCGTTCCTGCTGTAAACAAAGCACAGTTCTTCCTCTTACACTGCAGGGTTTTAGAAGAAGCTAAGCCCGAGAGCCTAGCAAGAGCGCTCCTTGGGGGAGGCGGTTGGCTACACGCAGAACTCCGTGCCAAATAAACTTTATTCAAGGAAGGGACCAGTGTGTAGCTAGAGTGTATACTTGGTAGAAATCACAAGGAGGTAGGCTGCGTGTTCGCTGGAAACAGGGCCTTATGGCACAAGCCTTGCTTTCCCATTTTGAATGCTCCATTCATGCTGCCTTGAAGCTACCTAAATAACAGTTTTAGGAGGGGTCTCTAGTCACTGCAGGCAGGGCTCTGGGAAAGGAACGAGTCTTCTCTACATCAACAGGGTGCTTTCATAGCCTGGGTGGGAGCTCCTCCTGATACGCTCTAGAGCTAAAAGGAAACTTGACGTGAGTCCTTTCCTCAAGGTAAAGCCTTGAATAGCCCTGCCGAAGTGGAAGCTTGGAGCAGAGTCCTTGAGGCATTAGCTTTAGGTCTGCTTTCTTTAACGTTAGTAAGCATTTCAGGAAACGGAGGACCTCGCCTGGGCACCCTACTCCCTGCACGAACACCGAGCACCGGCAGGCTCCACTAGGCTGCTAAGAAACTTCCAGGCCCGGAATCCTTTCCCAGTCACTCAGTGTATGCTGAGTGTAGGGCAACACACTGCACTCTTCCCTGGGAGAGCTAGATTTCCTCAGCACTCCAACAGCTCCAGGAACTGTGTTCTCTCACGTCCTACATGTCATGCCAATCTGCCTCATTGCCCTAGGCTGAGCGGCACTGAGAAACCAAAACTGCTTTGCATTCCTTCTACAAAGTCATACCTTAGGACCCCATCCTTACAGGAGAAAATCAGCTTGCCTTGCTGCTGTAACCAAAGCACAGTTCTTCCTCTTACACTGCAGGGTTTTAGAAGAAGCTAAGCCCGATAGCCTAGCAAGAGCGCTCCTTGGGGGAGGCGTTTGGCTACACGCAGAACTCCGTGCCAAATAAACTTTATTCAAGGAAGGGACCAGTGTGTAGCTAGAGTGTCTACTTACTTGGTAGAAATCACATGGAGGTAGGCTACGTGTTCGCTGGAAACGGGGGCCTTATGGCACAAGCCTTGCTTTCCCATTTTGAGTGCTCCATTCATGCTGCCTTGAAGCTACCTAAATCACAGTTTAGGACGGGTCTCTAGTCACTGCAGGCAGGGCTCTGGGAAAGGAACAAGTGTTCTCTACATCAACAGGGTGCTTTCATAGCCTGGGTGGGAGCTCCTCCTGATACGCTCTAGAGCTAAAAGGAAACTTGACGTGAGTCCTTTCCTCAAGGTAAAGCCTTGAATAGCCCTGCCGAAGTGGAAGCTTGGAGCAGAGTCCTTGAGGCATTAGCTTTAGGTCTGCTTTCTTTAACGTTAGTAAGCATTTCAGGAAACGGAGGACCTCGCCTGGGCACCCTACTCCCTGCACGAACACCGAGCACCGGCAGGCTCCACTAGGCTGCTAAGAAACTTCCAGGCCCGGAATCCTTTCCCAGTCACTCAGTGTATGCTGAGTGTAGGGCAACACACTGCACTCTTCCCTGGGAGAGCTAGATTTCCTCAGCACTCCAACAGCTCCAGGAACTGTGTTCTCTCACGTCCTACATGTCATGCAAATCTGCCTCATTGCCCTAGGCTGAGCGGCACTGAGAAACCAAAACTGCTTTGCATTCCTTCCACAAAGTCATACATTAAGACCCCATCCTTACAGGAGAAATTCGGCTTGCGTTCCTGCTGTAAACAAAGCACAGTTCTTCCTCTTACACTGCAGGGTTTTAGAAGAAGCTAAGCCCGAGAGCCTAGCAAGAGCGTTCCTTGGGGGAGGCGGTTGGCTACACGCAGAACTCCGTGCCAAATAAACTTTATTCAAGGAAGGGACCAGTGTGTAGCTAGAGTGTATACTTGGTAGAAATCACAAGGAGGTAGGCTGCGTGTTCGCTGGAAACAGGGCCTTATGGCACAAGCCTTGCTTTCCCATTTTGAATGCTCCATTCATGCTGCCTTGAAGCTACCTAAATAACAGTTTTAGGAGGGGTCTCTAGTCACTGCAGGCAGGGCTCTGGGAAAGGAACGAGTCTTCTCTACATCAACAGGGTGCTTTCATAGCCTGGGTGGGAGCTCCTCCTGATACGCTCTAGAGCTAAAAGGAAACTTGACGTGAGTCCTTTCCTCAAGGTAAAGCCTTGAATAGCCCTGCCGAAGTGGAAGCTTGGAGCAGAGTCCTTGAGGCATTAGCTTTAGGTCTGCTTTCTTTAACGTTAGTAAGCATTTCAGGAAACGGAGGACCTCGCCTGGGCACCCTATTCCCTGCACGAACACCGAGCACCGGCAGGCTCCACTATGCTGCTAAGAAACTTCCAGGCCCGGAATCCTTTCCCAGTCACTCAGTGTATGCTGAGTGTAGGGCAACACACTGCACTCTTCCCTGGGAGAGCTAGATTTCCTCAGCACTCCAACAGCTCCAGGAACTGTGTTCTCTCACGTCCTACATGTCATGCCAATCTGCCTCATTGCCCTAGGCTGAGCGGCACTGAGAAACCAAAACTGCTTTGCATTCCTTCTACAAAGTCATACCTTAGGACCCCATCCTTTCAGGAGAAAATCAGCTTGCCTTGCTGCTGTAACCAAAGCACAGTTCTTCCTCTTACACTGCAGGGTTTTAGAAGAAGCTAAGCCCGATAGCCTAGCAAGAGCGCTCCTTGGGGGAGGCGTTTGGCTACACGCAGAACTCCGTGCCAAATAAACTTTATTCAAGGAAGGGACCAGTGTGTAGCTAGAGTGTCTACTTACTTGGTAGAAATCACATGGAGGTAGGCTACGTGTTCGCTGGAAACGGGGGCCTTATGGCACAAGCCTTGCTTTCCCATTTTGAGTGCTCCATTCATGCTGCCTTGAAGCTACCTAAATCACAGTTTAGGACGGGTCTCTAGTCACTGCAGGCAGGGCTCTGGGAAAGGAACAAGTGTTCTCTACATCAACAGGGTGCTTTCATAGCCTGGGTGGGAGCTCCTCCTGATACGCTCTAGAGCTAAAAGGAAACTTGACGTGAGTCCTTTCCTCAAGGTAAAGCCTTGAATAGCCCTGCCGAAGTGGAAGCTTGGAGCAGAGTCCTTGAGGCATTAGCTTTAGGTCTGCTTTCTTTAACGTTAGTAAGCATTTCAGGAAACGGAGGACCTCGCCTGGGCACCCTATTCCCTGCACGAACACCGAGCACCGGCAGGCTCCACTAGGCTGCTAAGAAACTTCCAGGCCCGGAATCCTTTCCCAGTCACTCAGTGTATGCTGAGTGTAGGGCAACACACTGCACTCTTCCCTGGGAGAGCTAGATTTCCTCAGCACTCCAACAGCTCCAGGAACTGTGTTCTCTCACGTCCTACATGTCATGCAAATCTGCCTCATTGCCCTAGGCTGAGCGGCACTGAGAAACCAAAACTGCTTCGCATTCCTTCCACAAAGTCATACATTAAGACCCCATCCTTACAGGAGAAATTCGGCTTGCGTTCCTGCTGTAAACAAAGCACAGTTCTTCCTCTTACACTGCAGGGTTTTAGAAGAAGCTAAGCCCGAGAGCCTAGCAAGAGCGCTCCTTGGGGGAGGCGGTTGGCTACACGCAGAACTCCGTGCCAAATAAACTTTATTCAAGGAAGGGACCAGTGTGTAGCTAGAGTGTATACTTGGTAGAAATCACAAGGAGGTAGGCTGCGTGTTCGCTGGAAACAGGGCCTTATGGCACAAGCCTTGCTTTCCCATTTTGAATGCTCCATTCATGCTGCCTTGAAGCTACCTAAATAACAGTTTTAGGACGGGTCTCTAGTCACTGCAGGCAGGGCTCTGGGAAAGGAACGAGTCTTCTCTACATCAACAGGGTGCTTTCATAGCCTGGGTGGGAGCTCCTCCTGATACGCTCTAGAGCTAAAAGGAAACTTGACGTGAGTCCTTTCCTCAAGGTAAAGCCTTGAATAGCCCTGCCGAAGTGGAAGCTTGGAGCAGAGTCCTTGAGGCATTAGCTTTAGGTCTGCTTTCTTTAACGTTAGTAAGCATTTCAGGAAACGGAGGACCTCTCCTGGGCACCCTATTCCCTGCACGAACACCGAGCACCGGCAGGCTCCACTATGCTGCTAAGAAACTTCCAGGCCCGGAATCCTTTCCCAGTCACTCAGTGTATGCTGAGTGTAGGGCAACACACTGCACTCTTCCCTGGGAGAGCTAGATTTCCTCAGCACTCCAACAGCTCCAGGAACTGTGTTCTCTCACGTCCTACATGTCATGCCAATCTGCCTCATTGCCCTAGGCTGAGCGGCACTGAGAAACCAAAACTGCTTTGCATTCCTTCTACAAAGTCATACCTTAGGACCCCATCCTTTCAGGAGAAAATCAGCTTGCCTTGCTGCTGTAACCAAAGCACAGTTCTTCCTCTTACACTGCAGGGTTTTAGAAGAAGCTAAGCCCGATAGCCTAGCAAGAGCGCTCCTTGGGGGAGGCGTTTGGCTACACGCAGAACTCCGTGCCAAATAAACTTTATTCAAGGAAGGGACCAGTGTGTAGCTAGAGTGTCTACTTACTTGGTAGAAATCACATGGAGGTAGGCTACGTGTTCGCTGGAAACGGGGGCCTTATGGCACAAGCCTTGCTTTCCCATTTTGAGTGCTCCATTCATGCTGCCTTGAAGCTACCTAAATCACAGTTTAGGACGGGTCTCTAGTCACTGCAGGCAGGGCTCTGGGAAAGGAACAAGTGTTCTCTACATCAACAGGGTGCTTTCATAGCCTGGGTGGGAGCTCCTCCTGATACGCTCTAGAGCTAAAAGGAAACTTGACGTGAGTCCTTTCCTCAAGGTAAAGCCTTGAATAGCCCTGCCGAAGTGGAAGCTTGGAGCAGAGTCCTTGAGGCATTAGCTTTAGGTCTGCTTTCTTTAACGTTAGTAAGCATTTCAGGAAACGGAGGACCTCGCCTGGGCACCCTATTCCCTGCACGAACACCGAGCACCGGCAGGCTCCACTAGGCTGCTAAGAAACTTCCAGGCCCGGAATCCTTTCCCAGTCACTCAGTGTATGCTGAGTGTAGGGCAACACACTGCACTCTTCCCTGGGAGAGCTAGATTTCCTCAGCACTCCAACAGCTCCAGGAACTGTGTTCTCTCACGTCCTACATGTCATGCAAATCTGCCTCATTGCCCTAGGCTGAGCGGCACTGAGAAACCAAAACTGCTTCGCATTCCTTCCACAAAGTCATACATTAAGACCCCATCCTTACAGGAGAAATTCGGCTTGCGTTCCTGCTGTAAACAAAGCACAGTTCTTCCTCTTACACTGCAGGGTTTTAGAAGAAGCTAAGCCCGAGAGCCTAGCAAGAGCGCTCCTTGGGGGAGGCGGTTGGCTACACGCAGAACTCCGTGCCAAATAAACTTTATTCAAGGAAGGGACCAGTGTGTAGCTAGAGTGTATACTTGGTAGAAATCACAAGGAGGTAGGCTGCGTGTTCGCTGGAAACAGGGCCTTATGGCACAAGCCTTGCTTTCCCATTTTGAATGCTCCATTCATGCTGCCTTGAAGCTACCTAAATAACAGTTTTAGGAGGGGTCTCTAGTCACTGCAGGCAGGGCTCTGGGAAAGGAACGAGTCTTCTCTACATCAACAGGGTGCTTTCATAGCCTGGGTGGGAGCTCCTCCTGATACGCTCTAGAGCTAAAAGGAAACTTGACGTGAGTCCTTTCCTCAAGGTAAAGCCTTGAATAGCCCTGCCGAAGTGGAAGCTTGGAGCAGAGTCCTTGAGGCATTAGCTTTAGGTCTGCTTTCTTTAACGTTAGTAAGCATTTCAGGAAACGGAGGACCTCGCCTGGGCACCCTACTCCCTGCACGAACACCGAGCACCGGCAGGCTCCACTAGGCTGCTAAGAAACTTCCAGGCCCGGAATCCTTTCCCAGTCACTCAGTGTATGCTGAGTGTAGGGCAACACACTGCACTCTTCCCTGGGAGAGCTAGATTTCCTCAGCACTCCAACAGCTCCAGGAACTGTGTTCTCTCACGTCCTACATGTCATGCCAATCTGCCTCATTGCCCTAGGCTGAGCGGCACTGAGAAACCAAAACTGCTTTGCATTCCTTCTACAAAGTCATACCTTAGGACCCCATCCTTACAGGAGAAAATCAGCTTGCCTTGCTGCTGTAACCAAAGCACAGTTCTTCCTCTTACACTGCAGGGTTTTAGAAGAAGCTAAGCCCGAAAGCCTAGCAAGAGCGCTCCTTGGGGGAGGCGTTTGGCTACACGCAGAACTCCGTGCCAAATAAACTTTATTCAAGGAAGGGACCAGTGTGTAGCTAGAGTGTCTACTTACTTGGTAGAAATCACATGGAGGTAGGCTACGTGTTCGCTGGAAACGGGGGCCTTATGGCACAAGCCTTGCTTTCCCATTTTGAGTGCTCCATTCATGCTGCCTTGAAGCTACCTAAATCACAGTTTAGGACGGGTCTCTAGTCACTGCAGGCAGGGCTCTGGGAAAGGAACAAGTGTTCTCTACATCAACAGGGTGCTTTCATAGCCTGGGTGGGAGCTCCTCCTGATACGCTCTAGAGCTAAAAGGAAACTTGACGTGAGTCCTTTCCTCAAGGTAAAGCCTTGAATAGCCCTGCCGAAGTGGAAGCTTGGAGCAGAGTCCTTGAGGCATTAGCTTTAGGTCTGCTTTCTTTAACGTTAGTAAGCATTTCAGGAAACGGAGGACCTCGCCTGGGCACCCTATTCCCTGCACGAACACCGAGCACCGGCAGGCTCCACTAGGCTGCTAAGAAACTTCCAGGCCCGGAATCCTTTCCCAGTCACTCAGTGTATGCTGAGTGTAGGGCAACACACTGCACTCTTCCCTGGGAGAGCTAGATTTCCTCAGCACTCCAACAGCTCCAGGAACTGTGTTCTCTCACGTCCTACATGTCATGCAAATCTGCCTCATTGCCCTAGGCTGAGCGGCACTGAGAAACCAAAACTGCTTCGCATTCCTTCCACAAAGTCATACATTAAGACCCCATCCTTACAGGAGAAATTCGGCTTGCGTTCCTGCTGTAAACAAAGCACAGTTCTTCCTCTTACACTGCAGGGTTTTAGAAGAAGCTAAGCCCGAGAGCCTAGCAAGAGCGCTCCTTGGGGGAGGCGGTTGGCTACACGCAGAACTCCGTGCCAAATAAACTTTATTCAAGGAAGGGACCAGTGTGTAGCTAGAGTGTATACTTGGTAGAAATCACAAGGAGGTAGGCTGCGTGTTCGCTGGAAACAGGGCCTTATGGCACAAGCCTTGCTTTCCCATTTTGAATGCTCCATTCATGCTGCCTTGAAGCTACCTAAATAACAGTTTTAGGAGGGGTCTCTAGTCACTGCAGGCAGGGCTCTGGGAAAGGAACGAGTCTTCTCTACATCAACAGGGTGCTTTCATAGCCTGGGTGGGAGCTCCTCCTGATACGCTCTAGAGCTAAAAGGAAACTTGACGTGAGTCCTTTCCTCAAGGTAAAGCCTTGAATAGCCCTGCCGAAGTGGAAGCTTGGAGCAGAGTCCTTGAGGCATTAGCTTTAGGTCTGCTTTCTTTAACGTTAGTAAGCATTTCAGGAAACGGAGGACCTCGCCTGGGCACCCTATTCCCTGCACGAACACCGAGCACCGGCAGGCTCCACTAGGCTGCTAAGAAACTTCCAGGCCCGGAATCCTTTCCCAGTCACTCAGTGTATGCTGAGTGTAGGGCAACACACTGCACTCTTCCCTGGGAGAGCTAGATTTCCTCAGCACTCCAACAGCTCCAGGAACTGTGTTCTCTCACGTCCTACATGTCATGCCAATCTGCCTCATTGCCCTAGGCTGAGCGGCACTGAGAAACCAAAACTGCTTCGCATTCCTTCCACAAAGTCATACATTAAGACCGCATCCTTACAGGAGAAATTCGGCTTGCGTTCCTGCTGTAAACAAAGCACAGTTCTTCCTCTTACACTGCAGGGTTTTAGAAGAAGCTAAGCCCGAGAGCCTAGCAAGAGCGCTCCTTGGGGGAGGCGGTTGGCTACACGCAGAACTCCGTGCCAAATAAACTTTATTCAAGGAAGGGACCAGTGTGTAGCTAGAGTGTATACTTGGTAGAAATCACAAGGAGGTAGGCTGCGTGTTCGCTGGAAACAGGGCCTTATGGCACAAGCCTTGCTTTCCCATTTTGAATGCTCCATTCATGCTGCCTTGAAGCTACCTAAATAACAGTTTTAGGACGGGTCTCTAGTCACTGCAGGCAGGGCTCTGGGAAAGGAACGAGTCTTCTCTACATCAACAGGGTGCTTTCATAGCCTGGGTGGGAGCTCCTCCTGATACGCTCTAGAGCTAAAAGGAAACTTGACGTGAGTCCTTTCCTCAAGGTAAAGCCTTGAATAGCCCTGCCGAAGTGGAAGCTTGGAGCAGAGTCCTTGAGGCATTAGCTTTAGGTCTGCTTTCTTTAACGTTAGTAAGCATTTCAGGAAACGGAGGACCTCGCCTGGGCACCCTATTCCCTGCACGAACACCGAGCACCGGCAGGCTCCACTATGCTGCTAAGAAACTTCCAGGCCCGGAATCCTTTCCCAGTCACTCAGTGTATGCTGAGTGTAGGGCAACACACTGCACTCTTCCCTGGGAGAGCTAGATTTCCTCAGCACTCCAACAGCTCCAGGAACTGTGTTCTCTCACGTCCTACATGTCATGCCAATCTGCCTCATTGCCCTAGGCTGAGCGGCACTGAGAAACCAAAACTGCTTTGCATTCCTTCTACAAAGTCATACCTTAGGACCCCATCCTTTCAGGAGAAAATCAGCTTGCCTTGCTGCTGTAACCAAAGCACAGTTCTTCCTCTTACACTGCAGGGTTTTAGAAGAAGCTAAGCCCGAGAGCCTAGCAAGAGCGCTCCTTGGGGGAGGCGTTTGGCTACACGCAGAACTCCGTGCCAAATAAACTTTATTCAAGGAAGGGACCAGTGTGTAGCTAGAGTGTCTACTTACTTGGTAGAAATCACATGGAGGTAGGCTACGTGTTCGCTGGAAACGGGGGCCTTATGGCACAAGCCTTGCTTTCCCATTTTGAGTGCTCCATTCATGCTGCCTTGAAGCTACCTAAATCACAGTTTAGGACGGGTCTCTAGTCACTGCAGGCAGGGCTCTGGGAAAGGAACAAGTGTTCTCTACATCAATAGGGTGCTTTCATAGCCTGGGTGGGAGCTCCTCCTGATACGCTCTAGAGCTAAAAGGAAACTTGACGTGAGTCCTTTCCTCAAGGTAAAGCCTTGAATAGCCCTGCCGAAGTGGAAGCTTGGAGCAGAGTCCTTGAGGCATTAGCTTTAGGTCTGCTTTCTTTAACGTTAGTAAGCATTTCAGGAAACGGAGGACCTCTCCTGGGCACCCTACTCCCTGCACGAACACCGAGCACCGGCAGGCTCCACTAGGCTGCTAAGAAACTTCCAGGCCCGGAATCCTTTCCCAGTCACTCAGTGTATGCTGAGTGTAGGGCAACACACTGCACTCTTCCCTGGGAGAGCTAGATTTCCTCAGCACTCCAACAGCTCCAGGAACTGTGTTCTCTCACGTCCTACATGTCATGCAAATCTGCCTCATTGCCCTAGGCTGAGCGGCACTGAGAAACCAAAACTGCTTTGCATTCCTTCCACAAAGTCATACATTAAGACCCCATCCTTACAGGAGAAATTCGGCTTGCGTTCCTGCTGTAAACAAAGCACAGTTCTTCCTCTTACACTGCAGGGTTTTAGAAGAAGCTAAGCCCGAGAGCCTAGCAAGAGCGCTCCTTGGGGGAGGCGGTTGGCTACACGCAGAACTCCGTGCCAAATAAACTTTATTCAAGGAAGGGACCAGTGTGTAGCTAGAGTGTATACTTGGTAGAAATCACAAGGAGGTAGGCTGCGTGTTCGCTGGAAACAGGGCCTTATGGCACAAGCCTTGCTTTCCCATTTTGAATGCTCCATTCATGCTGCCTTGAAGCTACCTAAATAACAGTTTTAGGACGGGTCTCTAGTCACTGCAGGCAGGGCTCTGGGAAAGGAACGAGTCTTCTCTACATCAACAGGGTGCTTTCATAGCCTGGGTGGGAGCTCCTCCTGATACGCTCTAGAGCTAAAAGGAAACTTGACGTGAGTCCTTTCCTCAAGGTAAAGCCTTGAATAGCCCTGCCGAAGTGGAAGCTTGGAGCAGAGTCCTTGAGGCATTAGCTTTAGGTCTGCTTTCTTTAACGTTAGTAAGCATTTCAGGAAACGGAGGACCTCGCCTGGGCACCCTATTCCCTGCACGAACACCGAGCACCGGCAGGCTCCACTAGGCTGCTAAGAAACTTCCAGGCCCGGAATCCTTTCCCAGTCACTCAGTGTATGCTGAGTGTAGGGCAACACACTGCACTCTTCCCTGGGAGAGCTAGATTTCCTCAGCACTCCAACAGCTCCAGGAACTGTGTTCTCTCACGTCCTACATGTCATGCCAATCTGCCTCATTGCCCTAGGCTGAGCGGCACTGAGAAACCAAAACTGCTTTGCATTCCTTCTACAAAGTTATACCTTAGGACCCCATCCTTACAGGAGAAAATCAGCTTGCCTTGCTGCTGTAACCAAAGCACAGTTCTTCCTCTTACACTGCAGGGTTTTAGAAGAAGCTAAGCCCGATAGCCTAGCAAGAGCGCTCCTTGGGGGAGGCGTTTGGCTACACGCAGAACTCCGTGCCAAATAAACTTTATTCAAGGAAGGGACCAGTGTGTAGCTAGAGTGTCTACTTACTTGGTAGAAATCACATGGAGGTAGGCTACGTGTTCGCTGGAAACGGGGGCCTTATGGCACAAGCCTTGCTTTCCCATTTTGAGTGCTCCATTCATGCTGCCTTGAAGCTACCTAAATCACAGTTTAGGACGGGTCTCTAGTCACTGCAGGCAGGGCTCTGGGAAAGGAACAAGTGTTCTCTACATCAACAGGGTGCTTTCATAGCCTGGGTGGGAGCTCCTCCTGATACGCTCTAGAGCTAAAAGGAAACTTGACGTGAGTCCTTTCCTCAAGGTAAAGCCTTGAATAGCCCTGCCGAAGTGGAAGCTTGGAGCAGAGTCCTTGAGGCATTAGCTTTAGGTCTGCTTTCTTTAACGTTAGTAAGCATTTCAGGAAACGGAGGACCTCGCCTGGGCACCCTATTCCCTGCACGAACACCGAGCACCGGCAGGCTCCACTAGGCTGCTAAGAAACTTCCAGGCCCGGAATCCTTTCCCAGTCACTCAGTGTATGCTGAGTGTAGGGCAACACACTGCACTCTTCCCTGGGAGAGCTAGATTTCCTCAGCACTCCAACAGCTCCAGGAACTGTGTTCTCTCACGTCCTACATGTCATGCAAATCTGCCTCATTGCCCTAGGCTGAGCGGCACTGAGAAACCAAAACTGCTTCGCATTCCTTCCACAAAGTCATACATTAAGACCCCATCCTTACAGGAGAAATTCGGCTTGCGTTCCTGCTGTAAACAAAGCACAGTTCTTCCTCTTACACTGCAGGGTTTTAGAAGAAGCTAAGCCCGAGAGCCTAGCAAGAGCGCTCCTTGGGGGAGGCGGTTGGCTACACGCAGAACTCCGTGCCAAATAAACTTTATTCAAGGAAGGGACCAGTGTGTAGCTAGAGTGTATACTTGGTAGAAATCACAAGGAGGTAGGCTGCGTGTTCGCTGGAAACAGGGCCTTATGGCACAAGCCTTGCTTTCCCATTTTGAATGCTCCATTCATGCTGCCTTGAAGCTACCTAAATCACAGTTTTAGGACGGGTCTCTAGTCACTGCAGGCAGGGCTCTGGGAAAGGAACGAGTCTTCTCTACATCAACAGGGTGCTTTCATAGCCTGGGTGGGAGCTCCTCCTGATACGCTCTAGAGCTAAAAGGAAACTTGACGTGAGTCCTTTCCTCAAGGTAAAGCCTTGAATAGCCCTGCCGAAGTGGAAGCTTGGAGCAGAGTCCTTGAGGCATTAGCTTTAGGTCTGCTTTCTTTAACGTTAGTAAGCATTTCAGGAAACGGAGGACCTCGCCTGGGCACCCTATTCCCTGCACGAACACCGAGCACCGGCAGGCTCCACTAGGCTGCTAAGAAACTTCCAGGCCCGGAATCCTTTCCCAGTCACTCAGTGTATGCTGAGTGTAGGGCAACACACTGCACTCTTCCCTGGGAGAGCTAGATTTCCTCAGCACTCCAACAGCTCCAGGAACTGTGTTCTCTCACGTCCTACATGTCATGCCAATCTGCCTCATTGCCCTAGGCTGAGCGGCACTGAGAAACCAAAACTGCTTTGCATTCCTTCTACAAAGTTATACCTTAGGACCCCATCCTTACAGGAGAAAATCAGCTTGCCTTGCTGCTGTAACCAAAGCACAGTTCTTCCTCTTACACTGCAGGGTTTTAGAAGAAGCTAAGCCCGATAGCCTAGCAAGAGCGCTCCTTGGGGGAGGCGTTTGGCTACACGCAGAACTCCGTGCCAAATAAACTTTATTCAAGGAAGGGACCAGTGTGTAGCTAGAGTGTCTACTTACTTGGTAGAAATCACATGGAGGTAGGCTACGTGTTCGCTGGAAACGGGGGCCTTATGGCACAAGCCTTGCTTTCCCATTTTGAGTGCTCCATTCATGCTGCCTTGAAGCTACCTAAATCACAGTTTAGGACGGGTCTCTAGTCACTGCAGGCAGGGCTCTGGGAAAGGAACAAGTGTTCTCTACATCAACAGGGTGCTTTCATAGCCTGGGTGGGAGCTCCTCCTGATACGCTCTAGAGCTAAAAGGAAACTTGACGTGAGTCCTTTCCTCAAGGTAAAGCCTTGAATAGCCCTGCCGAAGTGGAAGCTTGGAGCAGAGTCCTTGAGGCATTAGCTTTAGGTCTGCTTTCTTTAACGTTAGTAAGCATTTCAGGAAACGGAGGACCTCGCCTGGGCACCCTATTCCCTGCACGAACACCGAGCACCGGCAGGCTCCACTAGGCTGCTAAGAAACTTCCAGGCCCGGAATCCTTTCCCAGTCACTCAGTGTATGCTGAGTGTAGGGCAACACACTGCACTCTTCCCTGGGAGAGCTAGATTTCCTCAGCACTCCAACAGCTCCAGGAACTGTGTTCTCTCACGTCCTACATGTCATGCAAATCTGCCTCATTGCCCTAGGCTGAGCGGCACTGAGAAACCAAAACTGCTTCGCATTCCTTCCACAAAGTCATACATTAAGACCCCATCCTTACAGGAGAAATTCGGCTTGCGTTCCTGCTGTAAACAAAGCACAGTTCTTCCTCTTACACTGCAGGGTTTTAGAAGAAGCTAAGCCCGAGAGCCTAGCAAGAGCGCTCCTTGGGGGAGGCGGTTGGCTACACGCAGAACTCCGTGCCAAATAAACTTTATTCAAGGAAGGGACCAGTGTGTAGCTAGAGTGTATACTTGGTAGAAATCACAAGGAGGTAGGCTGCGTGTTCGCTGGAAACAGGGCCTTATGGCACAAGCCTTGCTTTCCCATTTTGAATGCTCCATTCATGCTGCCTTGAAGCTACCTAAATAACAGTTTTAGGAGGGGTCTCTAGTCACTGCAGGCAGGGCTCTGGGAAAGGAACGAGTCTTCTCTACATCAACAGGGTGCTTTCATAGCCTGGGTGGGAGCTCCTCCTGATACGCTCTAGAGCTAAAAGGAAACTTGACGTGAGTCCTTTCCTCAAGGTAAAGCCTTGAATAGCGCTGCCGAAGTGGAAGCTTGGAGCAGAGTCCTTGAGGCATTAGCTTTAGGTCTGCTTTCTTTAACGTTAGTAAGCATTTCAGGAAACGGAGGACCTCGCCTGGGCACCCTATTCCCTGCACGAACACCGAGCACCGGCAGGCTCCACTAGGCTGCTAAGAAACTTCCAGGCCCGGAATCCTTTCCCAGTCACTCAGTGTATGCTGAGTGTAGGGCAACACACTGCACTCTTCCCTGGGAGAGCTAGATTTCCTCAGCACTCCAACAGCTCCAGGAACTGTGTTCTCTCACGTCCTACATGTCATGCCAATCTGCCTCATTGCCCTAGGCTGAGCGGCACTGAGAAACCAAAACTGCTTCGCATTCCTTCCACAAAGTCATACATTAAGACCGCATCCTTACAGGAGAAATTCGGCTTGCGTTCCTGCTGTAAACAAAGCACAGTTCTTCCTCTTACACTGCAGGGTTTTAGAAGAAGCTAAGCCCGAGAGCCTAGCAAGAGCGCTCCTTGGGGGAGGCGGTTGGCTACACGCAGAACTCCGTGCCAAATAAACTTTATTCAAGGAAGGGACCAGTGTGTAGCTAGAGTGTATACTTGGTAGAAATCACAAGGAGGTAGGCTGCGTGTTCGCTGGAAACAGGGCCTTATGGCACAAGCCTTGCTTTCCCATTTTGAATGCTCCATTCATGCTGCCTTGAAGCTACCTAAATAACAGTTTTAGGAGGGGTCTCTAGTCACTGCAGGCAGGGCTCTGGGAAAGGAACGAGTCTTCTCTACATCAACAGGGTGCTTTCATAGCCTGGGTGGGAGCTCCTCCTGATACGCTCTAGAGCTAAAAGGAAACTTGACGTGAGTCCTTTCCTCAAGGTAAAGCCTTGAATAGCCCTGCCGAAGTGGAAGCTTGGAGCAGAGTCCTTGAGGCATTAGCTTTAGGTCTGCTTTCTTTAACGTTAGTAAGCATTTCAGGAAACGGAGGACCTCGCCTGGGCACCCTATTCCCTGCACGAACACCGAGCACCGGCAGGCTCCACTATGCTGCTAAGAAACTTCCAGGCCCGGAATCCTTTCCCAGTCACTCAGTGTATGCTGAGTGTAGGGCAACACACTGCACTCTTCCCTGGGAGAGCTAGATTTCCTCAGCACTCCAACAGCTCCAGGAACTGTGTTCTCTCACGTCCTACATGTCATGCCAATCTGCCTCATTGCCCTAGGCTGAGCGGCACTGAGAAACCAAAACTGCTTTGCATTCCTTCTACAAAGTCATACCTTAGGACCCCATCCTTTCAGGAGAAAATCAGCTTGCCTTGCTGCTGTAACCAAAGCACAGTTCTTCCTCTTACACTGCAGGGTTTTAGAAGAAGCTAAGCCCGAGAGCCTAGCAAGAGCGCTCCTTGGGGGAGGCGTTTGGCTACACGCAGAACTCCGTGCCAAATAAACTTTATTCAAGGAAGGGACCAGTGTGTAGCTAGAGTGTCTACTTACTTGGTAGAAATCACATGGAGGTAGGCTACGTGTTCGCTGGAAACGGGGGCCTTATGGCACAAGCCTTGCTTTCCCATTTTGAGTGCTCCATTCATGCTGCCTTGAAGCTACCTAAATCACAGTTTAGGACGGGTCTCTAGTCACTGCAGGCAGGGCTCTGGGAAAGGAACAAGTGTTCTCTACATCAATAGGGTGCTTTCATAGCCTGGGTGGGAGCTCCTCCTGATACGCTCTAGAGCTAAAAGGAAACTTGACGTGAGTCCTTTCCTCAAGGTAAAGCCTTGAATAGCCCTGCCGAAGTGGAAGCTTGGAGCAGAGTCCTTGAGGCATTAGCTTTAGGTCTGCTTTCTTTAACGTTAGTAAGCATTTCAGGAAACGGAGGACCTCTCCTGGGCACCCTACTCCCTGCACGAACACCGAGCACCGGCAGGCTCCACTAGGCTGCTAAGAAACTTCCAGGCCCGGAATCCTTTCCCAGTCACTCAGTGTATGCTGAGTGTAGGGCAACACACTGCACTCTTCCCTGGGAGAGCTAGATTTCCTCAGCACTCCAACAGCTCCAGGAACTGTGTTCTCTCACGTCCTACATGTCATGCAAATCTGCCTCATTGCCCTAGGCTGAGCGGCACTGAGAAACCAAAACTGCTTTGCATTCCTTCCACAAAGTCATACATTAAGACCCCATCCTTACAGGAGAAATTCGGCTTGCGTTCCTGCTGTAAACAAAGCACAGTTCTTCCTCTTACACTGCAGGGTTTTAGAAGAAGCTAAGCCCGAGAGCCTAGCAAGAGCGCTCCTTGGGGGAGGCGGTTGGCTACACGCAGAACTCCGTGCCAAATAAACTTTATTCAAGGAAGGGACCAGTGTGTAGCTAGAGTGTATACTTGGTAGAAATCACAAGGAGGTAGGCTGCGTGTTCGCTGGAAACAGGGCCTTATGGCACAAGCCTTGCTTTCCCATTTTGAATGCTCCATTCATGCTGCCTTGAAGCTACCTAAATAACAGTTTTAGGACGGGTCTCTAGTCACTGCAGGCAGGGCTCTGGGAAAGGAACGAGTCTTCTCTACATCAACAGGGTGCTTTCATAGCCTGGGTGGGAGCTCCTCCTGATACGCTCTAGAGCTAAAAGGAAACTTGACGTGAGTCCTTTCCTCAAGGTAAAGCCTTGAATAGCCCTGCCGAAGTGGAAGCTTGGAGCAGAGTCCTTGAGGCATTAGCTTTAGGTCTGCTTTCTTTAACGTTAGTAAGCATTTCAGGAAACGGAGGACCTCGCCTGGGCACCCTATTCCCTGCACGAACACCGAGCACCGGCAGGCTCCACTAGGCTGCTAAGAAACTTCCAGGCCCGGAATCCTTTCCCAGTCACTCAGTGTATGCTGAGTGTAGGGCAACACACTGCACTCTTCCCTGGGAGAGCTAGATTTCCTCAGCACTCCAACAGCTCCAGGAACTGTGTTCTCTCACGTCCTACATGTCATGCAAATCTGCCTCATTGCCCTAGGCTGAGCGGCACTGAGAAACCAAAACTGCTTCGCATTCCTTCCACAAAGTCATACATTAAGACCCCATCCTTACAGGAGAAATTCGGCTTGCGTTCCTGCTGTAAACAAAGCACAGTTCTTCCTCTTACACTGCAGGGTTTTAGAAGAAGCTAAGCCCGAGAGCCTAGCAAGAGCGCTCCTTGGGGGAGGCGGTTGGCTACACGCAGAACTCCGTGCCAAATAAACTTTATTCAAGGAAGGGACCAGTGTGTAGCTAGAGTGTATACTTGGTAGAAATCACAAGGAGGTAGGCTGCGTGTTCGCTGGAAACAGGGCCTTATGGCACAAGCCTTGCTTTCCCATTTTGAATGCTCCATTCATGCTGCCTTGAAGCTACCTAAATAACAGTTTTAGGAGGGGTCTCTAGTCACTGCAGGCAGGGCTCTGGGAAAGGAACGAGTCTTCTCTACATCAACAGGGTGCTTTCATAGCCTGGGTGGGAGCTCCTCCTGATACGCTCTAGAGCTAAAAGGAAACTTGACGTGAGTCCTTTCCTCAAGGTAAAGCCTTGAATAGCGCTGCCGAAGTGGAAGCTTGGAGCAGAGTCCTTGAGGCATTAGCTTTAGGTCTGCTTTCTTTAACGTTAGTAAGCATTTCAGGAAACGGAGGACCTCGCCTGGGCACCCTATTCCCTGCACGAACACCGAGCACCGGCAGGCTCCACTAGGCTGCTAAGAAACTTCCAGGCCCGGAATCCTTTCCCAGTCACTCAGTGTATGCTGAGTGTAGGGCAACACACTGCACTCTTCCCTGGGAGAGCTAGATTTCCTCAGCACTCCAACAGCTCCAGGAACTGTGTTCTCTCACGTCCTACATGTCATGCCAATCTGCCTCATTGCCCTAGGCTGAGCGGCACTGAGAAACCAAAACTGCTTCGCATTCCTTCCACAAAGTCATACATTAAGACCGCATCCTTACAGGAGAAATTCGGCTTGCGTTCCTGCTGTAAACAAAGCACAGTTCTTCCTCTTACACTGCAGGGTTTTAGAAGAAGCTAAGCCCGAGAGCCTAGCAAGAGCGCTCCTTGGGGGAGGCGGTTGGCTACACGCAGAACTCCGTGCCAAATAAACTTTATTCAAGGAAGGGACCAGTGTGTAGCTAGAGTGTATACTTGGTAGAAATCACAAGGAGGTAGGCTGCGTGTTCGCTGGAAACAGGGCCTTATGGCACAAGCCTTGCTTTCCCATTTTGAATGCTCCATTCATGCTGCCTTGAAGCTACCTAAATAACAGTTTTAGGAGGGGTCTCTAGTCACTGCAGGCAGGGCTCTGGGAAAGGAACGAGTCTTCTCTACATCAACAGGGTGCTTTCATAGCCTGGGTGGGAGCTCCTCCTGATACGCTCTAGAGCTAAAAGGAAACTTGACGTGAGTCCTTTCCTCAAGGTAAAGCCTTGAATAGCCCTGCCGAAGTGGAAGCTTGGAGCAGAGTCCTTGAGGCATTAGCTTTAGGTCTGCTTTCTTTAACGTTAGTAAGCATTTCAGGAAACGGAGGACCTCGCCTGGGCACCCTATTCCCTGCACGAACACCGAGCACCGGCAGGCTCCACTATGCTGCTAAGAAACTTCCAGGCCCGGAATCCTTTCCCAGTCACTCAGTGTATGCTGAGTGTAGGGCAACACACTGCACTCTTCCCTGGGAGAGCTAGATTTCCTCAGCACTCCAACAGCTCCAGGAACTGTGTTCTCTCACGTCCTACATGTCATGCCAATCTGCCTCATTGCCCTAGGCTGAGCGGCACTGAGAAACCAAAACTGCTTTGCATTCCTTCTACAAAGTCATACCTTAGGACCCCATCCTTTCAGGAGAAAATCAGCTTGCCTTGCTGCTGTAACCAAAGCACAGTTCTTCCTCTTACACTGCAGGGTTTTAGAAGAAGCTAAGCCCGAGAGCCTAGCAAGAGCGCTCCTTGGGGGAGGCGTTTGGCTACACGCAGAACTCCGTGCCAAATAAACTTTATTCAAGGAAGGGACCAGTGTGTAGCTAGAGTGTCTACTTACTTGGTAGAAATCACATGGAGGTAGGCTACGTGTTCGCTGGAAACGGGGGCCTTATGGCACAAGCCTTGCTTTCCCATTTTGAGTGCTCCATTCATGCTGCCTTGAAGCTACCTAAATCACAGTTTAGGACGGGTCTCTAGTCACTGCAGGCAGGGCTCTGGGAAAGGAACAAGTGTTCTCTACATCAATAGGGTGCTTTCATAGCCTGGGTGGGAGCTCCTCCTGATACGCTCTAGAGCTAAAAGGAAACTTGACGTGAGTCCTTTCCTCAAGGTAAAGCCTTGAATAGCCCTGCCGAAGTGGAAGCTTGGAGCAGAGTCCTTGAGGCATTAGCTTTAGGTCTGCTTTCTTTAACGTTAGTAAGCATTTCAGGAAACGGAGGACCTCTCCTGGGCACCCTACTCCCTGCACGAACACCGAGCACCGGCAGGCTCCACTAGGCTGCTAAGAAACTTCCAGGCCCGGAATCCTTTCCCAGTCACTCAGTGTATGCTGAGTGTAGGGCAACACACTGCACTCTTCCCTGGGAGAGCTAGATTTCCTCAGCACTCCAACAGCTCCAGGAACTGTGTTCTCTCACGTCCTACATGTCATGCAAATCTGCCTCATTGCCCTAGGCTGAGCGGCACTGAGAAACCAAAACTGCTTTGCATTCCTTCCACAAAGTCATACATTAAGACCCCATCCTTACAGGAGAAATTCGGCTTGCGTTCCTGCTGTAAACAAAGCACAGTTCTTCCTCTTACACTGCAGGGTTTTAGAAGAAGCTAAGCCCGAGAGCCTAGCAAGAGCGCTCCTTGGGGGAGGCGGTTGGCTACACGCAGAACTCCGTGCCAAATAAACTTTATTCAAGGAAGGGACCAGTGTGTAGCTAGAGTGTATACTTGGTAGAAATCACAAGGAGGTAGGCTGCGTGTTCGCTGGAAACAGGGCCTTATGGCACAAGCCTTGCTTTCCCATTTTGAATGCTCCATTCATGCTGCCTTGAAGCTACCTAAATAACAGTTTTAGGACGGGTCTCTAGTCACTGCAGGCAGGGCTCTGGGAAAGGAACGAGTCTTCTCTACATCAACAGGGTGCTTTCATAGCCTGGGTGGGAGCTCCTCCTGATACGCTCTAGAGCTAAAAGGAAACTTGACGTGAGTCCTTTCCTCAAGGTAAAGCCTTGAATAGCCCTGCCGAAGTGGAAGCTTGGAGCAGAGTCCTTGAGGCATTAGCTTTAGGTCTGCTTTCTTTAACGTTAGTAAGCATTTCAGGAAACGGAGGACCTCGCCTGGGCACCCTATTCCCTGCACGAACACCGAGCACCGGCAGGCTCCACTAGGCTGCTAAGAAACTTCCAGGCCCGGAATCCTTTCCCAGTCACTCAGTGTATGCTGAGTGTAGGGCAACACACTGCACTCTTCCCTGGGAGAGCTAGATTTCCTCAGCACTCCAACAGCTCCAGGAACTGTGTTCTCTCACGTCCTACATGTCATGCCAATCTGCCTCATTGCCCTAGGCTGAGCGGCACTGAGAAACCAAAACTGCTTTGCATTCCTTCTACAAAGTTATACCTTAGGACCCCATCCTTACAGGAGAAAATCAGCTTGCCTTGCTGCTGTAACCAAAGCACAGTTCTTCCTCTTACACTGCAGGGTTTTAGAAGAAGCTAAGCCCGATAGCCTAGCAAGAGCGCTCCTTGGGGGAGGCGTTTGGCTACACGCAGAACTCCGTGCCAAATAAACTTTATTCAAGGAAGGGACCAGTGTGTAGCTAGAGTGTCTACTTACTTGGTAGAAATCACATGGAGGTAGGCTACGTGTTCGCTGGAAACGGGGGCCTTATGGCACAAGCCTTGCTTTCCCATTTTGAGTGCTCCATTCATGCTGCCTTGAAGCTACCTAAATCACAGTTTAGGACGGGTCTCTAGTCACTGCAGGCAGGGCTCTGGGAAAGGAACAAGTGTTCTCTACATCAACAGGGTGCTTTCATAGCCTGGGTGGGAGCTCCTCCTGATACGCTCTAGAGCTAAAAGGAAACTTGACGTGAGTCCTTTCCTCAAGGTAAAGCCTTGAATAGCCCTGCCGAAGTGGAAGCTTGGAGCAGAGTCCTTGAGGCATTAGCTTTAGGTCTGCTTTCTTTAACGTTAGTAAGCATTTCAGGAAACGGAGGACCTCGCCTGGGCACCCTATTCCCTGCACGAACACCGAGCACCGGCAGGCTCCACTAGGCTGCTAAGAAACTTCCAGGCCCGGAATCCTTTCCCAGTCACTCAGTGTATGCTGAGTGTAGGGCAACACACTGCACTCTTCCCTGGGAGAGCTAGATTTCCTCAGCACTCCAACAGCTCCAGGAACTGTGTTCTCTCACGTCCTACATGTCATGCAAATCTGCCTCATTGCCCTAGGCTGAGCGGCACTGAGAAACCAAAACTGCTTCGCATTCCTTCCACAAAGTCATACATTAAGACCCCATCCTTACAGGAGAAATTCGGCTTGCGTTCCTGCTGTAAACAAAGCACAGTTCTTCCTCTTACACTGCAGGGTTTTAGAAGAAGCTAAGCCCGAGAGCCTAGCAAGAGCGCTCCTTGGGGGAGGCGGTTGGCTACACGCAGAACTCCGTGCCAAATAAACTTTATTCAAGGAAGGGACCAGTGTGTAGCTAGAGTGTATACTTGGTAGAAATCACAAGGAGGTAGGCTGCGTGTTCGCTGGAAACAGGGCCTTATGGCACAAGCCTTGCTTTCCCATTTTGAATGCTCCATTCATGCTGCCTTGAAGCTACCTAAATAACAGTTTTAGGAGGGGTCTCTAGTCACTGCAGGCAGGGCTCTGGGAAAGGAACGAGTCTTCTCTACATCAACAGGGTGCTTACATAGCCTGGGTGGGAGCTCCTCCTGATACGCTCTAGAGCTAAAAGGAAACTTGACGTGAGTCCTTTCCTCAAGGTAAAGCCTTGAATAGCGCTGCCGAAGTGGAAGCTTGGAGCAGAGTCCTTGAGGCATTAGCTTTAGGTCTGCTTTCTTTAACGTTAGTAAGCATTTCAGGAAACGGAGGACCTCGCCTGGGCACCCTATTCCCTGCACGAACACCGAGCACCGGCAGGCTCCACTAGGCTGCTAAGAAACTTCCAGGCCCGGAATCCTTTCCCAGTCACTCAGTGTATGCTGAGTGTAGGGCAACACACTGCACTCTTCCCTGGGAGAGCTAGATTTCCTCAGCACTCCAACAGCTCCAGGAACTGTGTTCTCTCACGTCCTACATGTCATGCCAATCTGCCTCATTGCCCTAGGCTGAGCGGCACTGAGAAACCAAAACTGCTTCGCATTCCTTCCACAAAGTCATACATTAAGACCGCATCCTTACAGGAGAAATTCGGCTTGCGTTCCTGCTGTAAACAAAGCACAGTTCTTCCTCTTACACTGCAGGGTTTTAGAAGAAGCTAAGCCCGAGAGCCTAGCAAGAGCGCTCCTTGGGGGAGGCGGTTGGCTACACGCAGAACTCCGTGCCAAATAAACTTTATTCAAGGAAGGGACCAGTGTGTAGCTAGAGTGTATACTTGGTAGAAATCACAAGGAGGTAGGCTGCGTGTTCGCTGGAAACACGGCCTTATGGCACAAGCCTTGCTTTCCCATTTTGAATGCTCCATTCATGCTGCCTTGAAGCTACCTAAATAACAGTTTTAGGAGGGGTCTCTAGTCACTGCAGGCAGGGCTCTGGGAAAGGAACGAGTCTTCTCTACATCAACAGGGTGCTTTCATAGCCTGGGTGGGAGCTCCTCCTGATACGCTCTAGAGCTAAAAGGAAACTTGACGTGAGTCCTTTCCTCAAGGTAAAGCCTTGAATAGCCCTGCCGAAGTGGAAGCTTGGAGCAGAGTCCTTGAGGCATTAGCTTTAGGTCTGCTTTCTTTAACGTTAGTAAGCATTTCAGGAAACGGAGGACCTCGCCTGGGCACCCTATTCCCTGCACGAACACCGAGCACCGGCAGGCTCCACTATGCTGCTAAGAAACTTCCAGGCCCGGAATCCTTTCCCAGTCACTCAGTGTATGCTGAGTGTAGGGCAACACACTGCACTCTTCCCTGGGAGAGCTAGATTTCCTCAGCACTCCAACAGCTCCAGGAACTGTGTTCTCTCACGTCCTACATGTCATGCCAATCTGCCTCATTGCCCTAGGCTGAGCGGCACTGAGAAACCAAAACTGCTTTGCATTCCTTCTACAAAGTCATACCTTAGGACCCCATCCTTTCAGGAGAAAATCAGCTTGCCTTGCTGCTGTAACCAAAGCACAGTTCTTCCTCTTACACTGCAGGGTTTTAGAAGAAGCTAAGCCCGATAGCCTAGCAAGAGCGCTCCTTGGGGGAGGCGTTTGGCTACACGCAGAACTCCGTGCCAAATAAACTTTATTCAAGGAAGGGACCAGTGTGTAGCTAGAGTGTCTACTTACTTGGTAGAAATCACATGGAGGTAGGCTACGTGTTCGCTGGAAACGGGGGCCTTATGGCACAAGCCTTGCTTTCCCATTTTGAGTGCTCCATTCATGCTGCCTTGAAGCTACCTAAATCACAGTTTAGGACGGGTCTCTAGTCACTGCAGGCAGGGCTCTGGGAAAGGAACAAGTGTTCTCTACATCAATAGGGTGCTTTCATAGCCTGGGTGGGAGCTCCTCCTGATACGCTCTAGAGCTAAAAGGAAACTTGACGTGAGTCCTTTCCTCAAGGTAAAGCCTTGAATAGCCCTGCCGAAGTGGAAGCTTGGAGCAGAGTCCTTGAGGCATTAGCTTTAGGTCTGCTTTCTTTAACGTTAGTAAGCATTTCAGGAAACGGAGGACCTCGCCTGGGCACCCTATTCCCTGCACGAACACCGAGCACCGGCAGGCTCCACTAGGCTGCTAAGAAACTTCCAGGCCCGGAATCCTTTCCCAGTCACTCAGTGTATGCTGAGTGTAGGGCAACACACTGCACTCTTCCCTGGGAGAGCTAGATTTCCTCAGCACTCCAACAGCTCCAGGAACTGTGTTCTCTCACGTCCTACATGTCATGCAAATCTGCCTCATTGCCCTAGGCTGAGCGGCACTGAGAAACCAAAACTGCTTCGCATTCCTTCCACAAAGTCATACATTAAGACCGCATCCTTACCGGAGAAATTCGGCTTGCGTTCCTGCTGTAAACAAAGCACAGTTCTTCCTCTTACACTGCAGGGTTTTAGAAGAAGCTAAGCCCGAGAGCCTAGCAAGAGCGCTCCTTGGGGGAGGCGGTTGGCTACACGCAGAACTCCGTGCCAAATAAACTTTATTCAAGGAAGGGACCAGTGTGTAGCTAGAGTGTATACTTGGTAGAAATCACAAGGAGGTAGGCTGCGTGTTCGCTGGAAACAGGGCCTTATGGCACAAGCCTTGCTTTCCCATTTTGAATGCTCCATTCATGCTGCCTTGAAGCTACCTAAATAACAGTTTTAGGAGGGGTCTCTAGTCACTGCAGGCAGGGCTCTGGGAAAGGAACGAGTCTTCTCTACATCAACAGGGTGCTTTCATAGCCTGGGTGGGAGCTCCTCCTGATACGCTCTAGAGCTAAAAGGAAACTTGACGTGAGTCCTTTCCTCAAGGTAAAGCCTTGAATAGCGCTGCCGAAGTGGAAGCTTGGAGCAGAGTCCTTGAGGCATTAGCTTTAGGTCTGCTTTCTTTAACGTTAGTAAGCATTTCAGGAAACGGAGGACCTCGCCTGGGCACCCTATTCCCTGCACGAACACCGAGCACCGGCAGGCTCCACTAGGCTGCTAAGAAACTTCCAGGCCCGGAATCCTTTCCCAGTCACTCAGTGTATGCTGAGTGTAGGGCAACACACTGCACTCTTCCCTGGGAGAGCTAGATTTCCTCAGCACTCCAACAGCTCCAGGAACTGTGTTCTCTCACGTCCTACATGTCATGCCAATCTGCCTCATTGCCCTAGGCTGAGCGGCACTGAGAAACCAAAACTGCTTCGCATTCCTTCCACAAAGTCATACATTAAGACCGCATCCTTACAGGAGAAATTCGGCTTGCGTTCCTGCTGTAAACAAAGCACAGTTCTTCCTCTTACACTGCAGGGTTTTAGAAGAAGCTAAGCCCGAGAGCCTAGCAAGAGCGCTCCTTGGGGGAGGCGGTTGGCTACACGCAGAACTCCGTGCCAAATAAACTTTATTCAAGGAAGGGACCAGTGTGTAGCTAGAGTGTATACTTGGTAGAAATCACAAGGAGGTAGGCTGCGTGTTCGCTGGAAACAGGGCCTTATGGCACAAGCCTTGCTTTCCCATTTTGAATGCTCCATTCATGCTGCCTTGAAGCTACATAAATAACAGTTTTAGGAGGGGTCTCTAGTCACTGCAGGCAGGGCTCTGGGAAAGGAACGAGTCTTCTCTACATCAACAGGGTGCTTTCATAGCCTGGGTGGGAGCTCCTCCTGATACGCTCTAGAGCTAAAAGGAAACTTGACGTGAGTCCTTTCCTCAAGGTAAAGCCTTGAATAGCCCTGCCGAAGTGGAAGCTTGGAGCAGAGTCCTTGAGGCATTAGCTTTAGGTCTGCTTTCTTTAACGTTAGTAAGCATTTCAGGAAACGGAGGACCTCTCCTGGGCACCCTATTCCCTGCACGAACACCGAGCACCGGCAGGCTCCACTATGCTGCTAAGAAACTTCCAGGCCCGGAATCCTTTCCCAGTCACTCAGTGTATGCTGAGTGTAGGGCAACACACTGCACTCTTCCCTGGGAGAGCTAGATTTCCTCAGCACTCCAACAGCTCCAGGAACTGTGTTCTCTCACGTCCTACATGTCATGCCAATCTGCCTCATTGCCCTAGGCTGAGAGGCACTGAGAAACCAAAACTGCTTTGCATTCCTTCTACAAAGTCATACCTTAGGACCCCATCCTTTCAGGAGAAAATCAGCTTGCCTTGCTGCTGTAACCAAAGCACAGTTCTTCCTCTTACACTGCAGGGTTTTAGAAGAAGCTAAGCCCGATAGCCTAGCAAGAGCGCTCCTTGGGGGAGGCGTTTGGCTACACGCAGAACTCCGTGCCAAATAAACTTTATTCAAGGAAGGGACCAGTGTGTAGCTAGAGTGTCTACTTACTTGGTAGAAATCACATGGAGGTAGGCTACGTGTTCGCTGGAAACGGGGGCCTTATGGCACAAGCCTTGCTTTCCCATTTTGAGTGCTCCATTCATGCTGCCTTGAAGCTACCTAAATCACAGTTTAGGACGGGTCTCTAGTCACTGCAGGCAGGGCTCTGGGAAAGGAACAAGTGTTCTCTACATCAACAGGGTGCTTTCATAGCCTGGGTGGGAGCTCCTCCTGATACGCTCTAGAGCTAAAAGGAAACTTGACGTGAGTCCTTTCCTCAAGGTAAAGCCTTGAATAGCCCTGCCGAAGTGGAAGCTTGGAGCAGAGTCCTTGAGGCATTAGCTTTAGGTCTGCTTTCTTTAACGTTAGTAAGCATTTCAGGAAACGGAGGACCTCGCCTGGGCACCCTACTCCCTGCACGAACACCGAGCACCGGCAGGCTCCACTAGGCTGCTAAGAAACTTCCAGGCCCGGAATCCTTTCCCAGTCACTCAGTGTATGCTGAGTGTAGGGCAACACACTGCACTCTTCCCTGGGAGAGCTAGATTTCCTCAGCACTCCAACAGCTCCAGGAACTGTGTTCTCTCACGTCCTACATGTCATGCAAATCTGCCTCATTGCCCTAGGCTGAGCGGCACTGAGAAACCAAAACTGCTTCGCATTCCTTCCACAAAGTCATACATTAAGACCCCATCCTTACAGGAGAAATTCGGCTTGCGTTCCTGCTGTAAACAAAGCACAGTTCTTCCTCTTACACTGCAGGGTTTTAGAAGAAGCTAAGCCCGAGAGCCTAGCAAGAGCGTTCCTTGGGGGAGGCGGTTGGCTACACGCAGAACTCCGTGCCAAATAAACTTTATTCAAGGAAGGGACCAGTGTGTAGCTAGAGTGTATACTTGGTAGAAATCACAAGGAGGTAGGCTGCGTGTTCGCTGGAAACAGGGCCTTATGGCACAAGCCTTGCTTTCCCATTTTGAATGCTCCATTCATGCTGCCTTGAAGCTACCTAAATAACAGTTTTAGGACGGGTCTCTAGTCACTGCAGGCAGGGCTCTGGGAAAGGAACGAGTCTTCTCTACATCAACAGGGTGCTTTCATAGCCTGGGTGGGAGCTCCTCCTGATACGCTCTAGAGCTAAAAGGAAACTTGACGTGAGTCCTTTCCTCAAGGTAAAGCCTTGAATAGCCCTGCCGAAGTGGAAGCTTGGAGCAGAGTCCTTGAGGCATTAGCTTTAGGTCTGCTTTCTTTAACGTTAGTAAGCATTTCAGGAAACGGAGGACCTCGCCTGGGCACCCTATTCCCTGCACGAACACCGAGCACCGGCAGGCTCCACTAGGCTGCTAAGAAACTTCCAGGCCCAGAATCCTTTCCCAGTCACTCAGTGTATGCTGAGTGTAGGGCAACACACTGCACTCTTCCCTGGGAGAGCTAGATTTCCTCAGCACTCCAACAGCTCCAGGAACTGTGTTCTCTCACGTCCTACATGTCATGCCAATCTGCCTCATTGCCCTAGGCTGAGCGGCACTGAGAAACCAAAACTGCTTTGCATTCCTTCTACAAAGTCATACCTTAGGACCCCATCCTTACAGGAGAAAATCAGCTTGCCTTGCTGCTGTAACCAAAGCACAGTTCTTCCTCTTACACTGCAGGGTTTTAGAAGAAGCTAAGCCCGATAGCCTAGCAAGAGCGCTCCTTGGGGGAGGCGTTTGGCTACACGCAGAACTCCGTGCCAAATAAACTTTATTCAAGGAAGGGACCAGTGTGTAGCTAGAGTGTCTACTTACTTGGTAGAAATCACATGGAGGTAGGCTACGTGTTCGCTGGAAACGGGGGCCTTATGGCACAAGCCTTGCTTTCCCATTTTGAGTGCTCCTTTCATGCTGCCTTGAAGCTACCTAAATCACAGTTTAGGACGGGTCTCTAGTCACTGCAGGCAGGGCTCTGGGAAAGGAACAAGTGTTCTCTACATCAACAGGGTGCTTTCATAGCCTGGGTGGGAGCTCCTCCTGATACGCTCTAGAGCTAAAAGGAAACTTGACGTGAGTCCTTTCCTCAAGGTAAAGCCTTGAATAGCCCTGCCGAAGTGGAAGCTTGGAGCAGAGTCCTTGAGGCATTAGCTTTAGGTCTGCTTTCTTTAACGTTAGTAAGCATTTCAGGAAACGGAGGACCTCGCCTGGGCACCCTATTCCCTGCACGAACACCGAGCACCGGCAGGCTCCACTAGGCTGCTAAGAAACTTCCAGGCCCGGAATCCTTTCCCAGTCACTCAGTGTATGCTGAGTGTAGGGCAACACACTGCACTCTTCCCTGGGAGAGCTAGATTTCCTCAGCACTCCAACAGCTCCAGGAACTGTGTTCTCTCACGTCCTACATGTCATGCAAATCTGCCTCATTGCCCTAGGCTGAGCGGCACTGAGAAACCAAAACTGCTTCGCATTCCTTCCACAAAGTCATACATTAAGACCCCATCCTTACAGGAGAAATTCGGCTTGCGTTCCTGCTGTAAACAAAGCACAGTTCTTCCTCTTACACTGCAGGGTTTTAGAAGAAGCTAAGCCCGAGAGCCTAGCAAGAGCGCTCCTTGGGGGAGGCGGTTGGCTACACGCAGAACTCCGTGCCAAATAAACTTTATTCAAGGAAGGGACCAGTGTGTAGCTAGAGTGTATACTTGGTAGAAATCACAAGGAGGTAGGCTGCGTGTTCGCTGGAAACAGGGCCTTATGGCACAAGCCTTGCTTTCCCATTTTGAATGCTCCATTCATGCTGCCTTGAAGCTACCTAAATAACAGTTTTAGGAGGGGTCTCTAGTCACTGCAGGCAGGGCTCTGGGAAAGGAACGAGTCTTCTCTACATCAACAGGGTGCTTTCATAGCCTGGGTGGGAGCTCCTCCTGATACGCTCTAGAGCTAAAAGGAAACTTGACGTGAGTCCTTTCCTCAAGGTAAAGCCTTGAATAGCCCTGCCGAAGTGGAAGCTTGGAGCAGAGTCCTTGAGGCATTAGCTTTAGGTCTGCTTTCTTTAACGTTAGTAAGCATTTCAGGAAACGGAGGACCTCTCCTGGGCACCCTATTCCCTGCACGAACACCGAGCACCGGCAGGCTCCACTATGCTGCTAAGAAACTTCCAGGCCCGGAATCCTTTCCCAGTCACTCAGTGTATGCTGAGTGTAGGGCAACACACTGCACTCTTCCCTGGGAGAGCTAGATTTCCTCAGCACTCCAACAGCTCCAGGAACTGTGTTCTCTCACGTCCTACATGTCATGCCAATCTGCCTCATTGCCCTAGGCTGAGCGGCACTGAGAAACCAAAACTGCTTTGCATTCCTTCTACAAAGTCATACCTTAGGACCCCATCCTTTCAGGAGAAAATCAGCTTGCCTTGCTGCTGTAACCAAAGCACAGTTCTTCCTCTTACACTGCAGGGTTTTAGAAGAAGCTAAGCCCGATAGCCTAGCAAGAGCGCTCCTTGGGGGAGGCGTTTGGCTACACGCAGAACTCCGTGCCAAATAAACTTTATTCAAGGAAGGGACCAGTGTGTAGCTAGAGTGTCTACTTACTTGGTAGAAATCACATGGAGGTAGGCTACGTGTTCGCTGGAAACGGGGGCCTTATGGCACAAGCCTTGCTTTCCCATTTTGAGTGCTCCATTCATGCTGCCTTGAAGTTACCTAAATAACAGTTTAGGACGGGTCTCTAGTCACTGCAGGCAGGGCTCTGGGAAAGGAACAAGTGTTCTCTACATCAACAGGGTGCTTTCATAGCCTGGGTGGGAGCTCCTCCTGATACGCTCTAGAGCTAAAAGGAAACTTGACGTGAGTCCTTTCCTCAAGGTAAAGCCTTGAATAGCCCTGCCGAAGTGGAAGCTTGGAGCAGAGTCCTTGAGGCATTAGCTTTAGGTCTGCTTTCTTTAACGTTAGTAAGCATTTCAGGAAACGGAGGACCTCGCCTGGGCACCCTACTCCCTGCACGAACACCGAGCACCGGCAGGCTCCACTAGGCTGCTAAGAAACTTCCAGGCCCGGAATCCTTTCCCAGTCACTCAGTGTATGCTGAGTGTAGGGCAACACACTGCACTCTTCCCTGGGAGAGCTAGATTTCCTCAGCACTCCAACAGCTCCAGGAACTGTGTTCTCTCACGTCCTACATGTCATGCCAATCTGCCTCATTGCCCTAGGCTGAGCGGCACTGAGAAACCAAAACTGCTTTGCATTCCTTCTACAAAGTCATACCTTAGGACCCCATCCTTACAGGAGAAAATCAGCTTGCCTTGCTGCTGTAACCAAAGCACAGTTCTTCCTCTTACACTGCAGGGTTTTAGAAGAAGCTAAGCCCGATAGCCTAGCAAGAGCGCTCCTTGGGGGAGGCGTTTGGCTACACGCAGAACTCCGTGCCAAATAAACTTTATTCAAGGAAGGGACCAGTGTGTAGCTAGAGTGTCTACTTACTTGGTAGAAATCACATGGAGGTAGGCTACGTGTTCGCTGGAAACGGGGCCTTATGGCACAAGCCTTGCTTTCCCATTTTGAGTGCTCCATTCATGCTGCCTTGAAGCTACCTAAATCACAGTTTAGGACGGGTCTCTAGTCACTGCAGGCAGGGCTCTGGGAAAGGAACAAGTGTTCTCTACATCAACAGGGTGCTTTCATAGCCTGGGTGGGAGCTCCTCCTGATACGCTCTAGAGCTAAAAGGAAACTTGACGTGAGTCCTTTCCTCAAGGTAAAGCCTTGAATAGCCCTGCCGAAGTGGAAGCTTGGAGCAGAGTCCTTGAGGCATTAGCTTTAGGTCTGCTTTCTTTAACGTTAGTAAGCATTTCAGGAAACGGAGGACCTCGCCTGGGCACCCTATTCCCTGCACGAACACCGAGCACCGGCAGGCTCCACTAGGCTGCTAAGAAACTTCCAGGCCCGGAATCCTTTCCCAGTCACTCAGTGTATGCTGAGTGTAGGGCAACACACTGCACTCTTCCCTGGGAGAGCTAGATTTCCTCAGCACTCCAACAGCTCCAGGAACTGTGTTCTCTCACGTCCTACATGTCATGCCAATCTGCCTCATTGCCCTAGGCTGAGCGGCACTGAGAAACCAAAACTGCTTCGCATTCCTTCCACAAAGTCATACATTAAGACCCCATCCTTACAGGAGAAATTCGGCTTGCGTTCCTGCTGTAAACAAAGCACAGTTCTTCCTCTTACACTGCAGGGTTTTAGAAGAAGCTAAGCCCGAGAGCCTAGCAAGAGCGCTCCTTGGGGGAGGCGGTTGGCTACACGCAGAACTCCGTGCCAAATAAACTTTATTCAAGGAAGGGACCAGTGTGTAGCTAGAGTGTATACTTGGTAGAAATCACAAGGAGGTAGGCTGCGTGTTCGCTGGAAACAGGGCCTTATGGCACAAGCCTTGCTTTCCCATTTTGAATGCTCCATTCATGCTGCCTTGAAGCTACCTAAATAACAGTTTTAGGAGGGGTCTCTAGTCACTGCAGGCAGGGCTCTGGGAAAGGAACGAGTCTTCTCTACATCAACAGGGTGCTTTCATAGCCTGGGTGGGAGCTCCTCCTGATACGCTCTAGAGCTAAAAGGAAACTTGACGTGAGTCCTTTCCTCAAGGTAAAGCCTTGAATAGCCCTGCCGAAGTGGAAGCTTGGAGCAGAGTCCTTGAGGCATTAGCTTTAGGTCTGCTTTCTTTAACGTTAGTAAGCATTTCAGGAAACGGAGGACCTCGCCTGGGCACCCTATTCCCTGCACGAACACCGAGCACCGGCAGGCTCCACTATGCTGCTAAGAAACTTCCAGGCCCGGAATCCTTTCCCAGTCACTCAGTGTATGCTGAGTGTAGGGCAACACACTGCACTCTTCCCTGGGAGAGCTAGATTTCCTCAGCACTCCAACAGCTCCAGGAACTGTGTTCTCTCACGTCCTACATGTCATGCCAATCTGCCTCATTGCCCTAGGCTGAGCGGCACTGAGAAACCAAAACTGCTTTGCATTCCTTCTACAAAGTCATACCTTAGGACCCCATCCTTTCAGGAGAAAATCAGCTTGCCTTGCTGCTGTAACCAAAGCACAGTTCTTCCTCTTACACTGCAGGGTTTTAGAAGAAGCTAAGCCCGATAGCCTAGCAAGAGCGCTCCTTGGGGGAGGCGTTTGGCTACACGCAGAACTCCGTGCCAAATAAACTTTATTCAAGGAAGGGACCAGTGTGTAGCTAGAGTGTCTACTTACTTGGTAGAAATCACATGGAGGTAGGCTACGTGTTCGCTGGAAACGGGGGCCTTATGGCACAAGCCTTGCTTTCCCATTTTGAGTGCTCCATTCATGCTGCCTTGAAGCTACCTAAATCACAGTTTAGGACGGGTCTCTAGTCACTGCAGGCAGGGCTCTGGGAAAGGAACAAGTGTTCTCTACATCAACAGGGTGCTTTCATAGCCTGGGTGGGAGCTCCTCCTGATACGCTCTAGAGCTAAAAGGAAACTTGACGTGAGTCCTTTCCTCAAGGTAAAGCCTTGAATAGCCCTGCCGAAGTGGAAGCTTGGAGCAGAGTCCTTGAGGCATTAGCTTTAGGTCTGCTTTCTTTAACGTTAGTAAGCATTTCAGGAAACGGAGGACCTCGCCTGGGCACCCTATTCCCTGCACGAACACCGAGCACCGGCAGGCTCCACTAGGCTGCTAAGAAACTTCCAGGCCCGGAATCCTTTCCCAGTCACTCAGTGTATGCTGAGTGTAGGGCAACACACTGCACTCTTCCCTGGGAGAGCTAGATTTCCTCAGCACTCCAACAGCTCCAGGAACTGTGTTCTCTCACGTCCTACATGTCATGCAAATCTGCCTCATTGCCCTAGGCTGAGCGGCACTGAGAAACCAAAACTGCTTCGCATTCCTTCCACAAAGTCATACATTAAGACCCCATCCTTACAGGAGAAATTCGGCTTGCGTTCCTGCTGTAAACAAAGCACAGTTCTTCCTCTTACACTGCAGGGTTTTAGAAGAAGCTAAGCCCGAGAGCCTAGCAAGAGCGCTCCTTGGGGGAGGCGGTTGGCTACACGCAGAACTCCGTGCCAAATAAACTTTATTCAAGGAAGGGACCAGTGTGTAGCTAGAGTGTATACTTGGTAGAAATCACAAGGAGGTAGGCTGCGTGTTCGCTGGAAACAGGGCCTTATGGCACAAGCCTTGCTTTCCCATTTTGAATGCTCCATTCATGCTGCCTTGAAGCTACCTAAATAACAGTTTTAGGAGGGGTCTCTAGTCACTGCAGGCAGGGCTCTGGGAAAGGAACGAGTCTTCTCTACATCAACAGGGTGCTTTCATAGCCTGGGTGGGAGCTCCTCCTGATACGCTCTAGAGCTAAAAGGAAACTTGACGTGAGTCCTTTCCTCAAGGTAAAGCCTTGAATAGCCCTGCCGAAGTGGAAGCTTGGAGCAGAGTCCTTGAGGCATTAGCTTTAGGTCTGCTTTCTTTAACGTTAGTAAGCATTTCAGGAAACGGAGGACCTCTCCTGGGCACCCTATTCCCTGCACGAACACCGAGCACCGGCAGGCTCCACTATGCTGCTAAGAAACTTCCAGGCCCGGAATCCTTTCCCAGTCACTCAGTGTATGCTGAGTGTAGGGCAACACACTGCACTCTTCCCTGGGAGAGCTAGATTTCCTCAGCACTCCAACAGTTCCAGGAACTGTGTTCTCTCACGTCCTACATGTCATGCCAATCTGCCTCATTGCCCTAGGCTGAGCGGCACTGAGAAACCAAAACTGCTTTGCATTCCTTCTACAAAGTCATACCTTAGGACCCCATCCTTTCAGGAGAAAATCAGCTTGCCTTGCTGCTGTAACCAAAGCACAGTTCTTCCTCTTACACTGCAGGGTTTTAGAAGAAGCTAAGCCCGATAGCCTAGCAAGAGCGCTCCTTGGGGGAGGCGTTTGGCTACACGCAGAACTCCGTGCCAAATAAACTTTATTCAAGGAAGGGACCAGTGTGTAGCTAGAGTGTCTACTTACTTGGTAGAAATCACATGGAGGTAGGCTACGTGTTCGCTGGAAACGGGGGCCTTATGGCACAAGCCTTGCTTTCCCATTTTGAGTGCTCCATTCATGCTGCCTTGAAGCTACCTAAATCACAGTTTAGGACGGGTCTCTAGTCACTGCAGGCAGGGCTCTGGGAAAGGAACAAGTGTTCTCTACATCAACAGGGTGCTTTCATAGCCTGGGTGGGAGCTCCTCCTGATACGCTCTAGAGCTAAAAGGAAACTTGACGTGAGTCCTTTCCTCAAGGTAAAGCCTTGAATAGCCCTGCCGAAGTGGAAGCTTGGAGCAGAGTCCTTGAGGCATTAGCTTTAGGTCTGCTTTCTTTAACGTTAGTAAGCATTTCAGGAAACGGAGGACCTCGCCTGGGCACCCTACTCCCTGCACGAACACCGAGCACCGGCAGGCTCCACTAGGCTGCTAAGAAACTTCCAGGCCCGGAATCCTTTCCCAGTCACTCAGTGTATGCTGAGTGTAGGGCAACACACTGCACTCTTCCCTGGGAGAGCTAGATTTCCTCAGCACTCCAACAGCTCCAGGAACTGTGTTCTCTCACGTCCTACATGTCATGCCAATCTGCCTCATTGCCCTAGGCTGAGCGGCACTGAGAAACCAAAACTGCTTTGCATTCCTTCTACAAAGTCATACCTTAGGACCCCATCCTTACAGGAGAAAATCAGCTTGCCTTGCTGCTGTAACCAAAGCACAGTTCTTCCTCTTACACTGCAGGGTTTTAGAAGAAGCTAAGCCCGATAGCCTAGCAAGAGCGCTCCTTGGGGGAGGCGTTTGGCTACACGCAGAACTCCGTGCCAAATAAACTTTATTCAAGGAAGGGACCAGTGTGTAGCTAGAGTGTCTACTTACTTGGTAGAAATCACATGGAGGTAGGCTACGTGTTCGCTGGAAACGGGGGCCTTATGGCACAAGCCTTGCTTTCCCATTTTGAGTGCTCCATTCATGCTGCCTTGAAGCTACCTAAATCACAGTTTAGGACGGGTCTCTAGTCACTGCAGGCAGGGCTCTGGGAAAGGAACAAGTGTTCTCTACATCAACAGGGTGCTTTCATAGCCTGGGTGGGAGCTCCTCCTGATACGCTCTAGAGCTAAAAGGAAACTTGACGTGAGTCCTTTCCTCAAGGTAAAGCCTTGAATAGCCCTGCCGAAGTGGAAGCTTGGAGCAGAGTCCTTGAGGCATTAGCTTTAGGTCTGCTTTCTTTAACGTTAGTAAGCATTTCAGGAAACGGAGGACCTCGCCTGGGCACCCTACTCCCTGCACGAACACCGAGCACCGGCAGGCTCCACTAGGCTGCTAAGAAACTTCCAGGCCCGGAATCCTTTCCCAGTCACTCAGTGTATGCTGAGTGTAGGGCAACACACTGCACTCTTCCCTGGGAGAGCTAGATTTCCTCAGCACTCCAACAGCTCCAGGAACTGTGTTCTCTCACGTCCTACATGTCATGCAAATCTGCCTCATTGCCCTAGGCTGAGCGGCACTGAGAAACCAAAACTGCTTTGCATTCCTTCCACAAAGTCATACATTAAGACCCCATCCTTACAGGAGAAATTCGGCTTGCGTTCCTGCTGTAAACAAAGCACAGTTCTTCCTCTTACACTGCAGGGTTTTAGAAGAAGCTAAGCCCGAGAGCCTAGCAAGAGCGTTCCTTGGGGGAGGCGGTTGGCTACACGCAGAACTCCGTGCCAAATAAACTTTATTCAAGGAAGGGACCAGTGTGTAGCTAGAGTGTATACTTGGTAGAAATCACAAGGAGGTAGGCTGCGTGTTCGCTGGAAACAGGGCCTTATGGCACAAGCCTTGCTTTCCCATTTTGAATGCTCCATTCATGCTGCCTTGAAGCTACCTAAATAACAGTTTTAGGAGGGGTCTCTAGTCACTGCAGGCAGGGCTCTGGGAAAGGAACGAGTCTTCTCTACATCAACAGGGTGCTTTCATAGCCTGGGTGGGAGCTCCTCCTGATACGCTCTAGAGCTAAAAGGAAACTTGACGTGAGTCCTTTCCTCAAGGTAAAGCCTTGAATAGCCCTGCCGAAGTGGAAGCTTGGAGCAGAGTCCTTGAGGCATTAGCTTTAGGTCTGCTTTCTTTAACGTTAGTAAGCATTTCAGGAAACGGAGGACCTCGCCTGGGCACCCTATTCCCTGCACGAACACCGAGCACCGGCAGGCTCCACTATGCTGCTAAGAAACTTCCAGGCCCGGAATCCTTTCCCAGTCACTCAGTGTATGCTGAGTGTAGGGCAACACACTGCACTCTTCCCTGGGAGAGCTAGATTTCCTCAGCACTCCAACAGCTCCAGGAACTGTGTTCTCTCACGTCCTACATGTCATGCCAATCTGCCTCATTGCCCTAGGCTGAGCGGCACTGAGAAACCAAAACTGCTTTGCATTCCTTCTACAAAGTCATACCTTAGGACCCCATCCTTTCAGGAGAAAATCAGCTTGCCTTGCTGCTGTAACCAAAGCACAGTTCTTCCTCTTACACTGCAGGGTTTTAGAAGAAGCTAAGCCCGATAGCCTAGCAAGAGCGCTCCTTGGGGGAGGCGTTTGGCTACACGCAGAACTCCGTGCCAAATAAACTTTATTCAAGGAAGGGACCAGTGTGTAGCTAGAGTGTCTACTTACTTGGTAGAAATCACATGGAGGTAGGCTACGTGTTCGCTGGAAACGGGGGCCTTATGGCACAAGCCTTGCTTTCCCATTTTGAGTGCTCCATTCATGCTGCCTTGAAGCTACCTAAATCACAGTTTAGGACGGGTCTCTAGTCACTGCAGGCAGGGCTCTGGGAAAGGAACAAGTGTTCTCTACATCAACAGGGTGCTTTCATAGCCTGGGTGGGAGCTCCTCCTGATACGCTCTAGAGCTAAAAGGAAACTTGACGTGAGTCCTTTCCTCAAGGTAAAGCCTTGAATAGCCCTGCCGAAGTGGAAGCTTGGAGCAGAGTCCTTGAGGCATTAGCTTTAGGTCTGCTTTCTTTAACGTTAGTAAGCATTTCAGGAAACGGAGGACCTCGCCTGGGCACCCTATTCCCTGCACGAACACCGAGCACCGGCAGGCTCCACTAGGCTGCTAAGAAACTTCCAGGCCCGGAATCCTTTCCCAGTCACTCAGTGTATGCTGAGTGTAGGGCAACACACTGCACTCTTCCCTGGGAGAGCTAGATTTCCTCAGCACTCCAACAGCTCCAGGAACTGTGTTCTCTCACGTCCTACATGTCATGCAAATCTGCCTCATTGCCCTAGGCTGAGCGGCACTGAGAAACCAAAACTGCTTCGCATTCCTTCCACAAAGTCATACATTAAGACCCCATCCTTACAGGAGAAATTCGGCTTGCGTTCCTGCTGTAAACAAAGCACAGTTCTTCCTCTTACACTGCAGGGTTTTAGAAGAAGCTAAGCCCGAGAGCCTAGCAAGAGCGCTCCTTGGGGGAGGCGGTTGGCTACACGCAGAACTCCGTGCCAAATAAACTTTATTCAAGGAAGGGACCAGTGTGTAGCTAGAGTGTATACTTGGTAGAAATCACAAGGAGGTAGGCTGCGTGTTCGCTGGAAACAGGGCCTTATGGCACAAGCCTTGCTTTCCCATTTTGAATGCTCCATTCATGCTGCCTTGAAGCTACCTAAATAACAGTTTTAGGACGGGTCTCTAGTCACTGCAGGCAGGGCTCTGGGAAAGGAACGAGTCTTCTCTACATCAACAGGGTGCTTTCATAGCCTGGGTGGGAGCTCCTCCTGATACGCTCTAGAGCTAAAAGGAAACTTGACGTGAGTCCTTTCCTCAAGGTAAAGCCTTGAATAGCCCTGCCGAAGTGGAAGCTTGGAGCAGAGTCCTTGAGGCATTAGCTTTAGGTCTGCTTTCTTTAACGTTAGTAAGCATTTCAGGAAACGGAGGACCTCTCCTGGGCACCCTATTCCCTGCACGAACACCGAGCACCGGCAGGCTCCACTATGCTGCTAAGAAACTTCCAGGCCCGGAATCCTTTCCCAGTCACTCAGTGTATGCTGAGTGTAGGGCAACACACTGCACTCTTCCCTGGGAGAGCTAGATTTCCTCAGCACTCCAACAGCTCCAGGAACTGTGTTCTCTCACGTCCTACATGTCATGCCAATCTGCCTCATTGCCCTAGGCTGAGCGGCACTGAGAAACCAAAACTGCTTTGCATTCCTTCTACAAAGTCATACCTTAGGACCCCATCCTTTCAGGAGAAAATCAGCTTGCCTTGCTGCTGTAACCAAAGCACAGTTCTTCCTCTTACACTGCAGGGTTTTAGAAGAAGCTAAGCCCGATAGCCTAGCAAGAGCGCTCCTTGGGGGAGGCGTTTGGCTACACGCAGAACTCCGTGCCAAATAAACTTTATTCAAGGAAGGGACCAGTGTGTAGCTAGAGTGTCTACTTACTTGGTAGAAATCACATGGAGGTAGGCTACGTGTTCGCTGGAAACGGGGGCCTTATGGCACAAGCCTTGCTTTCCCATTTTGAGTGCTCCATTCATGCTGCCTTGAAGCTACCTAAATCACAGTTTAGGACGGGTCTCTAGTCACTGCAGGCAGGGCTCTGGGAAAGGAACAAGTGTTCTCTACATCAACAGGGTGCTTTCATAGCCTGGGTGGGAGCTCCTCCTGATACGCTCTAGAGCTAAAAGGAAACTTGACGTGAGTCCTTTCCTCAAGGTAAAGCCTTGAATAGCCCTGCCGAAGTGGAAGCTTGGAGCAGAGTCCTTGAGGCATTAGCTTTAGGTCTGCTTTCTTTAACGTTAGTAAGCATTTCAGGAAACGGAGGACCTCGCCTGGGCACCCTATTCCCTGCACGAACACCGAGCACCGGCAGGCTCCACTAGGCTGCTAAGAAACTTCCAGGCCCGGAATCCTTTCCCAGTCACTCAGTGTATGCTGAGTGTAGGGCAACACACTGCACTCTTCCCTGGGAGAGCTAGATTTCCTCAGCACTCCAACAGCTCCAGGAACTGTGTTCTCTCACGTCCTACATGTCATGCAAATCTGCCTCATTGCCCTAGGCTGAGCGGCACTGAGAAACCAAAACTGCTTCGCATTCCTTCCACAAAGTCATACATTAAGACCCCATCCTTACAGGAGAAATTCGGCTTGCGTTCCTGCTGTAAACAAAGCACAGTTCTTCCTCTTACACTGCAGGGTTTTAGAAGAAGCTAAGCCCGAGAGCCTAGCAAGAGCGCTCCTTGGGGGAGGCGGTTGGCTACACGCAGAACTCCGTGCCAAATAAACTTTATTCAAGGAAGGGACCAGTGTGTAGCTAGAGTGTATACTTGGTAGAAATCACAAGGAGGTAGGCTGCGTGTTCGCTGGAAACAGGGCCTTATGGCACAAGCCTTGCTTTCCCATTTTGAATGCTCCATTCATGCTGCCTTGAAGCTACCTAAATAACAGTTTTAGGAGGGGTCTCTAGTCACTGCAGGCAGGGCTCTGGGAAAGGAACGAGTCTTCTCTACATCAACAGGGTGCTTTCATAGCCTGGGTGGGAGCTCCTCCTGATACGCTCTAGAGCTAAAAGGAAACTTGACGTGAGTCCTTTCCTCAAGGTAAAGCCTTGAATAGCCCTGCCGAAGTGGAAGCTTGGAGCAGAGTCCTTGAGGCATTAGCTTTAGGTCTGCTTTCTTTAACGTTAGTAAGCATTTCAGGAAACGGAGGACCTCGCCTGGGCACCCTACTCCCTGCACGAACACCGAGCACCGGCAGGCTCCACTAGGCTGCTAAGAAACTTCCAGGCCCGGAATCCTTTCCCAGTCACTCAGTGTATGCTGAGTGTAGGGCAACACACTGCACTCTTCCCTGGGAGAGCTAGATTTCCTCAGCACTCCAACAGCTCCAGGAACTGTGTTCTCTCACGTCCTACATGTCATGCCAATCTGCCTCATTGCCCTAGGCTGAGCGGCACTGAGAAACCAAAACTGCTTCGCATTCCTTCCACAAAGTCATACATTAAGACCGCATCCTTACAGGAGAAATTCGGCTTGCGTTCCTGCTGTAAACAAAGCACAGTTCTTCCTCTTACACTGCAGGGTTTTAGAAGAAGCTAAGCCCGAGAGCCTAGCAAGAGCGCTCCTTGGGGGAGGCGGTTGGCTACACGCAGAACTCCGTGCCAAATAAACTTTATTCAAGGAAGGGACCAGTGTGTAGCTAGAGTGTATACTTGGTAGAAATCACAAGGAGGTAGGCTGCGTGTTCGCTGGAAACAGGGCCTTATGGCACAAGCCTTGCTTTCCCATTTTGAATGCTCCATTCATGCTGCCTTGAAGCTACCTAAATAACAGTTTTAGGACGGGTCTCTAGTCACTGCAGGCAGGGCTCTGGGAAAGGAACGAGTCTTCTCTACATCAACAGGGTGCTTTCATAGCCTGGGTGGGAGCTCCTCCTGATACGCTCTAGAGCTAAAAGGAAACTTGACGTGAGTCCTTTCCTCAAGGTAAAGCCTTGAATAGCCCTGCCGAAGTGGAAGCTTGGAGCAGAGTCCTTGAGGCATTAGCTTTAGGTCTGCTTTCTTTAACGTTAGTAAGCATTTCAGGAAACGGAGGACCTCGCCTGGGCACCCTATTCCCTGCACGAACACCGAGCACCGGCAGGCTCCACTATGCTGCTAAGAAACTTCCAGGCCCGGAATCCTTTCCCAGTCACTCAGTGTATGCTGAGTGTAGGGCAACACACTGCACTCTTCCCTGGGAGAGCTAGATTTCCTCAGCACTCCAACAGCTCCAGGAACTGTGTTCTCTCACGTCCTACATGTCATGCCAATCTGCCTCATTGCCCTAGGCTGAGCGGCACTGAGAAACCAAAACTGCTTTGCATTCCTTCTACAAAGTCATACCTTAGGACCCCATCCTTTCAGGAGAAAATCAGCTTGCCTTGCTGCTGTAACCAAAGCACAGTTCTTCCTCTTACACTGCAGGGTTTTAGAAGAAGCTAAGCCCGAGAGCCTAGCAAGAGCGCTCCTTGGGGGAGGCGTTTGGCTACACGCAGAACTCCGTGCCAAATAAACTTTATTCAAGGAAGGGACCAGTGTGTAGCTAGAGTGTCTACTTACTTGGTAGAAATCACATGGAGGTAGGCTACGTGTTCGCTGGAAACGGGGGCCTTATGGCACAAGCCTTGCTTTCCCATTTTGAGTGCTCCATTCATGCTGCCTTGAAGCTACCTAAATCACAGTTTAGGACGGGTCTCTAGTCACTGCAGGCAGGGCTCTGGGAAAGGAACAAGTGTTCTCTACATCAATAGGGTGCTTTCATAGCCTGGGTGGGAGCTCCTCCTGATACGCTCTAGAGCTAAAAGGAAACTTGACGTGAGTCCTTTCCTCAAGGTAAAGCCTTGAATAGCCCTGCCGAAGTGGAAGCTTGGAGCAGAGTCCTTGAGGCATTAGCTTTAGGTCTGCTTTCTTTAACGTTAGTAAGCATTTCAGGAAACGGAGGACCTCTCCTGGGCACCCTACTCCCTGCACGAACACCGAGCACCGGCAGGCTCCACTAGGCTGCTAAGAAACTTCCAGGCCCGGAATCCTTTCCCAGTCACTCAGTGTATGCTGAGTGTAGGGCAACACACTGCACTCTTCCCTGGGAGAGCTAGATTTCCTCAGCACTCCAACAGCTCCAGGAACTGTGTTCTCTCACGTCCTACATGTCATGCAAATCTGCCTCATTGCCCTAGGCTGAGCGGCACTGAGAAACCAAAACTGCTTTGCATTCCTTCCACAAAGTCATACATTAAGACCCCATCCTTACAGGAGAAATTCGGCTTGCGTTCCTGCTGTAAACAAAGCACAGTTCTTCCTCTTACACTGCAGGGTTTTAGAAGAAGCTAAGCCCGAGAGCCTAGCAAGAGCGCTCCTTGGGGGAGGCGGTTGGCTACACGCAGAACTCCGTGCCAAATAAACTTTATTCAAGGAAGGGACCAGTGTGTAGCTAGAGTGTATACTTGGTAGAAATCACAAGGAGGTAGGCTGCGTGTTCGCTGGAAACAGGGCCTTATGGCACAAGCCTTGCTTTCCCATTTTGAATGCTCCATTCATGCTGCCTTGAAGCTACCTAAATAACAGTTTTAGGACGGGTCTCTAGTCACTGCAGGCAGGGCTCTGGGAAAGGAACGAGTCTTCTCTACATCAACAGGGTGCTTTCATAGCCTGGGTGGGAGCTCCTCCTGATACGCTCTAGAGCTAAAAGGAAACTTGACGTGAGTCCTTTCCTCAAGGTAAAGCCTTGAATAGCCCTGCCGAAGTGGAAGCTTGGAGCAGAGTCCTTGAGGCATTAGCTTTAGGTCTGCTTTCTTTAACGTTAGTAAGCATTTCAGGAAACGGAGGACCTCGCCTGGGCACCCTATTCCCTGCACGAACACCGAGCACCGGCAGGCTCCACTAGGCTGCTAAGAAACTTCCAGGCCCGGAATCCTTTCCCAGTCACTCAGTGTATGCTGAGTGTAGGGCAACACACTGCACTCTTCCCTGGGAGAGCTAGATTTCCTCAGCACTCCAACAGCTCCAGGAACTGTGTTCTCTCACGTCCTACATGTCATGCCAATCTGCCTCATTGCCCTAGGCTGAGCGGCACTGAGAAACCAAAACTGCTTTGCATTCCTTCTACAAAGTTATACCTTAGGACCCCATCCTTACAGGAGAAAATCAGCTTGCCTTGCTGCTGTAACCAAAGCACAGTTCTTCCTCTTACACTGCAGGGTTTTAGAAGAAGCTAAGCCCGATAGCCTAGCAAGAGCGCTCCTTGGGGGAGGCGTTTGGCTACACGCAGAACTCCGTGCCAAATAAACTTTATTCAAGGAAGGGACCAGTGTGTAGCTAGAGTGTCTACTTACTTGGTAGAAATCACATGGAGGTAGGCTACGTGTTCGCTGGAAACGGGGGCCTTATGGCACAAGCCTTGCTTTCCCATTTTGAGTGCTCCATTCATGCTGCCTTGAAGCTACCTAAATCACAGTTTAGGACGGGTCTCTAGTCACTGCAGGCAGGGCTCTGGGAAAGGAACAAGTGTTCTCTACATCAACAGGGTGCTTTCATAGCCTGGGTGGGAGCTCCTCCTGATACGCTCTAGAGCTAAAAGGAAACTTGACGTGAGTCCTTTCCTCAAGGTAAAGCCTTGAATAGCCCTGCCGAAGTGGAAGCTTGGAGCAGAGTCCTTGAGGCATTAGCTTTAGGTCTGCTTTCTTTAACGTTAGTAAGCATTTCAGGAAACGGAGGACCTCGCCTGGGCACCCTACTCCCTGCACGAACACCGAGCACCGGCAGGCTCCACTAGGCTGCTAAGAAACTTCCAGGCCCGGAATCCTTTCCCAGTCACTCAGTGTATGCTGAGTGTAGGGCAACACACTGCACTCTTCCCTGGGAGAGCTAGATTTCCTCAGCACTCCAACAGCTCCAGGAACTGTGTTCTCTCACGTCCTACATGTCATGCAAATCTGCCTCATTGCCCTAGGCTGAGCGGCACTGAGAAACCAAAACTGCTTCGCATTCCTTCCACAAAGTCATACATTAAGACCCCATCCTTACAGGAGAAATTCGGCTTGCGTTCCTGCTGTAAACAAAGCACAGTTCTTCCTCTTACACTGCAGGGTTTTAGAAGAAGCTAAGCCCGAGAGCCTAGCAAGAGCGCTCCTTGGGGGAGGCGGTTGGCTACACGCAGAACTCCGTGCCAAATAAACTTTATTCAAGGAAGGGACCAGTGTGTAGCTAGAGTGTATACTTGGTAGAAATCACAAGGAGGTAGGCTGCGTGTTCGCTGGAAACAGGGCCTTATGGCACAAGCCTTGCTTTCCCATTTTGAATGCTCCATTCATGCTGCCTTGAAGCTACCTAAATAACAGTTTTAGGAGGGGTCTCTAGTCACTGCAGGCAGGGCTCTGGGAAAGGAACGAGTCTTCTCTACATCAACAGGGTGCTTTCATAGCCTGGGTGGGAGCTCCTCCTGATACGCTCTAGAGCTAAAAGGAAACTTGACGTGAGTCCTTTCCTCAAGGTAAAGCCTTGAATAGCCCTGCCGAAGTGGAAGCTTGGAGCAGAGTCCTTGAGGCATTAGCTTTAGGTCTGCTTTCTTTAACGTTAGTAAGCATTTCAGGAAACGGAGGACCTCTCCTGGGCACCCTATTCCCTGCACGAACACCGAGCACCGGCAGGCTCCACTATGCTGCTAAGAAACTTCCAGGCCCGGAATCCTTTCCCAGTCACTCAGTGTATGCTGAGTGTAGGGCAACACACTGCACTCTTCCCTGGGAGAGCTAGATTTCCTCAGCACTCCAACAGTTCCAGGAACTGTGTTCTCTCACGTCCTACATGTCATGCCAATCTGCCTCATTGCCCTAGGCTGAGCGGCACTGAGAAACCAAAACTGCTTTGCATTCCTTCTACAAAGTCATACCTTAGGACCCCATCCTTTCAGGAGAAAATCAGCTTGCCTTGCTGCTGTAACCAAAGCACAGTTCTTCCTCTTACACTGCAGGGTTTTAGAAGAAGCTAAGCCCGATAGCCTAGCAAGAGCGCTCCTTGGGGGAGGCGTTTGGCTACACGCAGAACTCCGTGCCAAATAAACTTTATTCAAGGAAGGGACCAGTGTGTAGCTAGAGTGTCTACTTACTTGGTAGAAATCACATGGAGGTAGGCTACGTGTTCGCTGGAAACGGGGGCCTTATGGCACAAGCCTTGCTTTCCCATTTTGAGTGCTCCATTCATGCTGCCTTGAAGCTACCTAAATCACAGTTTAGGACGGGTCTCTAGTCACTGCAGGCAGGGCTCTGGGAAAGGAACAAGTGTTCTCTACATCAACAGGGTGCTTTCATAGCCTGGGTGGGAGCTCCTCCTGATACGCTCTAGAGCTAAAAGGAAACTTGACGTGAGTCCTTTCCTCAAGGTAAAGCCTTGAATAGCCCTGCCGAAGTGGAAGCTTGGAGCAGAGTCCTTGAGGCATTAGCTTTAGGTCTGCTTTCTTTAACGTTAGTAAGCATTTCAGGAAACGGAGGACCTCGCCTGGGCACCCTACTCCCTGCACGAACACCGAGCACCGGCAGGCTCCACTAGGCTGCTAAGAAACTTCCAGGCCCGGAATCCTTTCCCAGTCACTCAGTGTATGCTGAGTGTAGGGCAACACACTGCACTCTTCCCTGGGAGAGCTAGATTTCCTCAGCACTCCAACAGCTCCAGGAACTGTGTTCTCTCACGTCCTACATGTCATGCCAATCTGCCTCATTGCCCTAGGCTGAGCGGCACTGAGAAACCAAAACTGCTTTGCATTCCTTCTACAAAGTCATACCTTAGGACCCCATCCTTACAGGAGAAAATCAGCTTGCCTTGCTGCTGTAACCAAAGCACAGTTCTTCCTCTTACACTGCAGGGTTTTAGAAGAAGCTAAGCCCGATAGCCTAGCAAGAGCGCTCCTTGGGGGAGGCGTTTGGCTACACGCAGAACTCCGTGCCAAATAAACTTTATTCAAGGAAGGGACCAGTGTGTAGCTAGAGTGTCTACTTACTTGGTAGAAATCACATGGAGGTAGGCTACGTGTTCGCTGGAAACGGGGGCCTTATGGCACAAGCCTTGCTTTCCCATTTTGAGTGCTCCATTCATGCTGCCTTGAAGCTACCTAAATCACAGTTTAGGACGGGTCTCTAGTCACTGCAGGCAGGGCTCTGGGAAAGGAACAAGTGTTCTCTACATCAACAGGGTGCTTTCATAGCCTGGGTGGGAGCTCCTCCTGATACGCTCTAGAGCTAAAAGGAAACTTGACGTGAGTCCTTTCCTCAAGGTAAAGCCTTGAATAGCCCTGCCGAAGTGGAAGCTTGGAGCAGAGTCCTTGAGGCATTAGCTTTAGGTCTGCTTTCTTTAACGTTAGTAAGCATTTCAGGAAACGGAGGACCTCGCCTGGGCACCCTACTCCCTGCACGAACACCGAGCACCGGCAGGCTCCACTAGGCTGCTAAGAAACTTCCAGGCCCGGAATCCTTTCCCAGTCACTCAGTGTATGCTGAGTGTAGGGCAACACACTGCACTCTTCCCTGGGAGAGCTAGATTTCCTCAGCACTCCAACAGCTCCAGGAACTGTGTTCTCTCACGTCCTACATGTCATGCAAATCTGCCTCATTGCCCTAGGCTGAGCGGCACTGAGAAACCAAAACTGCTTTGCATTCCTTCCACAAAGTCATACATTAAGACCCCATCCTTACAGGAGAAATTCGGCTTGCGTTCCTGCTGTAAACAAAGCACAGTTCTTCCTCTTACACTGCAGGGTTTTAGAAGAAGCTAAGCCCGAGAGCCTAGCAAGAGCGTTCCTTGGGGGAGGCGGTTGGCTACACGCAGAACTCCGTGCCAAATAAACTTTATTCAAGGAAGGGACCAGTGTGTAGCTAGAGTGTATACTTGGTAGAAATCACAAGGAGGTAGGCTGCGTGTTCGCTGGAAACAGGGCCTTATGGCACAAGCCTTGCTTTCCCATTTTGAATGCTCCATTCATGCTGCCTTGAAGCTACCTAAATCACAGTTTAGGACGGGTCTCTAGTCACTGCAGGCAGGGCTCTGGGAAAGGAACAAGTGTTCTCTACATCAACAGGGTGCTTTCATAGCCTGGGTGGGAGCTCCTCCTGATACGCTCTAGAGCTAAAAGGAAACTTGACGTGAGTCCTTTCCTCAAGGTAAAGCCTTGAATAGCCCTGCCGAAGTGGAAGCTTGGAGCAGAGTCCTTGAGGCATTAGCTTTAGGTCTGCTTTCTTTAACGTTAGTAAGCATTTCAGGAAACGGAGGACCTCGCCTGGGCACCCTACTCCCTGCACGAACACCGAGCACCGGCAGGCTCCACTAGGCTGCTAAGAAACTTCCAGGCCCGGAATCCTTTCCCAGTCACTCAGTGTATGCTGAGTGTAGGGCAACACACTGCACTCTTCCCTGGGAGAGCTAGATTTCCTCAGCACTCCAACAGCTCCAGGAACTGTGTTCTCTCACGTCCTACATGTCATGCCAATCTGCCTCATTGCCCTAGGCTGAGCGGCACTGAGAAACCAAAACTGCTTTGCATTCCTTCTACAAAGTCATACCTTAGGACCCCATCCTTACAGGAGAAAATCAGCTTGCCTTGCTGCTGTAACCAAAGCACAGTTCTTCCTCTTACACTGCAGGGTTTTAGAAGAAGCTAAGCCCGATAGCCTAGCAAGAGCGCTCCTTGGGGGAGGCGTTTGGCTACACGCAGAACTCCGTGCCAAATAAACTTTATTCAAGGAAGGGACCAGTGTGTAGCTAGAGTGTCTACTTACTTGGTAGAAATCACATGGAGGTAGGCTACGTGTTCGCTGGAAACGGGGGCCTTATGGCACAAGCCTTGCTTTCCCATTTTGAGTGCTCCATTCATGCTGCCTTGAAGCTACCTAAATCACAGTTTAGGACGGGTCTCTAGTCACTGCAGGCAGGGCTCTGGGAAAGGAACAAGTGTTCTCTACATCAACAGGGTGCTTTCATAGCCTGGGTGGGAGCTCCTCCTGATACGCTCTAGAGCTAAAAGGAAACTTGACGTGAGTCCTTTCCTCAAGGTAAAGCCTTGAATAGCCCTGCCGAAGTGGAAGCTTGGAGCAGAGTCCTTGAGGCATTAGCTTTAGGTCTGCTTTCTTTAACGTTAGTAAGCATTTCAGGAAACGGAGGACCTCGCCTGGGCACCCTACTCCCTGCACGAACACCGAGCACCGGCAGGCTCCACTAGGCTGCTAAGAAACTTCCAGGCCCGGAATCCTTTCCCAGTCACTCAGTGTATGCTGAGTGTAGGGCAACACACTGCACTCTTCCCTGGGAGAGCTAGATTTCCTCAGCACTCCAACAGCTCCAGGAACTGTGTTCTCTCACGTCCTACATGTCATGCAAATCTGCCTCATTGCCCTAGGCTGAGCGGCACTGAGAAACCAAAACTGCTTTGCATTCCTTCCACAAAGTCATACATTAAGACCCCATCCTTACAGGAGAAATTCGGCTTGCGTTCCTGCTGTAAACAAAGCACAGTTCTTCCTCTTACACTGCAGGGTTTTAGAAGAAGCTAAGCCCGAGAGCCTAGCAAGAGCGTTCCTTGGGGGAGGCGGTTGGCTACACGCAGAACTCCGTGCCAAATAAACTTTATTCAAGGAAGGGACCAGTGTGTAGCTAGAGTGTATACTTGGTAGAAATCACAAGGAGGTAGGCTGCGTGTTCGCTGGAAACAGGGCCTTATGGCACAAGCCTTGCTTTCCCATTTTGAATGCTCCATTCATGCTGCCTTGAAGCTACCTAAATAACAGTTTTAGGAGGGGTCTCTAGTCACTGCAGGCAGGGCTCTGGGAAAGGAACGAGTCTTCTCTACATCAACAGGGTGCTTTCATAGCCTGGGTGGGAGCTCCTCCTGATACGCTCTAGAGCTAAAAGGAAACTTGACGTGAGTCCTTTCCTCAAGGTAAAGCCTTGAATAGCCCTGCCGAAGTGGAAGCTTGGAGCAGAGTCCTTGAGGCATTAGCTTTAGGTCTGCTTTCTTTAACGTTAGTAAGCATTTCAGGAAACGGAGGACCTCGCCTGGGCACCCTATTCCCTGCACGAACACCGAGCACCGGCAGGCTCCACTATGCTGCTAAGAAACTTCCAGGCCCGGAATCCTTTCCCAGTCACTCAGTGTATGCTGAGTGTAGGGCAACACACTGCACTCTTCCCTGGGAGAGCTAGATTTCCTCAGCACTCCAACAGCTCCAGGAACTGTGTTCTCTCACGTCCTACATGTCATGCCAATCTGCCTCATTGCCCTAGGCTGAGCGGCACTGAGAAACCAAAACTGCTTTGCATTCCTTCTACAAAGTCATACCTTAGGACCCCATCCTTTCAGGAGAAAATCAGCTTGCCTTGCTGCTGTAACCAAAGCACAGTTCTTCCTCTTACACTGCAGGGTTTTAGAAGAAGCTAAGCCCGATAGCCTAGCAAGAGCGCTCCTTGGGGGAGGCGTTTGGCTACACGCAGAACTCCGTGCCAAATAAACTTTATTCAAGGAAGGGACCAGTGTGTAGCTAGAGTGTCTACTTACTTGGTAGAAATCACATGGAGGTAGGCTACGTGTTCGCTGGAAACGGGGGCCTTATGGCACAAGCCTTGCTTTCCCATTTTGAGTGCTCCATTCATGCTGCCTTGAAGCTACCTAAATCACAGTTTAGGACGGGTCTCTAGTCACTGCAGGCAGGGCTCTGGGAAAGGAACAAGTGTTCTCTACATCAACAGGGTGCTTTCATAGCCTGGGTGGGAGCTCCTCCTGATACGCTCTAGAGCTAAAAGGAAACTTGACGTGAGTCCTTTCCTCAAGGTAAAGCCTTGAATAGCCCTGCCGAAGTGGAAGCTTGGAGCAGAGTCCTTGAGGCATTAGCTTTAGGTCTGCTTTCTTTAACGTTAGTAAGCATTTCAGGAAACGGAGGACCTCGCCTGGGCACCCTATTCCCTGCACGAACACCGAGCACCGGCAGGCTCCACTAGGCTGCTAAGAAACTTCCAGGCCCGGAATCCTTTCCCAGTCACTCAGTGTATGCTGAGTGTAGGGCAACACACTGCACTCTTCCCTGGGAGAGCTAGATTTCCTCAGCACTCCAACAGCTCCAGGAACTGTGTTCTCTCACGTCCTACATGTCATGCAAATCTGCCTCATTGCCCTAGGCTGAGCGGCACTGAGAAACCAAAACTGCTTCGCATTCCTTCCACAAAGTCATACATTAAGACCCCATCCTTACAGGAGAAATTCGGCTTGCGTTCCTGCTGTAAACAAAGCACAGTTCTTCCTCTTACACTGCAGGGTTTTAGAAGAAGCTAAGCCCGAGAGCCTAGCAAGAGCGCTCCTTGGGGGAGGCGGTTGGCTACACGCAGAACTCCGTGCCAAATAAACTTTATTCAAGGAAGGGACCAGTGTGTAGCTAGAGTGTATACTTGGTAGAAATCACAAGGAGGTAGGCTGCGTGTTCGCTGGAAACAGGGCCTTATGGCACAAGCCTTGCTTTCCCATTTTGAATGCTCCATTCATGCTGCCTTGAAGCTACCTAAATAACAGTTTTAGGACGGGTCTCTAGTCACTGCAGGCAGGGCTCTGGGAAAGGAACGAGTCTTCTCTACATCAACAGGGTGCTTTCATAGCCTGGGTGGGAGCTCCTCCTGATACGCTCTAGAGCTAAAAGGAAACTTGACGTGAGTCCTTTCCTCAAGGTAAAGCCTTGAATAGCCCTGCCGAAGTGGAAGCTTGGAGCAGAGTCCTTGAGGCATTAGCTTTAGGTCTGCTTTCTTTAACGTTAGTAAGCATTTCAGGAAACGGAGGACCTCTCCTGGGCACCCTATTCCCTGCACGAACACCGAGCACCGGCAGGCTCCACTATGCTGCTAAGAAACTTCCAGGCCCGGAATCCTTTCCCAGTCACTCAGTGTATGCTGAGTGTAGGGCAACACACTGCACTCTTCCCTGGGAGAGCTAGATTTCCTCAGCACTCCAACAGCTCCAGGAACTGTGTTCTCTCACGTCCTACATGTCATGCCAATCTGCCTCATTGCCCTAGGCTGAGCGGCACTGAGAAACCAAAACTGCTTTGCATTCCTTCTACAAAGTCATACCTTAGGACCCCATCCTTTCAGGAGAAAATCAGCTTGCCTTGCTGCTGTAACCAAAGCACAGTTCTTCCTCTTACACTGCAGGGTTTTAGAAGAAGCTAAGCCCGATAGCCTAGCAAGAGCGCTCCTTGGGGGAGGCGTTTGGCTACACGCAGAACTCCGTGCCAAATAAACTTTATTCAAGGAAGGGACCAGTGTGTAGCTAGAGTGTCTACTTACTTGGTAGAAATCACATGGAGGTAGGCTACGTGTTCGCTGGAAACGGGGGCCTTATGGCACAAGCCTTGCTTTCCCATTTTGAGTGCTCCATTCATGCTGCCTTGAAGCTACCTAAATCACAGTTTAGGACGGGTCTCTAGTCACTGCAGGCAGGGCTCTGGGAAAGGAACAAGTGTTCTCTACATCAACAGGGTGCTTTCATAGCCTGGGTGGGAGCTCCTCCTGATACGCTCTAGAGCTAAAAGGAAACTTGACGTGAGTCCTTTCCTCAAGGTAAAGCCTTGAATAGCCCTGCCGAAGTGGAAGCTTGGAGCAGAGTCCTTGAGGCATTAGCTTTAGGTCTGCTTTCTTTAACGTTAGTAAGCATTTCAGGAAACGGAGGACCTCGCCTGGGCACCCTATTCCCTGCACGAACACCGAGCACCGGCAGGCTCCACTAGGCTGCTAAGAAACTTCCAGGCCCGGAATCCTTTCCCAGTCACTCAGTGTATGCTGAGTGTAGGGCAACACACTGCACTCTTCCCTGGGAGAGCTAGATTTCCTCAGCACTCCAACAGCTCCAGGAACTGTGTTCTCTCACGTCCTACATGTCATGCAAATCTGCCTCATTGCCCTAGGCTGAGCGGCACTGAGAAACCAAAACTGCTTCGCATTCCTTCCACAAAGTCATACATTAAGACCCCATCCTTACAGGAGAAATTCGGCTTGCGTTCCTGCTGTAAACAAAGCACAGTTCTTCCTCTTACACTGCAGGGTTTTAGAAGAAGCTAAGCCCGAGAGCCTAGCAAGAGCGCTCCTTGGGGGAGGCGGTTGGCTACACGCAGAACTCCGTGCCAAATAAACTTTATTCAAGGAAGGGACCAGTGTGTAGCTAGAGTGTATACTTGGTAGAAATCACAAGGAGGTAGGCTGCGTGTTCGCTGGAAACAGGGCCTTATGGCACAAGCCTTGCTTTCCCATTTTGAATGCTCCATTCATGCTGCCTTGAAGCTACCTAAATAACAGTTTTAGGAGGGGTCTCTAGTCACTGCAGGCAGGGCTCTGGGAAAGGAACGAGTCTTCTCTACATCAACAGGGTGCTTTCATAGCCTGGGTGGGAGCTCCTCCTGATACGCTCTAGAGCTAAAAGGAAACTTGACGTGAGTCCTTTCCTCAAGGTAAAGCCTTGAATAGCCCTGCCGAAGTGGAAGCTTGGAGCAGAGTCCTTGAGGCATTAGCTTTAGGTCTGCTTTCTTTAACGTTAGTAAGCATTTCAGGAAACGGAGGACCTCGCCTGGGCACCCTACTCCCTGCACGAACACCGAGCACCGGCAGGCTCCACTAGGCTGCTAAGAAACTTCCAGGCCCGGAATCCTTTCCCAGTCACTCAGTGTATGCTGAGTGTAGGGCAACACACTGCACTCTTCCCTGGGAGAGCTAGATTTCCTCAGCACTCCAACAGCTCCAGGAACTGTGTTCTCTCACGTCCTACATGTCATGCCAATCTGCCTCATTGCCCTAGGCTGAGCGGCACTGAGAAACCAAAACTGCTTTGCATTCCTTCTACAAAGTCATACCTTAGGACCCCATCCTTACAGGAGAAAATCAGCTTGCCTTGCTGCTGTAACCAAAGCACAGTTCTTCCTCTTACACTGCAGGGTTTTAGAAGAAGCTAAGCCCGAAAGCCTAGCAAGAGCGCTCCTTGGGGGAGGCGTTTGGCTACACGCAGAACTCCGTGCCAAATAAACTTTATTCAAGGAAGGGACCAGTGTGTAGCTAGAGTGTCTACTTACTTGGTAGAAATCACATGGAGGTAGGCTACGTGTTCGCTGGAAACGGGGGCCTTATGGCACAAGCCTTGCTTTCCCATTTTGAGTGCTCCATTCATGCTGCCTTGAAGCTACCTAAATCACAGTTTAGGACGGGTCTCTAGTCACTGCAGGCAGGGCTCTGGGAAAGGAACAAGTGTTCTCTACATCAACAGGGTGCTTTCATAGCCTGGGTGGGAGCTCCTCCTGATACGCTCTAGAGCTAAAAGGAAACTTGACGTGAGTCCTTTCCTCAAGGTAAAGCCTTGAATAGCCCTGCCGAAGTGGAAGCTTGGAGCAGAGTCCTTGAGGCATTAGCTTTAGGTCTGCTTTCTTTAACGTTAGTAAGCATTTCAGGAAACGGAGGACCTCGCCTGGGCACCCTATTCCCTGCACGAACACCGAGCACCGGCAGGCTCCACTAGGCTGCTAAGAAACTTCCAGGCCCGGAATCCTTTCCCAGTCACTCAGTGTATGCTGAGTGTAGGGCAACACACTGCACTCTTCCCTGGGAGAGCTAGATTTCCTCAGCACTCCAACAGCTCCAGGAACTGTGTTCTCTCACGTCCTACATGTCATGCAAATCTGCCTCATTGCCCTAGGCTGAGCGGCACTGAGAAACCAAAACTGCTTCGCATTCCTTCCACAAAGTCATACATTAAGACCCCATCCTTACAGGAGAAATTCGGCTTGCGTTCCTGCTGTAAACAAAGCACAGTTCTTCCTCTTACACTGCAGGGTTTTAGAAGAAGCTAAGCCCGAGAGCCTAGCAAGAGCGCTCCTTGGGGGAGGCGGTTGGCTACACGCAGAACTCCGTGCCAAATAAACTTTATTCAAGGAAGGGACCAGTGTGTAGCTAGAGTGTATACTTGGTAGAAATCACAAGGAGGTAGGCTGCGTGTTCGCTGGAAACAGGGCCTTATGGCACAAGCCTTGCTTTCCCATTTTGAATGCTCCATTCATGCTGCCTTGAAGCTACCTAAATAACAGTTTTAGGAGGGGTCTCTAGTCACTGCAGGCAGGGCTCTGGGAAAGGAACGAGTCTTCTCTACATCAACAGGGTGCTTTCATAGCCTGGGTGGGAGCTCCTCCTGATACGCTCTAGAGCTAAAAGGAAACTTGACGTGAGTCCTTTCCTCAAGGTAAAGCCTTGAATAGCCCTGCCGAAGTGGAAGCTTGGAGCAGAGTCCTTGAGGCATTAGCTTTAGGTCTGCTTTCTTTAACGTTAGTAAGCATTTCAGGAAACGGAGGACCTCGCCTGGGCACCCTATTCCCTGCACGAACACCGAGCACCGGCAGGCTCCACTAGGCTGCTAAGAAACTTCCAGGCCCGGAATCCTTTCCCAGTCACTCAGTGTATGCTGAGTGTAGGGCAACACACTGCACTCTTCCCTGGGAGAGCTAGATTTCCTCAGCACTCCAACAGCTCCAGGAACTGTGTTCTCTCACGTCCTACATGTCATGCCAATCTGCCTCATTGCCCTAGGCTGAGCGGCACTGAGAAACCAAAACTGCTTCGCATTCCTTCCACAAAGTCATACATTAAGACCGCATCCTTACAGGAGAAATTCGGCTTGCGTTCCTGCTGTAAACAAAGCACAGTTCTTCCTCTTACACTGCAGGGTTTTAGAAGAAGCTAAGCCCGAGAGCCTAGCAAGAGCGCTCCTTGGGGGAGGCGGTTGGCTACACGCAGAACTCCGTGCCAAATAAACTTTATTCAAGGAAGGGACCAGTGTGTAGCTAGAGTGTATACTTGGTAGAAATCACAAGGAGGTAGGCTGCGTGTTCGCTGGAAACAGGGCCTTATGGCACAAGCCTTGCTTTCCCATTTTGAATGCTCCATTCATGCTGCCTTGAAGCTACCTAAATAACAGTTTTAGGACGGGTCTCTAGTCACTGCAGGCAGGGCTCTGGGAAAGGAACGAGTCTTCTCTACATCAACAGGGTGCTTTCATAGCCTGGGTGGGAGCTCCTCCTGATACGCTCTAGAGCTAAAAGGAAACTTGACGTGAGTCCTTTCCTCAAGGTAAAGCCTTGAATAGCCCTGCCGAAGTGGAAGCTTGGAGCAGAGTCCTTGAGGCATTAGCTTTAGGTCTGCTTTCTTTAACGTTAGTAAGCATTTCAGGAAACGGAGGACCTCGCCTGGGCACCCTATTCCCTGCACGAACACCGAGCACCGGCAGGCTCCACTATGCTGCTAAGAAACTTCCAGGCCCGGAATCCTTTCCCAGTCACTCAGTGTATGCTGAGTGTAGGGCAACACACTGCACTCTTCCCTGGGAGAGCTAGATTTCCTCAGCACTCCAACAGCTCCAGGAACTGTGTTCTCTCACGTCCTACATGTCATGCCAATCTGCCTCATTGCCCTAGGCTGAGCGGCACTGAGAAACCAAAACTGCTTTGCATTCCTTCTACAAAGTCATACCTTAGGACCCCATCCTTTCAGGAGAAAATCAGCTTGCCTTGCTGCTGTAACCAAAGCACAGTTCTTCCTCTTACACTGCAGGGTTTTAGAAGAAGCTAAGCCCGAGAGCCTAGCAAGAGCGCTCCTTGGGGGAGGCGTTTGGCTACACGCAGAACTCCGTGCCAAATAAACTTTATTCAAGGAAGGGACCAGTGTGTAGCTAGAGTGTCTACTTACTTGGTAGAAATCACATGGAGGTAGGCTACGTGTTCGCTGGAAACGGGGGCCTTATGGCACAAGCCTTGCTTTCCCATTTTGAGTGCTCCATTCATGCTGCCTTGAAGCTACCTAAATCACAGTTTAGGACGGGTCTCTAGTCACTGCAGGCAGGGCTCTGGGAAAGGAACAAGTGTTCTCTACATCAATAGGGTGCTTTCATAGCCTGGGTGGGAGCTCCTCCTGATACGCTCTAGAGCTAAAAGGAAACTTGACGTGAGTCCTTTCCTCAAGGTAAAGCCTTGAATAGCCCTGCCGAAGTGGAAGCTTGGAGCAGAGTCCTTGAGGCATTAGCTTTAGGTCTGCTTTCTTTAACGTTAGTAAGCATTTCAGGAAACGGAGGACCTCTCCTGGGCACCCTACTCCCTGCACGAACACCGAGCACCGGCAGGCTCCACTAGGCTGCTAAGAAACTTCCAGGCCCGGAATCCTTTCCCAGTCACTCAGTGTATGCTGAGTGTAGGGCAACACACTGCACTCTTCCCTGGGAGAGCTAGATTTCCTCAGCACTCCAACAGCTCCAGGAACTGTGTTCTCTCACGTCCTACATGTCATGCAAATCTGCCTCATTGCCCTAGGCTGAGCGGCACTGAGAAACCAAAACTGCTTTGCATTCCTTCCACAAAGTCATACATTAAGACCCCATCCTTACAGGAGAAATTCGGCTTGCGTTCCTGCTGTAAACAAAGCACAGTTCTTCCTCTTACACTGCAGGGTTTTAGAAGAAGCTAAGCCCGAGAGCCTAGCAAGAGCGCTCCTTGGGGGAGGCGGTTGGCTACACGCAGAACTCCGTGCCAAATAAACTTTATTCAAGGAAGGGACCAGTGTGTAGCTAGAGTGTATACTTGGTAGAAATCACAAGGAGGTAGGCTGCGTGTTCGCTGGAAACAGGGCCTTATGGCACAAGCCTTGCTTTCCCATTTTGAATGCTCCATTCATGCTGCCTTGAAGCTACCTAAATAACAGTTTTAGGACGGGTCTCTAGTCACTGCAGGCAGGGCTCTGGGAAAGGAACGAGTCTTCTCTACATCAACAGGGTGCTTTCATAGCCTGGGTGGGAGCTCCTCCTGATACGCTCTAGAGCTAAAAGGAAACTTGACGTGAGTCCTTTCCTCAAGGTAAAGCCTTGAATAGCCCTGCCGAAGTGGAAGCTTGGAGCAGAGTCCTTGAGGCATTAGCTTTAGGTCTGCTTTCTTTAACGTTAGTAAGCATTTCAGGAAACGGAGGACCTCGCCTGGGCACCCTATTCCCTGCACGAACACCGAGCACCGGCAGGCTCCACTATGCTGCTAAGAAACTTCCAGGCCCGGAATCCTTTCCCAGTCACTCAGTGTATGCTGAGTGTAGGGCAACACACTGCACTCTTCCCTGGGAGAGCTAGATTTCCTCAGCACTCCAACAGCTCCAGGAACTGTGTTCTCTCACGTCCTACATGTCATGCCAATCTGCCTCATTGCCCTAGGCTGAGCGGCACTGAGAAACCAAAACTGCTTTGCATTCCTTCTACAAAGTCATACCTTAGGACCCCATCCTTTCAGGAGAAAATCAGCTTGCCTTGCTGCTGTAACCAAAGCACAGTTCTTCCTCTTACACTGCAGGGTTTTAGAAGAAGCTAAGCCCGAGAGCCTAGCAAGAGCGCTCCTTGGGGGAGGCGTTTGGCTACACGCAGAACTCCGTGCCAAATAAACTTTATTCAAGGAAGGGACCAGTGTGTAGCTAGAGTGTCTACTTACTTGGTAGAAATCACATGGAGGTAGGCTACGTGTTCGCTGGAAACGGGGGCCTTATGGCACAAGCCTTGCTTTCCCATTTTGAGTGCTCCATTCATGCTGCCTTGAAGCTACCTAAATCACAGTTTAGGACGGGTCTCTAGTCACTGCAGGCAGGGCTCTGGGAAAGGAACAAGTGTTCTCTACATCAATAGGGTGCTTTCATAGCCTGGGTGGGAGCTCCTCCTGATACGCTCTAGAGCTAAAAGGAAACTTGACGTGAGTCCTTTCCTCAAGGTAAAGCCTTGAATAGCCCTGCCGAAGTGGAAGCTTGGAGCAGAGTCCTTGAGGCATTAGCTTTAGGTCTGCTTTCTTTAACGTTAGTAAGCATTTCAGGAAACGGAGGACCTCTCCTGGGCACCCTACTCCCTGCACGAACACCGAGCACCGGCAGGCTCCACTAGGCTGCTAAGAAACTTCCAGGCCCGGAATCCTTTCCCAGTCACTCAGTGTATGCTGAGTGTAGGGCAACACACTGCACTCTTCCCTGGGAGAGCTAGATTTCCTCAGCACTCCAACAGCTCCAGGAACTGTGTTCTCTCACGTCCTACATGTCATGCAAATCTGCCTCATTGCCCTAGGCTGAGCGGCACTGAGAAACCAAAACTGCTTTGCATTCCTTCCACAAAGTCATACATTAAGACCCCATCCTTACAGGAGAAATTCGGCTTGCGTTCCTGCTGTAAACAAAGCACAGTTCTTCCTCTTACACTGCAGGGTTTTAGAAGAAGCTAAGCCCGAGAGCCTAGCAAGAGCGCTCCTTGGGGGAGGCGGTTGGCTACACGCAGAACTCCGTGCCAAATAAACTTTATTCAAGGAAGGGACCAGTGTGTAGCTAGAGTGTATACTTGGTAGAAATCACAAGGAGGTAGGCTGCGTGTTCGCTGGAAACAGGGCCTTATGGCACAAGCCTTGCTTTCCCATTTTGAATGCTCCATTCATGCTGCCTTGAAGCTACCTAAATAACAGTTTTAGGACGGGTCTCTAGTCACTGCAGGCAGGGCTCTGGGAAAGGAACGAGTCTTCTCTACATCAACAGGGTGCTTTCATAGCCTGGGTGGGAGCTCCTCCTGATACGCTCTAGAGCTAAAAGGAAACTTGACGTGAGTCCTTTCCTCAAGGTAAAGCCTTGAATAGCCCTGCCGAAGTGGAAGCTTGGAGCAGAGTCCTTGAGGCATTAGCTTTAGGTCTGCTTTCTTTAACGTTAGTAAGCATTTCAGGAAACGGAGGACCTCGCCTGGGCACCCTATTCCCTGCACGAACACCGAGCACCGGCAGGCTCCACTAGGCTGCTAAGAAACTTCCAGGCCCGGAATCCTTTCCCAGTCACTCAGTGTATGCTGAGTGTAGGGCAACACACTGCACTCTTCCCTGGGAGAGCTAGATTTCCTCAGCACTCCAACAGCTCCAGGAACTGTGTTCTCTCACGTCCTACATGTCATGCCAATCTGCCTCATTGCCCTAGGCTGAGCGGCACTGAGAAACCAAAACTGCTTTGCATTCCTTCTACAAAGTTATACCTTAGGACCCCATCCTTACAGGAGAAAATCAGCTTGCCTTGCTGCTGTAACCAAAGCACAGTTCTTCCTCTTACACTGCAGGGTTTTAGAAGAAGCTAAGCCCGATAGCCTAGCAAGAGCGCTCCTTGGGGGAGGCGTTTGGCTACACGCAGAACTCCGTGCCAAATAAACTTTATTCAAGGAAGGGACCAGTGTGTAGCTAGAGTGTCTACTTACTTGGTAGAAATCACATGGAGGTAGGCTACGTGTTCGCTGGAAACGGGGGCCTTATGGCACAAGCCTTGCTTTCCCATTTTGAGTGCTCCATTCATGCTGCCTTGAAGCTACCTAAATCACAGTTTAGGACGGGTCTCTAGTCACTGCAGGCAGGGCTCTGGGAAAGGAACAAGTGTTCTCTACATCAACAGGGTGCTTTCATAGCCTGGGTGGGAGCTCCTCCTGATACGCTCTAGAGCTAAAAGGAAACTTGACGTGAGTCCTTTCCTCAAGGTAAAGCCTTGAATAGCCCTGCCGAAGTGGAAGCTTGGAGCAGAGTCCTTGAGGCATTAGCTTTAGGTCTGCTTTCTTTAACGTTAGTAAGCATTTCAGGAAACGGAGGACCTCGCCTGGGCACCCTATTCCCTGCACGAACACCGAGCACCGGCAGGCTCCACTAGGCTGCTAAGAAACTTCCAGGCCCGGAATCCTTTCCCAGTCACTCAGTGTATGCTGAGTGTAGGGCAACACACTGCACTCTTCCCTGGGAGAGCTAGATTTCCTCAGCACTCCAACAGCTCCAGGAACTGTGTTCTCTCACGTCCTACATGTCATGCAAATCTGCCTCATTGCCCTAGGCTGAGCGGCACTGAGAAACCAAAACTGCTTCGCATTCCTTCCACAAAGTCATACATTAAGACCCCATCCTTACAGGAGAAATTCGGCTTGCGTTCCTGCTGTAAACAAAGCACAGTTCTTCCTCTTACACTGCAGGGTTTTAGAAGAAGCTAAGCCCGAGAGCCTAGCAAGAGCGCTCCTTGGGGGAGGCGGTTGGCTACACGCAGAACTCCGTGCCAAATAAACTTTATTCAAGGAAGGGACCAGTGTGTAGCTAGAGTGTATACTTGGTAGAAATCACAAGGAGGTAGGCTGCGTGTTCGCTGGAAACAGGGCCTTATGGCACAAGCCTTGCTTTCCCATTTTGAATGCTCCATTCATGCTGCCTTGAAGCTACCTAAATAACAGTTTTAGGAGGGGTCTCTAGTCACTGCAGGCAGGGCTCTGGGAAAGGAACGAGTCTTCTCTACATCAACAGGGTGCTTTCATAGCCTGGGTGGGAGCTCCTCCTGATACGCTCTAGAGCTAAAAGGAAACTTGACGTGAGTCCTTTCCTCAAGGTAAAGCCTTGAATAGCCCTGCCGAAGTGGAAGCTTGGAGCAGAGTCCTTGAGGCATTAGCTTTAGGTCTGCTTTCTTTAACGTTAGTAAGCATTTCAGGAAACGGAGGACCTCTCCTGGGCACCCTATTCCCTGCACGAACACCGAGCACCGGCAGGCTCCACTATGCTGCTAAGAAACTTCCAGGCCCGGAATCCTTTCCCAGTCACTCAGTGTATGCTGAGTGTAGGGCAACACACTGCACTCTTCCCTGGGAGAGCTAGATTTCCTCAGCACTCCAACAGTTCCAGGAACTGTGTTCTCTCACGTCCTACATGTCATGCCAATCTGCCTCATTGCCCTAGGCTGAGCGGCACTGAGAAACCAAAACTGCTTTGCATTCCTTCTACAAAGTCATACCTTAGGACCCCATCCTTTCAGGAGAAAATCAGCTTGCCTTGCTGCTGTAACCAAAGCACAGTTCTTCCTCTTACACTGCAGGGTTTTAGAAGAAGCTAAGCCCGATAGCCTAGCAAGAGCGCTCCTTGGGGGAGGCGTTTGGCTACACGCAGAACTCCGTGCCAAATAAACTTTATTCAAGGAAGGGACCAGTGTGTAGCTAGAGTGTCTACTTACTTGGTAGAAATCACATGGAGGTAGGCTACGTGTTCGCTGGAAACGGGGGCCTTATGGCACAAGCCTTGCTTTCCCATTTTGAGTGCTCCATTCATGCTGCCTTGAAGCTACCTAAATCACAGTTTAGGACGGGTCTCTAGTCACTGCAGGCAGGGCTCTGGGAAAGGAACAAGTGTTCTCTACATCAACAGGGTGCTTTCATAGCCTGGGTGGGAGCTCCTCCTGATACGCTCTAGAGCTAAAAGGAAACTTGACGTGAGTCCTTTCCTCAAGGTAAAGCCTTGAATAGCCCTGCCGAAGTGGAAGCTTGGAGCAGAGTCCTTGAGGCATTAGCTTTAGGTCTGCTTTCTTTAACGTTAGTAAGCATTTCAGGAAACGGAGGACCTCGCCTGGGCACCCTACTCCCTGCACGAACACCGAGCACCGGCAGGCTCCACTAGGCTGCTAAGAAACTTCCAGGCCCGGAATCCTTTCCCAGTCACTCAGTGTATGCTGAGTGTAGGGCAACACACTGCACTCTTCCCTGGGAGAGCTAGATTTCCTCAGCACTCCAACAGCTCCAGGAACTGTGTTCTCTCACGTCCTACATGTCATGCCAATCTGCCTCATTGCCCTAGGCTGAGCGGCACTGAGAAACCAAAACTGCTTTGCATTCCTTCTACAAAGTCATACCTTAGGACCCCATCCTTACAGGAGAAAATCAGCTTGCCTTGCTGCTGTAACCAAAGCACAGTTCTTCCTCTTACACTGCAGGGTTTTAGAAGAAGCTAAGCCCGATAGCCTAGCAAGAGCGCTCCTTGGGGGAGGCGTTTGGCTACACGCAGAACTCCGTGCCAAATAAACTTTATTCAAGGAAGGGACCAGTGTGTAGCTAGAGTGTCTACTTACTTGGTAGAAATCACATGGAGGTAGGCTACGTGTTCGCTGGAAACGGGGGCCTTATGGCACAAGCCTTGCTTTCCCATTTTGAGTGCTCCATTCATGCTGCCTTGAAGCTACCTAAATCACAGTTTAGGACGGGTCTCTAGTCACTGCAGGCAGGGCTCTGGGAAAGGAACAAGTGTTCTCTACATCAACAGGGTGCTTTCATAGCCTGGGTGGGAGCTCCTCCTGATACGCTCTAGAGCTAAAAGGAAACTTGACGTGAGTCCTTTCCTCAAGGTAAAGCCTTGAATAGCCCTGCCGAAGTGGAAGCTTGGAGCAGAGTCCTTGAGGCATTAGCTTTAGGTCTGCTTTCTTTAACGTTAGTAAGCATTTCAGGAAACGGAGGACCTCGCCTGGGCACCCTACTCCCTGCACGAACACCGAGCACCGGCAGGCTCCACTAGGCTGCTAAGAAACTTCCAGGCCCGGAATCCTTTCCCAGTCACTCAGTGTATGCTGAGTGTAGGGCAACACACTGCACTCTTCCCTGGGAGAGCTAGATTTCCTCAGCACTCCAACAGCTCCAGGAACTGTGTTCTCTCACGTCCTACATGTCATGCAAATCTGCCTCATTGCCCTAGGCTGAGCGGCACTGAGAAACCAAAACTGCTTTGCATTCCTTCCACAAAGTCATACATTAAGACCCCATCCTTACAGGAGAAATTCGGCTTGCGTTCCTGCTGTAAACAAAGCACAGTTCTTCCTCTTACACTGCAGGGTTTTAGAAGAAGCTAAGCCCGAGAGCCTAGCAAGAGCGTTCCTTGGGGGAGGCGGTTGGCTACACGCAGAACTCCGTGCCAAATAAACTTTATTCAAGGAAGGGACCAGTGTGTAGCTAGAGTGTATACTTGGTAGAAATCACAAGGAGGTAGGCTGCGTGTTCGCTGGAAACAGGGCCTTATGGCACAAGCCTTGCTTTCCCATTTTGAATGCTCCATTCATGCTGCCTTGAAGCTACCTAAATAACAGTTTTAGGAGGGGTCTCTAGTCACTGCAGGCAGGGCTCTGGGAAAGGAACGAGTCTTCTCTACATCAACAGGGTGCTTTCATAGCCTGGGTGGGAGCTCCTCCTGATACGCTCTAGAGCTAAAAGGAAACTTGACGTGAGTCCTTTCCTCAAGGTAAAGCCTTGAATAGCCCTGCCGAAGTGGAAGCTTGGAGCAGAGTCCTTGAGGCATTAGCTTTAGGTCTGCTTTCTTTAACGTTAGTAAGCATTTCAGGAAACGGAGGACCTCGCCTGGGCACCCTATTCCCTGCACGAACACCGAGCACCGGCAGGCTCCACTATGCTGCTAAGAAACTTCCAGGCCCGGAATCCTTTCCCAGTCACTCAGTGTATGCTGAGTGTAGGGCAACACACTGCACTCTTCCCTGGGAGAGCTAGATTTCCTCAGCACTCCAACAGCTCCAGGAACTGTGTTCTCTCACGTCCTACATGTCATGCCAATCTGCCTCATTGCCCTAGGCTGAGCGGCACTGAGAAACCAAAACTGCTTTGCATTCCTTCTACAAAGTCATACCTTAGGACCCCATCCTTTCAGGAGAAAATCAGCTTGCCTTGCTGCTGTAACCAAAGCACAGTTCTTCCTCTTACACTGCAGGGTTTTAGAAGAAGCTAAGCCCGATAGCCTAGCAAGAGCGCTCCTTGGGGGAGGCGTTTGGCTACACGCAGAACTCCGTGCCAAATAAACTTTATTCAAGGAAGGGACCAGTGTGTAGCTAGAGTGTCTACTTACTTGGTAGAAATCACATGGAGGTAGGCTACGTGTTCGCTGGAAACGGGGGCCTTATGGCACAAGCCTTGCTTTCCCATTTTGAGTGCTCCATTCATGCTGCCTTGAAGCTACCTAAATCACAGTTTAGGACGGGTCTCTAGTCACTGCAGGCAGGGCTCTGGGAAAGGAACAAGTGTTCTCTACATCAACAGGGTGCTTTCATAGCCTGGGTGGGAGCTCCTCCTGATACGCTCTAGAGCTAAAAGGAAACTTGACGTGAGTCCTTTCCTCAAGGTAAAGCCTTGAATAGCCCTGCCGAAGTGGAAGCTTGGAGCAGAGTCCTTGAGGCATTAGCTTTAGGTCTGCTTTCTTTAACGTTAGTAAGCATTTCAGGAAACGGAGGACCTCGCCTGGGCACCCTATTCCCTGCACGAACACCGAGCACCGGCAGGCTCCACTAGGCTGCTAAGAAACTTCCAGGCCCGGAATCCTTTCCCAGTCACTCAGTGTATGCTGAGTGTAGGGCAACACACTGCACTCTTCCCTGGGAGAGCTAGATTTCCTCAGCACTCCAACAGCTCCAGGAACTGTGTTCTCTCACGTCCTACATGTCATGCAAATCTGCCTCATTGCCCTAGGCTGAGCGGCACTGAGAAACCAAAACTGCTTCGCATTCCTTCCACAAAGTCATACATTAAGACCCCATCCTTACAGGAGAAATTCGGCTTGCGTTCCTGCTGTAAACAAAGCACAGTTCTTCCTCTTACACTGCAGGGTTTTAGAAGAAGCTAAGCCCGAGAGCCTAGCAAGAGCGCTCCTTGGGGGAGGCGGTTGGCTACACGCAGAACTCCGTGCCAAATAAACTTTATTCAAGGAAGGGACCAGTGTGTAGCTAGAGTGTATACTTGGTAGAAATCACAAGGAGGTAGGCTGCGTGTTCGCTGGAAACAGGGCCTTATGGCACAAGCCTTGCTTTCCCATTTTGAATGCTCCATTCATGCTGCCTTGAAGCTACCTAAATAACAGTTTTAGGACGGGTCTCTAGTCACTGCAGGCAGGGCTCTGGGAAAGGAACGAGTCTTCTCTACATCAACAGGGTGCTTTCATAGCCTGGGTGGGAGCTCCTCCTGATACGCTCTAGAGCTAAAAGGAAACTTGACGTGAGTCCTTTCCTCAAGGTAAAGCCTTGAATAGCCCTGCCGAAGTGGAAGCTTGGAGCAGAGTCCTTGAGGCATTAGCTTTAGGTCTGCTTTCTTTAACGTTAGTAAGCATTTCAGGAAACGGAGGACCTCTCCTGGGCACCCTATTCCCTGCACGAACACCGAGCACCGGCAGGCTCCACTATGCTGCTAAGAAACTTCCAGGCCCGGAATCCTTTCCCAGTCACTCAGTGTATGCTGAGTGTAGGGCAACACACTGCACTCTTCCCTGGGAGAGCTAGATTTCCTCAGCACTCCAACAGCTCCAGGAACTGTGTTCTCTCACGTCCTACATGTCATGCCAATCTGCCTCATTGCCCTAGGCTGAGCGGCACTGAGAAACCAAAACTGCTTTGCATTCCTTCTACAAAGTCATACCTTAGGACCCCATCCTTTCAGGAGAAAATCAGCTTGCCTTGCTGCTGTAACCAAAGCACAGTTCTTCCTCTTACACTGCAGGGTTTTAGAAGAAGCTAAGCCCGATAGCCTAGCAAGAGCGCTCCTTGGGGGAGGCGTTTGGCTACACGCAGAACTCCGTGCCAAATAAACTTTATTCAAGGAAGGGACCAGTGTGTAGCTAGAGTGTCTACTTACTTGGTAGAAATCACATGGAGGTAGGCTACGTGTTCGCTGGAAACGGGGGCCTTATGGCACAAGCCTTGCTTTCCCATTTTGAGTGCTCCATTCATGCTGCCTTGAAGCTACCTAAATCACAGTTTAGGACGGGTCTCTAGTCACTGCAGGCAGGGCTCTGGGAAAGGAACAAGTGTTCTCTACATCAACAGGGTGCTTTCATAGCCTGGGTGGGAGCTCCTCCTGATACGCTCTAGAGCTAAAAGGAAACTTGACGTGAGTCCTTTCCTCAAGGTAAAGCCTTGAATAGCCCTGCCGAAGTGGAAGCTTGGAGCAGAGTCCTTGAGGCATTAGCTTTAGGTCTGCTTTCTTTAACGTTAGTAAGCATTTCAGGAAACGGAGGACCTCGCCTGGGCACCCTATTCCCTGCACGAACACCGAGCACCGGCAGGCTCCACTAGGCTGCTAAGAAACTTCCAGGCCCGGAATCCTTTCCCAGTCACTCAGTGTATGCTGAGTGTAGGGCAACACACTGCACTCTTCCCTGGGAGAGCTAGATTTCCTCAGCACTCCAACAGCTCCAGGAACTGTGTTCTCTCACGTCCTACATGTCATGCAAATCTGCCTCATTGCCCTAGGCTGAGCGGCACTGAGAAACCAAAACTGCTTCGCATTCCTTCCACAAAGTCATACATTAAGACCCCATCCTTACAGGAGAAATTCGGCTTGCGTTCCTGCTGTAAACAAAGCACAGTTCTTCCTCTTACACTGCAGGGTTTTAGAAGAAGCTAAGCCCGAGAGCCTAGCAAGAGCGCTCCTTGGGGGAGGCGGTTGGCTACACGCAGAACTCCGTGCCAAATAAACTTTATTCAAGGAAGGGACCAGTGTGTAGCTAGAGTGTATACTTGGTAGAAATCACAAGGAGGTAGGCTGCGTGTTCGCTGGAAACAGGGCCTTATGGCACAAGCCTTGCTTTCCCATTTTGAATGCTCCATTCATGCTGCCTTGAAGCTACCTAAATAACAGTTTTAGGAGGGGTCTCTAGTCACTGCAGGCAGGGCTCTGGGAAAGGAACGAGTCTTCTCTACATCAACAGGGTGCTTTCATAGCCTGGGTGGGAGCTCCTCCTGATACGCTCTAGAGCTAAAAGGAAACTTGACGTGAGTCCTTTCCTCAAGGTAAAGCCTTGAATAGCCCTGCCGAAGTGGAAGCTTGGAGCAGAGTCCTTGAGGCATTAGCTTTAGGTCTGCTTTCTTTAACGTTAGTAAGCATTTCAGGAAACGGAGGACCTCGCCTGGGCACCCTACTCCCTGCACGAACACCGAGCACCGGCAGGCTCCACTAGGCTGCTAAGAAACTTCCAGGCCCGGAATCCTTTCCCAGTCACTCAGTGTATGCTGAGTGTAGGGCAACACACTGCACTCTTCCCTGGGAGAGCTAGATTTCCTCAGCACTCCAACAGCTCCAGGAACTGTGTTCTCTCACGTCCTACATGTCATGCCAATCTGCCTCATTGCCCTAGGCTGAGCGGCACTGAGAAACCAAAACTGCTTTGCATTCCTTCTACAAAGTCATACCTTAGGACCCCATCCTTACAGGAGAAAATCAGCTTGCCTTGCTGCTGTAACCAAAGCACAGTTCTTCCTCTTACACTGCAGGGTTTTAGAAGAAGCTAAGCCCGATAGCCTAGCAAGAGCGCTCCTTGGGGGAGGCGTTTGGCTACACGCAGAACTCCGTGCCAAATAAACTTTATTCAAGGAAGGGACCAGTGTGTAGCTAGAGTGTCTACTTACTTGGTAGAAATCACATGGAGGTAGGCTACGTGTTCGCTGGAAACGGGGGCCTTATGGCACAAGCCTTGCTTTCCCATTTTGAGTGCTCCATTCATGCTGCCTTGAAGCTACCTAAATCACAGTTTAGGACGGGTCTCTAGTCACTGCAGGCAGGGCTCTGGGAAAGGAACAAGTGTTCTCTACATCAACAGGGTGCTTTCATAGCCTGGGTGGGAGCTCCTCCTGATACGCTCTAGAGCTAAAAGGAAACTTGACGTGAGTCCTTTCCTCAAGGTAAAGCCTTGAATAGCCCTGCCGAAGTGGAAGCTTGGAGCAGAGTCCTTGAGGCATTAGCTTTAGGTCTGCTTTCTTTAACGTTAGTAAGCATTTCAGGAAACGGAGGACCTCGCCTGGGCACCCTATTCCCTGCACGAACACCGAGCACCGGCAGGCTCCACTAGGCTGCTAAGAAACTTCCAGGCCCGGAATCCTTTCCCAGTCACTCAGTGTATGCTGAGTGTAGGGCAACACACTGCACTCTTCCCTGGGAGAGCTAGATTTCCTCAGCACTCCAACAGCTCCAGGAACTGTGTTCTCTCACGTCCTACATGTCATGCAAATCTGCCTCATTGCCCTAGGCTGAGCGGCACTGAGAAACCAAAACTGCTTCGCATTCCTTCCACAAAGTCATACATTAAGACCCCATCCTTACAGGAGAAATTCGGCTTGCGTTCCTGCTGTAAACAAAGCACAGTTCTTCCTCTTACACTGCAGGGTTTTAGAAGAAGCTAAGCCCGAGAGCCTAGCAAGAGCGCTCCTTGGGGGAGGCGGTTGGCTACACGCAGAACTCCGTGCCAAATAAACTTTATTCAAGGAAGGGACCAGTGTGTAGCTAGAGTGTATACTTGGTAGAAATCACAAGGAGGTAGGCTGCGTGTTCGCTGGAAACAGGGCCTTATGGCACAAGCCTTGCTTTCCCATTTTGAATGCTCCATTCATGCTGCCTTGAAGCTACCTAAATAACAGTTTTAGGACGGGTCTCTAGTCACTGCAGGCAGGGCTCTGGGAAAGGAACGAGTCTTCTCTACATCAACAGGGTGCTTTCATAGCCTGGGTGGGAGCTCCTCCTGATACGCTCTAGAGCTAAAAGGAAACTTGACGTGAGTCCTTTCCTCAAGGTAAAGCCTTGAATAGCCCTGCCGAAGTGGAAGCTTGGAGCAGAGTCCTTGAGGCATTAGCTTTAGGTCTGCTTTCTTTAACGTTAGTAAGCATTTCAGGAAACGGAGGACCTCTCCTGGGCACCCTATTCCCTGCACGAACACCGAGCACCGGCAGGCTCCACTATGCTGCTAAGAAACTTCCAGGCCCGGAATCCTTTCCCAGTCACTCAGTGTATGCTGAGTGTAGGGCAACACACTGCACTCTTCCCTGGGAGAGCTAGATTTCCTCAGCACTCCAACAGCTCCAGGAACTGTGTTCTCTCACGTCCTACATGTCATGCCAATCTGCCTCATTGCCCTAGGCTGAGCGGCACTGAGAAACCAAAACTGCTTTGCATTCCTTCTACAAAGTCATACCTTAGGACCCCATCCTTTCAGGAGAAAATCAGCTTGCCTTGCTGCTGTAACCAAAGCACAGTTCTTCCTCTTACACTGCAGGGTTTTAGAAGAAGCTAAGCCCGATAGCCTAGCAAGAGCGCTCCTTGGGGGAGGCGTTTGGCTACACGCAGAACTCCGTGCCAAATAAACTTTATTCAAGGAAGGGACCAGTGTGTAGCTAGAGTGTCTACTTACTTGGTAGAAATCACATGGAGGTAGGCTACGTGTTCGCTGGAAACGGGGGCCTTATGGCACAAGCCTTGCTTTCCCATTTTGAGTGCTCCATTCATGCTGCCTTGAAGCTACCTAAATCACAGTTTAGGACGGGTCTCTAGTCACTGCAGGCAGGGCTCTGGGAAAGGAACAAGTGTTCTCTACATCAACAGGGTGCTTTCATAGCCTGGGTGGGAGCTCCTCCTGATACGCTCTAGAGCTAAAAGGAAACTTGACGTGAGTCCTTTCCTCAAGGTAAAGCCTTGAATAGCCCTGCCGAAGTGGAAGCTTGGAGCAGAGTCCTTGAGGCATTAGCTTTAGGTCTGCTTTCTTTAACGTTAGTAAGCATTTCAGGAAACGGAGGACCTCGCCTGGGCACCCTATTCCCTGCACGAACACCGAGCACCGGCAGGCTCCACTAGGCTGCTAAGAAACTTCCAGGCCCGGAATCCTTTCCCAGTCACTCAGTGTATGCTGAGTGTAGGGCAACACACTGCACTCTTCCCTGGGAGAGCTAGATTTCCTCAGCACTCCAACAGCTCCAGGAACTGTGTTCTCTCACGTCCTACATGTCATGCAAATCTGCCTCATTGCCCTAGGCTGAGCGGCACTGAGAAACCAAAACTGCTTCGCATTCCTTCCACAAAGTCATACATTAAGACCCCATCCTTACAGGAGAAATTCGGCTTGCGTTCCTGCTGTAAACAAAGCACAGTTCTTCCTCTTACACTGCAGGGTTTTAGAAGAAGCTAAGCCCGAGAGCCTAGCAAGAGCGCTCCTTGGGGGAGGCGGTTGGCTACACGCAGAACTCCGTGCCAAATAAACTTTATTCAAGGAAGGGACCAGTGTGTAGCTAGAGTGTATACTTGGTAGAAATCACAAGGAGGTAGGCTGCGTGTTCGCTGGAAACAGGGCCTTATGGCACAAGCCTTGCTTTCCCATTTTGAATGCTCCATTCATGCTGCCTTGAAGCTACCTAAATAACAGTTTTAGGAGGGGTCTCTAGTCACTGCAGGCAGGGCTCTGGGAAAGGAACGAGTCTTCTCTACATCAACAGGGTGCTTTCATAGCCTGGGTGGGAGCTCCTCCTGATACGCTCTAGAGCTAAAAGGAAACTTGACGTGAGTCCTTTCCTCAAGGTAAAGCCTTGAATAGCCCTGCCGAAGTGGAAGCTTGGAGCAGAGTCCTTGAGGCATTAGCTTTAGGTCTGCTTTCTTTAACGTTAGTAAGCATTTCAGGAAACGGAGGACCTCGCCTGGGCACCCTACTCCCTGCACGAACACCGAGCACCGGCAGGCTCCACTAGGCTGCTAAGAAACTTCCAGGCCCGGAATCCTTTCCCAGTCACTCAGTGTATGCTGAGTGTAGGGCAACACACTGCACTCTTCCCTGGGAGAGCTAGATTTCCTCAGCACTCCAACAGCTCCAGGAACTGTGTTCTCTCACGTCCTACATGTCATGCCAATCTGCCTCATTGCCCTAGGCTGAGCGGCACTGAGAAACCAAAACTGCTTTGCATTCCTTCTACAAAGTCATACCTTAGGACCCCATCCTTACAGGAGAAAATCAGCTTGCCTTGCTGCTGTAACCAAAGCACAGTTCTTCCTCTTACACTGCAGGGTTTTAGAAGAAGCTAAGCCCGATAGCCTAGCAAGAGCGCTCCTTGGGGGAGGCGTTTGGCTACACGCAGAACTCCGTGCCAAATAAACTTTATTCAAGGAAGGGACCAGTGTGTAGCTAGAGTGTCTACTTACTTGGTAGAAATCACATGGAGGTAGGCTACGTGTTCGCTGGAAACGGGGGCCTTATGGCACAAGCCTTGCTTTCCCATTTTGAGTGCTCCATTCATGCTGCCTTGAAGCTACCTAAATCACAGTTTAGGACGGGTCTCTAGTCACTGCAGGCAGGGCTCTGGGAAAGGAACAAGTGTTCTCTACATCAACAGGGTGCTTTCATAGCCTGGGTGGGAGCTCCTCCTGATACGCTCTAGAGCTAAAAGGAAACTTGACGTGAGTCCTTTCCTCAAGGTAAAGCCTTGAATAGCCCTGCCGAAGTGGAAGCTTGGAGCAGAGTCCTTGAGGCATTAGCTTTAGGTCTGCTTTCTTTAACGTTAGTAAGCATTTCAGGAAACGGAGGACCTCGCCTGGGCACCCTACTCCCTGCACGAACACCGAGCACCGGCAGGCTCCACTAGGCTGCTAAGAAACTTCCAGGCCCGGAATCCTTTCCCAGTCACTCAGTGTATGCTGAGTGTAGGGCAACACACTGCACTCTTCCCTGGGAGAGCTAGATTTCCTCAGCACTCCAACAGCTCCAGGAACTGTGTTCTCTCACGTCCTACATGTCATGCAAATCTGCCTCATTGCCCTAGGCTGAGCGGCACTGAGAAACCAAAACTGCTTTGCATTCCTTCCACAAAGTCATACATTAAGACCCCATCCTTACAGGAGAAATTCGGCTTGCGTTCCTGCTGTAAACAAAGCACAGTTCTTCCTCTTACACTGCAGGGTTTTAGAAGAAGCTAAGCCCGAGAGCCTAGCAAGAGCGTTCCTTGGGGGAGGCGGTTGGCTACACGCAGAACTCCGTGCCAAATAAACTTTATTCAAGGAAGGGACCAGTGTGTAGCTAGAGTGTATACTTGGTAGAAATCACAAGGAGGTAGGCTGCGTGTTCGCTGGAAACAGGGCCTTATGGCACAAGCCTTGCTTTCCCATTTTGAATGCTCCATTCATGCTGCCTTGAAGCTACCTAAATAACAGTTTTAGGAGGGGTCTCTAGTCACTGCAGGCAGGGCTCTGGGAAAGGAACGAGTCTTCTCTACATCAACAGGGTGCTTTCATAGCCTGGGTGGGAGCTCCTCCTGATACGCTCTAGAGCTAAAAGGAAACTTGACGTGAGTCCTTTCCTCAAGGTAAAGCCTTGAATAGCCCTGCCGAAGTGGAAGCTTGGAGCAGAGTCCTTGAGGCATTAGCTTTAGGTCTGCTTTCTTTAACGTTAGTAAGCATTTCAGGAAACGGAGGACCTCGCCTGGGCACCCTATTCCCTGCACGAACACCGAGCACCGGCAGGCTCCACTATGCTGCTAAGAAACTTCCAGGCCCGGAATCCTTTCCCAGTCACTCAGTGTATGCTGAGTGTAGGGCAACACACTGCACTCTTCCCTGGGAGAGCTAGATTTCCTCAGCACTCCAACAGCTCCAGGAACTGTGTTCTCTCACGTCCTACATGTCATGCCAATCTGCCTCATTGCCCTAGGCTGAGCGGCACTGAGAAACCAAAACTGCTTTGCATTCCTTCTACAAAGTCATACCTTAGGACCCCATCCTTTCAGGAGAAAATCAGCTTGCCTTGCTGCTGTAACCAAAGCACAGTTCTTCCTCTTACACTGCAGGGTTTTAGAAGAAGCTAAGCCCGATAGCCTAGCAAGAGCGCTCCTTGGGGGAGGCGTTTGGCTACACGCAGAACTCCGTGCCAAATAAACTTTATTCAAGGAAGGGACCAGTGTGTAGCTAGAGTGTCTACTTACTTGGTAGAAATCACATGGAGGTAGGCTACGTGTTCGCTGGAAACGGGGGCCTTATGGCACAAGCCTTGCTTTCCCATTTTGAGTGCTCCATTCATGCTGCCTTGAAGCTACCTAAATCACAGTTTAGGACGGGTCTCTAGTCACTGCAGGCAGGGCTCTGGGAAAGGAACAAGTGTTCTCTACATCAACAGGGTGCTTTCATAGCCTGGGTGGGAGCTCCTCCTGATACGCTCTAGAGCTAAAAGGAAACTTGACGTGAGTCCTTTCCTCAAGGTAAAGCCTTGAATAGCCCTGCCGAAGTGGAAGCTTGGAGCAGAGTCCTTGAGGCATTAGCTTTAGGTCTGCTTTCTTTAACGTTAGTAAGCATTTCAGGAAACGGAGGACCTCGCCTGGGCACCCTATTCCCTGCACGAACACCGAGCACCGGCAGGCTCCACTAGGCTGCTAAGAAACTTCCAGGCCCGGAATCCTTTCCCAGTCACTCAGTGTATGCTGAGTGTAGGGCAACACACTGCACTCTTCCCTGGGAGAGCTAGATTTCCTCAGCACTCCAACAGCTCCAGGAACTGTGTTCTCTCACGTCCTACATGTCATGCAAATCTGCCTCATTGCCCTAGGCTGAGCGGCACTGAGAAACCAAAACTGCTTCGCATTCCTTCCACAAAGTCATACATTAAGACCCCATCCTTACAGGAGAAATTCGGCTTGCGTTCCTGCTGTAAACAAAGCACAGTTCTTCCTCTTACACTGCAGGGTTTTAGAAGAAGCTAAGCCCGAGAGCCTAGCAAGAGCGCTCCTTGGGGGAGGCGGTTGGCTACACGCAGAACTCCGTGCCAAATAAACTTTATTCAAGGAAGGGACCAGTGTGTAGCTAGAGTGTATACTTGGTAGAAATCACAAGGAGGTAGGCTGCGTGTTCGCTGGAAACAGGGCCTTATGGCACAAGCCTTGCTTTCCCATTTTGAATGCTCCATTCATGCTGCCTTGAAGCTACCTAAATAACAGTTTTAGGACGGGTCTCTAGTCACTGCAGGCAGGGCTCTGGGAAAGGAACGAGTCTTCTCTACATCAACAGGGTGCTTTCATAGCCTGGGTGGGAGCTCCTCCTGATACGCTCTAGAGCTAAAAGGAAACTTGACGTGAGTCCTTTCCTCAAGGTAAAGCCTTGAATAGCCCTGCCGAAGTGGAAGCTTGGAGCAGAGTCCTTGAGGCATTAGCTTTAGGTCTGCTTTCTTTAACGTTAGTAAGCATTTCAGGAAACGGAGGACCTCTCCTGGGCACCCTATTCCCTGCACGAACACCGAGCACCGGCAGGCTCCACTATGCTGCTAAGAAACTTCCAGGCCCGGAATCCTTTCCCAGTCACTCAGTGTATGCTGAGTGTAGGGCAACACACTGCACTCTTCCCTGGGAGAGCTAGATTTCCTCAGCACTCCAACAGCTCCAGGAACTGTGTTCTCTCACGTCCTACATGTCATGCCAATCTGCCTCATTGCCCTAGGCTGAGCGGCACTGAGAAACCAAAACTGCTTTGCATTCCTTCTACAAAGTCATACCTTAGGACCCCATCCTTTCAGGAGAAAATCAGCTTGCCTTGCTGCTGTAACCAAAGCACAGTTCTTCCTCTTACACTGCAGGGTTTTAGAAGAAGCTAAGCCCGATAGCCTAGCAAGAGCGCTCCTTGGGGGAGGCGTTTGGCTACACGCAGAACTCCGTGCCAAATAAACTTTATTCAAGGAAGGGACCAGTGTGTAGCTAGAGTGTCTACTTACTTGGTAGAAATCACATGGAGGTAGGCTACGTGTTCGCTGGAAACGGGGGCCTTATGGCACAAGCCTTGCTTTCCCATTTTGAGTGCTCCATTCATGCTGCCTTGAAGCTACCTAAATCACAGTTTAGGACGGGTCTCTAGTCACTGCAGGCAGGGCTCTGGGAAAGGAACAAGTGTTCTCTACATCAACAGGGTGCTTTCATAGCCTGGGTGGGAGCTCCTCCTGATACGCTCTAGAGCTAAAAGGAAACTTGACGTGAGTCCTTTCCTCAAGGTAAAGCCTTGAATAGCCCTGCCGAAGTGGAAGCTTGGAGCAGAGTCCTTGAGGCATTAGCTTTAGGTCTGCTTTCTTTAACGTTAGTAAGCATTTCAGGAAACGGAGGACCTCGCCTGGGCACCCTATTCCCTGCACGAACACCGAGCACCGGCAGGCTCCACTAGGCTGCTAAGAAACTTCCAGGCCCGGAATCCTTTCCCAGTCACTCAGTGTATGCTGAGTGTAGGGCAACACACTGCACTCTTCCCTGGGAGAGCTAGATTTCCTCAGCACTCCAACAGCTCCAGGAACTGTGTTCTCTCACGTCCTACATGTCATGCAAATCTGCCTCATTGCCCTAGGCTGAGCGGCACTGAGAAACCAAAACTGCTTCGCATTCCTTCCACAAAGTCATACATTAAGACCCCATCCTTACAGGAGAAATTCGGCTTGCGTTCCTGCTGTAAACAAAGCACAGTTCTTCCTCTTACACTGCAGGGTTTTAGAAGAAGCTAAGCCCGAGAGCCTAGCAAGAGCGCTCCTTGGGGGAGGCGGTTGGCTACACGCAGAACTCCGTGCCAAATAAACTTTATTCAAGGAAGGGACCAGTGTGTAGCTAGAGTGTATACTTGGTAGAAATCACAAGGAGGTAGGCTGCGTGTTCGCTGGAAACAGGGCCTTATGGCACAAGCCTTGCTTTCCCATTTTGAATGCTCCATTCATGCTGCCTTGAAGCTACCTAAATAACAGTTTTAGGAGGGGTCTCTAGTCACTGCAGGCAGGGCTCTGGGAAAGGAACGAGTCTTCTCTACATCAACAGGGTGCTTTCATAGCCTGGGTGGGAGCTCCTCCTGATACGCTCTAGAGCTAAAAGGAAACTTGACGTGAGTCCTTTCCTCAAGGTAAAGCCTTGAATAGCCCTGCCGAAGTGGAAGCTTGGAGCAGAGTCCTTGAGGCATTAGCTTTAGGTCTGCTTTCTTTAACGTTAGTAAGCATTTCAGGAAACGGAGGACCTCGCCTGGGCACCCTACTCCCTGCACGAACACCGAGCACCGGCAGGCTCCACTAGGCTGCTAAGAAACTTCCAGGCCCGGAATCCTTTCCCAGTCACTCAGTGTATGCTGAGTGTAGGGCAACACACTGCACTCTTCCCTGGGAGAGCTAGATTTCCTCAGCACTCCAACAGCTCCAGGAACTGTGTTCTCTCACGTCCTACATGTCATGCCAATCTGCCTCATTGCCCTAGGCTGAGCGGCACTGAGAAACCAAAACTGCTTTGCATTCCTTCTACAAAGTCATACCTTAGGACCCCATCCTTACAGGAGAAAATCAGCTTGCCTTGCTGCTGTAACCAAAGCACAGTTCTTCCTCTTACACTGCAGGGTTTTAGAAGAAGCTAAGCCCGAAAGCCTAGCAAGAGCGCTCCTTGGGGGAGGCGTTTGGCTACACGCAGAACTCCGTGCCAAATAAACTTTATTCAAGGAAGGGACCAGTGTGTAGCTAGAGTGTCTACTTACTTGGTAGAAATCACATGGAGGTAGGCTACGTGTTCGCTGGAAACGGGGGCCTTATGGCACAAGCCTTGCTTTCCCATTTTGAGTGCTCCATTCATGCTGCCTTGAAGCTACCTAAATCACAGTTTAGGACGGGTCTCTAGTCACTGCAGGCAGGGCTCTGGGAAAGGAACAAGTGTTCTCTACATCAACAGGGTGCTTTCATAGCCTGGGTGGGAGCTCCTCCTGATACGCTCTAGAGCTAAAAGGAAACTTGACGTGAGTCCTTTCCTCAAGGTAAAGCCTTGAATAGCCCTGCCGAAGTGGAAGCTTGGAGCAGAGTCCTTGAGGCATTAGCTTTAGGTCTGCTTTCTTTAACGTTAGTAAGCATTTCAGGAAACGGAGGACCTCGCCTGGGCACCCTATTCCCTGCACGAACACCGAGCACCGGCAGGCTCCACTAGGCTGCTAAGAAACTTCCAGGCCCGGAATCCTTTCCCAGTCACTCAGTGTATGCTGAGTGTAGGGCAACACACTGCACTCTTCCCTGGGAGAGCTAGATTTCCTCAGCACTCCAACAGCTCCAGGAACTGTGTTCTCTCACGTCCTACATGTCATGCAAATCTGCCTCATTGCCCTAGGCTGAGCGGCACTGAGAAACCAAAACTGCTTCGCATTCCTTCCACAAAGTCATACATTAAGACCCCATCCTTACAGGAGAAATTCGGCTTGCGTTCCTGCTGTAAACAAAGCACAGTTCTTCCTCTTACACTGCAGGGTTTTAGAAGAAGCTAAGCCCGAGAGCCTAGCAAGAGCGCTCCTTGGGGGAGGCGGTTGGCTACACGCAGAACTCCGTGCCAAATAAACTTTATTCAAGGAAGGGACCAGTGTGTAGCTAGAGTGTATACTTGGTAGAAATCACAAGGAGGTAGGCTGCGTGTTCGCTGGAAACAGGGCCTTATGGCACAAGCCTTGCTTTCCCATTTTGAATGCTCCATTCATGCTGCCTTGAAGCTACCTAAATAACAGTTTTAGGAGGGGTCTCTAGTCACTGCAGGCAGGGCTCTGGGAAAGGAACGAGTCTTCTCTACATCAACAGGGTGCTTTCATAGCCTGGGTGGGAGCTCCTCCTGATACGCTCTAGAGCTAAAAGGAAACTTGACGTGAGTCCTTTCCTCAAGGTAAAGCCTTGAATAGCCCTGCCGAAGTGGAAGCTTGGAGCAGAGTCCTTGAGGCATTAGCTTTAGGTCTGCTTTCTTTAACGTTAGTAAGCATTTCAGGAAACGGAGGACCTCGCCTGGGCACCCTATTCCCTGCACGAACACCGAGCACCGGCAGGCTCCACTAGGCTGCTAAGAAACTTCCAGGCCCGGAATCCTTTCCCAGTCACTCAGTGTATGCTGAGTGTAGGGCAACACACTGCACTCTTCCCTGGGAGAGCTAGATTTCCTCAGCACTCCAACAGCTCCAGGAACTGTGTTCTCTCACGTCCTACATGTCATGCCAATCTGCCTCATTGCCCTAGGCTGAGCGGCACTGAGAAACCAAAACTGCTTCGCATTCCTTCCACAAAGTCATACATTAAGACCGCATCCTTACAGGAGAAATTCGGCTTGCGTTCCTGCTGTAAACAAAGCACAGTTCTTCCTCTTACACTGCAGGGTTTTAGAAGAAGCTAAGCCCGAGAGCCTAGCAAGAGCGCTCCTTGGGGGAGGCGGTTGGCTACACGCAGAACTCCGTGCCAAATAAACTTTATTCAAGGAAGGGACCAGTGTGTAGCTAGAGTGTATACTTGGTAGAAATCACAAGGAGGTAGGCTGCGTGTTCGCTGGAAACAGGGCCTTATGGCACAAGCCTTGCTTTCCCATTTTGAATGCTCCATTCATGCTGCCTTGAAGCTACCTAAATAACAGTTTTAGGACGGGTCTCTAGTCACTGCAGGCAGGGCTCTGGGAAAGGAACGAGTCTTCTCTACATCAACAGGGTGCTTTCATAGCCTGGGTGGGAGCTCCTCCTGATACGCTCTAGAGCTAAAAGGAAACTTGACGTGAGTCCTTTCCTCAAGGTAAAGCCTTGAATAGCCCTGCCGAAGTGGAAGCTTGGAGCAGAGTCCTTGAGGCATTAGCTTTAGGTCTGCTTTCTTTAACGTTAGTAAGCATTTCAGGAAACGGAGGACCTCGCCTGGGCACCCTATTCCCTGCACGAACACCGAGCACCGGCAGGCTCCACTATGCTGCTAAGAAACTTCCAGGCCCGGAATCCTTTCCCAGTCACTCAGTGTATGCTGAGTGTAGGGCAACACACTGCACTCTTCCCTGGGAGAGCTAGATTTCCTCAGCACTCCAACAGCTCCAGGAACTGTGTTCTCTCACGTCCTACATGTCATGCCAATCTGCCTCATTGCCCTAGGCTGAGCGGCACTGAGAAACCAAAACTGCTTTGCATTCCTTCTACAAAGTCATACCTTAGGACCCCATCCTTTCAGGAGAAAATCAGCTTGCCTTGCTGCTGTAACCAAAGCACAGTTCTTCCTCTTACACTGCAGGGTTTTAGAAGAAGCTAAGCCCGAGAGCCTAGCAAGAGCGCTCCTTGGGGGAGGCGTTTGGCTACACGCAGAACTCCGTGCCAAATAAACTTTATTCAAGGAAGGGACCAGTGTGTAGCTAGAGTGTCTACTTACTTGGTAGAAATCACATGGAGGTAGGCTACGTGTTCGCTGGAAACGGGGGCCTTATGGCACAAGCCTTGCTTTCCCATTTTGAGTGCTCCATTCATGCTGCCTTGAAGCTACCTAAATCACAGTTTAGGACGGGTCTCTAGTCACTGCAGGCAGGGCTCTGGGAAAGGAACAAGTGTTCTCTACATCAATAGGGTGCTTTCATAGCCTGGGTGGGAGCTCCTCCTGATACGCTCTAGAGCTAAAAGGAAACTTGACGTGAGTCCTTTCCTCAAGGTAAAGCCTTGAATAGCCCTGCCGAAGTGGAAGCTTGGAGCAGAGTCCTTGAGGCATTAGCTTTAGGTCTGCTTTCTTTAACGTTAGTAAGCATTTCAGGAAACGGAGGACCTCTCCTGGGCACCCTACTCCCTGCACGAACACCGAGCACCGGCAGGCTCCACTAGGCTGCTAAGAAACTTCCAGGCCCGGAATCCTTTCCCAGTCACTCAGTGTATGCTGAGTGTAGGGCAACACACTGCACTCTTCCCTGGGAGAGCTAGATTTCCTCAGCACTCCAACAGCTCCAGGAACTGTGTTCTCTCACGTCCTACATGTCATGCAAATCTGCCTCATTGCCCTAGGCTGAGCGGCACTGAGAAACCAAAACTGCTTTGCATTCCTTCCACAAAGTCATACATTAAGACCCCATCCTTACAGGAGAAATTCGGCTTGCGTTCCTGCTGTAAACAAAGCACAGTTCTTCCTCTTACACTGCAGGGTTTTAGAAGAAGCTAAGCCCGAGAGCCTAGCAAGAGCGCTCCTTGGGGGAGGCGGTTGGCTACACGCAGAACTCCGTGCCAAATAAACTTTATTCAAGGAAGGGACCAGTGTGTAGCTAGAGTGTATACTTGGTAGAAATCACAAGGAGGTAGGCTGCGTGTTCGCTGGAAACAGGGCCTTATGGCACAAGCCTTGCTTTCCCATTTTGAATGCTCCATTCATGCTGCCTTGAAGCTACCTAAATAACAGTTTTAGGACGGGTCTCTAGTCACTGCAGGCAGGGCTCTGGGAAAGGAACGAGTCTTCTCTACATCAACAGGGTGCTTTCATAGCCTGGGTGGGAGCTCCTCCTGATACGCTCTAGAGCTAAAAGGAAACTTGACGTGAGTCCTTTCCTCAAGGTAAAGCCTTGAATAGCCCTGCCGAAGTGGAAGCTTGGAGCAGAGTCCTTGAGGCATTAGCTTTAGGTCTGCTTTCTTTAACGTTAGTAAGCATTTCAGGAAACGGAGGACCTCGCCTGGGCACCCTATTCCCTGCACGAACACCGAGCACCGGCAGGCTCCACTAGGCTGCTAAGAAACTTCCAGGCCCGGAATCCTTTCCCAGTCACTCAGTGTATGCTGAGTGTAGGGCAACACACTGCACTCTTCCCTGGGAGAGCTAGATTTCCTCAGCACTCCAACAGCTCCAGGAACTGTGTTCTCTCACGTCCTACATGTCATGCCAATCTGCCTCATTGCCCTAGGCTGAGCGGCACTGAGAAACCAAAACTGCTTTGCATTCCTTCTACAAAGTTATACCTTAGGACCCCATCCTTACAGGAGAAAATCAGCTTGCCTTGCTGCTGTAACCAAAGCACAGTTCTTCCTCTTACACTGCAGGGTTTTAGAAGAAGCTAAGCCCGATAGCCTAGCAAGAGCGCTCCTTGGGGGAGGCGTTTGGCTACACGCAGAACTCCGTGCCAAATAAACTTTATTCAAGGAAGGGACCAGTGTGTAGCTAGAGTGTCTACTTACTTGGTAGAAATCACATGGAGGTAGGCTACGTGTTCGCTGGAAACGGGGGCCTTATGGCACAAGCCTTGCTTTCCCATTTTGAGTGCTCCATTCATGCTGCCTTGAAGCTACCTAAATCACAGTTTAGGACGGGTCTCTAGTCACTGCAGGCAGGGCTCTGGGAAAGGAACAAGTGTTCTCTACATCAACAGGGTGCTTTCATAGCCTGGGTGGGAGCTCCTCCTGATACGCTCTAGAGCTAAAAGGAAACTTGACGTGAGTCCTTTCCTCAAGGTAAAGCCTTGAATAGCCCTGCCGAAGTGGAAGCTTGGAGCAGAGTCCTTGAGGCATTAGCTTTAGGTCTGCTTTCTTTAACGTTAGTAAGCATTTCAGGAAACGGAGGACCTCGCCTGGGCACCCTATTCCCTGCACGAACACCGAGCACCGGCAGGCTCCACTAGGCTGCTAAGAAACTTCCAGGCCCGGAATCCTTTCCCAGTCACTCAGTGTATGCTGAGTGTAGGGCAACACACTGCACTCTTCCCTGGGAGAGCTAGATTTCCTCAGCACTCCAACAGCTCCAGGAACTGTGTTCTCTCACGTCCTACATGTCATGCAAATCTGCCTCATTGCCCTAGGCTGAGCGGCACTGAGAAACCAAAACTGCTTCGCATTCCTTCCACAAAGTCATACATTAAGACCCCATCCTTACAGGAGAAATTCGGCTTGCGTTCCTGCTGTAAACAAAGCACAGTTCTTCCTCTTACACTGCAGGGTTTTAGAAGAAGCTAAGCCCGAGAGCCTAGCAAGAGCGCTCCTTGGGGGAGGCGGTTGGCTACACGCAGAACTCCGTGCCAAATAAACTTTATTCAAGGAAGGGACCAGTGTGTAGCTAGAGTGTATACTTGGTAGAAATCACAAGGAGGTAGGCTGCGTGTTCGCTGGAAACAGGGCCTTATGGCACAAGCCTTGCTTTCCCATTTTGAATGCTCCATTCATGCTGCCTTGAAGCTACCTAAATAACAGTTTTAGGAGGGGTCTCTAGTCACTGCAGGCAGGGCTCTGGGAAAGGAACGAGTCTTCTCTACATCAACAGGGTGCTTTCATAGCCTGGGTGGGAGCTCCTCCTGATACGCTCTAGAGCTAAAAGGAAACTTGACGTGAGTCCTTTCCTCAAGGTAAAGCCTTGAATAGCGCTGCCGAAGTGGAAGCTTGGAGCAGAGTCCTTGAGGCATTAGCTTTAGGTCTGCTTTCTTTAACGTTAGTAAGCATTTCAGGAAACGGAGGACCTCGCCTGGGCACCCTATTCCCTGCACGAACACCGAGCACCGGCAGGCTCCACTAGGCTGCTAAGAAACTTCCAGGCCCGGAATCCTTTCCCAGTCACTCAGTGTATGCTGAGTGTAGGGCAACACACTGCACTCTTCCCTGGGAGAGCTAGATTTCCTCAGCACTCCAACAGCTCCAGGAACTGTGTTCTCTCACGTCCTACATGTCATGCCAATCTGCCTCATTGCCCTAGGCTGAGCGGCACTGAGAAACCAAAACTGCTTCGCATTCCTTCCACAAAGTCATACATTAAGACCGCATCCTTACAGGAGAAATTCGGCTTGCGTTCCTGCTGTAAACAAAGCACAGTTCTTCCTCTTACACTGCAGGGTTTTAGAAGAAGCTAAGCCCGAGAGCCTAGCAAGAGCGCTCCTTGGGGGAGGCGGTTGGCTACACGCAGAACTCCGTGCCAAATAAACTTTATTCAAGGAAGGGACCAGTGTGTAGCTAGAGTGTATACTTGGTAGAAATCACAAGGAGGTAGGCTGCGTGTTCGCTGGAAACACGGCCTTATGGCACAAGCCTTGCTTTCCCATTTTGAATGCTCCATTCATGCTGCCTTGAAGCTACCTAAATAACAGTTTTAGGAGGGGTCTCTAGTCACTGCAGGCAGGGCTCTGGGAAAGGAACGAGTCTTCTCTACATCAACAGGGTGCTTTCATAGCCTGGGTGGGAGCTCCTCCTGATACGCTCTAGAGCTAAAAGGAAACTTGACGTGAGTCCTTTCCTCAAGGTAAAGCCTTGAATAGCCCTGCCGAAGTGGAAGCTTGGAGCAGAGTCCTTGAGGCATTAGCTTTAGGTCTGCTTTCTTTAACGTTAGTAAGCATTTCAGGAAACGGAGGACCTCGCCTGGGCACCCTATTCCCTGCACGAACACCGAGCACCGGCAGGCTCCACTATGCTGCTAAGAAACTTCCAGGCCCGGAATCCTTTCCCAGTCACTCAGTGTATGCTGAGTGTAGGGCAACACACTGCACTCTTCCCTGGGAGAGCTAGATTTCCTCAGCACTCCAACAGCTCCAGGAACTGTGTTCTCTCACGTCCTACATGTCATGCCAATCTGCCTCATTGCCCTAGGCTGAGCGGCACTGAGAAACCAAAACTGCTTTGCATTCCTTCTACAAAGTCATACCTTAGGACCCCATCCTTTCAGGAGAAAATCAGCTTGCCTTGCTGCTGTAACCAAAGCACAGTTCTTCCTCTTACACTGCAGGGTTTTAGAAGAAGCTAAGCCCGATAGCCTAGCAAGAGCGCTCCTTGGGGGAGGCGTTTGGCTACACGCAGAACTCCGTGCCAAATAAACTTTATTCAAGGAAGGGACCAGTGTGTAGCTAGAGTGTCTACTTACTTGGTAGAAATCACATGGAGGTAGGCTACGTGTTCGCTGGAAACGGGGGCCTTATGGCACAAGCCTTGCTTTCCCATTTTGAGTGCTCCATTCATGCTGCCTTGAAGCTACCTAAATCACAGTTTAGGACGGGTCTCTAGTCACTGCAGGCAGGGCTCTGGGAAAGGAACAAGTGTTCTCTACATCAATAGGGTGCTTTCATAGCCTGGGTGGGAGCTCCTCCTGATACGCTCTAGAGCTAAAAGGAAACTTGACGTGAGTCCTTTCCTCAAGGTAAAGCCTTGAATAGCCCTGCCGAAGTGGAAGCTTGGAGCAGAGTCCTTGAGGCATTAGCTTTAGGTCTGCTTTCTTTAACGTTAGTAAGCATTTCAGGAAACGGAGGACCTCGCCTGGGCACCCTATTCCCTGCACGAACACCGAGCACCGGCAGGCTCCACTAGGCTGCTAAGAAACTTCCAGGCCCGGAATCCTTTCCCAGTCACTCAGTGTATGCTGAGTGTAGGGCAACACACTGCACTCTTCCCTGGGAGAGCTAGATTTCCTCAGCACTCCAACAGCTCCAGGAACTGTGTTCTCTCACGTCCTACATGTCATGCAAATCTGCCTCATTGCCCTAGGCTGAGCGGCACTGAGAAACCAAAACTGCTTCGCATTCCTTCCACAAAGTCATACATTAAGACCGCATCCTTACCGGAGAAATTCGGCTTGCGTTCCTGCTGTAAACAAAGCACAGTTCTTCCTCTTACACTGCAGGGTTTTAGAAGAAGCTAAGCCCGAGAGCCTAGCAAGAGCGCTCCTTGGGGGAGGCGGTTGGCTACACGCAGAACTCCGTGCCAAATAAACTTTATTCAAGGAAGGGACCAGTGTGTAGCTAGAGTGTATACTTGGTAGAAATCACAAGGAGGTAGGCTGCGTGTTCGCTGGAAACAGGGCCTTATGGCACAAGCCTTGCTTTCCCATTTTGAATGCTCCATTCATGCTGCCTTGAAGCTACCTAAATAACAGTTTTAGGAGGGGTCTCTAGTCACTGCAGGCAGGGCTCTGGGAAAGGAACGAGTCTTCTCTACATCAACAGGGTGCTTTCATAGCCTGGGTGGGAGCTCCTCCTGATACGCTCTAGAGCTAAAAGGAAACTTGACGTGAGTCCTTTCCTCAAGGTAAAGCCTTGAATAGCGCTGCCGAAGTGGAAGCTTGGAGCAGAGTCCTTGAGGCATTAGCTTTAGGTCTGCTTTCTTTAACGTTAGTAAGCATTTCAGGAAACGGAGGACCTCGCCTGGGCACCCTATTCCCTGCACGAACACCGAGCACCGGCAGGCTCCACTAGGCTGCTAAGAAACTTCCAGGCCCGGAATCCTTTCCCAGTCACTCAGTGTATGCTGAGTGTAGGGCAACACACTGCACTCTTCCCTGGGAGAGCTAGATTTCCTCAGCACTCCAACAGCTCCAGGAACTGTGTTCTCTCACGTCCTACATGTCATGCCAATCTGCCTCATTGCCCTAGGCTGAGCGGCACTGAGAAACCAAAACTGCTTCGCATTCCTTCCACAAAGTCATACATTAAGACCGCATCCTTACAGGAGAAATTCGGCTTGCGTTCCTGCTGTAAACAAAGCACAGTTCTTCCTCTTACACTGCAGGGTTTTAGAAGAAGCTAAGCCCGAGAGCCTAGCAAGAGCGCTCCTTGGGGGAGGCGGTTGGCTACACGCAGAACTCCGTGCCAAATAAACTTTATTCAAGGAAGGGACCAGTGTGTAGCTAGAGTGTATACTTGGTAGAAATCACAAGGAGGTAGGCTGCGTGTTCGCTGGAAACAGGGCCTTATGGCACAAGCCTTGCTTTCCCATTTTGAATGCTCCATTCATGCTGCCTTGAAGCTACCTAAATAACAGTTTTAGGAGGGGTCTCTAGTCACTGCAGGCAGGGCTCTGGGAAAGGAACGAGTCTTCTCTACATCAACAGGGTGCTTTCATAGCCTGGGTGGGAGCTCCTCCTGATACGCTCTAGAGCTAAAAGGAAACTTGACGTGAGTCCTTTCCTCAAGGTAAAGCCTTGAATAGCCCTGCCGAAGTGGAAGCTTGGAGCAGAGTCCTTGAGGCATTAGCTTTAGGTCTGCTTTCTTTAACGTTAGTAAGCATTTCAGGAAACGGAGGACCTCTCCTGGGCACCCTATTCCCTGCACGAACACCGAGCACCGGCAGGCTCCACTATGCTGCTAAGAAACTTCCAGGCCCGGAATCCTTTCCCAGTCACTCAGTGTATGCTGAGTGTAGGGCAACACACTGCACTCTTCCCTGGGAGAGCTAGATTTCCTCAGCACTCCAACAGCTCCAGGAACTGTGTTCTCTCACGTCCTACATGTCATGCCAATCTGCCTCATTGCCCTAGGCTGAGAGGCACTGAGAAACCAAAACTGCTTTGCATTCCTTCTACAAAGTCATACCTTAGGACCCCATCCTTTCAGGAGAAAATCAGCTTGCCTTGCTGCTGTAACCAAAGCACAGTTCTTCCTCTTACACTGCAGGGTTTTAGAAGAAGCTAAGCCCGATAGCCTAGCAAGAGCGCTCCTTGGGGGAGGCGTTTGGCTACACGCAGAACTCCGTGCCAAATAAACTTTATTCAAGGAAGGGACCAGTGTGTAGCTAGAGTGTCTACTTACTTGGTAGAAATCACATGGAGGTAGGCTACGTGTTCGCTGGAAACGGGGGCCTTATGGCACAAGCCTTGCTTTCCCATTTTGAGTGCTCCATTCATGCTGCCTTGAAGCTACCTAAATCACAGTTTAGGACGGGTCTCTAGTCACTGCAGGCAGGGCTCTGGGAAAGGAACAAGTGTTCTCTACATCAACAGGGTGCTTTCATAGCCTGGGTGGGAGCTCCTCCTGATACGCTCTAGAGCTAAAAGGAAACTTGACGTGAGTCCTTTCCTCAAGGTAAAGCCTTGAATAGCCCTGCCGAAGTGGAAGCTTGGAGCAGAGTCCTTGAGGCATTAGCTTTAGGTCTGCTTTCTTTAACGTTAGTAAGCATTTCAGGAAACGGAGGACCTCGCCTGGGCACCCTACTCCCTGCACGAACACCGAGCACCGGCAGGCTCCACTAGGCTGCTAAGAAACTTCCAGGCCCGGAATCCTTTCCCAGTCACTCAGTGTATGCTGAGTGTAGGGCAACACACTGCACTCTTCCCTGGGAGAGCTAGATTTCCTCAGCACTCCAACAGCTCCAGGAACTGTGTTCTCTCACGTCCTACATGTCATGCAAATCTGCCTCATTGCCCTAGGCTGAGCGGCACTGAGAAACCAAAACTGCTTCGCATTCCTTCCACAAAGTCATACATTAAGACCCCATCCTTACAGGAGAAATTCGGCTTGCGTTCCTGCTGTAAACAAAGCACAGTTCTTCCTCTTACACTGCAGGGTTTTAGAAGAAGCTAAGCCCGAGAGCCTAGCAAGAGCGTTCCTTGGGGGAGGCGGTTGGCTACACGCAGAACTCCGTGCCAAATAAACTTTATTCAAGGAAGGGACCAGTGTGTAGCTAGAGTGTATACTTGGTAGAAATCACAAGGAGGTAGGCTGCGTGTTCGCTGGAAACAGGGCCTTATGGCACAAGCCTTGCTTTCCCATTTTGAATGCTCCATTCATGCTGCCTTGAAGCTACCTAAATAACAGTTTTAGGACGGGTCTCTAGTCACTGCAGGCAGGGCTCTGGGAAAGGAACGAGTCTTCTCTACATCAACAGGGTGCTTTCATAGCCTGGGTGGGAGCTCCTCCTGATACGCTCTAGAGCTAAAAGGAAACTTGACGTGAGTCCTTTCCTCAAGGTAAAGCCTTGAATAGCCCTGCCGAAGTGGAAGCTTGGAGCAGAGTCCTTGAGGCATTAGCTTTAGGTCTGCTTTCTTTAACGTTAGTAAGCATTTCAGGAAACGGAGGACCTCGCCTGGGCACCCTATTCCCTGCACGAACACCGAGCACCGGCAGGCTCCACTAGGCTGCTAAGAAACTTCCAGGCCCGGAATCCTTTCCCAGTCACTCAGTGTATGCTGAGTGTAGGGCAACACACTGCACTCTTCCCTGGGAGAGCTAGATTTCCTCAGCACTCCAACAGCTCCAGGAACTGTGTTCTCTCACGTCCTACATGTCATGCCAATCTGCCTCATTGCCCTAGGCTGAGCGGCACTGAGAAACCAAAACTGCTTTGCATTCCTTCTACAAAGTCATACCTTAGGACCCCATCCTTACAGGAGAAAATCAGCTTGCCTTGCTGCTGTAACCAAAGCACAGTTCTTCCTCTTACACTGCAGGGTTTTAGAAGAAGCTAAGCCCGATAGCCTAGCAAGAGCGCTCCTTGGGGGAGGCGTTTGGCTACACGCAGAACTCCGTGCCAAATAAACTTTATTCAAGGAAGGGACCAGTGTGTAGCTAGAGTGTCTACTTACTTGGTAGAAATCACATGGAGGTAGGCTACGTGTTCGCTGGAAACGGGGGCCTTATGGCACAAGCCTTGCTTTCCCATTTTGAGTGCTCCATTCATGCTGCCTTGAAGCTACCTAAATCACAGTTTAGGACGGGTCTCTAGTCACTGCAGGCAGGGCTCTGGGAAAGGAACAAGTGTTCTCTACATCAACAGGGTGCTTTCATAGCCTGGGTGGGAGCTCCTCCTGATACGCTCTAGAGCTAAAAGGAAACTTGACGTGAGTCCTTTCCTCAAGGTAAAGCCTTGAATAGCCCTGCCGAAGTGGAAGCTTGGAGCAGAGTCCTTGAGGCATTAGCTTTAGGTCTGCTTTCTTTAACGTTAGTAAGCATTTCAGGAAACGGAGGACCTCGCCTGGGCACCCTATTCCCTGCACGAACACCGAGCACCGGCAGGCTCCACTAGGCTGCTAAGAAACTTCCAGGCCCGGAATCCTTTCCCAGTCACTCAGTGTATGCTGAGTGTAGGGCAACACACTGCACTCTTCCCTGGGAGAGCTAGATTTCCTCAGCACTCCAACAGCTCCAGGAACTGTGTTCTCTCACGTCCTACATGTCATGCAAATCTGCCTCATTGCCCTAGGCTGAGCGGCACTGAGAAACCAAAACTGCTTCGCATTCCTTCCACAAAGTCATACATTAAGACCCCATCCTTACAGGAGAAATTCGGCTTGCGTTCCTGCTGTAAACAAAGCACAGTTCTTCCTCTTACACTGCAGGGTTTTAGAAGAAGCTAAGCCCGAGAGCCTAGCAAGAGCGCTCCTTGGGGGAGGCGGTTGGCTACACGCAGAACTCCGTGCCAAATAAACTTTATTCAAGGAAGGGACCAGTGTGTAGCTAGAGTGTATACTTGGTAGAAATCACAAGGAGGTAGGCTGCGTGTTCGCTGGAAACAGGGCCTTATGGCACAAGCCTTGCTTTCCCATTTTGAATGCTCCATTCATGCTGCCTTGAAGCTACCTAAATAACAGTTTTAGGAGGGGTCTCTAGTCACTGCAGGCAGGGCTCTGGGAAAGGAACGAGTCTTCTCTACATCAACAGGGTGCTTTCATAGCCTGGGTGGGAGCTCCTCCTGATACGCTCTAGAGCTAAAAGGAAACTTGACGTGAGTCCTTTCCTCAAGGTAAAGCCTTGAATAGCCCTGCCGAAGTGGAAGCTTGGAGCAGAGTCCTTGAGGCATTAGCTTTAGGTCTGCTTTCTTTAACGTTAGTAAGCATTTCAGGAAACGGAGGACCTCTCCTGGGCACCCTATTCCCTGCACGAACACCGAGCACCGGCAGGCTCCACTATGCTGCTAAGAAACTTCCAGGCCCGGAATCCTTTCCCAGTCACTCAGTGTATGCTGAGTGTAGGGCAACACACTGCACTCTTCCCTGGGAGAGCTAGATTTCCTCAGCACTCCAACAGCTCCAGGAACTGTGTTCTCTCACGTCCTACATGTCATGCCAATCTGCCTCATTGCCCTAGGCTGAGCGGCACTGAGAAACCAAAACTGCTTTGCATTCCTTCTACAAAGTCATACCTTAGGACCCCATCCTTTCAGGAGAAAATCAGCTTGCCTTGCTGCTGTAACCAAAGCACAGTTCTTCCTCTTACACTGCAGGGTTTTAGAAGAAGCTAAGCCCGATAGCCTAGCAAGAGCGCTCCTTGGGGGAGGCGTTTGGCTACACGCAGAACTCCGTGCCAAATAAACTTTATTCAAGGAAGGGACCAGTGTGTAGCTAGAGTGTCTACTTACTTGGTAGAAATCACATGGAGGTAGGCTACGTGTTCGCTGGAAACGGGGGCCTTATGGCACAAGCCTTGCTTTCCCATTTTGAGTGCTCCATTCATGCTGCCTTGAAGTTACCTAAATAACAGTTTAGGACGGGTCTCTAGTCACTGCAGGCAGGGCTCTGGGAAAGGAACAAGTGTTCTCTACATCAACAGGGTGCTTTCATAGCCTGGGTGGGAGCTCCTCCTGATACGCTCTAGAGCTAAAAGGAAACTTGACGTGAGTCCTTTCCTCAAGGTAAAGCCTTGAATAGCCCTGCCGAAGTGGAAGCTTGGAGCAGAGTCCTTGAGGCATTAGCTTTAGGTCTGCTTTCTTTAACGTTAGTAAGCATTTCAGGAAACGGAGGACCTCGCCTGGGCACCCTACTCCCTGCACGAACACCGAGCACCGGCAGGCTCCACTAGGCTGCTAAGAAACTTCCAGGCCCGGAATCCTTTCCCAGTCACTCAGTGTATGCTGAGTGTAGGGCAACACACTGCACTCTTCCCTGGGAGAGCTAGATTTCCTCAGCACTCCAACAGCTCCAGGAACTGTGTTCTCTCACGTCCTACATGTCATGCCAATCTGCCTCATTGCCCTAGGCTGAGCGGCACTGAGAAACCAAAACTGCTTTGCATTCCTTCTACAAAGTCATACCTTAGGACCCCATCCTTACAGGAGAAAATCAGCTTGCCTTGCTGCTGTAACCAAAGCACAGTTCTTCCTCTTACACTGCAGGGTTTTAGAAGAAGCTAAGCCCGATAGCCTAGCAAGAGCGCTCCTTGGGGGAGGCGTTTGGCTACACGCAGAACTCCGTGCCAAATAAACTTTATTCAAGGAAGGGACCAGTGTGTAGCTAGAGTGTCTACTTACTTGGTAGAAATCACATGGAGGTAGGCTACGTGTTCGCTGGAAACGGGGCCTTATGGCACAAGCCTTGCTTTCCCATTTTGAGTGCTCCATTCATGCTGCCTTGAAGCTACCTAAATCACAGTTTAGGACGGGTCTCTAGTCACTGCAGGCAGGGCTCTGGGAAAGGAACAAGTGTTCTCTACATCAACAGGGTGCTTTCATAGCCTGGGTGGGAGCTCCTCCTGATACGCTCTAGAGCTAAAAGGAAACTTGACGTGAGTCCTTTCCTCAAGGTAAAGCCTTGAATAGCCCTGCCGAAGTGGAAGCTTGGAGCAGAGTCCTTGAGGCATTAGCTTTAGGTCTGCTTTCTTTAACGTTAGTAAGCATTTCAGGAAACGGAGGACCTCGCCTGGGCACCCTATTCCCTGCACGAACACCGAGCACCGGCAGGCTCCACTAGGCTGCTAAGAAACTTCCAGGCCCGGAATCCTTTCCCAGTCACTCAGTGTATGCTGAGTGTAGGGCAACACACTGCACTCTTCCCTGGGAGAGCTAGATTTCCTCAGCACTCCAACAGCTCCAGGAACTGTGTTCTCTCACGTCCTACATGTCATGCCAATCTGCCTCATTGCCCTAGGCTGAGCGGCACTGAGAAACCAAAACTGCTTCGCATTCCTTCCACAAAGTCATACATTAAGACCCCATCCTTACAGGAGAAATTCGGCTTGCGTTCCTGCTGTAAACAAAGCACAGTTCTTCCTCTTACACTGCAGGGTTTTAGAAGAAGCTAAGCCCGAGAGCCTAGCAAGAGCGCTCCTTGGGGGAGGCGGTTGGCTACACGCAGAACTCCGTGCCAAATAAACTTTATTCAAGGAAGGGACCAGTGTGTAGCTAGAGTGTATACTTGGTAGAAATCACAAGGAGGTAGGCTGCGTGTTCGCTGGAAACAGGGCCTTATGGCACAAGCCTTGCTTTCCCATTTTGAATGCTCCATTCATGCTGCCTTGAAGCTACCTAAATAACAGTTTTAGGAGGGGTCTCTAGTCACTGCAGGCAGGGCTCTGGGAAAGGAACGAGTCTTCTCTACATCAACAGGGTGCTTTCATAGCCTGGGTGGGAGCTCCTCCTGATACGCTCTAGAGCTAAAAGGAAACTTGACGTGAGTCCTTTCCTCAAGGTAAAGCCTTGAATAGCCCTGCCGAAGTGGAAGCTTGGAGCAGAGTCCTTGAGGCATTAGCTTTAGGTCTGCTTTCTTTAACGTTAGTAAGCATTTCAGGAAACGGAGGACCTCTCCTGGGCACCCTATTCCCTGCACGAACACCGAGCACCGGCAGGCTCCACTATGCTGCTAAGAAACTTCCAGGCCCGGAATCCTTTCCCAGTCACTCAGTGTATGCTGAGTGTAGGGCAACACACTGCACTCTTCCCTGGGAGAGCTAGATTTCCTCAGCACTCCAACAGCTCCAGGAACTGTGTTCTCTCACGTCCTACATGTCATGCCAATCTGCCTCATTGCCCTAGGCTGAGCGGCACTGAGAAACCAAAACTGCTTTGCATTCCTTCTACAAAGTCATACCTTAGGACCCCATCCTTTCAGGAGAAAATCAGCTTGCCTTGCTGCTGTAACCAAAGCACAGTTCTTCCTCTTACACTGCAGGGTTTTAGAAGAAGCTAAGCCCGATAGCCTAGCAAGAGCGCTCCTTGGGGGAGGCGTTTGGCTACACGCAGAACTCCGTGCCAAATAAACTTTATTCAAGGAAGGGACCAGTGTGTAGCTAGAGTGTCTACTTACTTGGTAGAAATCACATGGAGGTAGGCTACGTGTTCGCTGGAAACGGGGGCCTTATGGCACAAGCCTTGCTTTCCCATTTTGAGTGCTCCATTCATGCTGCCTTGAAGCTACCTAAATCACAGTTTAGGACGGGTCTCTAGTCACTGCAGGCAGGGCTCTGGGAAAGGAACAAGTGTTCTCTACATCAACAGGGTGCTTTCATAGCCTGGGTGGGAGCTCCTCCTGATACGCTCTAGAGCTAAAAGGAAACTTGACGTGAGTCCTTTCCTCAAGGTAAAGCCTTGAATAGCCCTGCCGAAGTGGAAGCTTGGAGCAGAGTCCTTGAGGCATTAGCTTTAGGTCTGCTTTCTTTAACGTTAGTAAGCATTTCAGGAAACGGAGGACCTCGCCTGGGCATCCTATTCCCTGCACGAACACCGAGCACCGGCAGGCTCCACTAGGCTGCTAAGAAACTTCCAGGCCCGGAATCCTTTCCCAGTCACTCAGTGTATGCTGAGTGTAGGGCAACACACTGCACTCTTCCCTGGGAGAGCTAGATTTCCTCAGCACTCCAACAGCTCCAGGAACTGTGTTCTCTCACGTCCTACATGTCATGCAAATCTGCCTCATTGCCCTAGGCTGAGCGGCACTGAGAAACCAAAACTGCTTCGCATTCCTTCCACAAAGTCATACATTAAGACCCCATCCTTACAGGAGAAATTCGGCTTGCGTTCCTGCTGTAAACAAAGCACAGTTCTTCCTCTTACACTGCAGGGTTTTAGAAGAAGCTAAGCCCGAGAGCCTAGCAAGAGCGCTCCTTGGGGGAGGCGGTTGGCTACACGCAGAACTCCGTGCCAAATAAACTTTATTCAAGGAAGGGACCAGTGTGTAGCTAGAGTGTATACTTGGTAGAAATCACAAGGAGGTAGGCTGCGTGTTCGCTGGAAACAGGGCCTTATGGCACAAGCCTTGCTTTCCCATTTTGAATGCTCCATTCATGCTGCCTTGAAGCTACCTAAATAACAGTTTTAGGAGGGGTCTCTAGTCACTGCAGGCAGGGCTCTGGGAAAGGAACGAGTCTTCTCTACATCAACAGGGTGCTTTCATAGCCTGGGTGGGAGCTCCTCCTGATACGCTCTAGAGCTAAAAGGAAACTTGACGTGAGTCCTTTCCTCAAGGTAAAGCCTTGAATAGCCCTGCCGAAGTGGAAGCTTGGAGCAGAGTCCTTGAGGCATTAGCTTTAGGTCTGCTTTCTTTAACGTTAGTAAGCATTTCAGGAAACGGAGGACCTCTCCTGGGCACCCTATTCCCTGCACGAACACCGAGCACCGGCAGGCTCCACTATGCTGCTAAGAAACTTCCAGGCCCGGAATCCTTTCCCAGTCACTCAGTGTATGCTGAGTGTAGGGCAACACACTGCACTCTTCCCTGGGAGAGCTAGATTTCCTCAGCACTCCAACAGTTCCAGGAACTGTGTTCTCTCACGTCCTACATGTCATGCCAATCTGCCTCATTGCCCTAGGCTGAGCGGCACTGAGAAACCAAAACTGCTTTGCATTCCTTCTACAAAGTCATACCTTAGGACCCCATCCTTTCAGGAGAAAATCAGCTTGCCTTGCTGCTGTAACCAAAGCACAGTTCTTCCTCTTACACTGCAGGGTTTTAGAAGAAGCTAAGCCCGATAGCCTAGCAAGAGCGCTCCTTGGGGGAGGCGTTTGGCTACACGCAGAACTCCGTGCCAAATAAACTTTATTCAAGGAAGGGACCAGTGTGTAGCTAGAGTGTCTACTTACTTGGTAGAAATCACATGGAGGTAGGCTACGTGTTCGCTGGAAACGGGGGCCTTATGGCACAAGCCTTGCTTTCCCATTTTGAGTGCTCCATTCATGCTGCCTTGAAGCTACCTAAATCACAGTTTAGGACGGGTCTCTAGTCACTGCAGGCAGGGCTCTGGGAAAGGAACAAGTGTTCTCTACATCAACAGGGTGCTTTCATAGCCTGGGTGGGAGCTCCTCCTGATACGCTCTAGAGCTAAAAGGAAACTTGACGTGAGTCCTTTCCTCAAGGTAAAGCCTTGAATAGCCCTGCCGAAGTGGAAGCTTGGAGCAGAGTCCTTGAGGCATTAGCTTTAGGTCTGCTTTCTTTAACGTTAGTAAGCATTTCAGGAAACGGAGGACCTCGCCTGGGCACCCTACTCCCTGCACGAACACCGAGCACCGGCAGGCTCCACTAGGCTGCTAAGAAACTTCCAGGCCCGGAATCCTTTCCCAGTCACTCAGTGTATGCTGAGTGTAGGGCAACACACTGCACTCTTCCCTGGGAGAGCTAGATTTCCTCAGCACTCCAACAGCTCCAGGAACTGTGTTCTCTCACGTCCTACATGTCATGCCAATCTGCCTCATTGCCCTAGGCTGAGCGGCACTGAGAAACCAAAACTGCTTTGCATTCCTTCTACAAAGTCATACCTTAGGACCCCATCCTTACAGGAGAAAATCAGCTTGCCTTGCTGCTGTAACCAAAGCACAGTTCTTCCTCTTACACTGCAGGGTTTTAGAAGAAGCTAAGCCCGATAGCCTAGCAAGAGCGCTCCTTGGGGGAGGCGTTTGGCTACACGCAGAACTCCGTGCCAAATAAACTTTATTCAAGGAAGGGACCAGTGTGTAGCTAGAGTGTCTACTTACTTGGTAGAAATCACATGGAGGTAGGCTACGTGTTCGCTGGAAACGGGGGCCTTATGGCACAAGCCTTGCTTTCCCATTTTGAGTGCTCCATTCATGCTGCCTTGAAGCTACCTAAATCACAGTTTAGGACGGGTCTCTAGTCACTGCAGGCAGGGCTCTGGGAAAGGAACAAGTGTTCTCTACATCAACAGGGTGCTTTCATAGCCTGGGTGGGAGCTCCTCCTGATACGCTCTAGAGCTAAAAGGAAACTTGACGTGAGTCCTTTCCTCAAGGTAAAGCCTTGAATAGCCCTGCCGAAGTGGAAGCTTGGAGCAGAGTCCTTGAGGCATTAGCTTTAGGTCTGCTTTCTTTAACGTTAGTAAGCATTTCAGGAAACGGAGGACCTCGCCTGGGCACCCTACTCCCTGCACGAACACCGAGCACCGGCAGGCTCCACTAGGCTGCTAAGAAACTTCCAGGCCCGGAATCCTTTCCCAGTCACTCAGTGTATGCTGAGTGTAGGGCAACACACTGCACTCTTCCCTGGGAGAGCTAGATTTCCTCAGCACTCCAACAGCTCCAGGAACTGTGTTCTCTCACGTCCTACATGTCATGCAAATCTGCCTCATTGCCCTAGGCTGAGCGGCACTGAGAAACCAAAACTGCTTTGCATTCCTTCCACAAAGTCATACATTAAGACCCCATCCTTACAGGAGAAATTCGGCTTGCGTTCCTGCTGTAAACAAAGCACAGTTCTTCCTCTTACACTGCAGGGTTTTAGAAGAAGCTAAGCCCGAGAGCCTAGCAAGAGCGTTCCTTGGGGGAGGCGGTTGGCTACACGCAGAACTCCGTGCCAAATAAACTTTATTCAAGGAAGGGACCAGTGTGTAGCTAGAGTGTATACTTGGTAGAAATCACAAGGAGGTAGGCTGCGTGTTCGCTGGAAACAGGGCCTTATGGCACAAGCCTTGCTTTCCCATTTTGAATGCTCCATTCATGCTGCCTTGAAGCTACCTAAATAACAGTTTTAGGAGGGGTCTCTAGTCACTGCAGGCAGGGCTCTGGGAAAGGAACGAGTCTTCTCTACATCAACAGGGTGCTTTCATAGCCTGGGTGGGAGCTCCTCCTGATACGCTCTAGAGCTAAAAGGAAACTTGACGTGAGTCCTTTCCTCAAGGTAAAGCCTTGAATAGCCCTGCCGAAGTGGAAGCTTGGAGCAGAGTCCTTGAGGCATTAGCTTTAGGTCTGCTTTCTTTAACGTTAGTAAGCATTTCAGGAAACGGAGGACCTCGCCTGGGCACCCTATTCCCTGCACGAACACCGAGCACCGGCAGGCTCCACTATGCTGCTAAGAAACTTCCAGGCCCGGAATCCTTTCCCAGTCACTCAGTGTATGCTGAGTGTAGGGCAACACACTGCACTCTTCCCTGGGAGAGCTAGATTTCCTCAGCACTCCAACAGCTCCAGGAACTGTGTTCTCTCACGTCCTACATGTCATGCCAATCTGCCTCATTGCCCTAGGCTGAGCGGCACTGAGAAACCAAAACTGCTTTGCATTCCTTCTACAAAGTCATACCTTAGGACCCCATCCTTTCAGGAGAAAATCAGCTTGCCTTGCTGCTGTAACCAAAGCACAGTTCTTCCTCTTACACTGCAGGGTTTTAGAAGAAGCTAAGCCCGATAGCCTAGCAAGAGCGCTCCTTGGGGGAGGCGTTTGGCTACACGCAGAACTCCGTGCCAAATAAACTTTATTCAAGGAAGGGACCAGTGTGTAGCTAGAGTGTCTACTTACTTGGTAGAAATCACATGGAGGTAGGCTACGTGTTCGCTGGAAACGGGGGCCTTATGGCACAAGCCTTGCTTTCCCATTTTGAGTGCTCCATTCATGCTGCCTTGAAGCTACCTAAATCACAGTTTAGGACGGGTCTCTAGTCACTGCAGGCAGGGCTCTGGGAAAGGAACAAGTGTTCTCTACATCAACAGGGTGCTTTCATAGCCTGGGTGGGAGCTCCTCCTGATACGCTCTAGAGCTAAAAGGAAACTTGACGTGAGTCCTTTCCTCAAGGTAAAGCCTTGAATAGCCCTGCCGAAGTGGAAGCTTGGAGCAGAGTCCTTGAGGCATTAGCTTTAGGTCTGCTTTCTTTAACGTTAGTAAGCATTTCAGGAAACGGAGGACCTCGCCTGGGCACCCTATTCCCTGCACGAACACCGAGCACCGGCAGGCTCCACTAGGCTGCTAAGAAACTTCCAGGCCCGGAATCCTTTCCCAGTCACTCAGTGTATGCTGAGTGTAGGGCAACACACTGCACTCTTCCCTGGGAGAGCTAGATTTCCTCAGCACTCCAACAGCTCCAGGAACTGTGTTCTCTCACGTCCTACATGTCATGCCAATCTGCCTCATTGCCCTAGGCTGAGCGGCACTGAGAAACCAAAACTGCTTCGCATTCCTTCCACAAAGTCATACATTAAGACCCCATCCTTACAGGAGAAATTCGGCTTGCGTTCCTGCTGTAAACAAAGCACAGTTCTTCCTCTTACACTGCAGGGTTTTAGAAGAAGCTAAGCCCGAGAGCCTAGCAAGAGCGCTCCTTGGGGGAGGCGGTTGGCTACACGCAGAACTCCGTGCCAAATAAACTTTATTCAAGGAAGGGACCAGTGTGTAGCTAGAGTGTATACTTGGTAGAAATCACAAGGAGGTAGGCTGCGTGTTCGCTGGAAACAGGGCCTTATGGCACAAGCCTTGCTTTCCCATTTTGAATGCTCCATTCATGCTGCCTTGAAGCTACCTAAATAACAGTTTTAGGAGGGGTCTCTAGTCACTGCAGGCAGGGCTCTGGGAAAGGAACGAGTCTTCTCTACATCAACAGGGTGCTTTCATAGCCTGGGTGGGAGCTCCTCCTGATACGCTCTAGAGCTAAAAGGAAACTTGACGTGAGTCCTTTCCTCAAGGTAAAGCCTTGAATAGCCCTGCCGAAGTGGAAGCTTGGAGCAGAGTCCTTGAGGCATTAGCTTTAGGTCTGCTTTCTTTAACGTTAGTAAGCATTTCAGGAAACGGAGGACCTCTCCTGGGCACCCTATTCCCTGCACGAACACCGAGCACCGGCAGGCTCCACTATGCTGCTAAGAAACTTCCAGGCCCGGAATCCTTTCCCAGTCACTCAGTGTATGCTGAGTGTAGGGCAACACACTGCACTCTTCCCTGGGAGAGCTAGATTTCCTCAGCACTCCAACAGCTCCAGGAACTGTGTTCTCTCACGTCCTACATGTCATGCCAATCTGCCTCATTGCCCTAGGCTGAGCGGCACTGAGAAACCAAAACTGCTTTGCATTCCTTCTACAAAGTCATACCTTAGGACCCCATCCTTTCAGGAGAAAATCAGCTTGCCTTGCTGCTGTAACCAAAGCACAGTTCTTCCTCTTACACTGCAGGGTTTTAGAAGAAGCTAAGCCCGATAGCCTAGCAAGAGCGCTCCTTGGGGGAGGCGTTTGGCTACACGCAGAACTCCGTGCCAAATAAACTTTATTCAAGGAAGGGACCAGTGTGTAGCTAGAGTGTCTACTTACTTGGTAGAAATCACATGGAGGTAGGCTACGTGTTCGCTGGAAACGGGGGCCTTATGGCACAAGCCTTGCTTTCCCATTTTGAGTGCTCCATTCATGCTGCCTTGAAGCTACCTAAATCACAGTTTAGGACGGGTCTCTAGTCACTGCAGGCAGGGCTCTGGGAAAGGAACAAGTGTTCTCTACATCAACAGGGTGCTTTCATAGCCTGGGTGGGAGCTCCTCCTGATACGCTCTAGAGCTAAAAGGAAACTTGACGTGAGTCCTTTCCTCAAGGTAAAGCCTTGAATAGCCCTGCCGAAGTGGAAGCTTGGAGCAGAGTCCTTGAGGCATTAGCTTTAGGTCTGCTTTCTTTAACGTTAGTAAGCATTTCAGGAAACGGAGGACCTCGCCTGGGCACCCTATTCCCTGCACGAACACCGAGCACCGGCAGGCTCCACTAGGCTGCTAAGAAACTTCCAGGCCCGGAATCCTTTCCCAGTCACTCAGTGTATGCTGAGTGTAGGGCAACACACTGCACTCTTCCCTGGGAGAGCTAGATTTCCTCAGCACTCCAACAGCTCCAGGAACTGTGTTCTCTCACGTCCTACATGTCATGCAAATCTGCCTCATTGCCCTAGGCTGAGCGGCACTGAGAAACCAAAACTGCTTCGCATTCCTTCCACAAAGTCATACATTAAGACCCCATCCTTACAGGAGAAATTCGGCTTGCGTTCCTGCTGTAAACAAAGCACAGTTCTTCCTCTTACACTGCAGGGTTTTAGAAGAAGCTAAGCCCGAGAGCCTAGCAAGAGCGCTCCTTGGGGGAGGCGGTTGGCTACACGCAGAACTCCGTGCCAAATAAACTTTATTCAAGGAAGGGACCAGTGTGTAGCTAGAGTGTATACTTGGTAGAAATCACAAGGAGGTAGGCTGCGTGTTCGCTGGAAACAGGGCCTTATGGCACAAGCCTTGCTTTCCCATTTTGAATGCTCCATTCATGCTGCCTTGAAGCTACCTAAATAACAGTTTTAGGAGGGGTCTCTAGTCACTGCAGGCAGGGCTCTGGGAAAGGAACGAGTCTTCTCTACATCAACAGGGTGCTTTCATAGCCTGGGTGGGAGCTCCTCCTGATACGCTCTAGAGCTAAAAGGAAACTTGACGTGAGTCCTTTCCTCAAGGTAAAGCCTTGAATAGCCCTGCCGAAGTGGAAGCTTGGAGCAGAGTCCTTGAGGCATTAGCTTTAGGTCTGCTTTCTTTAACGTTAGTAAGCATTTCAGGAAACGGAGGACCTCGCCTGGGCACCCTACTCCCTGCACGAACACCGAGCACCGGCAGGCTCCACTAGGCTGCTAAGAAACTTCCAGGCCCGGAATCCTTTCCCAGTCACTCAGTGTATGCTGAGTGTAGGGCAACACACTGCACTCTTCCCTGGGAGAGCTAGATTTCCTCAGCACTCCAACAGCTCCAGGAACTGTGTTCTCTCACGTCCTACATGTCATGCCAATCTGCCTCATTGCCCTAGGCTGAGCGGCACTGAGAAACCAAAACTGCTTTGCATTCCTTCTACAAAGTCATACCTTAGGACCCCATCCTTACAGGAGAAAATCAGCTTGCCTTGCTGCTGTAACCAAAGCACAGTTCTTCCTCTTACACTGCAGGGTTTTAGAAGAAGCTAAGCCCGAAAGCCTAGCAAGAGCGCTCCTTGGGGGAGGCGTTTGGCTACACGCAGAACTCCGTGCCAAATAAACTTTATTCAAGGAAGGGACCAGTGTGTAGCTAGAGTGTCTACTTACTTGGTAGAAATCACATGGAGGTAGGCTACGTGTTCGCTGGAAACGGGGGCCTTATGGCACAAGCCTTGCTTTCCCATTTTGAGTGCTCCATTCATGCTGCCTTGAAGCTACCTAAATCACAGTTTAGGACGGGTCTCTAGTCACTGCAGGCAGGGCTCTGGGAAAGGAACAAGTGTTCTCTACATCAACAGGGTGCTTTCATAGCCTGGGTGGGAGCTCCTCCTGATACGCTCTAGAGCTAAAAGGAAACTTGACGTGAGTCCTTTCCTCAAGGTAAAGCCTTGAATAGCCCTGCCGAAGTGGAAGCTTGGAGCAGAGTCCTTGAGGCATTAGCTTTAGGTCTGCTTTCTTTAACGTTAGTAAGCATTTCAGGAAACGGAGGACCTCGCCTGGGCACCCTATTCCCTGCACGAACACCGAGCACCGGCAGGCTCCACTAGGCTGCTAAGAAACTTCCAGGCCCGGAATCCTTTCCCAGTCACTCAGTGTATGCTGAGTGTAGGGCAACACACTGCACTCTTCCCTGGGAGAGCTAGATTTCCTCAGCACTCCAACAGCTCCAGGAACTGTGTTCTCTCACGTCCTACATGTCATGCAAATCTGCCTCATTGCCCTAGGCTGAGCGGCACTGAGAAACCAAAACTGCTTCGCATTCCTTCCACAAAGTCATACATTAAGACCCCATCCTTACAGGAGAAATTCGGCTTGCGTTCCTGCTGTAAACAAAGCACAGTTCTTCCTCTTACACTGCAGGGTTTTAGAAGAAGCTAAGCCCGAGAGCCTAGCAAGAGCGCTCCTTGGGGGAGGCGGTTGGCTACACGCAGAACTCCGTGCCAAATAAACTTTATTCAAGGAAGGGACCAGTGTGTAGCTAGAGTGTATACTTGGTAGAAATCACAAGGAGGTAGGCTGCGTGTTCGCTGGAAACAGGGCCTTATGGCACAAGCCTTGCTTTCCCATTTTGAATGCTCCATTCATGCTGCCTTGAAGCTACCTAAATAACAGTTTTAGGACGGGTCTCTAGTCACTGCAGGCAGGGCTCTGGGAAAGGAACGAGTCTTCTCTACATCAACAGGGTGCTTTCATAGCCTGGGTGGGAGCTCCTCCTGATACGCTCTAGAGCTAAAAGGAAACTTGACGTGAGTCCTTTCCTCAAGGTAAAGCCTTGAATAGCCCTGCCGAAGTGGAAGCTTGGAGCAGAGTCCTTGAGGCATTAGCTTTAGGTCTGCTTTCTTTAACGTTAGTAAGCATTTCAGGAAACGGAGGACCTCGCCTGGGCACCCTATTCCCTGCACGAACACCGAGCACCGGCAGGCTCCACTAGGCTGCTAAGAAACTTCCAGGCCCGGAATCCTTTCCCAGTCACTCAGTGTATGCTGAGTGTAGGGCAACACACTGCACTCTTCCCTGGGAGAGCTAGATTTCCTCAGCACTCCAACAGCTCCAGGAACTGTGTTCTCTCACGTCCTACATGTCATGCCAATCTGCCTCATTGCCCTAGGCTGAGCGGCACTGAGAAACCAAAACTGCTTCGCATTCCTTCCACAAAGTCATACATTAAGACCCCATCCTTACAGGAGAAATTCGGCTTGCGTTCCTGCTGTAAACAAAGCACAGTTCTTCCTCTTACACTGCAGGGTTTTAGAAGAAGCTAAGCCCGAGAGCCTAGCAAGAGCGCTCCTTGGGGGAGGCGGTTGGCTACACGCAGAACTCCGTGCCAAATAAACTTTATTCAAGGAAGGGACCAGTGTGTAGCTAGAGTGTATACTTGGTAGAAATCACAAGGAGGTAGGCTGCGTGTTCGCTGGAAACAGGGCCTTATGGCACAAGCCTTGCTTTCCCATTTTGAATGCTCCATTCATGCTGCCTTGAAGCTACCTAAATAACAGTTTTAGGACGGGTCTCTAGTCACTGCAGGCAGGGCTCTGGGAAAGGAACGAGTCTTCTCTACATCAACAGGGTGCTTTCATAGCCTGGGTGGGAGCTCCTCCTGATACGCTCTAGAGCTAAAAGGAAACTTGACGTGAGTCCTTTCCTCAAGGTAAAGCCTTGAATAGCCCTGCCGAAGTGGAAGCTTGGAGCAGAGTCCTTGAGGCATTAGCTTTAGGTCTGCTTTCTTTAACGTTAGTAAGCATTTCAGGAAACGGAGGACCTCTCCTGGGCACCCTATTCCCTGCACGAACACCGAGCACCGGCAGGCTCCACTATGCTGCTAAGAAACTTCCAGGCCCGGAATCCTTTCCCAGTCACTCAGTGTATGCTGAGTGTAGGGCAACACACTGCACTCTTCCCTGGGAGAGCTAGATTTCCTCAGCACTCCAACAGCTCCAGGAACTGTGTTCTCTCACGTCCTACATGTCATGCCAATCTGCCTCATTGCCCTAGGCTGAGCGGCACTGAGAAACCAAAACTGCTTTGCATTCCTTCTACAAAGTCATACCTTAGGACCCCATCCTTTCAGGAGAAAATCAGCTTGCCTTGCTGCTGTAACCAAAGCACAGTTCTTCCTCTTACACTGCAGGGTTTTAGAAGAAGCTAAGCCCGATAGCCTAGCAAGAGCGCTCCTTGGGGGAGGCGTTTGGCTACACGCAGAACTCCGTGCCAAATAAACTTTATTCAAGGAAGGGACCAGTGTGTAGCTAGAGTGTCTACTTACTTGGTAGAAATCACATGGAGGTAGGCTACGTGTTCGCTGGAAACGGGGGCCTTATGGCACAAGCCTTGCTTTCCCATTTTGAGTGCTCCATTCATGCTGCCTTGAAGCTACCTAAATCACAGTTTAGGACGGGTCTCTAGTCACTGCAGGCAGGGCTCTGGGAAAGGAACAAGTGTTCTCTACATCAACAGGGTGCTTTCATAGCCTGGGTGGGAGCTCCTCCTGATACGCTCTAGAGCTAAAAGGAAACTTGACGTGAGTCCTTTCCTCAAGGTAAAGCCTTGAATAGCCCTGCCGAAGTGGAAGCTTGGAGCAGAGTCCTTGAGGCATTAGCTTTAGGTCTGCTTTCTTTAACGTTAGTAAGCATTTCAGGAAACGGAGGACCTCGCCTGGGCACCCTATTCCCTGCACGAACACCGAGCACCGGCAGGCTCCACTAGGCTGCTAAGAAACTTCCAGGCCCGGAATCCTTTCCCAGTCACTCAGTGTATGCTGAGTGTAGGGCAACACACTGCACTCTTCCCTGGGAGAGCTAGATTTCCTCAGCACTCCAACAGCTCCAGGAACTGTGTTCTCTCACGTCCTACATGTCATGCAAATCTGCCTCATTGCCCTAGGCTGAGCGGCACTGAGAAACCAAAACTGCTTCGCATTCCTTCCACAAAGTCATACATTAAGACCCCATCCTTACAGGAGAAATTCGGCTTGCGTTCCTGCTGTAAACAAAGCACAGTTCTTCCTCTTACACTGCAGGGTTTTAGAAGAAGCTAAGCCCGAGAGCCTAGCAAGAGCGCTCCTTGGGGGAGGCGGTTGGCTACACGCAGAACTCCGTGCCAAATAAACTTTATTCAAGGAAGGGACCAGTGTGTAGCTAGAGTGTATACTTGGTAGAAATCACAAGGAGGTAGGCTGCGTGTTCGCTGGAAACAGGGCCTTATGGCACAAGCCTTGCTTTCCCATTTTGAATGCTCCATTCATGCTGCCTTGAAGCTACCTAAATAACAGTTTTAGGAGGGGTCTCTAGTCACTGCAGGCAGGGCTCTGGGAAAGGAACGAGTCTTCTCTACATCAACAGGGTGCTTTCATAGCCTGGGTGGGAGCTCCTCCTGATACGCTCTAGAGCTAAAAGGAAACTTGACGTGAGTCCTTTCCTCAAGGTAAAGCCTTGAATAGCCCTGCCGAAGTGGAAGCTTGGAGCAGAGTCCTTGAGGCATTAGCTTTAGGTCTGCTTTCTTTAACGTTAGTAAGCATTTCAGGAAACGGAGGACCTCGCCTGGGCACCCTACTCCCTGCACGAACACCGAGCACCGGCAGGCTCCACTAGGCTGCTAAGAAACTTCCAGGCCCGGAATCCTTTCCCAGTCACTCAGTGTATGCTGAGTGTAGGGCAACACACTGCACTCTTCCCTGGGAGAGCTAGATTTCCTCAGCACTCCAACAGCTCCAGGAACTGTGTTCTCTCACGTCCTACATGTCATGCCAATCTGCCTCATTGCCCTAGGCTGAGCGGCACTGAGAAACCAAAACTGCTTTGCATTCCTTCTACAAAGTCATACCTTAGGACCCCATCCTTACAGGAGAAAATCAGCTTGCCTTGCTGCTGTAACCAAAGCACAGTTCTTCCTCTTACACTGCAGGGTTTTAGAAGAAGCTAAGCCCGAAAGCCTAGCAAGAGCGCTCCTTGGGGGAGGCGTTTGGCTACACGCAGAACTCCGTGCCAAATAAACTTTATTCAAGGAAGGGACCAGTGTGTAGCTAGAGTGTCTACTTACTTGGTAGAAATCACATGGAGGTAGGCTACGTGTTCGCTGGAAACGGGGGCCTTATGGCACAAGCCTTGCTTTCCCATTTTGAGTGCTCCATTCATGCTGCCTTGAAGCTACCTAAATCACAGTTTAGGACGGGTCTCTAGTCACTGCAGGCAGGGCTCTGGGAAAGGAACAAGTGTTCTCTACATCAACAGGGTGCTTTCATAGCCTGGGTGGGAGCTCCTCCTGATACGCTCTAGAGCTAAAAGGAAACTTGACGTGAGTCCTTTCCTCAAGGTAAAGCCTTGAATAGCCCTGCCGAAGTGGAAGCTTGGAGCAGAGTCCTTGAGGCATTAGCTTTAGGTCTGCTTTCTTTAACGTTAGTAAGCATTTCAGGAAACGGAGGACCTCGCCTGGGCACCCTATTCCCTGCACGAACACCGAGCACCGGCAGGCTCCACTAGGCTGCTAAGAAACTTCCAGGCCCGGAATCCTTTCCCAGTCACTCAGTGTATGCTGAGTGTAGGGCAACACACTGCACTCTTCCCTGGGAGAGCTAGATTTCCTCAGCACTCCAACAGCTCCAGGAACTGTGTTCTCTCACGTCCTACATGTCATGCAAATCTGCCTCATTGCCCTAGGCTGAGCGGCACTGAGAAACCAAAACTGCTTCGCATTCCTTCCACAAAGTCATACATTAAGACCCCATCCTTACAGGAGAAATTCGGCTTGCGTTCCTGCTGTAAACAAAGCACAGTTCTTCCTCTTACACTGCAGGGTTTTAGAAGAAGCTAAGCCCGAGAGCCTAGCAAGAGCGCTCCTTGGGGGAGGCGGTTGGCTACACGCAGAACTCCGTGCCAAATAAACTTTATTCAAGGAAGGGACCAGTGTGTAGCTAGAGTGTATACTTGGTAGAAATCACAAGGAGGTAGGCTGCGTGTTCGCTGGAAACAGGGCCTTATGGCACAAGCCTTGCTTTCCCATTTTGAATGCTCCATTCATGCTGCCTTGAAGCTACCTAAATAACAGTTTTAGGACGGGTCTCTAGTCACTGCAGGCAGGGCTCTGGGAAAGGAACGAGTCTTCTCTACATCAACAGGGTGCTTTCATAGCCTGGGTGGGAGCTCCTCCTGATACGCTCTAGAGCTAAAAGGAAACTTGACGTGAGTCCTTTCCTCAAGGTAAAGCCTTGAATAGCCCTGCCGAAGTGGAAGCTTGGAGCAGAGTCCTTGAGGCATTAGCTTTAGGTCTGCTTTCTTTAACGTTAGTAAGCATTTCAGGAAACGGAGGACCTCGCCTGGGCACCCTATTCCCTGCACGAACACCGAGCACCGGCAGGCTCCACTAGGCTGCTAAGAAACTTCCAGGCCCGGAATCCTTTCCCAGTCACTCAGTGTATGCTGAGTGTAGGGCAACACACTGCACTCTTCCCTGGGAGAGCTAGATTTCCTCAGCACTCCAACAGCTCCAGGAACTGTGTTCTCTCACGTCCTACATGTCATGCCAATCTGCCTCATTGCCCTAGGCTGAGCGGCACTGAGAAACCAAAACTGCTTCGCATTCCTTCCACAAAGTCATACATTAAGACCCCATCCTTACAGGAGAAATTCGGCTTGCGTTCCTGCTGTAAACAAAGCACAGTTCTTCCTCTTACACTGCAGGGTTTTAGAAGAAGCTAAGCCCGAGAGCCTAGCAAGAGCGCTCCTTGGGGGAGGCGGTTGGCTACACGCAGAACTCCGTGCCAAATAAACTTTATTCAAGGAAGGGACCAGTGTGTAGCTAGAGTGTATACTTGGTAGAAATCACAAGGAGGTAGGCTGCGTGTTCGCTGGAAACAGGGCCTTATGGCACAAGCCTTGCTTTCCCATTTTGAATGCTCCATTCATGCTGCCTTGAAGCTACCTAAATAACAGTTTTAGGACGGGTCTCTAGTCACTGCAGGCAGGGCTCTGGGAAAGGAACGAGTCTTCTCTACATCAACAGGGTGCTTTCATAGCCTGGGTGGGAGCTCCTCCTGATACGCTCTAGAGCTAAAAGGAAACTTGACGTGAGTCCTTTCCTCAAGGTAAAGCCTTGAATAGCCCTGCCGAAGTGGAAGCTTGGAGCAGAGTCCTTGAGGCATTAGCTTTAGGTCTGCTTTCTTTAACGTTAGTAAGCATTTCAGGAAACGGAGGACCTCTCCTGGGCACCCTATTCCCTGCACGAACACCGAGCACCGGCAGGCTCCACTATGCTGCTAAGAAACTTCCAGGCCCGGAATCCTTTCCCAGTCACTCAGTGTATGCTGAGTGTAGGGCAACACACTGCACTCTTCCCTGGGAGAGCTAGATTTCCTCAGCACTCCAACAGCTCCAGGAACTGTGTTCTCTCACGTCCTACATGTCATGCCAATCTGCCTCATTGCCCTAGGCTGAGCGGCACTGAGAAACCAAAACTGCTTTGCATTCCTTCTACAAAGTCATACCTTAGGACCCCATCCTTTCAGGAGAAAATCAGCTTGCCTTGCTGCTGTAACCAAAGCACAGTTCTTCCTCTTACACTGCAGGGTTTTAGAAGAAGCTAAGCCCGATAGCCTAGCAAGAGCGCTCCTTGGGGGAGGCGTTTGGCTACACGCAGAACTCCGTGCCAAATAAACTTTATTCAAGGAAGGGACCAGTGTGTAGCTAGAGTGTCTACTTACTTGGTAGAAATCACATGGAGGTAGGCTACGTGTTCGCTGGAAACGGGGGCCTTATGGCACAAGCCTTGCTTTCCCATTTTGAGTGCTCCATTCATGCTGCCTTGAAGCTACCTAAATCACAGTTTAGGACGGGTCTCTAGTCACTGCAGGCAGGGCTCTGGGAAAGGAACAAGTGTTCTCTACATCAACAGGGTGCTTTCATAGCCTGGGTGGGAGCTCCTCCTGATACGCTCTAGAGCTAAAAGGAAACTTGACGTGAGTCCTTTCCTCAAGGTAAAGCCTTGAATAGCCCTGCCGAAGTGGAAGCTTGGAGCAGAGTCCTTGAGGCATTAGCTTTAGGTCTGCTTTCTTTAACGTTAGTAAGCATTTCAGGAAACGGAGGACCTCGCCTGGGCACCCTATTCCCTGCACGAACACCGAGCACCGGCAGGCTCCACTAGGCTGCTAAGAAACTTCCAGGCCCGGAATCCTTTCCCAGTCACTCAGTGTATGCTGAGTGTAGGGCAACACACTGCACTCTTCCCTGGGAGAGCTAGATTTCCTCAGCACTCCAACAGCTCCAGGAACTGTGTTCTCTCACGTCCTACATGTCATGCAAATCTGCCTCATTGCCCTAGGCTGAGCGGCACTGAGAAACCAAAACTGCTTCGCATTCCTTCCACAAAGTCATACATTAAGACCCCATCCTTACAGGAGAAATTCGGCTTGCGTTCCTGCTGTAAACAAAGCACAGTTCTTCCTCTTACACTGCAGGGTTTTAGAAGAAGCTAAGCCCGAGAGCCTAGCAAGAGCGCTCCTTGGGGGAGGCGGTTGGCTACACGCAGAACTCCGTGCCAAATAAACTTTATTCAAGGAAGGGACCAGTGTGTAGCTAGAGTGTATACTTGGTAGAAATCACAAGGAGGTAGGCTGCGTGTTCGCTGGAAACAGGGCCTTATGGCACAAGCCTTGCTTTCCCATTTTGAATGCTCCATTCATGCTGCCTTGAAGCTACCTAAATAACAGTTTTAGGACGGGTCTCTAGTCACTGCAGGCAGGGCTCTGGGAAAGGAACGAGTCTTCTCTACATCAACAGGGTGCTTTCATAGCCTGGGTGGGAGCTCCTCCTGATACGCTCTAGAGCTAAAAGGAAACTTGACGTGAGTCCTTTCCTCAAGGTAAAGCCTTGAATAGCCCTGCCGAAGTGGAAGCTTGGAGCAGAGTCCTTGAGGCATTAGCTTTAGGTCTGCTTTCTTTAACGTTAGTAAGCATTTCAGGAAACGGAGGACCTCTCCTGGGCACCCTATTCCCTGCACGAACACCGAGCACCGGCAGGCTCCACTATGCTGCTAAGAAACTTCCAGGCCCGGAATCCTTTCCCAGTCACTCAGTGTATGCTGAGTGTAGGGCAACACACTGCACTCTTCCCTGGGAGAGCTAGATTTCCTCAGCACTCCAACAGCTCCAGGAACTGTGTTCTCTCACGTCCTACATGTCATGCCAATCTGCCTCATTGCCCTAGGCTGAGCGGCACTGAGAAACCAAAACTGCTTTGCATTCCTTCTACAAAGTCATACCTTAGGACCCCATCCTTTCAGGAGAAAATCAGCTTGCCTTGCTGCTGTAACCAAAGCACAGTTCTTCCTCTTACACTGCAGGGTTTTAGAAGAAGCTAAGCCCGATAGCCTAGCAAGAGCGCTCCTTGGGGGAGGCGTTTGGCTACACGCAGAACTCCGTGCCAAATAAACTTTATTCAAGGAAGGGACCAGTGTGTAGCTAGAGTGTCTACTTACTTGGTAGAAATCACATGGAGGTAGGCTACGTGTTCGCTGGAAACGGGGGCCTTATGGCACAAGCCTTGCTTTCCCATTTTGAGTGCTCCATTCATGCTGCCTTGAAGCTACCTAAATCACAGTTTAGGACGGGTCTCTAGTCACTGCAGGCAGGGCTCTGGGAAAGGAACAAGTGTTCTCTACATCAACAGGGTGCTTTCATAGCCTGGGTGGGAGCTCCTCCTGATACGCTCTAGAGCTAAAAGGAAACTTGACGTGAGTCCTTTCCTCAAGGTAAAGCCTTGAATAGCCCTGCCGAAGTGGAAGCTTGGAGCAGAGTCCTTGAGGCATTAGCTTTAGGTCTGCTTTCTTTAACGTTAGTAAGCATTTCAGGAAACGGAGGACCTCGCCTGGGCACCCTATTCCCTGCACGAACACCGAGCACCGGCAGGCTCCACTAGGCTGCTAAGAAACTTCCAGGCCCGGAATCCTTTCCCAGTCACTCAGTGTATGCTGAGTGTAGGGCAACACACTGCACTCTTCCCTGGGAGAGCTAGATTTCCTCAGCACTCCAACAGCTCCAGGAACTGTGTTCTCTCACGTCCTACATGTCATGCAAATCTGCCTCATTGCCCTAGGCTGAGCGGCACTGAGAAACCAAAACTGCTTCGCATTCCTTCCACAAAGTCATACATTAAGACCCCATCCTTACAGGAGAAATTCGGCTTGCGTTCCTGCTGTAAACAAAGCACAGTTCTTCCTCTTACACTGCAGGGTTTTAGAAGAAGCTAAGCCCGAGAGCCTAGCAAGAGCGCTCCTTGGGGGAGGCGGTTGGCTACACGCAGAACTCCGTGCCAAATAAACTTTATTCAAGGAAGGGACCAGTGTGTAGCTAGAGTGTATACTTGGTAGAAATCACAAGGAGGTAGGCTGCGTGTTCGCTGGAAACAGGGCCTTATGGCACAAGCCTTGCTTTCCCATTTTGAATGCTCCATTCATGCTGCCTTGAAGCTACCTAAATAACAGTTTTAGGAGGGGTCTCTAGTCACTGCAGGCAGGGCTCTGGGAAAGGAACGAGTCTTCTCTACATCAACAGGGTGCTTTCATAGCCTGGGTGGGAGCTCCTCCTGATACGCTCTAGAGCTAAAAGGAAACTTGACGTGAGTCCTTTCCTCAAGGTAAAGCCTTGAATAGCCCTGCCGAAGTGGAAGCTTGGAGCAGAGTCCTTGAGGCATTAGCTTTAGGTCTGCTTTCTTTAACGTTAGTAAGCATTTCAGGAAACGGAGGACCTCTCCTGGGCACCCTATTCCCTGCACGAACACCGAGCACCGGCAGGCTCCACTATGCTGCTAAGAAACTTCCAGGCCCGGAATCCTTTCCCAGTCACTCAGTGTATGCTGAGTGTAGGGCAACACACTGCACTCTTCCCTGGGAGAGCTAGATTTCCTCAGCACTCCAACAGCTCCAGGAACTGTGTTCTCTCACGTCCTACATGTCATGCCAATCTGCCTCATTGCCCTAGGCTGAGCGGCACTGAGAAACCAAAACTGCTTTGCATTCCTTCTACAAAGTCATACCTTAGGACCCCATCCTTTCAGGAGAAAATCAGCTTGCCTTGCTGCTGTAACCAAAGCACAGTTCTTCCTCTTACACTGCAGGGTTTTAGAAGAAGCTAAGCCCGATAGCCTAGCAAGAGCGCTCCTTGGGGGAGGCGTTTGGCTACACGCAGAACTCCGTGCCAAATAAACTTTATTCAAGGAAGGGACCAGTGTGTAGCTAGAGTGTCTACTTACTTGGTAGAAATCACATGGAGGTAGGCTACGTGTTCGCTGGAAACGGGGGCCTTATGGCACAAGCCTTGCTTTCCCATTTTGAGTGCTCCATTCATGCTGCCTTGAAGCTACCTAAATCACAGTTTAGGACGGGTCTCTAGTCACTGCAGGCAGGGCTCTGGGAAAGGAACAAGTGTTCTCTACATCAACAGGGTGCTTTCATAGCCTGGGTGGGAGCTCCTCCTGATACGCTCTAGAGCTAAAAGGAAACTTGACGTGAGTCCTTTCCTCAAGGTAAAGCCTTGAATAGCCCTGCCGCAGTGGAAGCTTGGAGCAGAGTCCTTGAGGCATTAGCTTTAGGTCTGCTTTCTTTAACGTTAGTAAGCATTTCAGGAAACGGAGGACCTCGCCTGGGCACCCTACTCCCTGCACGAACACCGAGCACCGGCAGGCTCCACTAGGCTGCTAAGAAACTTCCAGGCCCGGAATCCTTTCCCAGTCACTCAGTGTATGCTGAGTGTAGGGCAACACACTGCACTCTTCCCTGGGAGAGCTAGATTTCCTCAGCACTCCAACAGCTCCAGGAACTGTGTTCTCTCACGCCCTACATGTCATGCAAATCTGCCTCATTGCCCTAGGCTGAGCGGCACTGAGAAACCAAAACTGCTTCGCATTCCTTCCACAAAGTCATACATTAAGACCCCATCCTTACAGGAGAAATTCGGCTTGCGTTCCTGCTGTAAACAAAGCACAGTTCTTCCTCTTACACTGCAGGGTTTTAGAAGAAGCTAAGCCCGAGAGCCTAGCAAGAGCGCTCCTTGGGGGAGGCGGTTGGCTACACGCAGAACTCCGTGCCAAATAAACTTTATTCAAGGAAGGGACCAGTGTGTAGCTAGAGTGTATACTTGGTAGAAATCACAAGGAGGTAGGCTGCGTGTTCGCTGGAAACAGGGCCTTATGGCACAAGCCTTGCTTTCCCATTTTGAATGCTCCATTCATGCTGCCTTGAAGCTACCTAAATAACAGTTTTAGGAGGGGTCTCTAGTCACTGCAGGCAGGGCTCTGGGAAAGGAACGAGTCTTCTCTACATCAACAGGGTGCTTTCATAGCCTGGGTGGGAGCTCCTCCTGATACGCTCTAGAGCTAAAAGGAAACTTGACGTGAGTCCTTTCCTCAAGGTAAAGCCTTGAATAGCCCTGCCGAAGTGGAAGCTTGGAGCAGAGTCCTTGAGGCATTAGCTTTAGGTCTGCTTTCTTTAACGTTAGTAAGCATTTCAGGAAACGGAGGACCTCTCCTGGGCACCCTATTCCCTGCACGAACACCGAGCACCGGCAGGCTCCACTATGCTGCTAAGAAACTTCCAGGCCCGGAATCCTTTCCCAGTCACTCAGTGTATGCTGAGTGTAGGGCAACACACTGCACTCTTCCCTGGGAGAGCTAGATTTCCTCAGCACTCCAACAGCTCCAGGAACTGTGTTCTCTCACGTCCTACATGTCATGCCAATCTGCCTCATTGCCCTAGGCTGAGCGGCACTGAGAAACCAAAACTGCTTTGCATTCCTTCTACAAAGTCATACCTTAGGACCCCATCCTTTCAGGAGAAAATCAGCTTGCCTTGCTGCTGTAACCAAAGCACAGTTCTTCCTCTTACACTGCAGGGTTTTAGAAGAAGCTAAGCCCGATAGCCTAGCAAGAGCGCTCCTTGGGGGAGGCGTTTGGCTACACGCAGAACTCCGTGCCAAATAAACTTTATTCAAGGAAGGGACCAGTGTGTAGCTAGAGTGTCTACTTACTTGGTAGAAATCACATGGAGGTAGGCTACGTGTTCGCTGGAAACGGGGGCCTTATGGCACAAGCCTTGCTTTCCCATTTTGAGTGCTCCATTCATGCTGCCTTGAAGCTACCTAAATCACAGTTTAGGACGGGTCTCTAGTCACTGCAGGCAGGGCTCTGGGAAAGGAACAAGTGTTCTCTACATCAACAGGGTGCTTTCATAGCCTGGGTGGGAGCTCCTCCTGATACGCTCTAGAGCTAAAAGGAAACTTGACGTGAGTCCTTTCCTCAAGGTAAAGCCTTGAATAGCCCTGCCGAAGTGGAAGCTTGGAGCAGAGTCCTTGAGGCATTAGCTTTAGGTCTGCTTTCTTTAACGTTAGTAAGCATTTCAGGAAACGGAGGACCTCGCCTGGGCACCCTATTCCCTGCACGAACACCGAGCACCGGCAGGCTCCACTAGGCTGCTAAGAAACTTCCAGGCCCGGAATCCTTTCCCAGTCACTCAGTGTATGCTGAGTGTAGGGCAACACACTGCACTCTTCCCTGGGAGAGCTAGATTTCCTCAGCACTCCAACAGCTCCAGGAACTGTGTTCTCTCACGTCCTACATGTCATGCAAATCTGCCTCATTGCCCTAGGCTGAGCGGCACTGAGAAACCAAAACTGCTTCGCATTCCTTCCACAAAGTCATACATTAAGACCCCATCCTTACAGGAGAAATTCGGCTTGCGTTCCTGCTGTAAACAAAGCACAGTTCTTCCTCTTACACTGCAGGGTTTTAGAAGAAGCTAAGCCCGAGAGCCTAGCAAGAGCGCTCCTTGGGGGAGGCGGTTGGCTACACGCAGAACTCCGTGCCAAATAAACTTTATTCAAGGAAGGGACCAGTGTGTAGCTAGAGTGTATACTTGGTAGAAATCACAAGGAGGTAGGCTGCGTGTTCGCTGGAAACAGGGCCTTATGGCACAAGCCTTGCTTTCCCATTTTGAATGCTCCATTCATGCTGCCTTGAAGCTACCTAAATAACAGTTTTAGGAGGGGTCTCTAGTCACTGCAGGCAGGGCTCTGGGAAAGGAACGAGTCTTCTCTACATCAACAGGGTGCTTTCATAGCCTGGGTGGGAGCTCCTCCTGATACGCTCTAGAGCTAAAAGGAAACTTGACGTGAGTCCTTTCCTCAAGGTAAAGCCTTGAATAGCCCTGCCGAAGTGGAAGCTTGGAGCAGAGTCCTTGAGGCATTAGCTTTAGGTCTGCTTTCTTTAACGTTAGTAAGCATTTCAGGAAACGGAGGACCTCTCCTGGGCACCCTATTCCCTGCACGAACACCGAGCACCGGCAGGCTCCACTATGCTGCTAAGAAACTTCCAGGCCCGGAATCCTTTCCCAGTCACTCAGTGTATGCTGAGTGTAGGGCAACACACTGCACTCTTCCCTGGGAGAGCTAGATTTCCTCAGCACTCCAACAGCTCCAGGAACTGTGTTCTCTCACGTCCTACATGTCATGCCAATCTGCCTCATTGCCCTAGGCTGAGCGGCACTGAGAAACCAAAACTGCTTTGCATTCCTTCTACAAAGTCATACCTTAGGACCCCATCCTTTCAGGAGAAAATCAGCTTGCCTTGCTGCTGTAACCAAAGCACAGTTCTTCCTCTTACACTGCAGGGTTTTAGAAGAAGCTAAGCCCGATAGCCTAGCAAGAGCGCTCCTTGGGGGAGGCGTTTGGCTACACGCAGAACTCCGTGCCAAATAAACTTTATTCAAGGAAGGGACCAGTGTGTAGCTAGAGTGTCTACTTACTTGGTAGAAATCACATGGAGGTAGGCTACGTGTTCGCTGGAAACGGGGGCCTTATGGCACAAGCCTTGCTTTCCCATTTTGAGTGCTCCATTCATGCTGCCTTGAAGCTACCTAAATCACAGTTTAGGACGGGTCTCTAGTCACTGCAGGCAGGGCTCTGGGAAAGGAACAAGTGTTCTCTACATCAACAGGGTGCTTTCATAGCCTGGGTGGGAGCTCCTCCTGATACGCTCTAGAGCTAAAAGGAAACTTGACGTGAGTCCTTTCCTCAAGGTAAAGCCTTGAATAGCCCTGCCGAAGTGGAAGCTTGGAGCAGAGTCCTTGAGGCATTAGCTTTAGGTCTGCTTTCTTTAACGTTAGTAAGCATTTCAGGAAACGGAGGACCTCGCCTGGGCACCCTATTCCCTGCACGAACACCGAGCACCGGCAGGCTCCACTAGGCTGCTAAGAAACTTCCAGGCCCGGAATCCTTTCCCAGTCACTCAGTGTATGCTGAGTGTAGGGCAACACACTGCACTCTTCCCTGGGAGAGCTAGATTTCCTCAGCACTCCAACAGCTCCAGGAACTGTGTTCTCTCACGTCCTACATGTCATGCAAATCTGCCTCATTGCCCTAGGCTGAGCGGCACTGAGAAACCAAAACTGCTTCGCATTCCTTCCACAAAGTCATACATTAAGACCCCATCCTTACAGGAGAAATTCGGCTTGCGTTCCTGCTGTAAACAAAGCACAGTTCTTCCTCTTACACTGCAGGGTTTTAGAAGAAGCTAAGCCCGAGAGCCTAGCAAGAGCGCTCCTTGGGGGAGGCGGTTGGCTACACGCAGAACTCCGTGCCAAATAAACTTTATTCAAGGAAGGGACCAGTGTGTAGCTAGAGTGTATACTTGGTAGAAATCACAAGGAGGTAGGCTGCGTGTTCGCTGGAAACAGGGCCTTATGGCACAAGCCTTGCTTTCCCATTTTGAATGCTCCATTCATGCTGCCTTGAAGCTACCTAAATAACAGTTTTAGGAGGGGTCTCTAGTCACTGCAGGCAGGGCTCTGGGAAAGGAACGAGTCTTCTCTACATCAACAGGGTGCTTTCATAGCCTGGGTGGGAGCTCCTCCTGATACGCTCTAGAGCTAAAAGGAAACTTGACGTGAGTCCTTTCCTCAAGGTAAAGCCTTGAATAGCCCTGCCGAAGTGGAAGCTTGGAGCAGAGTCCTTGAGGCATTAGCTTTAGGTCTGCTTTCTTTAACGTTAGTAAGCATTTCAGGAAACGGAGGACCTCGCCTGGGCACCCTACTCCCTGCACGAACACCGAGCACCGGCAGGCTCCACTAGGCTGCTAAGAAACTTCCAGGCCCGGAATCCTTTCCCAGTCACTCAGTGTATGCTGAGTGTAGGGCAACACACTGCACTCTTCCCTGGGAGAGCTAGATTTCCTCAGCACTCCAACAGCTCCAGGAACTGTGTTCTCTCACGTCCTACATGTCATGCCAATCTGCCTCATTGCCCTAGGCTGAGCGGCACTGAGAAACCAAAACTGCTTTGCATTCCTTCTACAAAGTCATACCTTAGGACCCCATCCTTACAGGAGAAAATCAGCTTGCCTTGCTGCTGTAACCAAAGCACAGTTCTTCCTCTTACACTGCAGGGTTTTAGAAGAAGCTAAGCCCGAAAGCCTAGCAAGAGCGCTCCTTGGGGGAGGCGTTTGGCTACACGCAGAACTCCGTGCCAAATAAACTTTATTCAAGGAAGGGACCAGTGTGTAGCTAGAGTGTCTACTTACTTGGTAGAAATCACATGGAGGTAGGCTACGTGTTCGCTGGAAACGGGGGCCTTATGGCACAAGCCTTGCTTTCCCATTTTGAGTGCTCCATTCATGCTGCCTTGAAGCTACCTAAATCACAGTTTAGGACGGGTCTCTAGTCACTGCAGGCAGGGCTCTGGGAAAGGAACAAGTGTTCTCTACATCAACAGGGTGCTTTCATAGCCTGGGTGGGAGCTCCTCCTGATACGCTCTAGAGCTAAAAGGAAACTTGACGTGAGTCCTTTCCTCAAGGTAAAGCCTTGAATAGCCCTGCCGAAGTGGAAGCTTGGAGCAGAGTCCTTGAGGCATTAGCTTTAGGTCTGCTTTCTTTAACGTTAGTAAGCATTTCAGGAAACGGAGGACCTCGCCTGGGCACCCTATTCCCTGCACGAACACCGAGCACCGGCAGGCTCCACTAGGCTGCTAAGAAACTTCCAGGCCCGGAATCCTTTCCCAGTCACTCAGTGTATGCTGAGTGTAGGGCAACACACTGCACTCTTCCCTGGGAGAGCTAGATTTCCTCAGCACTCCAACAGCTCCAGGAACTGTGTTCTCTCACGTCCTACATGTCATGCAAATCTGCCTCATTGCCCTAGGCTGAGCGGCACTGAGAAACCAAAACTGCTTCGCATTCCTTCCACAAAGTCATACATTAAGACCCCATCCTTACAGGAGAAATTCGGCTTGCGTTCCTGCTGTAAACAAAGCACAGTTCTTCCTCTTACACTGCAGGGTTTTAGAAGAAGCTAAGCCCGAGAGCCTAGCAAGAGCGCTCCTTGGGGGAGGCGGTTGGCTACACGCAGAACTCCGTGCCAAATAAACTTTATTCAAGGAAGGGACCAGTGTGTAGCTAGAGTGTATACTTGGTAGAAATCACAAGGAGGTAGGCTGCGTGTTCGCTGGAAACAGGGCCTTATGGCACAAGCCTTGCTTTCCCATTTTGAATGCTCCATTCATGCTGCCTTGAAGCTACCTAAATAACAGTTTTAGGAGGGGTCTCTAGTCACTGCAGGCAGGGCTCTGGGAAAGGAACGAGTCTTCTCTACATCAACAGGGTGCTTTCATAGCCTGGGTGGGAGCTCCTCCTGATACGCTCTAGAGCTAAAAGGAAACTTGACGTGAGTCCTTTCCTCAAGGTAAAGCCTTGAATAGCCCTGCCGAAGTGGAAGCTTGGAGCAGAGTCCTTGAGGCATTAGCTTTAGGTCTGCTTTCTTTAACGTTAGTAAGCATTTCAGGAAACGGAGGACCTCGCCTGGGCACCCTATTCCCTGCACGAACACCGAGCACCGGCAGGCTCCACTAGGCTGCTAAGAAACTTCCAGGCCCGGAATCCTTTCCCAGTCACTCAGTGTATGCTGAGTGTAGGGCAACACACTGCACTCTTCCCTGGGAGAGCTAGATTTCCTCAGCACTCCAACAGCTCCAGGAACTGTGTTCTCTCACGTCCTACATGTCATGCCAATCTGCCTCATTGCCCTAGGCTGAGCGGCACTGAGAAACCAAAACTGCTTCGCATTCCTTCCACAAAGTCATACATTAAGACCCCATCCTTACAGGAGAAATTCGGCTTGCGTTCCTGCTGTAAACAAAGCACAGTTCTTCCTCTTACACTGCAGGGTTTTAGAAGAAGCTAAGCCCGAGAGCCTAGCAAGAGCGCTCCTTGGGGGAGGCGGTTGGCTACACGCAGAACTCCGTGCCAAATAAACTTTATTCAAGGAAGGGACCAGTGTGTAGCTAGAGTGTATACTTGGTAGAAATCACAAGGAGGTAGGCTGCGTGTTCGCTGGAAACAGGGCCTTATGGCACAAGCCTTGCTTTCCCATTTTGAATGCTCCATTCATGCTGCCTTGAAGCTACCTAAATAACAGTTTTAGGACGGGTCTCTAGTCACTGCAGGCAGGGCTCTGGGAAAGGAACGAGTCTTCTCTACATCAACAGGGTGCTTTCATAGCCTGGGTGGGAGCTCCTCCTGATACGCTCTAGAGCTAAAAGGAAACTTGACGTGAGTCCTTTCCTCAAGGTAAAGCCTTGAATAGCCCTGCCGAAGTGGAAGCTTGGAGCAGAGTCCTTGAGGCATTAGCTTTAGGTCTGCTTTCTTTAACGTTAGTAAGCATTTCAGGAAACGGAGGACCTCTCCTGGGCACCCTATTCCCTGCACGAACACCGAGCACCGGCAGGCTCCACTATGCTGCTAAGAAACTTCCAGGCCCGGAATCCTTTCCCAGTCACTCAGTGTATGCTGAGTGTAGGGCAACACACTGCACTCTTCCCTGGGAGAGCTAGATTTCCTCAGCACTCCAACAGCTCCAGGAACTGTGTTCTCTCACGTCCTACATGTCATGCCAATCTGCCTCATTGCCCTAGGCTGAGCGGCACTGAGAAACCAAAACTGCTTTGCATTCCTTCTACAAAGTCATACCTTAGGACCCCATCCTTTCAGGAGAAAATCAGCTTGCCTTGCTGCTGTAACCAAAGCACAGTTCTTCCTCTTACACTGCAGGGTTTTAGAAGAAGCTAAGCCCGATAGCCTAGCAAGAGCGCTCCTTGGGGGAGGCGTTTGGCTACACGCAGAACTCCGTGCCAAATAAACTTTATTCAAGGAAGGGACCAGTGTGTAGCTAGAGTGTCTACTTACTTGGTAGAAATCACATGGAGGTAGGCTACGTGTTCGCTGGAAACGGGGGCCTTATGGCACAAGCCTTGCTTTCCCATTTTGAGTGCTCCATTCATGCTGCCTTGAAGCTACCTAAATCACAGTTTAGGACGGGTCTCTAGTCACTGCAGGCAGGGCTCTGGGAAAGGAACAAGTGTTCTCTACATCAACAGGGTGCTTTCATAGCCTGGGTGGGAGCTCCTCCTGATACGCTCTAGAGCTAAAAGGAAACTTGACGTGAGTCCTTTCCTCAAGGTAAAGCCTTGAATAGCCCTGCCGAAGTGGAAGCTTGGAGCAGAGTCCTTGAGGCATTAGCTTTAGGTCTGCTTTCTTTAACGTTAGTAAGCATTTCAGGAAACGGAGGACCTCGCCTGGGCACCCTACTCCCTGCACGAACACCGAGCACCGGCAGGCTCCACTAGGCTGCTAAGAAACTTCCAGGCCCGGAATCCTTTCCCAGTCACTCAGTGTATGCTGAGTGTAGGGCAACACACTGCACTCTTCCCTGGGAGAGCTAGATTTCCTCAGCACTCCAACAGCTCCAGGAACTGTGTTCTCTCACGTCCTACATGTCATGCAAATCTGCCTCATTGCCCTAGGCTGAGCGGCACTGAGAAACCAAAACTGCTTCGCATTCCTTCCACAAAGTCATACATTAAGACCCCATCCTTACAGGAGAAATTCGGCTTGCGTTCCTGCTGTAAACAAAGCACAGTTCTTCCTCTTACACTGCAGGGTTTTAGAAGAAGCTAAGCCCGAGAGCCTAGCAAGAGCGCTCCTTGGGGGAGGCGGTTGGCTACACGCAGAACTCCGTGCCAAATAAACTTTATTCAAGGAAGGGACCAGTGTGTAGCTAGAGTGTATACTTGGTAGAAATCACAAGGAGGTAGGCTGCGTGTTCGCTGGAAACAGGGCCTTATGGCACAAGCCTTGCTTTCCCATTTTGAATGCTCCATTCATGCTGCCTTGAAGCTACCTAAATCACAGTTTTAGGACGGGTCTCTAGTCACTGCAGGCAGGGCTCTGGGAAAGGAACGAGTCTTCTCTACATCAACAGGGTGCTTTCATAGCCTGGGTGGGAGCTCCTCCTGATACGCTCTAGAGCTAAAAGGAAACTTGACGTGAGTCCTTTCCTCAAGGTAAAGCCTTGAATAGCCCTGCCGAAGTGGAAGCTTGGAGCAGAGTCCTTGAGGCATTAGCTTTAGGTCTGCTTTCTTTAACGTTAGTAAGCATTTCAGGAAACGGAGGACCTCGCCTGGGCACCCTATTCCCTGCACGAACACCGAGCACCGGCAGGCTCCACTAGGCTGCTAAGAAACTTCCAGGCCCGGAATCCTTTCCCAGTCACTCAGTGTATGCTGAGTGTAGGGCAACACACTGCACTCTTCCCTGGGAGAGCTAGATTTCCTCAGCACTCCAACAGCTCCAGGAACTGTGTTCTCTCACGCCCTACATGTCATGCAAATCTGCCTCATTGCCCTAGGCTGAGCGGCACTGAGAAACCAAAACTGCTTCGCATTCCTTCCACAAAGTCATACATTAAGACCCCATCCTTACAGGAGAAATTCGGCTTGCGTTCCTGCTGTAAACAAAGCACAGTTCTTCCTCTTACACTGCAGGGTTTTAGAAGAAGCTAAGCCCGAGAGCCTAGCAAGAGCGCTCCTTGGGGGAGGCGGTTGGCTACACGCAGAACTCCGTGCCAAATAAACTTTATTCAAGGAAGGGACCAGTGTGTAGCTAGAGTGTATACTTGGTAGAAATCACAAGGAGGTAGGCTGCGTGTTCGCTGGAAACAGGGCCTTATGGCACAAGCCTTGCTTTCCCATTTTGAATGCTCCATTCATGCTGCCTTGAAGCTACCTAAATAACAGTTTTAGGAGGGGTCTCTAGTCACTGCAGGCAGGGCTCTGGGAAAGGAACGAGTCTTCTCTACATCAACAGGGTGCTTTCATAGCCTGGGTGGGAGCTCCTCCTGATACGCTCTAGAGCTAAAAGGAAACTTGACGTGAGTCCTTTCCTCAAGGTAAAGCCTTGAATAGCCCTGCCGAAGTGGAAGCTTGGAGCAGAGTCCTTGAGGCATTAGCTTTAGGTCTGCTTTCTTTAACGTTAGTAAGCATTTCAGGAAACGGAGGACCTCTCCTGGGCACCCTATTCCCTGCACGAACACCGAGCACCGGCAGGCTCCACTATGCTGCTAAGAAACTTCCAGGCCCGGAATCCTTTCCCAGTCACTCAGTGTATGCTGAGTGTAGGGCAACACACTGCACTCTTCCCTGGGAGAGCTAGATTTCCTCAGCACTCCAACAGCTCCAGGAACTGTGTTCTCTCACGTCCTACATGTCATGCCAATCTGCCTCATTGCCCTAGGCTGAGCGGCACTGAGAAACCAAAACTGCTTTGCATTCCTTCTACAAAGTCATACCTTAGGACCCCATCCTTTCAGGAGAAAATCAGCTTGCCTTGCTGCTGTAACCAAAGCACAGTTCTTCCTCTTACACTGCAGGGTTTTAGAAGAAGCTAAGCCCGATAGCCTAGCAAGAGCGCTCCTTGGGGGAGGCGTTTGGCTACACGCAGAACTCCGTGCCAAATAAACTTTATTCAAGGAAGGGACCAGTGTGTAGCTAGAGTGTCTACTTACTTGGTAGAAATCACATGGAGGTAGGCTACGTGTTCGCTGGAAACGGGGGCCTTATGGCACAAGCCTTGCTTTCCCATTTTGAGTGCTCCATTCATGCTGCCTTGAAGCTACCTAAATCACAGTTTAGGACGGGTCTCTAGTCACTGCAGGCAGGGCTCTGGGAAAGGAACAAGTGTTCTCTACATCAACAGGGTGCTTTCATAGCCTGGGTGGGAGCTCCTCCTGATACGCTCTAGAGCTAAAAGGAAACTTGACGTGAGTCCTTTCCTCAAGGTAAAGCCTTGAATAGCCCTGCCGAAGTGGAAGCTTGGAGCAGAGTCCTTGAGGCATTAGCTTTAGGTCTGCTTTCTTTAACGTTAGTAAGCATTTCAGGAAACGGAGGACCTCGCCTGGGCACCCTATTCCCTGCACGAACACCGAGCACCGGCAGGCTCCACTAGGCTGCTAAGAAACTTCCAGGCCCGGAATCCTTTCCCAGTCACTCAGTGTATGCTGAGTGTAGGGCAACACACTGCACTCTTCCCTGGGAGAGCTAGATTTCCTCAGCACTCCAACAGCTCCAGGAACTGTGTTCTCTCACGTCCTACATGTCATGCAAATCTGCCTCATTGCCCTAGGCTGAGCGGCACTGAGAAACCAAAACTGCTTCGCATTCCTTCCACAAAGTCATACATTAAGACCCCATCCTTACAGGAGAAATTCGGCTTGCGTTCCTGCTGTAAACAAAGCACAGTTCTTCCTCTTACACTGCAGGGTTTTAGAAGAAGCTAAGCCCGAGAGCCTAGCAAGAGCGCTCCTTGGGGGAGGCGGTTGGCTACACGCAGAACTCCGTGCCAAATAAACTTTATTCAAGGAAGGGACCAGTGTGTAGCTAGAGTGTATACTTGGTAGAAATCACAAGGAGGTAGGCTGCGTGTTCGCTGGAAACAGGGCCTTATGGCACAAGCCTTGCTTTCCCATTTTGAATGCTCCATTCATGCTGCCTTGAAGCTACCTAAATAACAGTTTTAGGAGGGGTCTCTAGTCACTGCAGGCAGGGCTCTGGGAAAGGAACGAGTCTTCTCTACATCAACAGGGTGCTTTCATAGCCTGGGTGGGAGCTCCTCCTGATACGCTCTAGAGCTAAAAGGAAACTTGACGTGAGTCCTTTCCTCAAGGTAAAGCCTTGAATAGCCCTGCCGAAGTGGAAGCTTGGAGCAGAGTCCTTGAGGCATTAGCTTTAGGTCTGCTTTCTTTAACGTTAGTAAGCATTTCAGGAAACGGAGGACCTCTCCTGGGCACCCTATTCCCTGCACGAACACCGAGCACCGGCAGGCTCCACTATGCTGCTAAGAAACTTCCAGGCCCGGAATCCTTTCCCAGTCACTCAGTGTATGCTGAGTGTAGGGCAACACACTGCACTCTTCCCTGGGAGAGCTAGATTTCCTCAGCACTCCAACAGCTCCAGGAACTGTGTTCTCTCACGTCCTACATGTCATGCCAATCTGCCTCATTGCCCTAGGCTGAGCGGCACTGAGAAACCAAAACTGCTTTGCATTCCTTCTACAAAGTCATACCTTAGGACCCCATCCTTTCAGGAGAAAATCAGCTTGCCTTGCTGCTGTAACCAAAGCACAGTTCTTCCTCTTACACTGCAGGGTTTTAGAAGAAGCTAAGCCCGATAGCCTAGCAAGAGCGCTCCTTGGGGGAGGCGTTTGGCTACACGCAGAACTCCGTGCCAAATAAACTTTATTCAAGGAAGGGACCAGTGTGTAGCTAGAGTGTCTACTTACTTGGTAGAAATCACATGGAGGTAGGCTACGTGTTCGCTGGAAACGGGGGCCTTATGGCACAAGCCTTGCTTTCCCATTTTGAGTGCTCCATTCATGCTGCCTTGAAGCTACCTAAATCACAGTTTAGGACGGGTCTCTAGTCACTGCAGGCAGGGCTCTGGGAAAGGAACAAGTGTTCTCTACATCAACAGGGTGCTTTCATAGCCTGGGTGGGAGCTCCTCCTGATACGCTCTAGAGCTAAAAGGAAACTTGACGTGAGTCCTTTCCTCAAGGTAAAGCCTTGAATAGCCCTGCCGAAGTGGAAGCTTGGAGCAGAGTCCTTGAGGCATTAGCTTTAGGTCTGCTTTCTTTAACGTTAGTAAGCATTTCAGGAAACGGAGGACCTCGCCTGGGCACCCTATTCCCTGCACGAACACCGAGCACCGGCAGGCTCCACTAGGCTGCTAAGAAACTTCCAGGCCCGGAATCCTTTCCCAGTCACTCAGTGTATGCTGAGTGTAGGGCAACACACTGCACTCTTCCCTGGGAGAGCTAGATTTCCTCAGCACTCCAACAGCTCCAGGAACTGTGTTCTCTCACGTCCTACATGTCATGCAAATCTGCCTCATTGCCCTAGGCTGAGCGGCACTGAGAAACCAAAACTGCTTCGCATTCCTTCCACAAAGTCATACATTAAGACCCCATCCTTACAGGAGAAATTCGGCTTGCGTTCCTGCTGTAAACAAAGCACAGTTCTTCCTCTTACACTGCAGGGTTTTAGAAGAAGCTAAGCCCGAGAGCCTAGCAAGAGCGCTCCTTGGGGGAGGCGGTTGGCTACACGCAGAACTCCGTGCCAAATAAACTTTATTCAAGGAAGGGACCAGTGTGTAGCTAGAGTGTATACTTGGTAGAAATCACAAGGAGGTAGGCTGCGTGTTCGCTGGAAACAGGGCCTTATGGCACAAGCCTTGCTTTCCCATTTTGAATGCTCCATTCATGCTGCCTTGAAGCTACCTAAATAACAGTTTTAGGAGGGGTCTCTAGTCACTGCAGGCAGGGCTCTGGGAAAGGAACGAGTCTTCTCTACATCAACAGGGTGCTTTCATAGCCTGGGTGGGAGCTCCTCCTGATACGCTCTAGAGCTAAAAGGAAACTTGACGTGAGTCCTTTCCTCAAGGTAAAGCCTTGAATAGCCCTGCCGAAGTGGAAGCTTGGAGCAGAGTCCTTGAGGCATTAGCTTTAGGTCTGCTTTCTTTAACGTTAGTAAGCATTTCAGGAAACGGAGGACCTCGCCTGGGCACCCTACTCCCTGCACGAACACCGAGCACCGGCAGGCTCCACTAGGCTGCTAAGAAACTTCCAGGCCCGGAATCCTTTCCCAGTCACTCAGTGTATGCTGAGTGTAGGGCAACACACTGCACTCTTCCCTGGGAGAGCTAGATTTCCTCAGCACTCCAACAGCTCCAGGAACTGTGTTCTCTCACGTCCTACATGTCATGCCAATCTGCCTCATTGCCCTAGGCTGAGCGGCACTGAGAAACCAAAACTGCTTTGCATTCCTTCTACAAAGTCATACCTTAGGACCCCATCCTTTCAGGAGAAAATCAGCTTGCCTTGCTGCTGTAACCAAAGCACAGTTCTTCCTCTTACACTGCAGGGTTTTAGAAGAAGCTAAGCCCGATAGCCTAGCAAGAGCGCTCCTTGGGGGAGGCGTTTGGCTACACGCAGAACTCCGTGCCAAATAAACTTTATTCAAGGAAGGGACCAGTGTGTAGCTAGAGTGTCTACTTACTTGGTAGAAATCACATGGAGGTAGGCTACGTGTTCGCTGGAAACGGGGGCCTTATGGCACAAGCCTTGCTTTCCCATTTTGAGTGCTCCATTCATGCTGCCTTGAAGCTACCTAAATCACAGTTTAGGACGGGTCTCTAGTCACTGCAGGCAGGGCTCTGGGAAAGGAACAAGTGTTCTCTACATCAACAGGGTGCTTTCATAGCCTGGGTGGGAGCTCCTCCTGATACGCTCTAGAGCTAAAAGGAAACTTGACGTGAGTCCTTTCCTCAAGGTAAAGCCTTGAATAGCCCTGCCGAAGTGGAAGCTTGGAGCAGAGTCCTTGAGGCATTAGCTTTAGGTCTGCTTTCTTTAACGTTAGTAAGCATTTCAGGAAACGGAGGACCTCGCCTGGGCACCCTATTCCCTGCACGAACACCGAGCACCGGCAGGCTCCACTATGCTGCTAAGAAACTTCCAGGCCCGGAATCCTTTCCCAGTCACTCAGTGTATGCTGAGTGTAGGGCAACACACTGCACTCTTCCCTGGGAGAGCTAGATTTCCTCAGCACTCCAACAGCTCCAGGAACTGTGTTCTCTCACGTCCTACATGTCATGCCAATCTGCCTCATTGCCCTAGGCTGAGCGGCACTGAGAAACCAAAACTGCTTTGCATTCCTTCTACAAAGTCATACCTTAGGACCCCATCCTTTCAGGAGAAAATCAGCTTGCCTTGCTGCTGTAACCAAAGCACAGTTCTTCCTCTTACACTGCAGGGTTTTAGAAGAAGCTAAGCCCGATAGCCTAGCAAGAGCGCTCCTTGGGGGAGGCGTTTGGCTACACGCAGAACTCCGTGCCAAATAAACTTTATTCAAGGAAGGGACCAGTGTGTAGCTAGAGTGTCTACTTACTTGGTAGAAATCACATGGAGGTAGGCTACGTGTTCGCTGGAAACGGGGGCCTTATGGCACAAGCCTTGCTTTCCCATTTTGAGTGCTCCATTCATGCTGCCTTGAAGCTACCTAAATCACAGTTTAGGACGGGTCTCTAGTCACTGCAGGCAGGGCTCTGGGAAAGGAACAAGTGTTCTCTACATCAACAGGGTGCTTTCATAGCCTGGGTGGGAGCTCCTCCTGATACGCTCTAGAGCTAAAAGGAAACTTGACGTGAGTCCTTTCCTCAAGGTAAAGCCTTGAATAGCCCTGCCGAAGTGGAAGCTTGGAGCAGAGTCCTTGAGGCATTAGCTTTAGGTCTGCTTTCTTTAACGTTAGTAAGCATTTCAGGAAACGGAGGACCTCGCCTGGGCACCCTATTCCCTGCACGAACACCGAGCACCGGCAGGCTCCACTAGGCTGCTAAGAAACTTCCAGGCCCGGAATCCTTTCCCAGTCACTCAGTGTATGCTGAGTGTAGGGCAACACACTGCACTCTTCCCTGGGAGAGCTAGATTTCCTCAGCACTCCAACAGCTCCAGGAACTGTGTTCTCTCACGTCCTACATGTCATGCAAATCTGCCTCATTGCCCTAGGCTGAGCGGCACTGAGAAACCAAAACTGCTTCGCATTCCTTCCACAAAGTCATACATTAAGACCCCATCCTTACAGGAGAAATTCGGCTTGCGTTCCTGCTGTAAACAAAGCACAGTTCTTCCTCTTACACTGCAGGGTTTTAGAAGAAGCTAAGCCCGAGAGCCTAGCAAGAGCGTTCCTTGGGGGAGGCGGTTGGCTACACGCAGAACTCCGTGCCAAATAAACTTTATTCAAGGAAGGGACCAGTGTGTAGCTAGAGTGTATACTTGGTAGAAATCACAAGGAGGTAGGCTGCGTGTTCGCTGGAAACAGGGCCTTATGGCACAAGCCTTGCTTTCCCATTTTGAATGCTCCATTCATGCTGCCTTGAAGCTACCTAAATAACAGTTTTAGGAGGGGTCTCTAGTCACTGCAGGCAGGGCTCTGGGAAAGGAACGAGTCTTCTCTACATCAACAGGGTGCTTTCATAGCCTGGGTGGGAGCTCCTCCTGATACGCTCTAGAGCTAAAAGGAAACTTGACGTGAGTCCTTTCCTCAAGGTAAAGCCTTGAATAGCCCTGCCGAAGTGGAAGCTTGGAGCAGAGTCCTTGAGGCATTAGCTTTAGGTCTGCTTTCTTTAACGTTAGTAAGCATTTCAGGAAACGGAGGACCTCGCCTGGGCACCCTACTCCCTGCACGAACACCGAGCACCGGCAGGCTCCACTAGGCTGCTAAGAAACTTCCAGGCCCGGAATCCTTTCCCAGTCACTCAGTGTATGCTGAGTGTAGGGCAACACACTGCACTCTTCCCTGGGAGAGCTAGATTTCCTCAGCACTCCAACAGCTCCAGGAACTGTGTTCTCTCACGTCCTACATGTCATGCCAATCTGCCTCATTGCCCTAGGCTGAGCGGCACTGAGAAACCAAAACTGCTTTGCATTCCTTCTACAAAGTCATACCTTAGGACCCCATCCTTTCAGGAGAAAATCAGCTTGCCTTGCTGCTGTAACCAAAGCACAGTTCTTCCTCTTACACTGCAGGGTTTTAGAAGAAGCTAAGCCCGATAGCCTAGCAAGAGCGCTCCTTGGGGGAGGCGTTTGGCTACACGCAGAACTCCGTGCCAAATAAACTTTATTCAAGGAAGGGACCAGTGTGTAGCTAGAGTGTCTACTTACTTGGTAGAAATCACATGGAAGTAGGCTACGTGTTCGCTGGAAACGGGGGCCTTATGGCACAAGCCTTGCTTTCCCATTTTGAGTGCTCCATTCATGCTGCCTTGAAGCTACCTAAATCACAGTTTAGGACGGGTCTCTAGTCACTGCAGGCAGGGCTCTGGGAAAGGAACAAGTGTTCTCTACATCAACAGGGTGCTTTCATAGCCTGGGTGGGAGCTCCTCCTGATACGCTCTAGAGCTAAAAGGAAACGACGTGAGTCCTTTCCTCAAGGTAAAGCCTTGAATAGCCCTGCCGAAGTGGAAGCTTGGAGCAGAGTCCTTGAGGCATTAGCTTTAGGTCTGCTTTCTTTAACGTTAGTAAGCATTTCAGGAAACGGAGGACCTCGCCTGGGCACCCTACTCCCTGCACGAACACCGAGCACCGGCAGGCTCCACTAGGCTGCTAAGAAACTTCCAGGCCCGGAATCCTTTCCCAGTCACTCAGTGTATGCTGAGTGTAGGGCAACACACTGCACTCTTCCCTGGGAGAGCTAGATTTCCTCAGCACTCCAACAGCTCCAGGAACTGTGTTCTCTCACGTCCTACATGTCATGCCAATCTGCCTCATTGCCCTAGGCTGAGCGGCACTGAGAAACCAAAACTGCTTTGCATTCCTTCTACAAAGTCATACCTTAGGACCCCATCCTTACAGGAGAAAATCAGCTTGCCTTGCTGCTGTAACCAAAGCACAGTTCTTCCTCTTACACTGCAGGGTTTTAGAAGAAGCTAAGCCCGATAGCCTAGCAAGAGCGCTCCTTGGGGGAGGCGTTTGGCTACACGCAGAACTCCGTGCCAAATAAACTTTATTCAAGGAAGGGACCAGTGTGTAGCTAGAGTGTCTACTTACTTGGTAGAAATCACATGGAGGTAGGCTACGTGTTCGCTGGAAACGGGGGCCTTATGGCACAAGCCTTGCTTTCCCATTTTGAGTGCTCCATTCATGCTGCCTTGAAGCTACCTAAATCACAGTTTAGGAGGGGTCTGTAGTCACTGCAGGCAGGGCTCTGGGAAAGGAACAAGTGTTCTCTACATCAACAGGGTGCTTTCATAGCCTGGGTGGGAGCTCCTCCTGATACGCTCTAGAGCTAAAAGGAAACTTGACGTGAGTCCTTTCCTCAAGGTAAAGCCTTGAATAGCCCTGCCGAAGTGGAAGCTTGGAGCAGAGTCCTTGAGGCATTAGCTTTAGGTCTGCTTTCTTTAACGTTAGTAAGCATTTCAGGAAACGGAGGACCTCGCCTGGGCACCCTACTCCCTGCACGAACACCGAGCACCGGCAGGCTCCACTAGGCTGCTAAGAAACTTCCAGGCCCGGAATCCTTTCCCAGTCACTCAGTGTATGCTGAGTGTAGGGCAACACACTGCACTCTTCCCTGGGAGAGCTAGATTTCCTCAGCACTCCAACAGCCCCAGGAACTGTGTTCTCTCACGTCCTACATGTCATGCAAATCTGCCTCATTGCCCTAGGCTGAGCGGCACTGAGAAACCAAAACTGCTTTGCATTCCTTCCACAAAGTCATACATTAAGACCCCATCCTTACAGGAGAAATTCGGCTTGCGTTCCTGCTGTAAACAAAGCACAGTTCTTCCTCTTACACTGCAGGGTTTTAGAAGAAGCTAAGCCCGAGAGCCTAGCAAGAGCGTTCCTTGGGGGAGGCGGTTGGCTACACGCAGAACTCCGTGCCAAATAAACTTTATTCAAGGAAGGGACCAGTGTGTAGCTAGAGTGTATACTTGGTAGAAATCACAAGGAGGTAGGCTGCGTGTTCGCTGGAAACAGGGCCTTATGGCACAAGCCTTGCTTTCCCATTTTGAATGCTCCATTCATGCTGCCTTGAAGCTACCTAAATAACAGTTTTAGGAGGGGTCTCTAGTCACTGCAGGCAGGGCTCTGGGAAAGGAACGAGTCTTCTCTACATCAACAGGGTGCTTTCATAGCCTGGGTGGGAGCTCCTCCTGATACGCTCTAGAGCTAAAAGGAAACTTGACGTGAGTCCTTTCCTCAAGGTAAAGCCTTGAATAGCCCTGCCGAAGTGGAAGCTTGGAGCAGAGTCCTTGAGGCATTAGCTTTAGGTCTGCTTTCTTTAACGTTAGTAAGCATTTCAGGAAACGGAGGACCTCGCCTGGGCACCCTATTCCCTGCACGAACACCGAGCACCGGCAGGCTCCACTATGCTGCTAAGAAACTTCCAGGCCCGGAATCCTTTCCCAGTCACTCAGTGTATGCTGAGTGTAGGGCAACACACTGCACTCTTCCCTGGGAGAGCTAGATTTCCTCAGCACTCCAACAGCTCCAGGAACTGTGTTCTCTCACGTCCTACATGTCATGCCAATCTGCCTCATTGCCCTAGGCTGAGCGGCACTGAGAAACCAAAACTGCTTTGCATTCCTTCTACAAAGTCATACCTTAGGACCCCATCCTTTCAGGAGAAAATCAGCTTGCCTTGCTGCTGTAACCAAAGCACAGTTCTTCCTCTTACACTGCAGGGTTTTAGAAGAAGCTAAGCCCGATAGCCTAGCAAGAGCGCTCCTTGGGGGAGGCGTTTGGCTACACGCAGAACTCCGTGCCAAATAAACTTTATTCAAGGAAGGGACCAGTGTGTAGCTAGAGTGTCTACTTACTTGGTAGAAATCACATGGAGGTAGGCTACGTGTTCGCTGGAAACGGGGGCCTTATGGCACAAGCCTTGCTTTCCCATTTTGAGTGCTCCATTCATGCTGCCTTGAAGCTACCTAAATCACAGTTTAGGACGGGTCTCTAGTCACTGCAGGCAGGGCTCTGGGAAAGGAACAAGTGTTCTCTACATCAACAGGGTGCTTTCATAGCCTGGGTGGGAGCTCCTCCTGATACGCTCTAGAGCTAAAAGGAAACTTGACGTGAGTCCTTTCCTCAAGGTAAAGCCTTGAATAGCCCTGCCGAAGTGGAAGCTTGGAGCAGAGTCCTTGAGGCATTAGCTTTAGGTCTGCTTTCTTTAACGTTAGTAAGCATTTCAGGAAACGGAGGACCTCGCCTGGGCACCCTACTCCCTGCACGAACACCGAGCACCGGCAGGCTCCACTAGGCTGCTAAGAAACTTCCAGGCCCGGAATCCTTTCCCAGTCACTCAGTGTATGCTGAGTGTAGGGCAACACACTGCACTCTTCCCTGGGAGAGCTAGATTTCCTCAGCACTCCAACAGCCCCAGGAACTGTGTTCTCTCACGTCCTACATGTCATGCAAATCTGCCTCATTGCCCTAGGCTGAGCGGCACTGAGAAACCAAAACTGCTTTGCATTCCTTCCACAAAGTCATACATTAAGACCCCATCCTTACAGGAGAAATTCGGCTTGCGTTCCTGCTGTAAACAAAGCACAGTTCTTCCTCTTACACTGCAGGGTTTTAGAAGAAGCTAAGCCCGAGAGCCTAGCAAGAGCGTTCCTTGGGGGAGGCGGTTGGCTACACGCAGAACTCCGTGCCAAATAAACTTTATTCAAGGAAGGGACCAGTGTGTAGCTAGAGTGTATACTTGGTAGAAATCACAAGGAGGTAGGCTGCGTGTTCGCTGGAAACAGGGCCTTATGGCACAAGCCTTGCTTTCCCATTTTGAATGCTCCATTCATGCTGCCTTGAAGCTACCTAAATCACAGTTTTAGGACGGGTCTCTAGTCACTGCAGGCAGGGCTCTGGGAAAGGAACGAGTCTTCTCTACATCAACAGGGTGCTTTCATAGCCTGGGTGGGAGCTCCTCCTGATACGCTCTAGAGCTAAAAGGAAACTTGACGTGAGTCCTTTCCTCAAGGTAAAGCCTTGAATAGCCCTGCCGAAGTGGAAGCTTGGAGCAGAGTCCTTGAGGCATTAGCTTTAGGTCTGCTTTCTTTAACGTTAGTAAGCATTTCAGGAAACGGAGGACCTCGCCTGGGCACCCTATTCCCTGCACGAACACCGAGCACCGGCAGGCTCCACTATGCTGCTAAGAAACTTCCAGGCCCGGAATCCTTTCCCAGTCACTCAGTGTATGCTGAGTGTAGGGCAACACACTGCACTCTTCCCTGGGAGAGCTAGATTTCCTCAGCACTCCAACAGCTCCAGGAACTGTGTTCTCTCACGTCCTACATGTCATGCCAATCTGCCTCATTGCCCTAGGCTGAGCGGCACTGAGAAACCAAAACTGCTTTGCATTCCTTCTACAAAGTCATACCTTAGGACCCCATCCTTTCAGGAGAAAATCAGCTTGCCTTGCTGCTGTAACCAAAGCACAGTTCTTCCTCTTACACTGCAGGGTTTTAGAAGAAGCTAAGCCCGATAGCCTAGCAAGAGCGCTCCTTGGGGGAGGCGTTTGGCTACACGCAGAACTCCGTGCCAAATAAACTTTATTCAAGGAAGGGACCAGTGTGTAGCTAGAGTGTCTACTTACTTGGTAGAAATCACATGGAGGTAGGCTACGTGTTCGCTGGAAACGGGGGCCTTATGGCACAAGCCTTGCTTTCCCATTTTGAGTGCTCCATTCATGCTGCCTTGAAGCTACCTAAATCACAGTTTAGGACGGGTCTCTAGTCACTGCAGGCAGGGCTCTGGGAAAGGAACAAGTGTTCTCTACATCAACAGGGTGCTTTCATAGCCTGGGTGGGAGCTCCTCCTGATACGCTCTAGAGCTAAAAGGAAACTTGACGTGAGTCCTTTCCTCAAGGTAAAGCCTTGAATAGCCCTGCCGAAGTGGAAGCTTGGAGCAGAGTCCTTGAGGCATTAGCTTTAGGTCTGCTTTCTTTAACGTTAGTAAGCATTTCAGGAAACGGAGGACCTCGCCTGGGCACCCTATTCCCTGCACGAACACCGAGCACCGGCAGGCTCCACTAGGCTGCTAAGAAACTTCCAGGCCCGGAATCCTTTCCCAGTCACTCAGTGTATGCTGAGTGTAGGGCAACACACTGCACTCTTCCCTGGGAGAGCTAGATTTCCTCAGCACTCCAACAGCTCCAGGAACTGTGTTCTCTCACGTCCTACATGTCATGCAAATCTGCCTCATTGCCCTAGGCTGAGCGGCACTGAGAAACCAAAACTGCTTCGCATTCCTTCCACAAAGTCATACATTAAGACCCCATCCTTACAGGAGAAATTCGGCTTGCGTTCCTGCTGTAAACAAAGCACAGTTCTTCCTCTTACACTGCAGGGTTTTAGAAGAAGCTAAGCCCGAGAGCCTAGCAAGAGCGCTCCTTGGGGGAGGCGGTTGGCTACACGCAGAACTCCGTGCCAAATAAACTTTATTCAAGGAAGGGACCAGTGTGTAGCTAGAGTGTATACTTGGTAGAAATCACAAGGAGGTAGGCTGCGTGTTCGCTGGAAACAGGGCCTTATGGCACAAGCCTTGCTTTCCCATTTTGAATGCTCCATTCATGCTGCCTTGAAGCTACCTAAATAACAGTTTTAGGAGGGGTCTCTAGTCACTGCAGGCAGGGCTCTGGGAAAGGAACGAGTCTTCTCTACATCAACAGGGTGCTTTCATAGCCTGGGTGGGAGCTCCTCCTGATACGCTCTAGAGCTAAAAGGAAACTTGACGTGAGTCCTTTCCTCAAGGTAAAGCCTTGAATAGCCCTGCCGAAGTGGAAGCTTGGAGCAGAGTCCTTGAGGCATTAGCTTTAGGTCTGCTTTCTTTAACGTTAGTAAGCATTTCAGGAAACGGAGGACCTCTCCTGGGCACCCTATTCCCTGCACGAACACCGAGCACCGGCAGGCTCCACTATGCTGCTAAGAAACTTCCAGGCCCGGAATCCTTTCCCAGTCACTCAGTGTATGCTGAGTGTAGGGCAACACACTGCACTCTTCCCTGGGAGAGCTAGATTTCCTCAGCACTCCAACAGCTCCAGGAACTGTGTTCTCTCACGTCCTACATGTCATGCCAATCTGCCTCATTGCCCTAGGCTGAGCGGCACTGAGAAACCAAAACTGCTTTGCATTCCTTCTACAAAGTCATACCTTAGGACCCCATCCTTTCAGGAGAAAATCAGCTTGCCTTGCTGCTGTAACCAAAGCACAGTTCTTCCTCTTACACTGCAGGGTTTTAGAAGAAGCTAAGCCCGATAGCCTAGCAAGAGCGCTCCTTGGGGGAGGCGTTTGGCTACACGCAGAACTCCGTGCCAAATAAACTTTATTCAAGGAAGGGACCAGTGTGTAGCTAGAGTGTCTACTTACTTGGTAGAAATCACATGGAGGTAGGCTACGTGTTCGCTGGAAACGGGGGCCTTATGGCACAAGCCTTGCTTTCCCATTTTGAGTGCTCCATTCATGCTGCCTTGAAGCTACCTAAATCACAGTTTAGGACGGGTCTCTAGTCACTGCAGGCAGGGCTCTGGGAAAGGAACAAGTGTTCTCTACATCAACAGGGTGCTTTCATAGCCTGGGTGGGAGCTCCTCCTGATACGCTCTAGAGCTAAAAGGAAACTTGACGTGAGTCCTTTCCTCAAGGTAAAGCCTTGAATAGCCCTGCCGAAGTGGAAGCTTGGAGCAGAGTCCTTGAGGCATTAGCTTTAGGTCTGCTTTCTTTAACGTTAGTAAGCATTTCAGGAAACGGAGGACCTCGCCTGGGCACCCTATTCCCTGCACGAACACCGAGCACCGGCAGGCTCCACTAGGCTGCTAAGAAACTTCCAGGCCCGGAATCCTTTCCCAGTCACTCAGTGTATGCTGAGTGTAGGGCAACACACTGCACTCTTCCCTGGGAGAGCTAGATTTCCTCAGCACTCCAACAGCTCCAGGAACTGTGTTCTCTCACGTCCTACATGTCATGCAAATCTGCCTCATTGCCCTAGGCTGAGCGGCACTGAGAAACCAAAACTGCTTCGCATTCCTTCCACAAAGTCATACATTAAGACCCCATCCTTACAGGAGAAATTCGGCTTGCGTTCCTGCTGTAAACAAAGCACAGTTCTTCCTCTTACACTGCAGGGTTTTAGAAGAAGCTAAGCCCGAGAGCCTAGCAAGAGCGCTCCTTGGGGGAGGCGGTTGGCTACACGCAGAACTCCGTGCCAAATAAACTTTATTCAAGGAAGGGACCAGTGTGTAGCTAGAGTGTATACTTGGTAGAAATCACAAGGAGGTAGGCTGCGTGTTCGCTGGAAACAGGGCCTTATGGCACAAGCCTTGCTTTCCCATTTTGAATGCTCCATTCATGCTGCCTTGAAGCTACCTAAATAACAGTTTTAGGAGGGGTCTCTAGTCACTGCAGGCAGGGCTCTGGGAAAGGAACGAGTCTTCTCTACATCAACAGGGTGCTTTCATAGCCTGGGTGGGAGCTCCTCCTGATACGCTCTAGAGCTAAAAGGAAACTTGACGTGAGTCCTTTCCTCAAGGTAAAGCCTTGAATAGCCCTGCCGAAGTGGAAGCTTGGAGCAGAGTCCTTGAGGCATTAGCTTTAGGTCTGCTTTCTTTAACGTTAGTAAGCATTTCAGGAAACGGAGGACCTCGCCTGGGCACCCTACTCCCTGCACGAACACCGAGCACCGGCAGGCTCCACTAGGCTGCTAAGAAACTTCCAGGCCCGGAATCCTTTCCCAGTCACTCAGTGTATGCTGAGTGTAGGGCAACACACTGCACTCTTCCCTGGGAGAGCTAGATTTCCTCAGCACTCCAACAGCTCCAGGAACTGTGTTCTCTCACGTCCTACATGTCATGCCAATCTGCCTCATTGCCCTAGGCTGAGCGGCACTGAGAAACCAAAACTGCTTTGCATTCCTTCTACAAAGTCATACCTTAGGACCCCATCCTTTCAGGAGAAAATCAGCTTGCCTTGCTGCTGTAACCAAAGCACAGTTCTTCCTCTTACACTGCAGGGTTTTAGAAGAAGCTAAGCCCGATAGCCTAGCAAGAGCGCTCCTTGGGGGAGGCGTTTGGCTACACGCAGAACTCCGTGCCAAATAAACTTTATTCAAGGAAGGGACCAGTGTGTAGCTAGAGTGTCTACTTACTTGGTAGAAATCACATGGAGGTAGGCTACGTGTTCGCTGGAAACGGGGGCCTTATGGCACAAGCCTTGCTTTCCCATTTTGAGTGCTCCATTCATGCTGCCTTGAAGCTACCTAAATCACAGTTTAGGACGGGTCTCTAGTCACTGCAGGCAGGGCTCTGGGAAAGGAACAAGTGTTCTCTACATCAACAGGGTGCTTTCATAGCCTGGGTGGGAGCTCCTCCTGATACGCTCTAGAGCTAAAAGGAAACTTGACGTGAGTCCTTTCCTCAAGGTAAAGCCTTGAATAGCCCTGCCGAAGTGGAAGCTTGGAGCAGAGTCCTTGAGGCATTAGCTTTAGGTCTGCTTTCTTTAACGTTAGTAAGCATTTCAGGAAACGGAGGACCTCGCCTGGGCACCCTATTCCCTGCACGAACACCGAGCACCGGCAGGCTCCACTATGCTGCTAAGAAACTTCCAGGCCCGGAATCCTTTCCCAGTCACTCAGTGTATGCTGAGTGTAGGGCAACACACTGCACTCTTCCCTGGGAGAGCTAGATTTCCTCAGCACTCCAACAGCTCCAGGAACTGTGTTCTCTCACGTCCTACATGTCATGCCAATCTGCCTCATTGCCCTAGGCTGAGCGGCACTGAGAAACCAAAACTGCTTTGCATTCCTTCTACAAAGTCATACCTTAGGACCCCATCCTTTCAGGAGAAAATCAGCTTGCCTTGCTGCTGTAACCAAAGCACAGTTCTTCCTCTTACACTGCAGGGTTTTAGAAGAAGCTAAGCCCGATAGCCTAGCAAGAGCGCTCCTTGGGGGAGGCGTTTGGCTACACGCAGAACTCCGTGCCAAATAAACTTTATTCAAGGAAGGGACCAGTGTGTAGCTAGAGTGTCTACTTACTTGGTAGAAATCACATGGAGGTAGGCTACGTGTTCGCTGGAAACGGGGGCCTTATGGCACAAGCCTTGCTTTCCCATTTTGAGTGCTCCATTCATGCTGCCTTGAAGCTACCTAAATCACAGTTTAGGACGGGTCTCTAGTCACTGCAGGCAGGGCTCTGGGAAAGGAACAAGTGTTCTCTACATCAACAGGGTGCTTTCATAGCCTGGGTGGGAGCTCCTCCTGATACGCTCTAGAGCTAAAAGGAAACTTGACGTGAGTCCTTTCCTCAAGGTAAAGCCTTGAATAGCCCTGCCGAAGTGGAAGCTTGGAGCAGAGTCCTTGAGGCATTAGCTTTAGGTCTGCTTTCTTTAACGTTAGTAAGCATTTCAGGAAACGGAGGACCTCGCCTGGGCACCCTATTCCCTGCACGAACACCGAGCACCGGCAGGCTCCACTAGGCTGCTAAGAAACTTCCAGGCCCGGAATCCTTTCCCAGTCACTCAGTGTATGCTGAGTGTAGGGCAACACACTGCACTCTTCCCTGGGAGAGCTAGATTTCCTCAGCACTCCAACAGCTCCAGGAACTGTGTTCTCTCACGTCCTACATGTCATGCAAATCTGCCTCATTGCCCTAGGCTGAGCGGCACTGAGAAACCAAAACTGCTTCGCATTCCTTCCACAAAGTCATACATTAAGACCCCATCCTTACAGGAGAAATTCGGCTTGCGTTCCTGCTGTAAACAAAGCACAGTTCTTCCTCTTACACTGCAGGGTTTTAGAAGAAGCTAAGCCCGAGAGCCTAGCAAGAGCGTTCCTTGGGGGAGGCGGTTGGCTACACGCAGAACTCCGTGCCAAATAAACTTTATTCAAGGAAGGGACCAGTGTGTAGCTAGAGTGTATACTTGGTAGAAATCACAAGGAGGTAGGCTGCGTGTTCGCTGGAAACAGGGCCTTATGGCACAAGCCTTGCTTTCCCATTTTGAATGCTCCATTCATGCTGCCTTGAAGCTACCTAAATAACAGTTTTAGGAGGGGTCTCTAGTCACTGCAGGCAGGGCTCTGGGAAAGGAACGAGTCTTCTCTACATCAACAGGGTGCTTTCATAGCCTGGGTGGGAGCTCCTCCTGATACGCTCTAGAGCTAAAAGGAAACTTGACGTGAGTCCTTTCCTCAAGGTAAAGCCTTGAATAGCCCTGCCGAAGTGGAAGCTTGGAGCAGAGTCCTTGAGGCATTAGCTTTAGGTCTGCTTTCTTTAACGTTAGTAAGCATTTCAGGAAACGGAGGACCTCGCCTGGGCACCCTACTCCCTGCACGAACACCGAGCACCGGCAGGCTCCACTAGGCTGCTAAGAAACTTCCAGGCCCGGAATCCTTTCCCAGTCACTCAGTGTATGCTGAGTGTAGGGCAACACACTGCACTCTTCCCTGGGAGAGCTAGATTTCCTCAGCACTCCAACAGCTCCAGGAACTGTGTTCTCTCACGTCCTACATGTCATGCCAATCTGCCTCATTGCCCTAGGCTGAGCGGCACTGAGAAACCAAAACTGCTTTGCATTCCTTCTACAAAGTCATACCTTAGGACCCCATCCTTTCAGGAGAAAATCAGCTTGCCTTGCTGCTGTAACCAAAGCACAGTTCTTCCTCTTACACTGCAGGGTTTTAGAAGAAGCTAAGCCCGATAGCCTAGCAAGAGCGCTCCTTGGGGGAGGCGTTTGGCTACACGCAGAACTCCGTGCCAAATAAACTTTATTCAAGGAAGGGACCAGTGTGTAGCTAGAGTGTCTACTTACTTGGTAGAAATCACATGGAAGTAGGCTACGTGTTCGCTGGAAACGGGGGCCTTATGGCACAAGCCTTGCTTTCCCATTTTGAGTGCTCCATTCATGCTGCCTTGAAGCTACCTAAATCACAGTTTAGGACGGGTCTCTAGTCACTGCAGGCAGGGCTCTGGGAAAGGAACAAGTGTTCTCTACATCAACAGGGTGCTTTCATAGCCTGGGTGGGAGCTCCTCCTGATACGCTCTAGAGCTAAAAGGAAACGACGTGAGTCCTTTCCTCAAGGTAAAGCCTTGAATAGCCCTGCCGAAGTGGAAGCTTGGAGCAGAGTCCTTGAGGCATTAGCTTTAGGTCTGCTTTCTTTAACGTTAGTAAGCATTTCAGGAAACGGAGGACCTCGCCTGGGCACCCTACTCCCTGCACGAACACCGAGCACCGGCAGGCTCCACTAGGCTGCTAAGAAACTTCCAGGCCCGGAATCCTTTCCCAGTCACTCAGTGTATGCTGAGTGTAGGGCAACACACTGCACTCTTCCCTGGGAGAGCTAGATTTCCTCAGCACTCCAACAGCTCCAGGAACTGTGTTCTCTCACGTCCTACATGTCATGCCAATCTGCCTCATTGCCCTAGGCTGAGCGGCACTGAGAAACCAAAACTGCTTTGCATTCCTTCTACAAAGTCATACCTTAGGACCCCATCCTTACAGGAGAAAATCAGCTTGCCTTGCTGCTGTAACCAAAGCACAGTTCTTCCTCTTACACTGCAGGGTTTTAGAAGAAGCTAAGCCCGATAGCCTAGCAAGAGCGCTCCTTGGGGGAGGCGTTTGGCTACACGCAGAACTCCGTGCCAAATAAACTTTATTCAAGGAAGGGACCAGTGTGTAGCTAGAGTGTCTACTTACTTGGTAGAAATCACATGGAGGTAGGCTACGTGTTCGCTGGAAACGGGGGCCTTATGGCACAAGCCTTGCTTTCCCATTTTGAGTGCTCCATTCATGCTGCCTTGAAGCTACCTAAATCACAGTTTAGGAGGGGTCTGTAGTCACTGCAGGCAGGGCTCTGGGAAAGGAACAAGTGTTCTCTACATCAACAGGGTGCTTTCATAGCCTGGGTGGGAGCTCCTCCTGATACGCTCTAGAGCTAAAAGGAAACTTGACGTGAGTCCTTTCCTCAAGGTAAAGCCTTGAATAGCCCTGCCGAAGTGGAAGCTTGGAGCAGAGTCCTTGAGGCATTAGCTTTAGGTCTGCTTTCTTTAACGTTAGTAAGCATTTCAGGAAACGGAGGACCTCGCCTGGGCACCCTACTCCCTGCACGAACACCGAGCACCGGCAGGCTCCACTAGGCTGCTAAGAAACTTCCAGGCCCGGAATCCTTTCCCAGTCACTCAGTGTATGCTGAGTGTAGGGCAACACACTGCACTCTTCCCTGGGAGAGCTAGATTTCCTCAGCACTCCAACAGCCCCAGGAACTGTGTTCTCTCACGTCCTACATGTCATGCAAATCTGCCTCATTGCCCTAGGCTGAGCGGCACTGAGAAACCAAAACTGCTTTGCATTCCTTCCACAAAGTCATACATTAAGACCCCATCCTTACAGGAGAAATTCGGCTTGCGTTCCTGCTGTAAACAAAGCACAGTTCTTCCTCTTACACTGCAGGGTTTTAGAAGAAGCTAAGCCCGAGAGCCTAGCAAGAGCGTTCCTTGGGGGAGGCGGTTGGCTACACGCAGAACTCCGTGCCAAATAAACTTTATTCAAGGAAGGGACCAGTGTGTAGCTAGAGTGTATACTTGGTAGAAATCACAAGGAGGTAGGCTGCGTGTTCGCTGGAAACAGGGCCTTATGGCACAAGCCTTGCTTTCCCATTTTGAATGCTCCATTCATGCTGCCTTGAAGCTACCTAAATAACAGTTTTAGGAGGGGTCTCTAGTCACTGCAGGCAGGGCTCTGGGAAAGGAACGAGTCTTCTCTACATCAACAGGGTGCTTTCATAGCCTGGGTGGGAGCTCCTCCTGATACGCTCTAGAGCTAAAAGGAAACTTGACGTGAGTCCTTTCCTCAAGGTAAAGCCTTGAATAGCCCTGCCGAAGTGGAAGCTTGGAGCAGAGTCCTTGAGGCATTAGCTTTAGGTCTGCTTTCTTTAACGTTAGTAAGCATTTCAGGAAACGGAGGACCTCGCCTGGGCACCCTATTCCCTGCACGAACACCGAGCACCGGCAGGCTCCACTATGCTGCTAAGAAACTTCCAGGCCCGGAATCCTTTCCCAGTCACTCAGTGTATGCTGAGTGTAGGGCAACACACTGCACTCTTCCCTGGGAGAGCTAGATTTCCTCAGCACTCCAACAGCTCCAGGAACTGTGTTCTCTCACGTCCTACATGTCATGCCAATCTGCCTCATTGCCCTAGGCTGAGCGGCACTGAGAAACCAAAACTGCTTTGCATTCCTTCTACAAAGTCATACCTTAGGACCCCATCCTTTCAGGAGAAAATCAGCTTGCCTTGCTGCTGTAACCAAAGCACAGTTCTTCCTCTTACACTGCAGGGTTTTAGAAGAAGCTAAGCCCGATAGCCTAGCAAGAGCGCTCCTTGGGGGAGGCGTTTGGCTACACGCAGAACTCCGTGCCAAATAAACTTTATTCAAGGAAGGGACCAGTGTGTAGCTAGAGTGTCTACTTACTTGGTAGAAATCACATGGAGGTAGGCTACGTGTTCGCTGGAAACGGGGGCCTTATGGCACAAGCCTTGCTTTCCCATTTTGAGTGCTCCATTCATGCTGCCTTGAAGCTACCTAAATCACAGTTTAGGACGGGTCTCTAGTCACTGCAGGCAGGGCTCTGGGAAAGGAACAAGTGTTCTCTACATCAACAGGGTGCTTTCATAGCCTGGGTGGGAGCTCCTCCTGATACGCTCTAGAGCTAAAAGGAAACTTGACGTGAGTCCTTTCCTCAAGGTAAAGCCTTGAATAGCCCTGCCGAAGTGGAAGCTTGGAGCAGAGTCCTTGAGGCATTAGCTTTAGGTCTGCTTTCTTTAACGTTAGTAAGCATTTCAGGAAACGGAGGACCTCGCCTGGGCACCCTACTCCCTGCACGAACACCGAGCACCGGCAGGCTCCACTAGGCTGCTAAGAAACTTCCAGGCCCGGAATCCTTTCCCAGTCACTCAGTGTATGCTGAGTGTAGGGCAACACACTGCACTCTTCCCTGGGAGAGCTAGATTTCCTCAGCACTCCAACAGCCCCAGGAACTGTGTTCTCTCACGTCCTACATGTCATGCAAATCTGCCTCATTGCCCTAGGCTGAGCGGCACTGAGAAACCAAAACTGCTTTGCATTCCTTCCACAAAGTCATACATTAAGACCCCATCCTTACAGGAGAAATTCGGCTTGCGTTCCTGCTGTAAACAAAGCACAGTTCTTCCTCTTACACTGCAGGGTTTTAGAAGAAGCTAAGCCCGAGAGCCTAGCAAGAGCGTTCCTTGGGGGAGGCGGTTGGCTACACGCAGAACTCCGTGCCAAATAAACTTTATTCAAGGAAGGGACCAGTGTGTAGCTAGAGTGTATACTTGGTAGAAATCACAAGGAGGTAGGCTGCGTGTTCGCTGGAAACAGGGCCTTATGGCACAAGCCTTGCTTTCCCATTTTGAATGCTCCATTCATGCTGCCTTGAAGCTACCTAAATAACAGTTTTAGGAGGGGTCTCTAGTCACTGCAGGCAGGGCTCTGGGAAAGGAACGAGTCTTCTCTACATCAACAGGGTGCTTTCATAGCCTGGGTGGGAGCTCCTCCTGATACGCTCTAGAGCTAAAAGGAAACTTGACGTGAGTCCTTTCCTCAAGGTAAAGCCTTGAATAGCCCTGCCGAAGTGGAAGCTTGGAGCAGAGTCCTTGAGGCATTAGCTTTAGGTCTGCTTTCTTTAACGTTAGTAAGCATTTCAGGAAACGGAGGACCTCGCCTGGGCACCCTATTCCCTGCACGAACACCGAGCACCGGCAGGCTCCACTATGCTGCTAAGAAACTTCCAGGCCCGGAATCCTTTCCCAGTCACTCAGTGTATGCTGAGTGTAGGGCAACACACTGCACTCTTCCCTGGGAGAGCTAGATTTCCTCAGCACTCCAACAGCTCCAGGAACTGTGTTCTCTCACGTCCTACATGTCATGCCAATCTGCCTCATTGCCCTAGGCTGAGCGGCACTGAGAAACCAAAACTGCTTTGCATTCCTTCTACAAAGTCATACCTTAGGACCCCATCCTTTCAGGAGAAAATCAGCTTGCCTTGCTGCTGTAACCAAAGCACAGTTCTTCCTCTTACACTGCAGGGTTTTAGAAGAAGCTAAGCCCGATAGCCTAGCAAGAGCGCTCCTTGGGGGAGGCGTTTGGCTACACGCAGAACTCCGTGCCAAATAAACTTTATTCAAGGAAGGGACCAGTGTGTAGCTAGAGTGTCTACTTACTTGGTAGAAATCACATGGAGGTAGGCTACGTGTTCGCTGGAAACGGGGGCCTTATGGCACAAGCCTTGCTTTCCCATTTTGAGTGCTCCATTCATGCTGCCTTGAAGCTACCTAAATCACAGTTTAGGACGGGTCTCTAGTCACTGCAGGCAGGGCTCTGGGAAAGGAACAAGTGTTCTCTACATCAACAGGGTGCTTTCATAGCCTGGGTGGGAGCTCCTCCTGATACGCTCTAGAGCTAAAAGGAAACTTGACGTGAGTCCTTTCCTCAAGGTAAAGCCTTGAATAGCCCTGCCGAAGTGGAAGCTTGGAGCAGAGTCCTTGAGGCATTAGCTTTAGGTCTGCTTTCTTTAACGTTAGTAAGCATTTCAGGAAACGGAGGACCTCGCCTGGGCACCCTATTCCCTGCACGAACACCGAGCACCGGCAGGCTCCACTAGGCTGCTAAGAAACTTCCAGGCCCGGAATCCTTTCCCAGTCACTCAGTGTATGCTGAGTGTAGGGCAACACACTGCACTCTTCCCTGGGAGAGCTAGATTTCCTCAGCACTCCAACAGCTCCAGGAACTGTGTTCTCTCACGTCCTACATGTCATGCAAATCTGCCTCATTGCCCTAGGCTGAGCGGCACTGAGAAACCAAAACTGCTTCGCATTCCTTCCACAAAGTCATACATTAAGACCCCATCCTTACAGGAGAAATTCGGCTTGCGTTCCTGCTGTAAACAAAGCACAGTTCTTCCTCTTACACTGCAGGGTTTTAGAAGAAGCTAAGCCCGAGAGCCTAGCAAGAGCGCTCCTTGGGGGAGGCGGTTGGCTACACGCAGAACTCCGTGCCAAATAAACTTTATTCAAGGAAGGGACCAGTGTGTAGCTAGAGTGTATACTTGGTAGAAATCACAAGGAGGTAGGCTGCGTGTTCGCTGGAAACAGGGCCTTATGGCACAAGCCTTGCTTTCCCATTTTGAATGCTCCATTCATGCTGCCTTGAAGCTACCTAAATAACAGTTTTAGGAGGGGTCTCTAGTCACTGCAGGCAGGGCTCTGGGAAAGGAACGAGTCTTCTCTACATCAACAGGGTGCTTTCATAGCCTGGGTGGGAGCTCCTCCTGATACGCTCTAGAGCTAAAAGGAAACTTGACGTGAGTCCTTTCCTCAAGGTAAAGCCTTGAATAGCCCTGCCGAAGTGGAAGCTTGGAGCAGAGTCCTTGAGGCATTAGCTTTAGGTCTGCTTTCTTTAACGTTAGTAAGCATTTCAGGAAACGGAGGACCTCTCCTGGGCACCCTATTCCCTGCACGAACACCGAGCACCGGCAGGCTCCACTAGGCTGCTAAGAAACTTCCAGGCCCGGAATCCTTTCCCAGTCACTCAGTGTATGCTGAGTGTAGGGCAACACACTGCACTCTTCCCTGGGAGAGCTAGATTTCCTCAGCACTCCAACAGTTCCAGGAACTGTGTTCTCTCACGTCCTACATGTCATGCCAATCTGCCTCATTGCCCTAGGCTGAGCGGCACTGAGAAACCAAAACTGCTTTGCATTCCTTCTACAAAGTCATACCTTAGGACCCCATCCTTTCAGGAGAAAATCAGCTTGCCTTGCTGCTGTAACCAAAGCACAGTTCTTCCTCTTACACTGCAGGGTTTTAGAAGAAGCTAAGCCCGATAGCCTAGCAAGAGCGCTCCTTGGGGGAGGCGTTTGGCTACACGCAGAACTCCGTGCCAAATAAACTTTATTCAAGGAAGGGACCAGTGTGTAGCTAGAGTGTCTACTTACTTGGTAGAAATCACAAGGAGGTAGGCTGCGTGTTCGCTGGAAACAGGGCCTTATGGCACAAGCCTTGCTTTCCCATTTTGAATGCTCCATTCATGCTGCCTTGAAGCTACCTAAATAACAGTTTTAGGAGGGGTCTCTAGTCACTGCAGGCAGGGCTCTGGGAAAGGAACGAGTCTTCTCTACATCAACAGGGTGCTTTCATAGCCTGGGTGGGAGCTCCTCCTGATACGCTCTAGAGCTAAAAGGAAACTTGACGTGAGTCCTTTCCTCAAGGTAAAGCCTTGAATAGCCCTGCCGAAGTGGAAGCTTGGAGCAGAGTCCTTGAGGCATTAGCTTTAGGTCTGCTTTCTTTAACGTTAGTAAGCATTTCAGGAAACGGAGGACCTCTCCTGGGCACCCTATTCCCTGCACGAACACCGAGCACCGGCAGGCTCCACTAGGCTGCTAAGAAACTTCCAGGCCCGGAATCCTTTCCCAGTCACTCAGTGTATGCTGAGTGTAGGGCAACACACTGCACTCTTCCCTGGGAGAGCTAGATTTCCTCAGCACTCCAACAGTTCCAGGAACTGTGTTCTCTCACGTCCTACATGTCATGCCAATCTGCCTCATTGCCCTAGGCTGAGCGGCACTGAGAAACCAAAACTGCTTTGCATTCCTTCTACAAAGTCATACCTTAGGACCCCATCCTTTCAGGAGAAAATCAGCTTGCCTTGCTGCTGTAACCAAAGCACAGTTCTTCCTCTTACACTGCAGGGTTTTAGAAGAAGCTAAGCCCGATAGCCTAGCAAGAGCGCTCCTTGGGGGAGGCGTTTGGCTACACGCAGAACTCCGTGCCAAATAAACTTTATTCAAGGAAGGGACCAGTGTGTAGCTAGAGTGTCTACTTACTTGGTAGAAATCACATGGAGGTAGGCTACGTGTTCGCTGGAAACGGGGGCCTTATGGCACAAGCCTTGCTTTCCCATTTTGAGTGCTCCATTCATGCTGCCTTGAAGCTACCTAAATCACAGTTTAGGACGGGTCTCTAGTCACTGCAGGCAGGGCTCTGGGAAAGGAACAAGTGTTCTCTACATCAACAGGGTGCTTTCATAGCCTGGGTGGGAGCTCCTCCTGATACGCTCTAGAGCTAAAAGGAAACTTGACGTGAGTCCTTTCCTCAAGGTAAAGCCTTGAATAGCCCTGCCGCAGTGGAAGCTTGGAGCAGAGTCCTTGAGGCATTAGCTTTAGGTCTGCTTTCTTTAACGTTAGTAAGCATTTCAGGAAACGGAGGACCTCGCCTGGGCACCCTACTCCCTGCACGAACACCGAGCACCGGCAGGCTCCACTAGGCTGCTAAGAAACTTCCAGGCCCGGAATCCTTTCCCAGTCACTCAGTGTATGCTGAGTGTAGGGCAACACACTGCACTCTTCCCTGGGAGAGCTAGATTTCCTCAGCACTCCAACAGCTCCAGGAACTGTGTTCTCTCACGTCCTACATGTCATGCAAATCTGCCTCATTGCCCTAGGCTGAGCGGCACTGAGAAACCAAAACTGCTTTGCATTCCTTCCACAAAGTCATACATTAAGACCCCATCCTTACAGGAGAAATTCGGCTTGCGTTCCTGCTGTAAACAAAGCACAGTTCTTCCTCTTACACTGCAGGGTTTTAGAAGAAGCTAAGCCCGAGAGCCTAGCAAGAGCGTTCCTTGGGGGAGGCGGTTGGCTACACGCAGAACTCCGTGCCAAATAAACTTTATTCAAGGAAGGGACCAGTGTGTAGCTAGAGTGTATACTTGGTAGAAATCACAAGGAGGTAGGCTGCGTGTTCGCTGGAAACAGGGCCTTATGGCACAAGCCTTGCTTTCCCATTTTGAATGCTCCATTCATGCTGCCTTGAAGCTACCTAAATAACAGTTTTAGGACGGGTCTCTAGTCACTGCAGGCAGGGCTCTGGGAAAGGAACGAGTCTTCTCTACATCAACAGGGTGCTTTCATAGCCTGGGTGGGAGCTCCTCCTGATACGCTCTAGAGCTAAAAGGAAACTTGACGTGAGTCCTTTCCTCAAGGTAAAGCCTTGAATAGCCCTGCCGAAGTGGAAGCTTGGAGCAGAGTCCTTGAGGCATTAGCTTTAGGTCTGCTTTCTTTAACGTTAGTAAGCATTTCAGGAAACGGAGGACCTCTCCTGGGCACCCTATTCCCTGCACGAACACCGAGCACCGGCAGGCTCCACTATGCTGCTAAGAAACTTCCAGGCCCGGAATCCTTTCCCAGTCACTCAGTGTATGCTGAGTGTAGGGCAACACACTGCACTCTTCCCTGGGAGAGCTAGATTTCCTCAGCACTCCAACAGCTCCAGGAACTGTGTTCTCTCACGTCCTACATGTCATGCCAATCTGCCTCATTGCCCTAGGCTGAGCGGCACTGAGAAACCAAAACTGCTTTGCATTCCTTCTACAAAGTCATACCTTAGGACCCCATCCTTTCAGGAGAAAATCAGCTTGCCTTGCTGCTGTAACCAAAGCACAGTTCTTCCTCTTACACTGCAGGGTTTTAGAAGAAGCTAAGCCCGATAGCCTAGCAAGAGCGCTCCTTGGGGGAGGCGTTTGGCTACACGCAGAACTCCGTGCCAAATAAACTTTATTCAAGGAAGGGACCAGTGTGTAGCTAGAGTGTCTACTTACTTGGTAGAAATCACATGGAGGTAGGCTACGTGTTCGCTGGAAACGGGGGCCTTATGGCACAAGCCTTGCTTTCCCATTTTGAGTGCTCCATTCATGCTGCCTTGAAGCTACCTAAATCACAGTTTAGGACGGGTCTCTAGTCACTGCAGGCAGGGCTCTGGGAAAGGAACAAGTGTTCTCTACATCAACAGGGTGCTTTCATAGCCTGGGTGGGAGCTCCTCCTGATACGCTCTAGAGCTAAAAGGAAACTTGACGTGAGTCCTTTCCTCAAGGTAAAGCCTTGAATAGCCCTGCCGAAGTGGAAGCTTGGAGCAGAGTCCTTGAGGCATTAGCTTTAGGTCTGCTTTCTTTAACGTTAGTAAGCATTTCAGGAAACGGAGGACCTCGCCTGGGCACCCTATTCCCTGCACGAACACCGAGCACCGGCAGGCTCCACTAGGCTGCTAAGAAACTTCCAGGCCCGGAATCCTTTCCCAGTCACTCAGTGTATGCTGAGTGTAGGGCAACACACTGCACTCTTCCCTGGGAGAGCTAGATTTCCTCAGCACTCCAACAGCTCCAGGAACTGTGTTCTCTCACGTCCTACATGTCATGCAAATCTGCCTCATTGCCCTAGGCTGAGCGGCACTGAGAAACCAAAACTGCTTCGCATTCCTTCCACAAAGTCATACATTAAGACCCCATCCTTACAGGAGAAATTCGGCTTGCGTTCCTGCTGTAAACAAAGCACAGTTCTTCCTCTTACACTGCAGGGTTTTAGAAGAAGCTAAGCCCGAGAGCCTAGCAAGAGCGCTCCTTGGGGGAGGCGGTTGGCTACACGCAGAACTCCGTGCCAAATAAACTTTATTCAAGGAAGGGACCAGTGTGTAGCTAGAGTGTATACTTGGTAGAAATCACAAGGAGGTAGGCTGCGTGTTCGCTGGAAACAGGGCCTTATGGCACAAGCCTTGCTTTCCCATTTTGAATGCTCCATTCATGCTGCCTTGAAGCTACCTAAATCACAGTTTTAGGACGGGTCTCTAGTCACTGCAGGCAGGGCTCTGGGAAAGGAACGAGTCTTCTCTACATCAACAGGGTGCTTTCATAGCCTGGGTGGGAGCTCCTCCTGATACGCTCTAGAGCTAAAAGGAAACTTGACGTGAGTCCTTTCCTCAAGGTAAAGCCTTGAATAGCCCTGCCGAAGTGGAAGCTTGGAGCAGAGTCCTTGAGGCATTAGCTTTAGGTCTGCTTTCTTTAACGTTAGTAAGCATTTCAGGAAACGGAGGACCTCGCCTGGGCACCCTATTCCCTGCACGAACACCGAGCACCGGCAGGCTCCACTAGGCTGCTAAGAAACTTCCAGGCCCGGAATCCTTTCCCAGTCACTCAGTGTATGCTGAGTGTAGGGCAACACACTGCACTCTTCCCTGGGAGAGCTAGATTTCCTCAGCACTCCAACAGCTCCAGGAACTGTGTTCTCTCACACCCTACATGTCATGCCAATCTGCCTCATTGCCCTAGGCTGAGCGGCACTGAGAAACCAAAACTGCTTCGCATTCCTTCCACAAAGTCATACATTAAGACCCCATCCTTACAGGAGAAATTCGGCTTGCGTTCCTGCTGTAAACAAAGCACAGTTCTTCCTCTTACACTGCAGGGTTTTAGAAGAAGCTAAGCCCGAGAGCCTAGCAAGAGCGCTCCTTGGGGGAGGCGGTTGGCTACACGCAGAACTCCGTGCCAAATAAACTTTATTCAAGGAAGGGACCAGTGTGTAGCTAGAGTGTATACTTGGTAGAAATCACAAGGAGGTAGGCTGCGTGTTCGCTGGAAACAGGGCCTTATGGCACAAGCCTTGCTTTCCCATTTTGAATGCTCCATTCATGCTGCCTTGAAGCTACCTAAATAACAGTTTTAGGAGGGGTCTCTAGTCACTGCAGGCAGGGCTCTGGGAAAGGAACGAGTCTTCTCTACATCAACAGGGTGCTTTCATAGCCTGGGTGGGAGCTCCTCCTGATACGCTCTAGAGCTAAAAGGAAACTTGACGTGAGTCCTTTCCTCAAGGTAAAGCCTTGAATAGCCCTGCCGAAGTGGAAGCTTGGAGCAGAGTCCTTGAGGCATTAGCTTTAGGTCTGCTTTCTTTAACGTTAGTAAGCATTTCAGGAAACGGAGGACCTCTCCTGGGCACCCTATTCCCTGCACGAACACCGAGCACCGGCAGGCTCCACTATGCTGCTAAGAAACTTCCAGGCCCGGAATCCTTTCCCAGTCACTCAGTGTATGCTGAGTGTAGGGCAACACACTGCACTCTTCCCTGGGAGAGCTAGATTTCCTCAGCACTCCAACAGCTCCAGGAACTGTGTTCTCTCACGTCCTACATGTCATGCCAATCTGCCTCATTGCCCTAGGCTGAGCGGCACTGAGAAACCAAAACTGCTTTGCATTCCTTCTACAAAGTCATACCTTAGGACCCCATCCTTTCAGGAGAAAATCAGCTTGCCTTGCTGCTGTAACCAAAGCACAGTTCTTCCTCTTACACTGCAGGGTTTTAGAAGAAGCTAAGCCCGATAGCCTAGCAAGAGCGCTCCTTGGGGGAGGCGTTTGGCTACACGCAGAACTCCGTGCCAAATAAACTTTATTCAAGGAAGGGACCAGTGTGTAGCTAGAGTGTCTACTTACTTGGTAGAAATCACATGGAGGTAGGCTACGTGTTCGCTGGAAACGGGGGCCTTATGGCACAAGCCTTGCTTTCCCATTTTGAGTGCTCCATTCATGCTGCCTTGAAGCTACCTAAATCACAGTTTAGGACGGGTCTCTAGTCACTGCAGGCAGGGCTCTGGGAAAGGAACAAGTGTTCTCTACATCAACAGGGTGCTTTCATAGCCTGGGTGGGAGCTCCTCCTGATACGCTCTAGAGCTAAAAGGAAACTTGACGTGAGTCCTTTCCTCAAGGTAAAGCCTTGAATAGCCCTGCCGAAGTGGAAGCTTGGAGCAGAGTCCTTGAGGCATTAGCTTTAGGTCTGCTTTCTTTAACGTTAGTAAGCATTTCAGGAAACGGAGGACCTCGCCTGGGCACCCTATTCCCTGCACGAACACCGAGCACCGGCAGGCTCCACTAGGCTGCTAAGAAACTTCCAGGCCCGGAATCCTTTCCCAGTCACTCAGTGTATGCTGAGTGTAGGGCAACACACTGCACTCTTCCCTGGGAGAGCTAGATTTCCTCAGCACTCCAACAGCTCCAGGAACTGTGTTCTCTCACGTCCTACATGTCATGCAAATCTGCCTCATTGCCCTAGGCTGAGCGGCACTGAGAAACCAAAACTGCTTCGCATTCCTTCCACAAAGTCATACATTAAGACCCCATCCTTACAGGAGAAATTCGGCTTGCGTTCCTGCTGTAAACAAAGCACAGTTCTTCCTCTTACACTGCAGGGTTTTAGAAGAAGCTAAGCCCGAGAGCCTAGCAAGAGCGTTCCTTGGGGGAGGCGGTTGGCTACACGCAGAACTCCGTGCCAAATAAACTTTATTCAAGGAAGGGACCAGTGTGTAGCTAGAGTGTATACTTGGTAGAAATCACAAGGAGGTAGGCTGCGTGTTCGCTGGAAACAGGGCCTTATGGCACAAGCCTTGCTTTCCCATTTTGAATGCTCCATTCATGCTGCCTTGAAGCTACCTAAATAACAGTTTTAGGAGGGGTCTCTAGTCACTGCAGGCAGGGCTCTGGGAAAGGAACGAGTCTTCTCTACATCAACAGGGTGCTTTCATAGCCTGGGTGGGAGCTCCTCCTGATACGCTCTAGAGCTAAAAGGAAACTTGACGTGAGTCCTTTCCTCAAGGTAAAGCCTTGAATAGCCCTGCCGAAGTGGAAGCTTGGAGCAGAGTCCTTGAGGCATTAGCTTTAGGTCTGCTTTCTTTAACGTTAGTAAGCATTTCAGGAAACGGAGGACCTCGCCTGGGCACCCTATTCCCTGCACGAACACCGAGCACCGGCAGGCTCCACTATGCTGCTAAGAAACTTCCAGGCCCGGAATCCTTTCCCAGTCACTCAGTGTATGCTGAGTGTAGGGCAACACACTGCACTCTTCCCTGGGAGAGCTAGATTTCCTCAGCACTCCAACAGCTCCAGGAACTGTGTTCTCTCACGTCCTACATGTCATGCCAATCTGCCTCATTGCCCTAGGCTGAGCGGCACTGAGAAACCAAAACTGCTTTGCATTCCTTCTACAAAGTCATACCTTAGGACCCCATCCTTTCAGGAGAAAATCAGCTTGCCTTGCTGCTGTAACCAAAGCACAGTTCTTCCTCTTACACTGCAGGGTTTTAGAAGAAGCTAAGCCCGATAGCCTAGCAAGAGCGCTCCTTGGGGGAGGCGTTTGGCTACACGCAGAACTCCGTGCCAAATAAACTTTATTCAAGGAAGGGACCAGTGTGTAGCTAGAGTGTCTACTTACTTGGTAGAAATCACATGGAGGTAGGCTACGTGTTCGCTGGAAACGGGGGCCTTATGGCACAAGCCTTGCTTTCCCATTTTGAGTGCTCCATTCATGCTGCCTTGAAGCTACCTAAATCACAGTTTAGGACGGGTCTCTAGTCACTGCAGGCAGGGCTCTGGGAAAGGAACAAGTGTTCTCTACATCAACAGGGTGCTTTCATAGCCTGGGTGGGAGCTCCTCCTGATACGCTCTAGAGCTAAAAGGAAACTTGACGTGAGTCCTTTCCTCAAGGTAAAGCCTTGAATAGCCCTGCCGAAGTGGAAGCTTGGAGCAGAGTCCTTGAGGCATTAGCTTTAGGTCTGCTTTCTTTAACGTTAGTAAGCATTTCAGGAAACGGAGGACCTCGCCTGGGCACCCTATTCCCTGCACGAACACCGAGCACCGGCAGGCTCCACTAGGCTGCTAAGAAACTTCCAGGCCCGGAATCCTTTCCCAGTCACTCAGTGTATGCTGAGTGTAGGGCAACACACTGCACTCTTCCCTGGGAGAGCTAGATTTCCTCAGCACTCCAACAGCTCCAGGAACTGTGTTCTCTCACGTCCTACATGTCATGCAAATCTGCCTCATTGCCCTAGGCTGAGCGGCACTGAGAAACCAAAACTGCTTCGCATTCCTTCCACAAAGTCATACATTAAGACCCCATCCTTACAGGAGAAATTCGGCTTGCGTTCCTGCTGTAAACAAAGCACAGTTCTTCCTCTTACACTGCAGGGTTTTAGAAGAAGCTAAGCCCGAGAGCCTAGCAAGAGCGCTCCTTGGGGGAGGCGGTTGGCTACACGCAGAACTCCGTGCCAAATAAACTTTATTCAAGGAAGGGACCAGTGTGTAGCTAGAGTGTATACTTGGTAGAAATCACAAGGAGGTAGGCTGCGTGTTCGCTGGAAACAGGGCCTTATGGCACAAGCCTTGCTTTCCCATTTTGAATGCTCCATTCATGCTGCCTTGAAGCTACCTAAATAACAGTTTTAGGAGGGGTCTCTAGTCACTGCAGGCAGGGCTCTGGGAAAGGAACGAGTCTTCTCTACATCAACAGGGTGCTTTCATAGCCTGGGTGGGAGCTCCTCCTGATACGCTCTAGAGCTAAAAGGAAACTTGACGTGAGTCCTTTCCTCAAGGTAAAGCCTTGAATAGCCCTGCCGAAGTGGAAGCTTGGAGCAGAGTCCTTGAGGCATTAGCTTTAGGTCTGCTTTCTTTAACGTTAGTAAGCATTTCAGGAAACGGAGGACCTCTCCTGGGCACCCTATTCCCTGCACGAACACCGAGCACCGGCAGGCTCCACTAGGCTGCTAAGAAACTTCCAGGCCCGGAATCCTTTCCCAGTCACTCAGTGTATGCTGAGTGTAGGGCAACACACTGCACTCTTCCCTGGGAGAGCTAGATTTCCTCAGCACTCCAACAGTTCCAGGAACTGTGTTCTCTCACGTCCTACATGTCATGCCAATCTGCCTCATTGCCCTAGGCTGAGCGGCACTGAGAAACCAAAACTGCTTTGCATTCCTTCTACAAAGTCATACCTTAGGACCCCATCCTTTCAGGAGAAAATCAGCTTGCCTTGCTGCTGTAACCAAAGCACAGTTCTTCCTCTTACACTGCAGGGTTTTAGAAGAAGCTAAGCCCGATAGCCTAGCAAGAGCGCTCCTTGGGGGAGGCGTTTGGCTACACGCAGAACTCCGTGCCAAATAAACTTTATTCAAGGAAGGGACCAGTGTGTAGCTAGAGTGTCTACTTACTTGGTAGAAATCACATGGAGGTAGGCTACGTGTTCGCTGGAAACGGGGGCCTTATGGCACAAGCCTTGCTTTCCCATTTTGAGTGCTCCATTCATGCTGCCTTGAAGCTACCTAAATCACAGTTTAGGACGGGTCTCTAGTCACTGCAGGCAGGGCTCTGGGAAAGGAACAAGTGTTCTCTACATCAACAGGGTGCTTTCATAGCCTGGGTGGGAGCTCCTCCTGATACGCTCTAGAGCTAAAAGGAAACTTGACGTGAGTCCTTTCCTCAAGGTAAAGCCTTGAATAGCCCTGCCGCAGTGGAAGCTTGGAGCAGAGTCCTTGAGGCATTAGCTTTAGGTCTGCTTTCTTTAACGTTAGTAAGCATTTCAGGAAACGGAGGACCTCGCCTGGGCACCCTACTCCCTGCACGAACACCGAGCACCGGCAGGCTCCACTAGGCTGCTAAGAAACTTCCAGGCCCGGAATCCTTTCCCAGTCACTCAGTGTATGCTGAGTGTAGGGCAACACACTGCACTCTTCCCTGGGAGAGCTAGATTTCCTCAGCACTCCAACAGCTCCAGGAACTGTGTTCTCTCACGTCCTACATGTCATGCCAATCTGCCTCATTGCCCTAGGCTGAGCGGCACTGAGAAACCAAAACTGCTTTGCATTCCTTCTACAAAGTCATACCTTAGGACCCCATCCTTTCAGGAGAAAATCAGCTTGCCTTGCTGCTGTAACCAAAGCACAGTTCTTCCTCTTACACTGCAGGGTTTTAGAAGAAGCTAAGCCCGATAGCCTAGCAAGAGCGCTCCTTGGGGGAGGCGTTTGGCTACACGCAGAACTCCGTGCCAAATAAACTTTATTCAAGGAAGGGACCAGTGTGTAGCTAGAGTGTCTACTTACTTGGTAGAAATCACATGGAGGTAGGCTACGTGTTCGCTGGAAACGGGGGCCTTATGGCACAAGCCTTGCTTTCCCATTTTGAGTGCTCCATTCATGCTGCCTTGAAGCTACCTAAATCACAGTTTAGGACGGGTCTCTAGTCACTGCAGGCAGGGCTCTGGGAAAGGAACAAGTGTTCTCTACATCAACAGGGTGCTTTCATAGCCTGGGTGGGAGCTCCTCCTGATACGCTCTAGAGCTAAAAGGAAACTTGACGTGAGTCCTTTCCTCAAGGTAAAGCCTTGAATAGCCCTGCCGAAGTGGAAGCTTGGAGCAGAGTCCTTGAGGCATTAGCTTTAGGTCTGCTTTCTTTAACGTTAGTAAGCATTTCAGGAAACGGAGGACCTCGCCTGGGCACCCTATTCCCTGCACGAACACCGAGCACCGGCAGGCTCCACTAGGCTGCTAAGAAACTTCCAGGCCCGGAATCCTTTCCCAGTCACTCAGTGTATGCTGAGTGTAGGGCAACACACTGCACTCTTCCCTGGGAGAGCTAGATTTCCTCAGCACTCCAACAGCTCCAGGAACTGTGTTCTCTCACGTCCTACATGTCATGCAAATCTGCCTCATTGCCCTAGGCTGAGCGGCACTGAGAAACCAAAACTGCTTCGCATTCCTTCCACAAAGTCATACATTAAGACCCCATCCTTACAGGAGAAATTCGGCTTGCGTTCCTGCTGTAAACAAAGCACAGTTCTTCCTCTTACACTGCAGGGTTTTAGAAGAAGCTAAGCCCGAGAGCCTAGCAAGAGCGCTCCTTGGGGGAGGCGGTTGGCTACACGCAGAACTCCGTGCCAAATAAACTTTATTCAAGGAAGGGACCAGTGTGTAGCTAGAGTGTATACTTGGTAGAAATCACAAGGAGGTAGGCTGCGTGTTCGCTGGAAACAGGGCCTTATGGCACAAGCCTTGCTTTCCCATTTTGAATGCTCCATTCATGCTGCCTTGAAGCTACCTAAATAACAGTTTTAGGAGGGGTCTCTAGTCACTGCAGGCAGGGCTCTGGGAAAGGAACGAGTCTTCTCTACATCAACAGGGTGCTTTCATAGCCTGGGTGGGAGCTCCTCCTGATACGCTCTAGAGCTAAAAGGAAACTTGACGTGAGTCCTTTCCTCAAGGTAAAGCCTTGAATAGCCCTGCCGAAGTGGAAGCTTGGAGCAGAGTCCTTGAGGCATTAGCTTTAGGTCTGCTTTCTTTAACGTTAGTAAGCATTTCAGGAAACGGAGGACCTCTCCTGGGCACCCTATTCCCTGCACGAACACCGAGCACCGGCAGGCTCCACTAGGCTGCTAAGAAACTTCCAGGCCCGGAATCCTTTCCCAGTCACTCAGTGTATGCTGAGTGTAGGGCAACACACTGCACTCTTCCCTGGGAGAGCTAGATTTCCTCAGCACTCCAACAGTTCCAGGAACTGTGTTCTCTCACGTCCTACATGTCATGCCAATCTGCCTCATTGCCCTAGGCTGAGCGGCACTGAGAAACCAAAACTGCTTTGCATTCCTTCTACAAAGTCATACCTTAGGACCCCATCCTTTCAGGAGAAAATCAGCTTGCCTTGCTGCTGTAACCAAAGCACAGTTCTTCCTCTTACACTGCAGGGTTTTAGAAGAAGCTAAGCCCGATAGCCTAGCAAGAGCGCTCCTTGGGGGAGGCGTTTGGCTACACGCAGAACTCCGTGCCAAATAAACTTTATTCAAGGAAGGGACCAGTGTGTAGCTAGAGTGTCTACTTACTTGGTAGAAATCACATGGAGGTAGGCTACGTGTTCGCTGGAAACGGGGGCCTTATGGCACAAGCCTTGCTTTCCCATTTTGAGTGCTCCATTCATGCTGCCTTGAAGCTACCTAAATCACAGTTTAGGACGGGTCTCTAGTCACTGCAGGCAGGGCTCTGGGAAAGGAACAAGTGTTCTCTACATCAACAGGGTGCTTTCATAGCCTGGGTGGGAGCTCCTCCTGATACGCTCTAGAGCTAAAAGGAAACTTGACGTGAGTCCTTTCCTCAAGGTAAAGCCTTGAATAGCCCTGCCGCAGTGGAAGCTTGGAGCAGAGTCCTTGAGGCATTAGCTTTAGGTCTGCTTTCTTTAACGTTAGTAAGCATTTCAGGAAACGGAGGACCTCGCCTGGGCACCCTACTCCCTGCACGAACACCGAGCACCGGCAGGCTCCACTAGGCTGCTAAGAAACTTCCAGGCCCGGAATCCTTTCCCAGTCACTCAGTGTATGCTGAGTGTAGGGCAACACACTGCACTCTTCCCTGGGAGAGCTAGATTTCCTCAGCACTCCAACAGCTCCAGGAACTGTGTTCTCTCACGTCCTACATGTCATGCAAATCTGCCTCATTGCCCTAGGCTGAGCGGCACTGAGAAACCAAAACTGCTTTGCATTCCTTCCACAAAGTCATACATTAAGACCCCATCCTTACAGGAGAAATTCGGCTTGCGTTCCTGCTGTAAACAAAGCACAGTTCTTCCTCTTACACTGCAGGGTTTTAGAAGAAGCTAAGCCCGAGAGCCTAGCAAGAGCGTTCCTTGGGGGAGGCGGTTGGCTACACGCAGAACTCCGTGCCAAATAAACTTTATTCAAGGAAGGGACCAGTGTGTAGCTAGAGTGTATACTTGGTAGAAATCACAAGGAGGTAGGCTGCGTGTTCGCTGGAAACAGGGCCTTATGGCACAAGCCTTGCTTTCCCATTTTGAATGCTCCATTCATGCTGCCTTGAAGCTACCTAAATAACAGTTTTAGGACGGGTCTCTAGTCACTGCAGGCAGGGCTCTGGGAAAGGAACGAGTCTTCTCTACATCAACAGGGTGCTTTCATAGCCTGGGTGGGAGCTCCTCCTGATACGCTCTAGAGCTAAAAGGAAACTTGACGTGAGTCCTTTCCTCAAGGTAAAGCCTTGAATAGCCCTGCCGAAGTGGAAGCTTGGAGCAGAGTCCTTGAGGCATTAGCTTTAGGTCTGCTTTCTTTAACGTTAGTAAGCATTTCAGGAAACGGAGGACCTCTCCTGGGCACCCTATTCCCTGCACGAACACCGAGCACCGGCAGGCTCCACTATGCTGCTAAGAAACTTCCAGGCCCGGAATCCTTTCCCAGTCACTCAGTGTATGCTGAGTGTAGGGCAACACACTGCACTCTTCCCTGGGAGAGCTAGATTTCCTCAGCACTCCAACAGCTCCAGGAACTGTGTTCTCTCACGTCCTACATGTCATGCCAATCTGCCTCATTGCCCTAGGCTGAGCGGCACTGAGAAACCAAAACTGCTTTGCATTCCTTCTACAAAGTCATACCTTAGGACCCCATCCTTTCAGGAGAAAATCAGCTTGCCTTGCTGCTGTAACCAAAGCACAGTTCTTCCTCTTACACTGCAGGGTTTTAGAAGAAGCTAAGCCCGATAGCCTAGCAAGAGCGCTCCTTGGGGGAGGCGTTTGGCTACACGCAGAACTCCGTGCCAAATAAACTTTATTCAAGGAAGGGACCAGTGTGTAGCTAGAGTGTCTACTTACTTGGTAGAAATCACATGGAGGTAGGCTACGTGTTCGCTGGAAACGGGGGCCTTATGGCACAAGCCTTGCTTTCCCATTTTGAGTGCTCCATTCATGCTGCCTTGAAGCTACCTAAATCACAGTTTAGGACGGGTCTCTAGTCACTGCAGGCAGGGCTCTGGGAAAGGAACAAGTGTTCTCTACATCAACAGGGTGCTTTCATAGCCTGGGTGGGAGCTCCTCCTGATACGCTCTAGAGCTAAAAGGAAACTTGACGTGAGTCCTTTCCTCAAGGTAAAGCCTTGAATAGCCCTGCCGAAGTGGAAGCTTGGAGCAGAGTCCTTGAGGCATTAGCTTTAGGTCTGCTTTCTTTAACGTTAGTAAGCATTTCAGGAAACGGAGGACCTCGCCTGGGCACCCTATTCCCTGCACGAACACCGAGCACCGGCAGGCTCCACTAGGCTGCTAAGAAACTTCCAGGCCCGGAATCCTTTCCCAGTCACTCAGTGTATGCTGAGTGTAGGGCAACACACTGCACTCTTCCCTGGGAGAGCTAGATTTCCTCAGCACTCCAACAGCTCCAGGAACTGTGTTCTCTCACGTCCTACATGTCATGCAAATCTGCCTCATTGCCCTAGGCTGAGCGGCACTGAGAACCAAAACTGCTTCGCATTCCTTCCACAAAGTCATACATTAAGACCCCATCCTTACAGGAGAAATTCGGCTTGCGTTCCTGCTGTAAACAAAGCACAGTTCTTCCTCTTACACTGCAGGGTTTTAGAAGAAGCTAAGCCCGAGAGCCTAGCAAGAGCGCTCCTTGGGGGAGGCGGTTGGCTACACGCAGAACTCCGTGCCAAATAAACTTTATTCAAGGAAGGGACCAGTGTGTAGCTAGAGTGTATACTTGGTAGAAATCACAAGGAGGTAGGCTGCGTGTTCGCTGGAAACAGGGCCTTATGGCACAAGCCTTGCTTTCCCATTTTGAATGCTCCATTCATGCTGCCTTGAAGCTACCTAAATCACAGTTTTAGGACGGGTCTCTAGTCACTGCAGGCAGGGCTCTGGGAAAGGAACGAGTCTTCTCTACATCAACAGGGTGCTTTCATAGCCTGGGTGGGAGCTCCTCCTGATACGCTCTAGAGCTAAAAGGAAACTTGACGTGAGTCCTTTCCTCAAGGTAAAGCCTTGAATAGCCCTGCCGAAGTGGAAGCTTGGAGCAGAGTCCTTGAGGCATTAGCTTTAGGTCTGCTTTCTTTAACGTTAGTAAGCATTTCAGGAAACGGAGGACCTCGCCTGGGCACCCTATTCCCTGCACGAACACCGAGCACCGGCAGGCTCCACTAGGCTGCTAAGAAACTTCCAGGCCCGGAATCCTTTCCCAGTCACTCAGTGTATGCTGAGTGTAGGGCAACACACTGCACTCTTCCCTGGGAGAGCTAGATTTCCTCAGCACTCCAACAGCTCCAGGAACTGTGTTCTCTCACGCCCTACATGTCATGCAAATCTGCCTCATTGCCCTAGGCTGAGCGGCACTGAGAAACCAAAACTGCTTCGCATTCCTTCCACAAAGTCATACATTAAGACCCCATCCTTACAGGAGAAATTCGGCTTGCGTTCCTGCTGTAAACAAAGCACAGTTCTTCCTCTTACACTGCAGGGTTTTAGAAGAAGCTAAGCCCGAGAGCCTAGCAAGAGCGCTCCTTGGGGGAGGCGGTTGGCTACACGCAGAACTCCGTGCCAAATAAACTTTATTCAAGGAAGGGACCAGTGTGTAGCTAGAGTGTATACTTGGTAGAAATCACAAGGAGGTAGGCTGCGTGTTCGCTGGAAACAGGGCCTTATGGCACAAGCCTTGCTTTCCCATTTTGAATGCTCCATTCATGCTGCCTTGAAGCTACCTAAATAACAGTTTTAGGAGGGGTCTCTAGTCACTGCAGGCAGGGCTCTGGGAAAGGAACGAGTCTTCTCTACATCAACAGGGTGCTTTCATAGCCTGGGTGGGAGCTCCTCCTGATACGCTCTAGAGCTAAAAGGAAACTTGACGTGAGTCCTTTCCTCAAGGTAAAGCCTTGAATAGCCCTGCCGAAGTGGAAGCTTGGAGCAGAGTCCTTGAGGCATTAGCTTTAGGTCTGCTTTCTTTAACGTTAGTAAGCATTTCAGGAAACGGAGGACCTCTCCTGGGCACCCTATTCCCTGCACGAACACCGAGCACCGGCAGGCTCCACTATGCTGCTAAGAAACTTCCAGGCCCGGAATCCTTTCCCAGTCACTCAGTGTATGCTGAGTGTAGGGCAACACACTGCACTCTTCCCTGGGAGAGCTAGATTTCCTCAGCACTCCAACAGCTCCAGGAACTGTGTTCTCTCACGTCCTACATGTCATGCCAATCTGCCTCATTGCCCTAGGCTGAGCGGCACTGAGAAACCAAAACTGCTTTGCATTCCTTCTACAAAGTCATACCTTAGGACCCCATCCTTTCAGGAGAAAATCAGCTTGCCTTGCTGCTGTAACCAAAGCACAGTTCTTCCTCTTACACTGCAGGGTTTTAGAAGAAGCTAAGCCCGATAGCCTAGCAAGAGCGCTCCTTGGGGGAGGCGTTTGGCTACACGCAGAACTCCGTGCCAAATAAACTTTATTCAAGGAAGGGACCAGTGTGTAGCTAGAGTGTCTACTTACTTGGTAGAAATCACATGGAGGTAGGCTACGTGTTCGCTGGAAACGGGGGCCTTATGGCACAAGCCTTGCTTTCCCATTTTGAGTGCTCCATTCATGCTGCCTTGAAGCTACCTAAATCACAGTTTAGGACGGGTCTCTAGTCACTGCAGGCAGGGCTCTGGGAAAGGAACAAGTGTTCTCTACATCAACAGGGTGCTTTCATAGCCTGGGTGGGAGCTCCTCCTGATACGCTCTAGAGCTAAAAGGAAACTTGACGTGAGTCCTTTCCTCAAGGTAAAGCCTTGAATAGCCCTGCCGAAGTGGAAGCTTGGAGCAGAGTCCTTGAGGCATTAGCTTTAGGTCTGCTTTCTTTAACGTTAGTAAGCATTTCAGGAAACGGAGGACCTCGCCTGGGCACCCTATTCCCTGCACGAACACCGAGCACCGGCAGGCTCCACTAGGCTGCTAAGAAACTTCCAGGCCCGGAATCCTTTCCCAGTCACTCAGTGTATGCTGAGTGTAGGGCAACACACTGCACTCTTCCCTGGGAGAGCTAGATTTCCTCAGCACTCCAACAGCTCCAGGAACTGTGTTCTCTCACGTCCTACATGTCATGCAAATCTGCCTCATTGCCCTAGGCTGAGCGGCACTGAGAAACCAAAACTGCTTCGCATTCCTTCCACAAAGTCATACATTAAGACCCCATCCTTACAGGAGAAATTCGGCTTGCGTTCCTGCTGTAAACAAAGCACAGTTCTTCCTCTTACACTGCAGGGTTTTAGAAGAAGCTAAGCCCGAGAGCCTAGCAAGAGCGCTCCTTGGGGGAGGCGGTTGGCTACACGCAGAACTCCGTGCCAAATAAACTTTATTCAAGGAAGGGACCAGTGTGTAGCTAGAGTGTATACTTGGTAGAAATCACAAGGAGGTAGGCTGCGTGTTCGCTGGAAACAGGGCCTTATGGCACAAGCCTTGCTTTCCCATTTTGAATGCTCCATTCATGCTGCCTTGAAGCTACCTAAATAACAGTTTTAGGAGGGGTCTCTAGTCACTGCAGGCAGGGCTCTGGGAAAGGAACGAGTCTTCTCTACATCAACAGGGTGCTTTCATAGCCTGGGTGGGAGCTCCTCCTGATACGCTCTAGAGCTAAAAGGAAACTTGACGTGAGTCCTTTCCTCAAGGTAAAGCCTTGAATAGCCCTGCCGAAGTGGAAGCTTGGAGCAGAGTCCTTGAGGCATTAGCTTTAGGTCTGCTTTCTTTAACGTTAGTAAGCATTTCAGGAAACGGAGGACCTCTCCTGGGCACCCTATTCCCTGCACGAACACCGAGCACCGGCAGGCTCCACTATGCTGCTAAGAAACTTCCAGGCCCGGAATCCTTTCCCAGTCACTCAGTGTATGCTGAGTGTAGGGCAACACACTGCACTCTTCCCTGGGAGAGCTAGATTTCCTCAGCACTCCAACAGCTCCAGGAACTGTGTTCTCTCACGTCCTACATGTCATGCCAATCTGCCTCATTGCCCTAGGCTGAGCGGCACTGAGAAACCAAAACTGCTTTGCATTCCTTCTACAAAGTCATACCTTAGGACCCCATCCTTTCAGGAGAAAATCAGCTTGCCTTGCTGCTGTAACCAAAGCACAGTTCTTCCTCTTACACTGCAGGGTTTTAGAAGAAGCTAAGCCCGATAGCCTAGCAAGAGCGCTCCTTGGGGGAGGCGTTTGGCTACACGCAGAACTCCGTGCCAAATAAACTTTATTCAAGGAAGGGACCAGTGTGTAGCTAGAGTGTCTACTTACTTGGTAGAAATCACATGGAGGTAGGCTACGTGTTCGCTGGAAACGGGGGCCTTATGGCACAAGCCTTGCTTTCCCATTTTGAGTGCTCCATTCATGCTGCCTTGAAGCTACCTAAATCACAGTTTAGGACGGGTCTCTAGTCACTGCAGGCAGGGCTCTGGGAAAGGAACAAGTGTTCTCTACATCAACAGGGTGCTTTCATAGCCTGGGTGGGAGCTCCTCCTGATACGCTCTAGAGCTAAAAGGAAACTTGACGTGAGTCCTTTCCTCAAGGTAAAGCCTTGAATAGCCCTGCCGAAGTGGAAGCTTGGAGCAGAGTCCTTGAGGCATTAGCTTTAGGTCTGCTTTCTTTAACGTTAGTAAGCATTTCAGGAAACGGAGGACCTCGCCTGGGCACCCTATTCCCTGCACGAACACCGAGCACCGGCAGGCTCCACTAGGCTGCTAAGAAACTTCCAGGCCCGGAATCCTTTCCCAGTCACTCAGTGTATGCTGAGTGTAGGGCAACACACTGCACTCTTCCCTGGGAGAGCTAGATTTCCTCAGCACTCCAACAGCTCCAGGAACTGTGTTCTCTCACGTCCTACATGTCATGCAAATCTGCCTCATTGCCCTAGGCTGAGCGGCACTGAGAAACCAAAACTGCTTCGCATTCCTTCCACAAAGTCATACATTAAGACCCCATCCTTACAGGAGAAATTCGGCTTGCGTTCCTGCTGTAAACAAAGCACAGTTCTTCCTCTTACACTGCAGGGTTTTAGAAGAAGCTAAGCCCGAGAGCCTAGCAAGAGCGCTCCTTGGGGGAGGCGGTTGGCTACACGCAGAACTCCGTGCCAAATAAACTTTATTCAAGGAAGGGACCAGTGTGTAGCTAGAGTGTATACTTGGTAGAAATCACAAGGAGGTAGGCTGCGTGTTCGCTGGAAACAGGGCCTTATGGCACAAGCCTTGCTTTCCCATTTTGAATGCTCCATTCATGCTGCCTTGAAGCTACCTAAATAACAGTTTTAGGAGGGGTCTCTAGTCACTGCAGGCAGGGCTCTGGGAAAGGAACGAGTCTTCTCTACATCAACAGGGTGCTTTCATAGCCTGGGTGGGAGCTCCTCCTGATACGCTCTAGAGCTAAAAGGAAACTTGACGTGAGTCCTTTCCTCAAGGTAAAGCCTTGAATAGCCCTGCCGAAGTGGAAGCTTGGAGCAGAGTCCTTGAGGCATTAGCTTTAGGTCTGCTTTCTTTAACGTTAGTAAGCATTTCAGGAAACGGAGGACCTCGCCTGGGCACCCTACTCCCTGCACGAACACCGAGCACCGGCAGGCTCCACTAGGCTGCTAAGAAACTTCCAGGCCCGGAATCCTTTCCCAGTCACTCAGTGTATGCTGAGTGTAGGGCAACACACTGCACTCTTCCCTGGGAGAGCTAGATTTCCTCAGCACTCCAACAGCTCCAGGAACTGTGTTCTCTCACGTCCTACATGTCATGCCAATCTGCCTCATTGCCCTAGGCTGAGCGGCACTGAGAAACCAAAACTGCTTTGCATTCCTTCTACAAAGTCATACCTTAGGACCCCATCCTTTCAGGAGAAAATCAGCTTGCCTTGCTGCTGTAACCAAAGCACAGTTCTTCCTCTTACACTGCAGGGTTTTAGAAGAAGCTAAGCCCGATAGCCTAGCAAGAGCGCTCCTTGGGGGAGGCGTTTGGCTACACGCAGAACTCCGTGCCAAATAAACTTTATTCAAGGAAGGGACCAGTGTGTAGCTAGAGTGTCTACTTACTTGGTAGAAATCACATGGAGGTAGGCTACGTGTTCGCTGGAAACGGGGGCCTTATGGCACAAGCCTTGCTTTCCCATTTTGAGTGCTCCATTCATGCTGCCTTGAAGCTACCTAAATCACAGTTTAGGACGGGTCTCTAGTCACTGCAGGCAGGGCTCTGGGAAAGGAACAAGTGTTCTCTACATCAACAGGGTGCTTTCATAGCCTGGGTGGGAGCTCCTCCTGATACGCTCTAGAGCTAAAAGGAAACTTGACGTGAGTCCTTTCCTCAAGGTAAAGCCTTGAATAGCCCTGCCGAAGTGGAAGCTTGGAGCAGAGTCCTTGAGGCATTAGCTTTAGGTCTGCTTTCTTTAACGTTAGTAAGCATTTCAGGAAACGGAGGACCTCGCCTGGGCACCCTATTCCCTGCACGAACACCGAGCACCGGCAGGCTCCACTATGCTGCTAAGAAACTTCCAGGCCCGGAATCCTTTCCCAGTCACTCAGTGTATGCTGAGTGTAGGGCAACACACTGCACTCTTCCCTGGGAGAGCTAGATTTCCTCAGCACTCCAACAGCTCCAGGAACTGTGTTCTCTCACGTCCTACATGTCATGCCAATCTGCCTCATTGCCCTAGGCTGAGCGGCACTGAGAAACCAAAACTGCTTTGCATTCCTTCTACAAAGTCATACCTTAGGACCCCATCCTTTCAGGAGAAAATCAGCTTGCCTTGCTGCTGTAACCAAAGCACAGTTCTTCCTCTTACACTGCAGGGTTTTAGAAGAAGCTAAGCCCGATAGCCTAGCAAGAGCGCTCCTTGGGGGAGGCGTTTGGCTACACGCAGAACTCCGTGCCAAATAAACTTTATTCAAGGAAGGGACCAGTGTGTAGCTAGAGTGTCTACTTACTTGGTAGAAATCACATGGAGGTAGGCTACGTGTTCGCTGGAAACGGGGGCCTTATGGCACAAGCCTTGCTTTCCCATTTTGAGTGCTCCATTCATGCTGCCTTGAAGCTACCTAAATCACAGTTTAGGACGGGTCTCTAGTCACTGCAGGCAGGGCTCTGGGAAAGGAACAAGTGTTCTCTACATCAACAGGGTGCTTTCATAGCCTGGGTGGGAGCTCCTCCTGATACGCTCTAGAGCTAAAAGGAAACTTGACGTGAGTCCTTTCCTCAAGGTAAAGCCTTGAATAGCCCTGCCGAAGTGGAAGCTTGGAGCAGAGTCCTTGAGGCATTAGCTTTAGGTCTGCTTTCTTTAACGTTAGTAAGCATTTCAGGAAACGGAGGACCTCGCCTGGGCACCCTATTCCCTGCACGAACACCGAGCACCGGCAGGCTCCACTAGGCTGCTAAGAAACTTCCAGGCCCGGAATCCTTTCCCAGTCACTCAGTGTATGCTGAGTGTAGGGCAACACACTGCACTCTTCCCTGGGAGAGCTAGATTTCCTCAGCACTCCAACAGCTCCAGGAACTGTGTTCTCTCACGTCCTACATGTCATGCAAATCTGCCTCATTGCCCTAGGCTGAGCGGCACTGAGAAACCAAAACTGCTTCGCATTCCTTCCACAAAGTCATACATTAAGACCCCATCCTTACAGGAGAAATTCGGCTTGCGTTCCTGCTGTAAACAAAGCACAGTTCTTCCTCTTACACTGCAGGGTTTTAGAAGAAGCTAAGCCCGAGAGCCTAGCAAGAGCGTTCCTTGGGGGAGGCGGTTGGCTACACGCAGAACTCCGTGCCAAATAAACTTTATTCAAGGAAGGGACCAGTGTGTAGCTAGAGTGTATACTTGGTAGAAATCACAAGGAGGTAGGCTGCGTGTTCGCTGGAAACAGGGCCTTATGGCACAAGCCTTGCTTTCCCATTTTGAATGCTCCATTCATGCTGCCTTGAAGCTACCTAAATAACAGTTTTAGGAGGGGTCTCTAGTCACTGCAGGCAGGGCTCTGGGAAAGGAACGAGTCTTCTCTACATCAACAGGGTGCTTTCATAGCCTGGGTGGGAGCTCCTCCTGATACGCTCTAGAGCTAAAAGGAAACTTGACGTGAGTACTTTCCTCAAGGTAAAGCCTTGAATAGCCCTGCCGAAGTGGAAGCTTGGAGCAGAGTCCTTGAGGCATTAGCTTTAGGTCTGCTTTCTTTAACGTTAGTAAGCATTTCAGGAAACGGAGGACCTCGCCTGGGCACCCTACTCCCTGCACGAACACCGAGCACCGGCAGGCTCCACTAGGCTGCTAAGAAACTTCCAGGCCCGGAATCCTTTCCCAGTCACTCAGTGTATGCTGAGTGTAGGGCAACACACTGCACTCTTCCCTGGGAGAGCTAGATTTCCTCAGCACTCCAACAGCTCCAGGAACTGTGTTCTCTCACGTCCTACATGTCATGCCAATCTGCCTCATTGCCCTAGGCTGAGCGGCACTGAGAAACCAAAACTGCTTTGCATTCCTTCTACAAAGTCATACCTTAGGACCCCATCCTTTCAGGAGAAAATCAGCTTGCCTTGCTGCTGTAACCAAAGCACAGTTCTTCCTCTTACACTGCAGGGTTTTAGAAGAAGCTAAGCCCGATAGCCTAGCAAGAGCGCTCCTTGGGGGAGGCGTTTGGCTACACGCAGAACTCCGTGCCAAATAAACTTTATTCAAGGAAGGGACCAGTGTGTAGCTAGAGTGTCTACTTACTTGGTAGAAATCACATGGAAGTAGGCTACGTGTTCGCTGGAAACGGGGGCCTTATGGCACAAGCCTTGCTTTCCCATTTTGAGTGCTCCATTCATGCTGCCTTGAAGCTACCTAAATCACAGTTTAGGACGGGTCTCTAGTCACTGCAGGCAGGGCTCTGGGAAAGGAACAAGTGTTCTCTACATCAACAGGGTGCTTTCATAGCCTGGGTGGGAGCTCCTCCTGATACGCTCTAGAGCTAAAAGGAAACGACGTGAGTCCTTTCCTCAAGGTAAAGCCTTGAATAGCCCTGCCGAAGTGGAAGCTTGGAGCAGAGTCCTTGAGGCATTAGCTTTAGGTCTGCTTTCTTTAACGTTAGTAAGCATTTCAGGAAACGGAGGACCTCGCCTGGGCACCCTACTCCCTGCACGAACACCGAGCACCGGCAGGCTCCACTAGGCTGCTAAGAAACTTCCAGGCCCGGAATCCTGTCCCAGTCACTCAGTGTATGCTGAGTGTAGGGCAACACACTGCACTCTTCCCTGGGAGAGCTAGATTTCCTCAGCACTCCAACAGCTCCAGGAACTGTGTTCTCTCACGTCCTACATGTCATGCCAATCTGCCTCATTGCCCTAGGCTGAGCGGCACTGAGAAACCAAAACTGCTTTGCATTCCTTCTACAAAGTCATACCTTAGGACCCCATCCTTACAGGAGAAAATCAGCTTGCCTTGCTGCTGTAACCAAAGCACAGTTCTTCCTCTTACACTGCAGGGTTTTAGAAGAAGCTAAGCCCGATAGCCTAGCAAGAGCGCTCCTTGGGGGAGGCGTTTGGCTACACGCAGAACTCCGTGCCAAATAAACTTTATTCAAGGAAGGGACCAGTGTGTAGCTAGAGTGTCTACTTACTTGGTAGAAATCACATGGAGGTAGGCTACGTGTTCGCTGGAAACGGGGGCCTTATGGCACAAGCCTTGCTTTCCCATTTTGAGTGCTCCATTCATGCTGCCTTGAAGCTACCTAAATCACAGTTTAGGAGGGGTCTGTAGTCACTGCAGGCAGGGCTCTGGGAAAGGAACAAGTGTTCTCTACATCAACAGGGTGCTTTCATAGCCTGGGTGGGAGCTCCTCCTGATACGCTCTAGAGCTAAAAGGAAACTTGACGTGAGTCCTTTCCTCAAGGTAAAGCCTTGAATAGCCCTGCCGAAGTGGAAGCTTGGAGCAGAGTCCTTGAGGCATTAGCTTTAGGTCTGCTTTCTTTAACGTTAGTAAGCATTTCAGGAAACGGAGGACCTCGCCTGGGCACCCTACTCCCTGCACGAACACCGAGCACCGGCAGGCTCCACTAGGCTGCTAAGAAACTTCCAGGCCCGGAATCCTTTCCCAGTCACTCAGTGTATGCTGAGTGTAGGGCAACACACTGCACTCTTCCCTGGGAGAGCTAGATTTCCTCAGCACTCCAACAGCCCCAGGAACTGTGTTCTCTCACGTCCTACATGTCATGCAAATCTGCCTCATTGCCCTAGGCTGAGCGGCACTGAGAAACCAAAACTGCTTTGCATTCCTTCCACAAAGTCATACATTAAGACCCCATCCTTACAGGAGAAATTCGGCTTGCGTTCCTGCTGTAAACAAAGCACAGTTCTTCCTCTTACACTGCAGGGTTTTAGAAGAAGCTAAGCCCGAGAGCCTAGCAAGAGCGTTCCTTGGGGGAGGCGGTTGGCTACACGCAGAACTCCGTGCCAAATAAACTTTATTCAAGGAAGGGACCAGTGTGTAGCTAGAGTGTATACTTGGTAGAAATCACAAGGAGGTAGGCTGCGTGTTCGCTGGAAACAGGGCCTTATGGCACAAGCCTTGCTTTCCCATTTTGAATGCTCCATTCATGCTGCCTTGAAGCTACCTAAATAACAGTTTTAGGAGGGGTCTCTAGTCACTGCAGGCAGGGCTCTGGGAAAGGAACGAGTCTTCTCTACATCAACAGGGTGCTTTCATAGCCTGGGTGGGAGCTCCTCCTGATACGCTCTAGAGCTAAAAGGAAACTTGACGTGAGTCCTTTCCTCAAGGTAAAGCCTTGAATAGCCCTGCCGAAGTGGAAGCTTGGAGCAGAGTCCTTGAGGCATTAGCTTTAGGTCTGCTTTCTTTAACGTTAGTAAGCATTTCAGGAAACGGAGGACCTCGCCTGGGCACCCTATTCCCTGCACGAACACCGAGCACCGGCAGGCTCCACTATGCTGCTAAGAAACTTCCAGGCCCGGAATCCTTTCCCAGTCACTCAGTGTATGCTGAGTGTAGGGCAACACACTGCACTCTTCCCTGGGAGAGCTAGATTTCCTCAGCACTCCAACAGCTCCAGGAACTGTGTTCTCTCACGTCCTACATGTCATGCCAATCTGCCTCATTGCCCTAGGCTGAGCGGCACTGAGAAACCAAAACTGCTTTGCATTCCTTCTACAAAGTCATACCTTAGGACCCCATCCTTTCAGGAGAAAATCAGCTTGCCTTGCTGCTGTAACCAAAGCACAGTTCTTCCTCTTACACTGCAGGGTTTTAAAAGAAGCTAAGCCCGATAGCCTAGCAAGAGCGCTCCTTGGGGGAGGCGTTTGGCTACACGCAGAACTCCGTGCCAAATAAACTTTATTCAAGGAAGGGACCAGTGTGTAGCTAGAGTGTCTACTTACTTGGTAGAAATCACATGGAGGTAGGCTACGTGTTCGCTGGAAACGGGGGCCTTATGGCACAAGCCTTGCTTTCCCATTTTGAGTGCTCCATTCATGCTGCCTTGAAGCTACCTAAATCACAGTTTAGGACGGGTCTCTAGTCACTGCAGGCAGGGCTCTGGGAAAGGAACAAGTGTTCTCTACATCAACAGGGTGCTTTCATAGCCTGGGTGGGAGCTCCTCCTGATACGCTCTAGAGCTAAAAGGAAACTTGACGTGAGTCCTTTCCTCAAGGTAAAGCCTTGAATAGCCCTGCCGAAGTGGAAGCTTGGAGCAGAGTCCTTGAGGCATTAGCTTTAGGTCTGCTTTCTTTAACGTTAGTAAGCATTTCAGGAAACGGAGGACCTCGCCTGGGCACCCTACTCCCTGCACGAACACCGAGCACCGGCAGGCTCCACTAGGCTGCTAAGAAACTTCCAGGCCCGGAATCCTTTCCCAGTCACTCAGTGTATGCTGAGTGTAGGGCAACACACTGCACTCTTCCCTGGGAGAGCTAGATTTCCTCAGCACTCCAACAGCCCCAGGAACTGTGTTCTCTCACGTCCTACATGTCATGCAAATCTGCCTCATTGCCCTAGGCTGAGCGGCACTGAGAAACCAAAACTGCTTTGCATTCCTTCCACAAAGTCATACATTAAGACCCCATCCTTACAGGAGAAATTCGGCTTGCGTTCCTGCTGTAAACAAAGCACAGTTCTTCCTCTTACACTGCAGGGTTTTAGAAGAAGCTAAGCCCGAGAGCCTAGCAAGAGCGTTCCTTGGGGGAGGCGGTTGGCTACACGCAGAACTCCGTGCCAAATAAACTTTATTCAAGGAAGGGACCAGTGTGTAGCTAGAGTGTATACTTGGTAGAAATCACAAGGAGGTAGGCTGCGTGTTCGCTGGAAACAGGGCCTTATGGCACAAGCCTTGCTTTCCCATTTTGAATGCTCCATTCATGCTGCCTTGAAGCTACCTAAATAACAGTTTTAGGAGGGGTCTCTAGTCACTGCAGGCAGGGCTCTGGGAAAGGAACGAGTCTTCTCTACATCAACAGGGTGCTTTCATAGCCTGGGTGGGAGCTCCTCCTGATACGCTCTAGAGCTAAAAGGAAACTTGACGTGAGTCCTTTCCTCAAGGTAAAGCCTTGAATAGCCCTGCCGAAGTGGAAGCTTGGAGCAGAGTCCTTGAGGCATTAGCTTTAGGTCTGCTTTCTTTAACGTTAGTAAGCATTTCAGGAAACGGAGGACCTCGCCTGGGCACCCTATTCCCTGCACGAACACCGAGCACCGGCAGGCTCCACTATGCTGCTAAGAAACTTCCAGGCCCGGAATCCTTTCCCAGTCACTCAGTGTATGCTGAGTGTAGGGCAACACACTGCACTCTTCCCTGGGAGAGCTAGATTTCCTCAGCACTCCAACAGCTCCAGGAACTGTGTTCTCTCACGTCCTACATGTCATGCCAATCTGCCTCATTGCCCTAGGCTGAGCGGCACTGAGAAACCAAAACTGCTTTGCATTCCTTCTACAAAGTCATACCTTAGGACCCCATCCTTTCAGGAGAAAATCAGCTTGCCTTGCTGCTGTAACCAAAGCACAGTTCTTCCTCTTACACTGCAGGGTTTTAGAAGAAGCTAAGCCCGATAGCCTAGCAAGAGCGCTCCTTGGGGGAGGCGTTTGGCTACACGCAGAACTCCGTGCCAAATAAACTTTATTCAAGGAAGGGACCAGTGTGTAGCTAGAGTGTCTACTTACTTGGTAGAAATCACATGGAGGTAGGCTACGTGTTCGCTGGAAACGGGGGCCTTATGGCACAAGCCTTGCTTTCCCATTTTGAGTGCTCCATTCATGCTGCCTTGAAGCTACCTAAATCACAGTTTAGGACGGGTCTCTAGTCACTGCAGGCAGGGCTCTGGGAAAGGAACAAGTGTTCTCTACATCAACAGGGTGCTTTCATAGCCTGGGTGGGAGCTCCTCCTGATACGCTCTAGAGCTAAAAGGAAACTTGACGTGAGTCCTTTCCTCAAGGTAAAGCCTTGAATAGCCCTGCCGAAGTGGAAGCTTGGAGCAGAGTCCTTGAGGCATTAGCTTTAGGTCTGCTTTCTTTAACGTTAGTAAGCATTTCAGGAAACGGAGGACCTCGCCTGGGCACCCTATTCCCTGCACGAACACCGAGCACCGGCAGGCTCCACTAGGCTGCTAAGAAACTTCCAGGCCCGGAATCCTTTCCCAGTCACTCAGTGTATGCTGAGTGTAGGGCAACACACTGCACTCTTCCCTGGGAGAGCTAGATTTCCTCAGCACTCCAACAGCTCCAGGAACTGTGTTCTCTCACGTCCTACATGTCATGCAAATCTGCCTCATTGCCCTAGGCTGAGCGGCACTGAGAAACCAAAACTGCTTCGCATTCCTTCCACAAAGTCATACATTAAGACCCCATCCTTACAGGAGAAATTCGGCTTGCGTTCCTGCTGTAAACAAAGCACAGTTCTTCCTCTTACACTGCAGGGTTTTAGAAGAAGCTAAGCCCGAGAGCCTAGCAAGAGCGCTCCTTGGGGGAGGCGGTTGGCTACACGCAGAACTCCGTGCCAAATAAACTTTATTCAAGGAAGGGACCAGTGTGTAGCTAGAGTGTATACTTGGTAGAAATCACAAGGAGGTAGGCTGCGTGTTCGCTGGAAACAGGGCCTTATGGCACAAGCCTTGCTTTCCCATTTTGAATGCTCCATTCATGCTGCCTTGAAGCTACCTAAATAACAGTTTTAGGAGGGGTCTCTAGTCACTGCAGGCAGGGCTCTGGGAAAGGAACGAGTCTTCTCTACATCAACAGGGTGCTTTCATAGCCTGGGTGGGAGCTCCTCCTGATACGCTCTAGAGCTAAAAGGAAACTTGACGTGAGTCCTTTCCTCAAGGTAAAGCCTTGAATAGCCCTGCCGAAGTGGAAGCTTGGAGCAGAGTCCTTGAGGCATTAGCTTTAGGTCTGCTTTCTTTAACGTTAGTAAGCATTTCAGGAAACGGAGGACCTCTCCTGGGCACCCTATTCCCTGCACGAACACCGAGCACCGGCAGGCTCCACTAGGCTGCTAAGAAACTTCCAGGCCCGGAATCCTTTCCCAGTCACTCAGTGTATGCTGAGTGTAGGGCAACACACTGCACTCTTCCCTGGGAGAGCTAGATTTCCTCAGCACTCCAACAGTTCCAGGAACTGTGTTCTCTCACGTCCTACATGTCATGCCAATCTGCCTCATTGCCCTAGGCTGAGCGGCACTGAGAAACCAAAACTGCTTTGCATTCCTTCTACAAAGTCATACCTTAGGACCCCATCCTTTCAGGAGAAAATCAGCTTGCCTTGCTGCTGTAACCAAAGCACAGTTCTTCCTCTTACACTGCAGGGTTTTAGAAGAAGCTAAGCCCGATAGCCTAGCAAGAGCGCTCCTTGGGGGAGGCGTTTGGCTACACGCAGAACTCCGTGCCAAATAAACTTTATTCAAGGAAGGGACCAGTGTGTAGCTAGAGTGTCTACTTACTTGGTAGAAATCACATGGAGGTAGGCTACGTGTTCGCTGGAAACGGGGGCCTTATGGCACAAGCCTTGCTTTCCCATTTTGAGTGCTCCATTCATGCTGCCTTGAAGCTACCTAAATCACAGTTTAGGACGGGTCTCTAGTCACTGCAGGCAGGGCTCTGGGAAAGGAACAAGTGTTCTCTACATCAACAGGGTGCTTTCATAGCCTGGGTGGGAGCTCCTCCTGATACGCTCTAGAGCTAAAAGGAAACTTGACGTGAGTCCTTTCCTCAAGGTAAAGCCTTGAATAGCCCTGCCGCAGTGGAAGCTTGGAGCAGAGTCCTTGAGGCATTAGCTTTAGGTCTGCTTTCTTTAACGTTAGTAAGCATTTCAGGAAACGGAGGACCTCGCCTGGGCACCCTACTCCCTGCACGAACACCGAGCACCGGCAGGCTCCACTAGGCTGCTAAGAAACTTCCAGGCCCGGAATCCTTTCCCAGTCACTCAGTGTATGCTGAGTGTAGGGCAACACACTGCACTCTTCCCTGGGAGAGCTAGATTTCCTCAGCACTCCAACAGCTCCAGGAACTGTGTTCTCTCACGTCCTACATGTCATGCCAATCTGCCTCATTGCCCTAGGCTGAGCGGCACTGAGAAACCAAAACTGCTTTGCATTCCTTCTACAAAGTCATACCTTAGGACCCCATCCTTTCAGGAGAAAATCAGCTTGCCTTGCTGCTGTAACCAAAGCACAGTTCTTCCTCTTACACTGCAGGGTTTTAGAAGAAGCTAAGCCCGATAGCCTAGCAAGAGCGCTCCTTGGGGGAGGCGTTTGGCTACACGCAGAACTCCGTGCCAAATAAACTTTATTCAAGGAAGGGACCAGTGTGTAGCTAGAGTGTCTACTTACTTGGTAGAAATCACATGGAGGTAGGCTACGTGTTCGCTGGAAACGGGGGCCTTATGGCACAAGCCTTGCTTTCCCATTTTGAGTGCTCCATTCATGCTGCCTTGAAGCTACCTAAATCACAGTTTAGGACGGGTCTCTAGTCACTGCAGGCAGGGCTCTGGGAAAGGAACAAGTGTTCTCTACATCAACAGGGTGCTTTCATAGCCTGGGTGGGAGCTCCTCCTGATACGCTCTAGAGCTAAAAGGAAACTTGACGTGAGTCCTTTCCTCAAGGTAAAGCCTTGAATAGCCCTGCCGAAGTGGAAGCTTGGAGCAGAGTCCTTGAGGCATTAGCTTTAGGTCTGCTTTCTTTAACGTTAGTAAGCATTTCAGGAAACGGAGGACCTCGCCTGGGCACCCTACTCCCTGCACGAACACCGAGCACCGGCAGGCTCCACTAGGCTGCTAAGAAACTTCCAGGCCCGGAATCCTTTCCCAGTCACTCAGTGTATGCTGAGTGTAGGGCAACACACTGCACTCTTCCCTGGGAGAGCTAGATTTCCTCAGCACTCCAACAGCCCCAGGAACTGTGTTCTCTCACGTCCTACATGTCATGCAAATCTGCCTCATTGCCCTAGGCTGAGCGGCACTGAGAAACCAAAACTGCTTTGCATTCCTTCCACAAAGTCATACATTAAGACCCCATCCTTACAGGAGAAATTCGGCTTGCGTTCCTGCTGTAAACAAAGCACAGTTCTTCCTCTTACACTGCAGGGTTTTAGAAGAAGCTAAGCCCGAGAGCCTAGCAAGAGCGTTCCTTGGGGGAGGCGGTTGGCTACACGCAGAACTCCGTGCCAAATAAACTTTATTCAAGGAAGGGACCAGTGTGTAGCTAGAGTGTATACTTGGTAGAAATCACAAGGAGGTAGGCTGCGTGTTCGCTGGAAACAGGGCCTTATGGCACAAGCCTTGCTTTCCCATTTTGAATGCTCCATTCATGCTGCCTTGAAGCTACCTAAATAACAGTTTTAGGAGGGGTCTCTAGTCACTGCAGGCAGGGCTCTGGGAAAGGAACGAGTCTTCTCTACATCAACAGGGTGCTTTCATAGCCTGGGTGGGAGCTCCTCCTGATACGCTCTAGAGCTAAAAGGAAACTTGACGTGAGTCCTTTCCTCAAGGTAAAGCCTTGAATAGCCCTGCCGAAGTGGAAGCTTGGAGCAGAGTCCTTGAGGCATTAGCTTTAGGTCTGCTTTCTTTAACGTTAGTAAGCATTTCAGGAAACGGAGGACCTCGCCTGGGCACCCTATTCCCTGCACGAACACCGAGCACCGGCAGGCTCCACTATGCTGCTAAGAAACTTCCAGGCCCGGAATCCTTTCCCAGTCACTCAGTGTATGCTGAGTGTAGGGCAACACACTGCACTCTTCCCTGGGAGAGCTAGATTTCCTCAGCACTCCAACAGCTCCAGGAACTGTGTTCTCTCACGTCCTACATGTCATGCCAATCTGCCTCATTGCCCTAGGCTGAGCGGCACTGAGAAACCAAAACTGCTTTGCATTCCTTCTACAAAGTCATACCTTAGGACCCCATCCTTTCAGGAGAAAATCAGCTTGCCTTGCTGCTGTAACCAAAGCACAGTTCTTCCTCTTACACTGCAGGGTTTTAGAAGAAGCTAAGCCCGATAGCCTAGCAAGAGCGCTCCTTGGGGGAGGCGTTTGGCTACACGCAGAACTCCGTGCCAAATAAACTTTATTCAAGGAAGGGACCAGTGTGTAGCTAGAGTGTCTACTTACTTGGTAGAAATCACATGGAGGTAGGCTACGTGTTCGCTGGAAACGGGGGCCTTATGGCACAAGCCTTGCTTTCCCATTTTGAGTGCTCCATTCATGCTGCCTTGAAGCTACCTAAATCACAGTTTAGGACGGGTCTCTAGTCACTGCAGGCAGGGCTCTGGGAAAGGAACAAGTGTTCTCTACATCAACAGGGTGCTTTCATAGCCTGGGTGGGAGCTCCTCCTGATACGCTCTAGAGCTAAAAGGAAACTTGACGTGAGTCCTTTCCTCAAGGTAAAGCCTTGAATAGCCCTGCCGAAGTGGAAGCTTGGAGCAGAGTCCTTGAGGCATTAGCTTTAGGTCTGCTTTCTTTAACGTTAGTAAGCATTTCAGGAAACGGAGGACCTCGCCTGGGCACCCTACTCCCTGCACGAACACCGAGCACCGGCAGGCTCCACTAGGCTGCTAAGAAACTTCCAGGCCCGGAATCCTTTCCCAGTCACTCAGTGTATGCTGAGTGTAGGGCAACACACTGCACTCTTCCCTGGGAGAGCTAGATTTCCTCAGCACTCCAACAGCCCCAGGAACTGTGTTCTCTCACGTCCTACATGTCATGCAAATCTGCCTCATTGCCCTAGGCTGAGCGGCACTGAGAAACCAAAACTGCTTTGCATTCCTTCCACAAAGTCATACATTAAGACCCCATCCTTACAGGAGAAATTCGGCTTGCGTTCCTGCTGTAAACAAAGCACAGTTCTTCCTCTTACACTGCAGGGTTTTAGAAGAAGCTAAGCCCGAGAGCCTAGCAAGAGCGTTCCTTGGGGGAGGCGGTTGGCTACACGCAGAACTCCGTGCCAAATAAACTTTATTCAAGGAAGGGACCAGTGTGTAGCTAGAGTGTATACTTGGTAGAAATCACAAGGAGGTAGGCTGCGTGTTCGCTGGAAACAGGGCCTTATGGCACAAGCCTTGCTTTCCCATTTTGAATGCTCCATTCATGCTGCCTTGAAGCTACCTAAATAACAGTTTTAGGAGGGGTCTCTAGTCACTGCAGGCAGGGCTCTGGGAAAGGAACGAGTCTTCTCTACATCAACAGGGTGCTTTCATAGCCTGGGTGGGAGCTCCTCCTGATACGCTCTAGAGCTAAAAGGAAACTTGACGTGAGTCCTTTCCTCAAGGTAAAGCCTTGAATAGCCCTGCCGAAGTGGAAGCTTGGAGCAGAGTCCTTGAGGCATTAGCTTTAGGTCTGCTTTCTTTAACGTTAGTAAGCATTTCAGGAAACGGAGGACCTCGCCTGGGCACCCTATTCCCTGCACGAACACCGAGCACCGGCAGGCTCCACTATGCTGCTAAGAAACTTCCAGGCCCGGAATCCTTTCCCAGTCACTCAGTGTATGCTGAGTGTAGGGCAACACACTGCACTCTTCCCTGGGAGAGCTAGATTTCCTCAGCACTCCAACAGCTCCAGGAACTGTGTTCTCTCACGTCCTACATGTCATGCCAATCTGCCTCATTGCCCTAGGCTGAGCGGCACTGAGAAACCAAAACTGCTTTGCATTCCTTCTACAAAGTCATACCTTAGGACCCCATCCTTTCAGGAGAAAATCAGCTTGCCTTGCTGCTGTAACCAAAGCACAGTTCTTCCTCTTACACTGCAGGGTTTTAGAAGAAGCTAAGCCCGATAGCCTAGCAAGAGCGCTCCTTGGGGGAGGCGTTTGGCTACACGCAGAACTCCGTGCCAAATAAACTTTATTCAAGGAAGGGACCAGTGTGTAGCTAGAGTGTCTACTTACTTGGTAGAAATCACATGGAGGTAGGCTACGTGTTCGCTGGAAACGGGGGCCTTATGGCACAAGCCTTGCTTTCCCATTTTGAGTGCTCCATTCATGCTGCCTTGAAGCTACCTAAATCACAGTTTAGGACGGGTCTCTAGTCACTGCAGGCAGGGCTCTGGGAAAGGAACAAGTGTTCTCTACATCAACAGGGTGCTTTCATAGCCTGGGTGGGAGCTCCTCCTGATACGCTCTAGAGCTAAAAGGAAACTTGACGTGAGTCCTTTCCTCAAGGTAAAGCCTTGAATAGCCCTGCCGAAGTGGAAGCTTGGAGCAGAGTCCTTGAGGCATTAGCTTTAGGTCTGCTTTCTTTAACGTTAGTAAGCATTTCAGGAAACGGAGGACCTCGCCTGGGCACCCTATTCCCTGCACGAACACCGAGCACCGGCAGGCTCCACTAGGCTGCTAAGAAACTTCCAGGCCCGGAATCCTTTCCCAGTCACTCAGTGTATGCTGAGTGTAGGGCAACACACTGCACTCTTCCCTGGGAGAGCTAGATTTCCTCAGCACTCCAACAGCTCCAGGAACTGTGTTCTCTCACGTCCTACATGTCATGCAAATCTGCCTCATTGCCCTAGGCTGAGCGGCACTGAGAAACCAAAACTGCTTCGCATTCCTTCCACAAAGTCATACATTAAGACCCCATCCTTACAGGAGAAATTCGGCTTGCGTTCCTGCTGTAAACAAAGCACAGTTCTTCCTCTTACACTGCAGGGTTTTAGAAGAAGCTAAGCCCGAGAGCCTAGCAAGAGCGCTCCTTGGGGGAGGCGGTTGGCTACACGCAGAACTCCGTGCCAAATAAACTTTATTCAAGGAAGGGACCAGTGTGTAGCTAGAGTGTATACTTGGTAGAAATCACAAGGAGGTAGGCTGCGTGTTCGCTGGAAACAGGGCCTTATGGCACAAGCCTTGCTTTCCCATTTTGAATGCTCCATTCATGCTGCCTTGAAGCTACCTAAATAACAGTTTTAGGAGGGGTCTCTAGTCACTGCAGGCAGGGCTCTGGGAAAGGAACGAGTCTTCTCTACATCAACAGGGTGCTTTCATAGCCTGGGTGGGAGCTCCTCCTGATACGCTCTAGAGCTAAAAGGAAACTTGACGTGAGTCCTTTCCTCAAGGTAAAGCCTTGAATAGCCCTGCCGAAGTGGAAGCTTGGAGCAGAGTCCTTGAGGCATTAGCTTTAGGTCTGCTTTCTTTAACGTTAGTAAGCATTTCAGGAAACGGAGGACCTCTCCTGGGCACCCTATTCCCTGCACGAACACCGAGCACCGGCAGGCTCCACTAGGCTGCTAAGAAACTTCCAGGCCCGGAATCCTTTCCCAGTCACTCAGTGTATGCTGAGTGTAGGGCAACACACTGCACTCTTCCCTGGGAGAGCTAGATTTCCTCAGCACTCCAACAGTTCCAGGAACTGTGTTCTCTCACGTCCTACATGTCATGCCAATCTGCCTCATTGCCCTAGGCTGAGCGGCACTGAGAAACCAAAACTGCTTTGCATTCCTTCTACAAAGTCATACCTTAGGACCCCATCCTTTCAGGAGAAAATCAGCTTGCCTTGCTGCTGTAACCAAAGCACAGTTCTTCCTCTTACACTGCAGGGTTTTAGAAGAAGCTAAGCCCGATAGCCTAGCAAGAGCGCTCCTTGGGGGAGGCGTTTGGCTACACGCAGAACTCCGTGCCAAATAAACTTTATTCAAGGAAGGGACCAGTGTGTAGCTAGAGTGTCTACTTACTTGGTAGAAATCACATGGAGGTAGGCTACGTGTTCGCTGGAAACGGGGGCCTTATGGCACAAGCCTTGCTTTCCCATTTTGAGTGCTCCATTCATGCTGCCTTGAAGCTACCTAAATCACAGTTTAGGACGGGTCTCTAGTCACTGCAGGCAGGGCTCTGGGAAAGGAACAAGTGTTCTCTACATCAACAGGGTGCTTTCATAGCCTGGGTGGGAGCTCCTCCTGATACGCTCTAGAGCTAAAAGGAAACTTGACGTGAGTCCTTTCCTCAAGGTAAAGCCTTGAATAGCCCTGCCGCAGTGGAAGCTTGGAGCAGAGTCCTTGAGGCATTAGCTTTAGGTCTGCTTTCTTTAACGTTAGTAAGCATTTCAGGAAACGGAGGACCTCGCCTGGGCACCCTACTCCCTGCACGAACACCGAGCACCGGCAGGCTCCACTAGGCTGCTAAGAAACTTCCAGGCCCGGAATCCTTTCCCAGTCACTCAGTGTATGCTGAGTGTAGGGCAACACACTGCACTCTTCCCTGGGAGAGCTAGATTTCCTCAGCACTCCAACAGCTCCAGGAACTGTGTTCTCTCACGTCCTACATGTCATGCCAATCTGCCTCATTGCCCTAGGCTGAGCGGCACTGAGAAACCAAAACTGCTTTGCATTCCTTCTACAAAGTCATACCTTAGGACCCCATCCTTTCAGGAGAAAATCAGCTTGCCTTGCTGCTGTAACCAAAGCACAGTTCTTCCTCTTACACTGCAGGGTTTTAGAAGAAGCTAAGCCCGATAGCCTAGCAAGAGCGCTCCTTGGGGGAGGCGTTTGGCTACACGCAGAACTCCGTGCCAAATAAACTTTATTCAAGGAAGGGACCAGTGTGTAGCTAGAGTGTCTACTTACTTGGTAGAAATCACATGGAGGTAGGCTACGTGTTCGCTGGAAACGGGGGCCTTATGGCACAAGCCTTGCTTTCCCATTTTGAGTGCTCCATTCATGCTGCCTTGAAGCTACCTAAATCACAGTTTAGGACGGGTCTCTAGTCACTGCAGGCAGGGCTCTGGGAAAGGAACAAGTGTTCTCTACATCAACAGGGTGCTTTCATAGCCTGGGTGGGAGCTCCTCCTGATACGCTCTAGAGCTAAAAGGAAACTTGACGTGAGTCCTTTCCTCAAGGTAAAGCCTTGAATAGCCCTGCCGAAGTGGAAGCTTGGAGCAGAGTCCTTGAGGCATTAGCTTTAGGTCTGCTTTCTTTAACGTTAGTAAGCATTTCAGGAAACGGAGGACCTCGCCTGGGCACCCTATTCCCTGCACGAACACCGAGCACCGGCAGGCTCCACTAGGCTGCTAAGAAACTTCCAGGCCCGGAATCCTTTCCCAGTCACTCAGTGTATGCTGAGTGTAGGGCAACACACTGCACTCTTCCCTGGGAGAGCTAGATTTCCTCAGCACTCCAACAGCTCCAGGAACTGTGTTCTCTCACGTCCTACATGTCATGCAAATCTGCCTCATTGCCCTAGGCTGAGCGGCACTGAGAAACCAAAACTGCTTCGCATTCCTTCCACAAAGTCATACATTAAGACCCCATCCTTACAGGAGAAATTCGGCTTGCGTTCCTGCTGTAAACAAAGCACAGTTCTTCCTCTTACACTGCAGGGTTTTAGAAGAAGCTAAGCCCGAGAGCCTAGCAAGAGCGCTCCTTGGGGGAGGCGGTTGGCTACACGCAGAACTCCGTGCCAAATAAACTTTATTCAAGGAAGGGACCAGTGTGTAGCTAGAGTGTATACTTGGTAGAAATCACAAGGAGGTAGGCTGCGTGTTCGCTGGAAACAGGGCCTTATGGCACAAGCCTTGCTTTCCCATTTTGAATGCTCCATTCATGCTGCCTTGAAGCTACCTAAATAACAGTTTTAGGAGGGGTCTCTAGTCACTGCAGGCAGGGCTCTGGGAAAGGAACGAGTCTTCTCTACATCAACAGGGTGCTTTCATAGCCTGGGTGGGAGCTCCTCCTGATACGCTCTAGAGCTAAAAGGAAACTTGACGTGAGTCCTTTCCTCAAGGTAAAGCCTTGAATAGCCCTGCCGAAGTGGAAGCTTGGAGCAGAGTCCTTGAGGCATTAGCTTTAGGTCTGCTTTCTTTAACGTTAGTAAGCATTTCAGGAAACGGAGGACCTCTCCTGGGCACCCTATTCCCTGCACGAACACCGAGCACCGGCAGGCTCCACTAGGCTGCTAAGAAACTTCCAGGCCCGGAATCCTTTCCCAGTCACTCAGTGTATGCTGAGTGTAGGGCAACACACTGCACTCTTCCCTGGGAGAGCTAGATTTCCTCAGCACTCCAACAGTTCCAGGAACTGTGTTCTCTCACGTCCTACATGTCATGCCAATCTGCCTCATTGCCCTAGGCTGAGCGGCACTGAGAAACCAAAACTGCTTTGCATTCCTTCTACAAAGTCATACCTTAGGACCCCATCCTTTCAGGAGAAAATCAGCTTGCCTTGCTGCTGTAACCAAAGCACAGTTCTTCCTCTTACACTGCAGGGTTTTAGAAGAAGCTAAGCCCGATAGCCTAGCAAGAGCGCTCCTTGGGGGAGGCGTTTGGCTACACGCAGAACTCCGTGCCAAATAAACTTTATTCAAGGAAGGGACCAGTGTGTAGCTAGAGTGTCTACTTACTTGGTAGAAATCACATGGAGGTAGGCTACGTGTTCGCTGGAAACGGGGGCCTTATGGCACAAGCCTTGCTTTCCCATTTTGAGTGCTCCATTCATGCTGCCTTGAAGCTACCTAAATCACAGTTTAGGACGGGTCTCTAGTCACTGCAGGCAGGGCTCTGGGAAAGGAACAAGTGTTCTCTACATCAACAGGGTGCTTTCATAGCCTGGGTGGGAGCTCCTCCTGATACGCTCTAGAGCTAAAAGGAAACTTGACGTGAGTCCTTTCCTCAAGGTAAAGCCTTGAATAGCCCTGCCGCAGTGGAAGCTTGGAGCAGAGTCCTTGAGGCATTAGCTTTAGGTCTGCTTTCTTTAACGTTAGTAAGCATTTCAGGAAACGGAGGACCTCGCCTGGGCACCCTACTCCCTGCACGAACACCGAGCACCGGCAGGCTCCACTAGGCTGCTAAGAAACTTCCAGGCCCGGAATCCTTTCCCAGTCACTCAGTGTATGCTGAGTGTAGGGCAACACACTGCACTCTTCCCTGGGAGAGCTAGATTTCCTCAGCACTCCAACAGCTCCAGGAACTGTGTTCTCTCACGTCCTACATGTCATGCCAATCTGCCTCATTGCCCTAGGCTGAGCGGCACTGAGAAACCAAAACTGCTTTGCATTCCTTCCACAAAGTCATACATTAAGACCCCATCCTTACAGGAGAAATTCGGCTTGCGTTCCTGCTGTAAACAAAGCACAGTTCTTCCTCTTACACTGCAGGGTTTTAGAAGAAGCTAAGCCCGAGAGCCTAGCAAGAGCGTTCCTTGGGGGAGGCGGTTGGCTACACGCAGAACTCCGTGCCAAATAAACTTTATTCAAGGAAGGGACCAGTGTGTAGCTAGAGTGTATACTTGGTAGAAATCACAAGGAGGTAGGCTGCGTGTTCGCTGGAAACAGGGCCTTATGGCACAAGCCTTGCTTTCCCATTTTGAATGCTCCATTCATGCTGCCTTGAAGCTACCTAAATCACAGTTTTAGGACGGGTCTCTAGTCACTGCAGGCAGGGCTCTGGGAAAGGAACGAGTCTTCTCTACATCAACAGGGTGCTTTCATAGCCTGGGTGGGAGCTCCTCCTGATACGCTCTAGAGCTAAAAGGAAACTTGACGTGAGTCCTTTCCTCAAGGTAAAGCCTTGAATAGCCCTGCCGAAGTGGAAGCTTGGAGCAGAGTCCTTGAGGCATTAGCTTTAGGTCTGCTTTCTTTAACGTTAGTAAGCATTTCAGGAAACGGAGGACCTCTCCTGGGCACCCTATTCCCTGCACGAACACCGAGCACCGGCAGGCTCCACTATGCTGCTAAGAAACTTCCAGGCCCGGAATCCTTTCCCAGTCACTCAGTGTATGCTGAGTGTAGGGCAACACACTGCACTCTTCCCTGGGAGAGCTAGATTTCCTCAGCACTCCAACAGCTCCAGGAACTGTGTTCTCTCACGTCCTACATGTCATGCCAATCTGCCTCATTGCCCTAGGCTGAGCGGCACTGAGAAACCAAAACTGCTTTGCATTCCTTCTACAAAGTCATACCTTAGGACCCCATCCTTTCAGGAGAAAATCAGCTTGCCTTGCTGCTGTAACCAAAGCACAGTTCTTCCTCTTACACTGCAGGGTTTTAGAAGAAGCTAAGCCCGATAGCCTAGCAAGAGCGCTCCTTGGGGGAGGCGTTTGGCTACACGCAGAACTCCGTGCCAAATAAACTTTATTCAAGGAAGGGACCAGTGTGTAGCTAGAGTGTCTACTTACTTGGTAGAAATCACATGGAGGTAGGCTACGTGTTCGCTGGAAACGGGGGCCTTATGGCACAAGCCTTGCTTTCCCATTTTGAGTGCTCCATTCATGCTGCCTTGAAGCTACCTAAATCACAGTTTAGGACGGGTCTCTAGTCACTGCAGGCAGGGCTCTGGGAAAGGAACAAGTGTTCTCTACATCAACAGGGTGCTTTCATAGCCTGGGTGGGAGCTCCTCCTGATACGCTCTAGAGCTAAAAGGAAACTTGACGTGAGTCCTTTCCTCAAGGTAAAGCCTTGAATAGCCCTGCCGAAGTGGAAGCTTGGAGCAGAGTCCTTGAGGCATTAGCTTTAGGTCTGCTTTCTTTAACGTTAGTAAGCATTTCAGGAAACGGAGGACCTCGCCTGGGCACCCTATTCCCTGCACGAACACCGAGCACCGGCAGGCTCCACTAGGCTGCTAAGAAACTTCCAGGCCCGGAATCCTTTCCCAGTCACTCAGTGTATGCTGAGTGTAGGGCAACACACTGCACTCTTCCCTGGGAGAGCTAGATTTCCTCAGCACTCCAACAGCTCCAGGAACTGTGTTCTCTCACGTCCTACATGTCATGCAAATCTGCCTCATTGCCCTAGGCTGAGCGGCACTGAGAAACCAAAACTGCTTCGCATTCCTTCCACAAAGTCATACATTAAGACCCCATCCTTACAGGAGAAATTCGGCTTGCGTTCCTGCTGTAAACAAAGCACAGTTCTTCCTCTTACACTGCAGGGTTTTAGAAGAAGCTAAGCCCGAGAGCCTAGCAAGAGCGCTCCTTGGGGGAGGCGGTTGGCTACACGCAGAACTCCGTGCCAAATAAACTTTATTCAAGGAAGGGACCAGTGTGTAGCTAGAGTGTATACTTGGTAGAAATCACAAGGAGGTAGGCTGCGTGTTCGCTGGAAACAGGGCCTTATGGCACAAGCCTTGCTTTCCCATTTTGAATGCTCCATTCATGCTGCCTTGAAGCTACCTAAATAACAGTTTTAGGAGGGGTCTCTAGTCACTGCAGGCAGGGCTCTGGGAAAGGAACGAGTCTTCTCTACATCAACAGGGTGCTTTCATAGCCTGGGTGGGAGCTCCTCCTGATACGCTCTAGAGCTAAAAGGAAACTTGACGTGAGTCCTTTCCTCAAGGTAAAGCCTTGAATAGCCCTGCCGAAGTGGAAGCTTGGAGCAGAGTCCTTGAGGCATTAGCTTTAGGTCTGCTTTCTTTAACGTTAGTAAGCATTTCAGGAAACGGAGGACCTCTCCTGGGCACCCTATTCCCTGCACGAACACCGAGCACCGGCAGGCTCCACTAGGCTGCTAAGAAACTTCCAGGCCCGGAATCCTTTCCCAGTCACTCAGTGTATGCTGAGTGTAGGGCAACACACTGCACTCTTCCCTGGGAGAGCTAGATTTCCTCAGCACTCCAACAGCTCCAGGAACTGTGTTCTCTCACGTCCTACATGTCATGCCAATCTGCCTCATTGCCCTAGGCTGAGCGGCACTGAGAAACCAAAACTGCTTTGCATTCCTTCTACAAAGTCATACCTTAGGACCCCATCCTTTCAGGAGAAAATCAGCTTGCCTTGCTGCTGTAACCAAAGCACAGTTCTTCCTCTTACACTGCAGGGTTTTAGAAGAAGCTAAGCCCGATAGCCTAGCAAGAGCGCTCCTTGGGGGAGGCGTTTGGCTACACGCAGAACTCCGTGCCAAATAAACTTTATTCAAGGAAGGGACCAGTGTGTAGCTAGAGTGTCTACTTACTTGGTAGAAATCACATGGAGGTAGGCTACGTGTTCGCTGGAAACGGGGGCCTTATGGCACAAGCCTTGCTTTCCCATTTTGAGTGCTCCATTCATGCTGCCTTGAAGCTACCTAAATCACAGTTTAGGACGGGTCTCTAGTCACTGCAGGCAGGGCTCTGGGAAAGGAACAAGTGTTCTCTACATCAACAGGGTGCTTTCATAGCCTGGGTGGGAGCTCCTCCTGATACGCTCTAGAGCTAAAAGGAAACTTGACGTGAGTCCTTTCCTCAAGGTAAAGCCTTGAATAGCCCTGCCGAAGTGGAAGCTTGGAGCAGAGTCCTTGAGGCATTAGCTTTAGGTCTGCTTTCTTTAACGTTAGTAAGCATTTCAGGAAACGGAGGACCTCGCCTGGGCACCCTATTCCCTGCACGAACACCGAGCACCGGCAGGCTCCACTAGGCTGCTAAGAAACTTCCAGGCCCGGAATCCTTTCCCAGTCACTCAGTGTATGCTGAGTGTAGGGCAACACACTGCACTCTTCCCTGGGAGAGCTAGATTTCCTCAGCACTCCAACAGCTCCAGGAACTGTGTTCTCTCACGTCCTACATGTCATGCAAATCTGCCTCATTGCCCTAGGCTGAGCGGCACTGAGAAACCAAAACTGCTTCGCATTCCTTCCACAAAGTCATACATTAAGACCCCATCCTTACAGGAGAAATTCGGCTTGCGTTCCTGCTGTAAACAAAGCACAGTTCTTCCTCTTACACTGCAGGGTTTTAGAAGAAGCTAAGCCCGAGAGCCTAGCAAGAGCGCTCCTTGGGGGAGGCGGTTGGCTACACGCAGAACTCCGTGCCAAATAAACTTTATTCAAGGAAGGGACCAGTGTGTAGCTAGAGTGTATACTTGGTAGAAATCACAAGGAGGTAGGCTGCGTGTTCGCTGGAAACAGGGCCTTATGGCACAAGCCTTGCTTTCCCATTTTGAATGCTCCATTCATGCTGCCTTGAAGCTACCTAAATAACAGTTTTAGGAGGGGTCTCTAGTCACTGCAGGCAGGGCTCTGGGAAAGGAACGAGTCTTCTCTACATCAACAGGGTGCTTTCATAGCCTGGGTGGGAGCTCCTCCTGATACGCTCTAGAGCTAAAAGGAAACTTGACGTGAGTCCTTTCCTCAAGGTAAAGCCTTGAATAGCCCTGCCGAAGTGGAAGCTTGGAGCAGAGTCCTTGAGGCATTAGCTTTAGGTCTGCTTTCTTTAACGTTAGTAAGCATTTCAGGAAACGGAGGACCTCTCCTGGGCACCCTATTCCCTGCACGAACACCGAGCACCGGCAGGCTCCACTATGCTGCTAAGAAACTTCCAGGCCCGGAATCCTTTCCCAGTCACTCAGTGTATGCTGAGTGTAGGGCAACACACTGCACTCTTCCCTGGGAGAGCTAGATTTCCTCAGCACTCCAACAGCTCCAGGAACTGTGTTCTCTCACGTCCTACATGTCATGCCAATCTGCCTCATTGCCCTAGGCTGAGCGGCACTGAGAAACCAAAACTGCTTTGCATTCCTTCTACAAAGTCATACCTTAGGACCCCATCCTTTCAGGAGAAAATCAGCTTGCCTTGCTGCTGTAACCAAAGCACAGTTCTTCCTCTTACACTGCAGGGTTTTAGAAGAAGCTAAGCCCGATAGCCTAGCAAGAGCGCTCCTTGGGGGAGGCGTTTGGCTACACGCAGAACTCCGTGCCAAATAAACTTTATTCAAGGAAGGGACCAGTGTGTAGCTAGAGTGTCTACTTACTTGGTAGAAATCACATGGAGGTAGGCTACGTGTTCGCTGGAAACGGGGGCCTTATGGCACAAGCCTTGCTTTCCCATTTTGAGTGCTCCATTCATGCTGCCTTGAAGCTACCTAAATCACAGTTTAGGACGGGTCTCTAGTCACTGCAGGCAGGGCTCTGGGAAAGGAACAAGTGTTCTCTACATCAACAGGGTGCTTTCATAGCCTGGGTGGGAGCTCCTCCTGATACGCTCTAGAGCTAAAAGGAAACTTGACGTGAGTCCTTTCCTCAAGGTAAAGCCTTGAATAGCCCTGCCGAAGTGGAAGCTTGGAGCAGAGTCCTTGAGGCATTAGCTTTAGGTCTGCTTTCTTTAACGTTAGTAAGCATTTCAGGAAACGGAGGACCTCGCCTGGGCACCCTATTCCCTGCACGAACACCGAGCACCGGCAGGCTCCACTAGGCTGCTAAGAAACTTCCAGGCCCGGAATCCTTTCCCAGTCACTCAGTGTATGCTGAGTGTAGGGCAACACACTGCACTCTTCCCTGGGAGAGCTAGATTTCCTCAGCACTCCAACAGCTCCAGGAACTGTGTTCTCTCACGTCCTACATGTCATGCAAATCTGCCTCATTGCCCTAGGCTGAGCGGCACTGAGAAACCAAAACTGCTTCGCATTCCTTCCACAAAGTCATACATTAAGACCCCATCCTTACAGGAGAAATTCGGCTTGCGTTCCTGCTGTAAACAAAGCACAGTTCTTCCTCTTACACTGCAGGGTTTTAGAAGAAGCTAAGCCCGAGAGCCTAGCAAGAGCGCTCCTTGGGGGAGGCGGTTGGCTACACGCAGAACTCCGTGCCAAATAAACTTTATTCAAGGAAGGGACCAGTGTGTAGCTAGAGTGTATACTTGGTAGAAATCACAAGGAGGTAGGCTGCGTGTTCGCTGGAAACAGGGCCTTATGGCACAAGCCTTGCTTTCCCATTTTGAATGCTCCATTCATGCTGCCTTGAAGCTACCTAAATAACAGTTTTAGGAGGGGTCTCTAGTCACTGCAGGCAGGGCTCTGGGAAAGGAACGAGTCTTCTCTACATCAACAGGGTGCTTTCATAGCCTGGGTGGGAGCTCCTCCTGATACGCTCTAGAGCTAAAAGGAAACTTGACGTGAGTCCTTTCCTCAAGGTAAAGCCTTGAATAGCCCTGCCGAAGTGGAAGCTTGGAGCAGAGTCCTTGAGGCATTAGCTTTAGGTCTGCTTTCTTTAACGTTAGTAAGCATTTCAGGAAACGGAGGACCTCTCCTGGGCACCCTATTCCCTGCACGAACACCGAGCACCGGCAGGCTCCACTATGCTGCTAAGAAACTTCCAGGCCCGGAATCCTTTCCCAGTCACTCAGTGTATGCTGAGTGTAGGGCAACACACTGCACTCTTCCCTGGGAGAGCTAGATTTCCTCAGCACTCCAACAGCTCCAGGAACTGTGTTCTCTCACGTCCTACATGTCATGCCAATCTGCCTCATTGCCCTAGGCTGAGCGGCACTGAGAAACCAAAACTGCTTTGCATTCCTTCTACAAAGTCATACCTTAGGACCCCATCCTTTCAGGAGAAAATCAGCTTGCCTTGCTGCTGTAACCAAAGCACAGTTCTTCCTCTTACACTGCAGGGTTTTAGAAGAAGCTAAGCCCGATAGCCTAGCAAGAGCGCTCCTTGGGGGAGGCGTTTGGCTACACGCAGAACTCCGTGCCAAATAAACTTTATTCAAGGAAGGGACCAGTGTGTAGCTAGAGTGTCTACTTACTTGGTAGAAATCACATGGAGGTAGGCTACGTGTTCGCTGGAAACGGGGGCCTTATGGCACAAGCCTTGCTTTCCCATTTTGAGTGCTCCATTCATGCTGCCTTGAAGCTACCTAAATCACAGTTTAGGACGGGTCTCTAGTCACTGCAGGCAGGGCTCTGGGAAAGGAACAAGTGTTCTCTACATCAACAGGGTGCTTTCATAGCCTGGGTGGGAGCTCCTCCTGATACGCTCTAGAGCTAAAAGGAAACTTGACGTGAGTCCTTTCCTCAAGGTAAAGCCTTGAATAGCCCTGCCGAAGTGGAAGCTTGGAGCAGAGTCCTTGAGGCATTAGCTTTAGGTCTGCTTTCTTTAACGTTAGTAAGCATTTCAGGAAACGGAGGACCTCGCCTGGGCACCCTATTCCCTGCACGAACACCGAGCACCGGCAGGCTCCACTAGGCTGCTAAGAAACTTCCAGGCCCGGAATCCTTTCCCAGTCACTCAGTGTATGCTGAGTGTAGGGCAACACACTGCACTCTTCCCTGGGAGAGCTAGATTTCCTCAGCACTCCAACAGCTCCAGGAACTGTGTTCTCTCACGTCCTACATGTCATGCAAATCTGCCTCATTGCCCTAGGCTGAGCGGCACTGAGAAACCAAAACTGCTTCGCATTCCTTCCACAAAGTCATACATTAAGACCCCATCCTTACAGGAGAAATTCGGCTTGCGTTCCTGCTGTAAACAAAGCACAGTTCTTCCTCTTACACTGCAGGGTTTTAGAAGAAGCTAAGCCCGAGAGCCTAGCAAGAGCGCTCCTTGGGGGAGGCGGTTGGCTACACGCAGAACTCCGTGCCAAATAAACTTTATTCAAGGAAGGGACCAGTGTGTAGCTAGAGTGTATACTTGGTAGAAATCACAAGGAGGTAGGCTGCGTGTTCGCTGGAAACAGGGCCTTATGGCACAAGCCTTGCTTTCCCATTTTGAATGCTCCATTCATGCTGCCTTGAAGCTACCTAAATAACAGTTTTAGGAGGGGTCTCTAGTCACTGCAGGCAGGGCTCTGGGAAAGGAACGAGTCTTCTCTACATCAACAGGGTGCTTTCATAGCCTGGGTGGGAGCTCCTCCTGATACGCTCTAGAGCTAAAAGGAAACTTGACGTGAGTCCTTTCCTCAAGGTAAAGCCTTGAATAGCCCTGCCGAAGTGGAAGCTTGGAGCAGAGTCCTTGAGGCATTAGCTTTAGGTCTGCTTTCTTTAACGTTAGTAAGCATTTCAGGAAACGGAGGACCTCGCCTGGGCACCCTACTCCCTGCACGAACACCGAGCACCGGCAGGCTCCACTAGGCTGCTAAGAAACTTCCAGGCCCGGAATCCTTTCCCAGTCACTCAGTGTATGCTGAGTGTAGGGCAACACACTGCACTCTTCCCTGGGAGAGCTAGATTTCCTCAGCACTCCAACAGCTCCAGGAACTGTGTTCTCTCACGTCCTACATGTCATGCCAATCTGCCTCATTGCCCTAGGCTGAGCGGCACTGAGAAACCAAAACTGCTTTGCATTCCTTCTACAAAGTCATACCTTAGGACCCCATCCTTTCAGGAGAAAATCAGCTTGCCTTGCTGCTGTAACCAAAGCACAGTTCTTCCTCTTACACTGCAGGGTTTTAGAAGAAGCTAAGCCCGATAGCCTAGCAAGAGCGCTCCTTGGGGGAGGCGTTTGGCTACACGCAGAACTCCGTGCCAAATAAACTTTATTCAAGGAAGGGACCAGTGTGTAGCTAGAGTGTCTACTTACTTGGTAGAAATCACATGGAGGTAGGCTACGTGTTCGCTGGAAACGGGGGCCTTATGGCACAAGCCTTGCTTTCCCATTTTGAGTGCTCCATTCATGCTGCCTTGAAGCTACCTAAATCACAGTTTAGGACGGGTCTCTAGTCACTGCAGGCAGGGCTCTGGGAAAGGAACAAGTGTTCTCTACATCAACAGGGTGCTTTCATAGCCTGGGTGGGAGCTCCTCCTGATACGCTCTAGAGCTAAAAGGAAACTTGACGTGAGTCCTTTCCTCAAGGTAAAGCCTTGAATAGCCCTGCCGAAGTGGAAGCTTGGAGCAGAGTCCTTGAGGCATTAGCTTTAGGTCTGCTTTCTTTAACGTTAGTAAGCATTTCAGGAAACGGAGGACCTCGCCTGGGCACCCTATTCCCTGCACGAACACCGAGCACCGGCAGGCTCCACTATGCTGCTAAGAAACTTCCAGGCCCGGAATCCTTTCCCAGTCACTCAGTGTATGCTGAGTGTAGGGCAACACACTGCACTCTTCCCTGGGAGAGCTAGATTTCCTCAGCACTCCAACAGCTCCAGGAACTGTGTTCTCTCACGTCCTACATGTCATGCCAATCTGCCTCATTGCCCTAGGCTGAGCGGCACTGAGAAACCAAAACTGCTTTGCATTCCTTCTACAAAGTCATACCTTAGGACCCCATCCTTTCAGGAGAAAATCAGCTTGCCTTGCTGCTGTAACCAAAGCACAGTTCTTCCTCTTACACTGCAGGGTTTTAGAAGAAGCTAAGCCCGATAGCCTAGCAAGAGCGCTCCTTGGGGGAGGCGTTTGGCTACACGCAGAACTCCGTGCCAAATAAACTTTATTCAAGGAAGGGACCAGTGTGTAGCTAGAGTGTCTACTTACTTGGTAGAAATCACATGGAGGTAGGCTACGTGTTCGCTGGAAACGGGGGCCTTATGGCACAAGCCTTGCTTTCCCATTTTGAGTGCTCCATTCATGCTGCCTTGAAGCTACCTAAATCACAGTTTAGGACGGGTCTCTAGTCACTGCAGGCAGGGCTCTGGGAAAGGAACAAGTGTTCTCTACATCAACAGGGTGCTTTCATAGCCTGGGTGGGAGCTCCTCCTGATACGCTCTAGAGCTAAAAGGAAACTTGACGTGAGTCCTTTCCTCAAGGTAAAGCCTTGAATAGCCCTGCCGAAGTGGAAGCTTGGAGCAGAGTCCTTGAGGCATTAGCTTTAGGTCTGCTTTCTTTAACGTTAGTAAGCATTTCAGGAAACGGAGGACCTCGCCTGGGCACCCTATTCCCTGCACGAACACCGAGCACCGGCAGGCTCCACTAGGCTGCTAAGAAACTTCCAGGCCCGGAATCCTTTCCCAGTCACTCAGTGTATGCTGAGTGTAGGGCAACACACTGCACTCTTCCCTGGGAGAGCTAGATTTCCTCAGCACTCCAACAGCTCCAGGAACTGTGTTCTCTCACGTCCTACATGTCATGCAAATCTGCCTCATTGCCCTAGGCTGAGCGGCACTGAGAAACCAAAACTGCTTCGCATTCCTTCCACAAAGTCATACATTAAGACCCCATCCTTACAGGAGAAATTCGGCTTGCGTTCCTGCTGTAAACAAAGCACAGTTCTTCCTCTTACACTGCAGGGTTTTAGAAGAAGCTAAGCCCGAGAGCCTAGCAAGAGCGTTCCTTGGGGGAGGCGGTTGGCTACACGCAGAACTCCGTGCCAAATAAACTTTATTCAAGGAAGGGACCAGTGTGTAGCTAGAGTGTATACTTGGTAGAAATCACAAGGAGGTAGGCTGCGTGTTCGCTGGAAACAGGGCCTTATGGCACAAGCCTTGCTTTCCCATTTTGAATGCTCCATTCATGCTGCCTTGAAGCTACCTAAATAACAGTTTTAGGAGGGGTCTCTAGTCACTGCAGGCAGGGCTCTGGGAAAGGAACGAGTCTTCTCTACATCAACAGGGTGCTTTCATAGCCTGGGTGGGAGCTCCTCCTGATACGCTCTAGAGCTAAAAGGAAACTTGACGTGAGTCCTTTCCTCAAGGTAAAGCCTTGAATAGCCCTGCCGAAGTGGAAGCTTGGAGCAGAGTCCTTGAGGCATTAGCTTTAGGTCTGCTTTCTTTAACGTTAGTAAGCATTTCAGGAAACGGAGGACCTCGCCTGGGCACCCTACTCCCTGCACGAACACCGAGCACCGGCAGGCTCCACTAGGCTGCTAAGAAACTTCCAGGCCCGGAATCCTTTCCCAGTCACTCAGTGTATGCTGAGTGTAGGGCAACACACTGCACTCTTCCCTGGGAGAGCTAGATTTCCTCAGCACTCCAACAGCTCCAGGAACTGTGTTCTCTCACGTCCTACATGTCATGCCAATCTGCCTCATTGCCCTAGGCTGAGCGGCACTGAGAAACCAAAACTGCTTTGCATTCCTTCTACAAAGTCATACCTTAGGACCCCATCCTTTCAGGAGAAAATCAGCTTGCCTTGCTGCTGTAACCAAAGCACAGTTCTTCCTCTTACACTGCAGGGTTTTAGAAGAAGCTAAGCCCGATAGCCTAGCAAGAGCGCTCCTTGGGGGAGTCGTTTGGCTACACGCAGAACTCCGTGCCAAATAAACTTTATTCAAGGAAGGGACCAGTGTGTAGCTAGAGTGTCTACTTACTTGGTAGAAATCACATGGAGGTAGGCTACGTGTTCGCTGGAAACGGGGGCCTTATGGCACAAGCCTTGCTTTCCCATTTTGAGTGCTCCATTCATGCTGCCTTGAAGCTACCTAAATCACAGTTTAGGACGGGTCTCTAGTCACTGCAGGCAGGGCTCTGGGAAAGGAACAAGTGTTCTCTACATCAACAGGGTGCTTTCATAGCCTGGGTGGGAGCTCCTCCTGATACGCTCTAGAGCTAAAAGGAAACGACGTGAGTCCTTTCCTCAAGGTAAAGCCTTGAATAGCCCTGCCGAAGTGGAAGCTTGGAGCAGAGTCCTTGAGGCATTAGCTTTAGGTCTGCTTTCTTTAACGTTAGTAAGCATTTCAGGAAACGGAGGACCTCGCCTGGGCACCCTACTCCCTGCACGAACACCGAGCACCGGCAGGCTCCACTAGGCTGCTAAGAAACTTCCAGGCCCGGAATCCTTTCCCAGTCACTCAGTGTATGCTGAGTGTAGGGCAACACACTGCACTCTTCCCTGGGAGAGCTAGATTTCCTCAGCACTCCAACAGCTCCAGGAACTGTGTTCTCTCACGTCCTACATGTCATGCCAATCTGCCTCATTGCCCTAGGCTGAGCGGCACTGAGAAACCAAAACTGCTTTGCATTCCTTCTACAAAGTCATACCTTAGGACCCCATCCTTACAGGAGAAAATCAGCTTGCCTTGCTGCTGTAACCAAAGCACAGTTCTTCCTCTTACACTGCAGGGTTTTAGAAGAAGCTAAGCCCGATAGCCTAGCAAGAGCGCTCCTTGGGGGAGGCGTTTGGCTACACGCAGAACTCCGTGCCAAATAAACTTTATTCAAGGAAGGGACCAGTGTGTAGCTAGAGTGTCTACTTACTTGGTAGAAATCACATGGAGGTAGGCTACGTGTTCGCTGGAAACGGGGGCCTTATGGCACAAGCCTTGCTTTCCCATTTTGAGTGCTCCATTCATGCTGCCTTGAAGCTACCTAAATCACAGTTTAGGAGGGGTCTGTAGTCACTGCAGGCAGGGCTCTGGGAAAGGAACAAGTGTTCTCTACATCAACAGGGTGCTTTCATAGCCTGGGTGGGAGCTCCTCCTGATACGCTCTAGAGCTAAAAGGAAACTTGACGTGAGTCCTTTCCTCAAGGTAAAGCCTTGAATAGCCCTGCCGAAGTGGAAGCTTGGAGCAGAGTCCTTGAGGCATTAGCTTTAGGTCTGCTTTCTTTAACGTTAGTAAGCATTTCAGGAAACGGAGGACCTCGCCTGGGCACCCTACTCCCTGCACGAACACCGAGCACCGGCAGGCTCCACTAGGCTGCTAAGAAACTTCCAGGCCCGGAATCCTTTCCCAGTCACTCAGTGTATGCTGAGTGTAGGGCAACACACTGCACTCTTCCCTGGGAGAGCTAGATTTCCTCAGCACTCCAACAGCCCCAGGAACTGTGTTCTCTCACGTCCTACATGTCATGCAAATCTGCCTCATTGCCCTAGGCTGAGCGGCACTGAGAAACCAAAACTGCTTTGCATTCCTTCCACAAAGTCATACATTAAGACCCCATCCTTACAGGAGAAATTCGGCTTGCGTTCCTGCTGTAAACAAAGCACAGTTCTTCCTCTTACACTGCAGGGTTTTAGAAGAAGCTAAGCCCGAGAGCCTAGCAAGAGCGTTCCTTGGGGGAGGCGGTTGGCTACACGCAGAACTCCGTGCCAAATAAACTTTATTCAAGGAAGGGACCAGTGTGTAGCTAGAGTGTATACTTGGTAGAAATCACAAGGAGGTAGGCTGCGTGTTCGCTGGAAACAGGGCCTTATGGCACAAGCCTTGCTTTCCCATTTTGAATGCTCCATTCATGCTGCCTTGAAGCTACCTAAATAACAGTTTTAGGAGGGGTCTCTAGTCACTGCAGGCAGGGCTCTGGGAAAGGAACGAGTCTTCTCTACATCAACAGGGTGCTTTCATAGCCTGGGTGGGAGCTCCTCCTGATACGCTCTAGAGCTAAAAGGAAACTTGACGTGAGTCCTTTCCTCAAGGTAAAGCCTTGAATAGCCCTGCCGAAGTGGAAGCTTGGAGCAGAGTCCTTGAGGCATTAGCTTTAGGTCTGCTTTCTTTAACGTTAGTAAGCATTTCAGGAAACGGAGGACCTCGCCTGGGCACCCTATTCCCTGCACGAACACCGAGCACCGGCAGGCTCCACTATGCTGCTAAGAAACTTCCAGGCCCGGAATCCTTTCCCAGTCACTCAGTGTATGCTGAGTGTAGGGCAACACACTGCACTCTTCCCTGGGAGAGCTAGATTTCCTCAGCACTCCAACAGCTCCAGGAACTGTGTTCTCTCACGTCCTACATGTCATGCCAATCTGCCTCATTGCCCTAGGCTGAGCGGCACTGAGAAACCAAAACTGCTTTGCATTCCTTCTACAAAGTCATACCTTAGGACCCCATCCTTTCAGGAGAAAATCAGCTTGCCTTGCTGCTGTAACCAAAGCACAGTTCTTCCTCTTACACTGCAGGGTTTTAGAAGAAGCTAAGCCCGATAGCCTAGCAAGAGCGCTCCTTGGGGGAGGCGTTTGGCTACACGCAGAACTCCGTGCCAAATAAACTTTATTCAAGGAAGGGACCAGTGTGTAGCTAGAGTGTCTACTTACTTGGTAGAAATCACATGGAGGTAGGCTACGTGTTCGCTGGAAACGGGGGCCTTATGGCACAAGCCTTGCTTTCCCATTTTGAGTGCTCCATTCATGCTGCCTTGAAGCTACCTAAATCACAGTTTAGGACGGGTCTCTAGTCACTGCAGGCAGGGCTCTGGGAAAGGAACAAGTGTTCTCTACATCAACAGGGTGCTTTCATAGCCTGGGTGGGAGCTCCTCCTGATACGCTCTAGAGCTAAAAGGAAACTTGACGTGAGTCCTTTCCTCAAGGTAAAGCCTTGAATAGCCCTGCCGAAGTGGAAGCTTGGAGCAGAGTCCTTGAGGCATTAGCTTTAGGTCTGCTTTCTTTAACGTTAGTAAGCATTTCAGGAAACGGAGGACCTCGCCTGGGCACCCTACTCCCTGCACGAACACCGAGCACCGGCAGGCTCCACTAGGCTGCTAAGAAACTTCCAGGCCCGGAATCCTTTCCCAGTCACTCAGTGTATGCTGAGTGTAGGGCAACACACTGCACTCTTCCCTGGGAGAGCTAGATTTCCTCAGCACTCCAACAGCCCCAGGAACTGTGTTCTCTCACGTCCTACATGTCATGCAAATCTGCCTCATTGCCCTAGGCTGAGCGGCACTGAGAAACCAAAACTGCTTTGCATTCCTTCCACAAAGTCATACATTAAGACCCCATCCTTACAGGAGAAATTCGGCTTGCGTTCCTGCTGTAAACAAAGCACAGTTCTTCCTCTTACACTGCAGGGTTTTAGAAGAAGCTAAGCCCGAGAGCCTAGCAAGAGCGTTCCTTGGGGGAGGCGGTTGGCTACACGCAGAACTCCGTGCCAAATAAACTTTATTCAAGGAAGGGACCAGTGTGTAGCTAGAGTGTATACTTGGTAGAAATCACAAGGAGGTAGGCTGCGTGTTCGCTGGAAACAGGGCCTTATGGCACAAGCCTTGCTTTCCCATTTTGAATGCTCCATTCATGCTGCCTTGAAGCTACCTAAATAACAGTTTTAGGAGGGGTCTCTAGTCACTGCAGGCAGGGCTCTGGGAAAGGAACGAGTCTTCTCTACATCAACAGGGTGCTTTCATAGCCTGGGTGGGAGCTCCTCCTGATACGCTCTAGAGCTAAAAGGAAACTTGACGTGAGTCCTTTCCTCAAGGTAAAGCCTTGAATAGCCCTGCCGAAGTGGAAGCTTGGAGCAGAGTCCTTGAGGCATTAGCTTTAGGTCTGCTTTCTTTAACGTTAGTAAGCATTTCAGGAAACGGAGGACCTCGCCTGGGCACCCTATTCCCTGCACGAACACCGAGCACCGGCAGGCTCCACTATGCTGCTAAGAAACTTCCAGGCCCGGAATCCTTTCCCAGTCACTCAGTGTATGCTGAGTGTAGGGCAACACACTGCACTCTTCCCTGGGAGAGCTAGATTTCCTCAGCACTCCAACAGCTCCAGGAACTGTGTTCTCTCACGTCCTACATGTCATGCCAATCTGCCTCATTGCCCTAGGCTGAGCGGCACTGAGAAACCAAAACTGCTTTGCATTCCTTCTACAAAGTCATACCTTAGGACCCCATCCTTTCAGGAGAAAATCAGCTTGCCTTGCTGCTGTAACCAAAGCACAGTTCTTCCTCTTACACTGCAGGGTTTTAGAAGAAGCTAAGCCCGATAGCCTAGCAAGAGCGCTCCTTGGGGGAGGCGTTTGGCTACACGCAGAACTCCGTGCCAAATAAACTTTATTCAAGGAAGGGACCAGTGTGTAGCTAGAGTGTCTACTTACTTGGTAGAAATCACATGGAGGTAGGCTACGTGTTCGCTGGAAACGGGGGCCTTATGGCACAAGCCTTGCTTTCCCATTTTGAGTGCTCCATTCATGCTGCCTTGAAGCTACCTAAATCACAGTTTAGGACGGGTCTCTAGTCACTGCAGGCAGGGCTCTGGGAAAGGAACAAGTGTTCTCTACATCAACAGGGTGCTTTCATAGCCTGGGTGGGAGCTCCTCCTGATACGCTCTAGAGCTAAAAGGAAACTTGACGTGAGTCCTTTCCTCAAGGTAAAGCCTTGAATAGCCCTGCCGAAGTGGAAGCTTGGAGCAGAGTCCTTGAGGCATTAGCTTTAGGTCTGCTTTCTTTAACGTTAGTAAGCATTTCAGGAAACGGAGGACCTCGCCTGGGCACCCTATTCCCTGCACGAACACCGAGCACCGGCAGGCTCCACTAGGCTGCTAAGAAACTTCCAGGCCCGGAATCCTTTCCCAGTCACTCAGTGTATGCTGAGTGTAGGGCAACACACTGCACTCTTCCCTGGGAGAGCTAGATTTCCTCAGCACTCCAACAGCTCCAGGAACTGTGTTCTCTCACGTCCTACATGTCATGCAAATCTGCCTCATTGCCCTAGGCTGAGCGGCACTGAGAAACCAAAACTGCTTCGCATTCCTTCCACAAAGTCATACATTAAGACCCCATCCTTACAGGAGAAATTCGGCTTGCGTTCCTGCTGTAAACAAAGCACAGTTCTTCCTCTTACACTGCAGGGTTTTAGAAGAAGCTAAGCCCGAGAGCCTAGCAAGAGCGCTCCTTGGGGGAGGCGGTTGGCTACACGCAGAACTCCGTGCCAAATAAACTTTATTCAAGGAAGGGACCAGTGTGTAGCTAGAGTGTATACTTGGTAGAAATCACAAGGAGGTAGGCTGCGTGTTCGCTGGAAACAGGGCCTTATGGCACAAGCCTTGCTTTCCCATTTTGAATGCTCCATTCATGCTGCCTTGAAGCTACCTAAATAACAGTTTTAGGAGGGGTCTCTAGTCACTGCAGGCAGGGCTCTGGGAAAGGAACGAGTCTTCTCTACATCAACAGGGTGCTTTCATAGCCTGGGTGGGAGCTCCTCCTGATACGCTCTAGAGCTAAAAGGAAACTTGACGTGAGTCCTTTCCTCAAGGTAAAGCCTTGAATAGCCCTGCCGAAGTGGAAGCTTGGAGCAGAGTCCTTGAGGCATTAGCTTTAGGTCTGCTTTCTTTAACGTTAGTAAGCATTTCAGGAAACGGAGGACCTCTCCTGGGCACCCTATTCCCTGCACGAACACCGAGCACCGGCAGGCTCCACTAGGCTGCTAAGAAACTTCCAGGCCCGGAATCCTTTCCCAGTCACTCAGTGTATGCTGAGTGTAGGGCAACACACTGCACTCTTCCCTGGGAGAGCTAGATTTCCTCAGCACTCCAACAGTTCCAGGAACTGTGTTCTCTCACGTCCTACATGTCATGCCAATCTGCCTCATTGCCCTAGGCTGAGCGGCACTGAGAAACCAAAACTGCTTTGCATTCCTTCTACAAAGTCATACCTTAGGACCCCATCCTTTCAGGAGAAAATCAGCTTGCCTTGCTGCTGTAACCAAAGCACAGTTCTTCCTCTTACACTGCAGGGTTTTAGAAGAAGCTAAGCCCGATAGCCTAGCAAGAGCGCTCCTTGGGGGAGGCGTTTGGCTACACGCAGAACTCCGTGCCAAATAAACTTTATTCAAGGAAGGGACCAGTGTGTAGCTAGAGTGTCTACTTACTTGGTAGAAATCACATGGAGGTAGGCTACGTGTTCGCTGGAAACGGGGGCCTTATGGCACAAGCCTTGCTTTCCCATTTTGAGTGCTCCATTCATGCTGCCTTGAAGCTACCTAAATCACAGTTTAGGACGGGTCTCTAGTCACTGCAGGCAGGGCTCTGGGAAAGGAACAAGTGTTCTCTACATCAACAGGGTGCTTTCATAGCCTGGGTGGGAGCTCCTCCTGATACGCTCTAGAGCTAAAAGGAAACTTGACGTGAGTCCTTTCCTCAAGGTAAAGCCTTGAATAGCCCTGCCGCAGTGGAAGCTTGGAGCAGAGTCCTTGAGGCATTAGCTTTAGGTCTGCTTTCTTTAACGTTAGTAAGCATTTCAGGAAACGGAGGACCTCGCCTGGGCACCCTACTCCCTGCACGAACACCGAGCACCGGCAGGCTCCACTAGGCTGCTAAGAAACTTCCAGGCCCGGAATCCTTTCCCAGTCACTCAGTGTATGCTGAGTGTAGGGCAACACACTGCACTCTTCCCTGGGAGAGCTAGATTTCCTCAGCACTCCAACAGCTCCAGGAACTGTGTTCTCTCACGTCCTACATGTCATGCCAATCTGCCTCATTGCCCTAGGCTGAGCGGCACTGAGAAACCAAAACTGCTTTGCATTCCTTCTACAAAGTCATACCTTAGGACCCCATCCTTTCAGGAGAAAATCAGCTTGCCTTGCTGCTGTAACCAAAGCACAGTTCTTCCTCTTACACTGCAGGGTTTTAGAAGAAGCTAAGCCCGATAGCCTAGCAAGAGCGCTCCTTGGGGGAGGCGTTTGGCTACACGCAGAACTCCGTGCCAAATAAACTTTATTCAAGGAAGGGACCAGTGTGTAGCTAGAGTGTCTACTTACTTGGTAGAAATCACATGGAGGTAGGCTACGTGTTCGCTGGAAACGGGGGCCTTATGGCACAAGCCTTGCTTTCCCATTTTGAGTGCTCCATTCATGCTGCCTTGAAGCTACCTAAATCACAGTTTAGGACGGGTCTCTAGTCACTGCAGGCAGGGCTCTGGGAAAGGAACAAGTGTTCTCTACATCAACAGGGTGCTTTCATAGCCTGGGTGGGAGCTCCTCCTGATACGCTCTAGAGCTAAAAGGAAACTTGACGTGAGTCCTTTCCTCAAGGTAAAGCCTTGAATAGCCCTGCCGAAGTGGAAGCTTGGAGCAGAGTCCTTGAGGCATTAGCTTTAGGTCTGCTTTCTTTAACGTTAGTAAGCATTTCAGGAAACGGAGGACCTCGCCTGGGCACCCTATTCCCTGCACGAACACCGAGCACCGGCAGGCTCCACTAGGCTGCTAAGAAACTTCCAGGCCCGGAATCCTTTCCCAGTCACTCAGTGTATGCTGAGTGTAGGGCAACACACTGCACTCTTCCCTGGGAGAGCTAGATTTCCTCAGCACTCCAACAGCTCCAGGAACTGTGTTCTCTCACGTCCTACATGTCATGCAAATCTGCCTCATTGCCCTAGGCTGAGCGGCACTGAGAAACCAAAACTGCTTCGCATTCCTTCCACAAAGTCATACATTAAGACCCCATCCTTACAGGAGAAATTCGGCTTGCGTTCCTGCTGTAAACAAAGCACAGTTCTTCCTCTTACACTGCAGGGTTTTAGAAGAAGCTAAGCCCGAGAGCCTAGCAAGAGCGCTCCTTGGGGGAGGCGGTTGGCTACACGCAGAACTCCGTGCCAAATAAACTTTATTCAAGGAAGGGACCAGTGTGTAGCTAGAGTGTATACTTGGTAGAAATCACAAGGAGGTAGGCTGCGTGTTCGCTGGAAACAGGGCCTTATGGCACAAGCCTTGCTTTCCCATTTTGAATGCTCCATTCATGCTGCCTTGAAGCTACCTAAATAACAGTTTTAGGAGGGGTCTCTAGTCACTGCAGGCAGGGCTCTGGGAAAGGAACGAGTCTTCTCTACATCAACAGGGTGCTTTCATAGCCTGGGTGGGAGCTCCTCCTGATACGCTCTAGAGCTAAAAGGAAACTTGACGTGAGTCCTTTCCTCAAGGTAAAGCCTTGAATAGCCCTGCCGAAGTGGAAGCTTGGAGCAGAGTCCTTGAGGCATTAGCTTTAGGTCTGCTTTCTTTAACGTTAGTAAGCATTTCAGGAAACGGAGGACCTCTCCTGGGCACCCTATTCCCTGCACGAACACCGAGCACCGGCAGGCTCCACTAGGCTGCTAAGAAACTTCCAGGCCCGGAATCCTTTCCCAGTCACTCAGTGTATGCTGAGTGTAGGGCAACACACTGCACTCTTCCCTGGGAGAGCTAGATTTCCTCAGCACTCCAACAGTTCCAGGAACTGTGTTCTCTCACGTCCTACATGTCATGCCAATCTGCCTCATTGCCCTAGGCTGAGCGGCACTGAGAAACCAAAACTGCTTTGCATTCCTTCTACAAAGTCATACCTTAGGACCCCATCCTTTCAGGAGAAAATCAGCTTGCCTTGCTGCTGTAACCAAAGCACAGTTCTTCCTCTTACACTGCAGGGTTTTAGAAGAAGCTAAGCCCGATAGCCTAGCAAGAGCGCTCCTTGGGGGAGGCGTTTGGCTACACGCAGAACTCCGTGCCAAATAAACTTTATTCAAGGAAGGGACCAGTGTGTAGCTAGAGTGTCTACTTACTTGGTAGAAATCACATGGAGGTAGGCTACGTGTTCGCTGGAAACGGGGGCCTTATGGCACAAGCCTTGCTTTCCCATTTTGAGTGCTCCATTCATGCTGCCTTGAAGCTACCTAAATCACAGTTTAGGACGGGTCTCTAGTCACTGCAGGCAGGGCTCTGGGAAAGGAACAAGTGTTCTCTACATCAACAGGGTGCTTTCATAGCCTGGGTGGGAGCTCCTCCTGATACGCTCTAGAGCTAAAAGGAAACTTGACGTGAGTCCTTTCCTCAAGGTAAAGCCTTGAATAGCCCTGCCGCAGTGGAAGCTTGGAGCAGAGTCCTTGAGGCATTAGCTTTAGGTCTGCTTTCTTTAACGTTAGTAAGCATTTCAGGAAACGGAGGACCTCGCCTGGGCACCCTACTCCCTGCACGAACACCGAGCACCGGCAGGCTCCACTAGGCTGCTAAGAAACTTCCAGGCCCGGAATCCTTTCCCAGTCACTCAGTGTATGCTGAGTGTAGGGCAACACACTGCACTCTTCCCTGGGAGAGCTAGATTTCCTCAGCACTCCAACAGCTCCAGGAACTGTGTTCTCTCACGTCCTACATGTCATGCAAATCTGCCTCATTGCCCTAGGCTGAGCGGCACTGAGAAACCAAAACTGCTTTGCATTCCTTCCACAAAGTCATACATTAAGACCCCATCCTTACAGGAGAAATTCGGCTTGCGTTCCTGCTGTAAACAAAGCACAGTTCTTCCTCTTACACTGCAGGGTTTTAGAAGAAGCTAAGCCCGAGAGCCTAGCAAGAGCGTTCCTTGGGGGAGGCGGTTGGCTACACGCAGAACTCCGTGCCAAATAAACTTTATTCAAGGAAGGGACCAGTGTGTAGCTAGAGTGTATACTTGGTAGAAATCACAAGGAGGTAGGCTGCGTGTTCGCTGGAAACAGGGCCTTATGGCACAAGCCTTGCTTTCCCATTTTGAATGCTCCATTCATGCTGCCTTGAAGCTACCTAAATAACAGTTTTAGGACGGGTCTCTAGTCACTGCAGGCAGGGCTCTGGGAAAGGAACGAGTCTTCTCTACATCAACAGGGTGCTTTCATAGCCTGGGTGGGAGCTCCTCCTGATACGCTCTAGAGCTAAAAGGAAACTTGACGTGAGTCCTTTCCTCAAGGTAAAGCCTTGAATAGCCCTGCCGAAGTGGAAGCTTGGAGCAGAGTCCTTGAGGCATTAGCTTTAGGTCTGCTTTCTTTAACGTTAGTAAGCATTTCAGGAAACGGAGGACCTCTCCTGGGCACCCTATTCCCTGCACGAACACCGAGCACCGGCAGGCTCCACTATGCTGCTAAGAAACTTCCAGGCCCGGAATCCTTTCCCAGTCACTCAGTGTATGCTGAGTGTAGGGCAACACACTGCACTCTTCCCTGGGAGAGCTAGATTTCCTCAGCACTCCAACAGCTCCAGGAACTGTGTTCTCTCACGTCCTACATGTCATGCCAATCTGCCTCATTGCCCTAGGCTGAGCGGCACTGAGAAACCAAAACTGCTTTGCATTCCTTCTACAAAGTCATACCTTAGGACCCCATCCTTTCAGGAGAAAATCAGCTTGCCTTGCTGCTGTAACCAAAGCACAGTTCTTCCTCTTACACTGCAGGGTTTTAGAAGAAGCTAAGCCCGATAGCCTAGCAAGAGCGCTCCTTGGGGGAGGCGTTTGGCTACACGCAGAACTCCGTGCCAAATAAACTTTATTCAAGGAAGGGACCAGTGTGTAGCTAGAGTGTCTACTTACTTGGTAGAAATCACATGGAGGTAGGCTACGTGTTCGCTGGAAACGGGGGCCTTATGGCACAAGCCTTGCTTTCCCATTTTGAGTGCTCCATTCATGCTGCCTTGAAGCTACCTAAATCACAGTTTAGGACGGGTCTCTAGTCACTGCAGGCAGGGCTCTGGGAAAGGAACAAGTGTTCTCTACATCAACAGGGTGCTTTCATAGCCTGGGTGGGAGCTCCTCCTGATACGCTCTAGAGCTAAAAGGAAACTTGACGTGAGTCCTTTCCTCAAGGTAAAGCCTTGAATAGCCCTGCCGAAGTGGAAGCTTGGAGCAGAGTCCTTGAGGCATTAGCTTTAGGTCTGCTTTCTTTAACGTTAGTAAGCATTTCAGGAAACGGAGGACCTCGCCTGGGCACCCTATTCCCTGCACGAACACCGAGCACCGGCAGGCTCCACTAGGCTGCTAAGAAACTTCCAGGCCCGGAATCCTTTCCCAGTCACTCAGTGTATGCTGAGTGTAGGGCAACACACTGCACTCTTCCCTGGGAGAGCTAGATTTCCTCAGCACTCCAACAGCTCCAGGAACTGTGTTCTCTCACGTCCTACATGTCATGCAAATCTGCCTCATTGCCCTAGGCTGAGCGGCACTGAGAAACCAAAACTGCTTCGCATTCCTTCCACAAAGTCATACATTAAGACCCCATCCTTACAGGAGAAATTCGGCTTGCGTTCCTGCTGTAAACAAAGCACAGTTCTTCCTCTTACACTGCAGGGTTTTAGAAGAAGCTAAGCCCGAGAGCCTAGCAAGAGCGCTCCTTGGGGGAGGCGGTTGGCTACACGCAGAACTCCGTGCCAAATAAACTTTATTCAAGGAAGGGACCAGTGTGTAGCTAGAGTGTATACTTGGTAGAAATCACAAGGAGGTAGGCTGCGTGTTCGCTGGAAACAGGGCCTTATGGCACAAGCCTTGCTTTCCCATTTTGAATGCTCCATTCATGCTGCCTTGAAGCTACCTAAATAACAGTTTTAGGAGGGGTCTCTAGTCACTGCAGGCAGGGCTCTGGGAAAGGAACGAGTCTTCTCTACATCAACAGGGTGCTTTCATAGCCTGGGTGGGAGCTCCTCCTGATACGCTCTAGAGCTAAAAGGAAACTTGACGTGAGTCCTTTCCTCAAGGTAAAGCCTTGAATAGCCCTGCCGAAGTGGAAGCTTGGAGCAGAGTCCTTGAGGCATTAGCTTTAGGTCTGCTTTCTTTAACGTTAGTAAGCATTTCAGGAAACGGAGGACCTCGCCTGGGCACCCTACTCCTTGCACGAACACCGAGCACCGGCAGGCTCCACTAGGCTGCTAAGAAACTTCCAGGCCCGGAATCCTTTCCCAGTCACTCAGTGTATGCTGAGTGTAGGGCAACACACTGCACTCTTCCCTGGGAGAGCTAGATTTCCTCAGCACTCCAACAGCTCCAGGAACTGTGTTCTCTCACGTCCTACATGTCATGCCAATCTGCCTCATTGCCCTAGGCTGAGCGGCACTGAGAAACCAAAACTGCTTTGCATTCCTTCTACAAAGTCATACCTTAGGACCCCATCCTTACAGGAGAAAATCAGCTTGCCTTGCTGCTGTAACCAAAGCACAGTTCTTCCTCTTACACTGCAGGGTTTTAGAAGAAGCTAAGCCCGAAAGCCTAGCAAGAGCGCTCCTTGGGGGAGGCGTTTGGCTACACGCAGAACTCCGTGCCAAATAAACTTTATTCAAGGAAGGGACCAGTGTGTAGCTAGAGTGTCTACTTACTTGGTAGAAATCACATGGAGGTAGGCTACGTGTTCGCTGGAAACGGGGGCCTTATGGCACAAGCCTTGCTTTCCCATTTTGAGTGCTCCATTCATGCTGCCTTGAAGCTACCTAAATCACAGTTTAGGACGGGTCTCTAGTCACTGCAGGCAGGGCTCTGGGAAAGGAACAAGTGTTCTCTACATCAACAGGGTGCTTTCATAGCCTGGGTGGGAGCTCCTCCTGATACGCTCTAGAGCTAAAAGGAAACTTGACGTGAGTCCTTTCCTCAAGGTAAAGCCTTGAATAGCCCTGCCGAAGTGGAAGCTTGGAGCAGAGTCCTTGAGGCATTAGCTTTAGGTCTGCTTTCTTTAACGTTAGTAAGCATTTCAGGAAACGGAGGACCTCGCCTGGGCACCCTATTCCCTGCACGAACACCGAGCACCGGCAGGCTCCACTAGGCTGCTAAGAAACTTCCAGGCCCGGAATCCTTTCCCAGTCACTCAGTGTATGCTGAGTGTAGGGCAACACACTGCACTCTTCCCTGGGAGAGCTAGATTTCCTCAGCACTCCAACAGCTCCAGGAACTGTGTTCTCTCACGTCCTACATGTCATGCAAATCTGCCTCATTGCCCTAGGCTGAGCGGCACTGAGAAACCAAAACTGCTTCGCATTCCTTCCACAAAGTCATACATTAAGACCCCATCCTTACAGGAGAAATTCGGCTTGCGTTCCTGCTGTAAACAAAGCACAGTTCTTCCTCTTACACTGCAGGGTTTTAGAAGAAGCTAAGCCCGAGAGCCTAGCAAGAGCGCTCCTTGGGGGAGGCGGTTGGCTACACGCAGAACTCCGTGCCAAATAAACTTTATTCAAGGAAGGGACCAGTGTGTAGCTAGAGTGTATACTTGGTAGAAATCACAAGGAGGTAGGCTGCGTGTTCGCTGGAAACAGGGCCTTATGGCACAAGCCTTGCTTTCCCATTTTGAATGCTCCATTCATGCTGCCTTGAAGCTACCTAAATAACAGTTTTAGGAGGGGTCTCTAGTCACTGCAGGCAGGGCTCTGGGAAAGGAACGAGTCTTCTCTACATCAACAGGGTGCTTTCATAGCCTGGGTGGGAGCTCCTCCTGATACGCTCTAGAGCTAAAAGGAAACTTGACGTGAGTCCTTTCCTCAAGGTAAAGCCTTGAATAGCCCTGCCGAAGTGGAAGCTTGGAGCAGAGTCCTTGAGGCATTAGCTTTAGGTCTGCTTTCTTTAACGTTAGTAAGCATTTCAGGAAACGGAGGACCTCTCCTGGGCACCCTATTCCCTGCACGAACACCGAGCACCGGCAGGCTCCACTATGCTGCTAAGAAACTTCCAGGCCCGGAATCCTTTCCCAGTCACTCAGTGTATGCTGAGTGTAGGGCAACACACTGCACTCTTCCCTGGGAGAGCTAGATTTCCTCAGCACTCCAACAGCTCCAGGAACTGTGTTCTCTCACGTCCTACATGTCATGCCAATCTGCCTCATTGCCCTAGGCTGAGCGGCACTGAGAAACCAAAACTGCTTTGCATTCCTTCTACAAAGTCATACCTTAGGACCCCATCCTTTCAGGAGAAAATCAGCTTGCCTTGCTGCTGTAACCAAAGCACAGTTCTTCCTCTTACACTGCAGGGTTTTAGAAGAAGCTAAGCCCGATAGCCTAGCAAGAGCGCTCCTTGGGGGAGGCGTTTGGCTACACGCAGAACTCCGTGCCAAATAAACTTTATTCAAGGAAGGGACCAGTGTGTAGCTAGAGTGTCTACTTACTTGGTAGAAATCACATGGAGGTAGGCTACGTGTTCGCTGGAAACGGGGGCCTTATGGCACAAGCCTTGCTTTCCCATTTTGAGTGCTCCATTCATGCTGCCTTGAAGCTACCTAAATCACAGTTTAGGACGGGTCTCTAGTCACTGCAGGCAGGGCTCTGGGAAAGGAACAAGTGTTCTCTACATCAACAGGGTGCTTTCATAGCCTGGGTGGGAGCTCCTCCTGATACGCTCTAGAGCTAAAAGGAAACTTGACGTGAGTCCTTTCCTCAAGGTAAAGCCTTGAATAGCCCTGCCGAAGTGGAAGCTTGGAGCAGAGTCCTTGAGGCATTAGCTTTAGGTCTGCTTTCTTTAACGTTAGTAAGCATTTCAGGAAACGGAGGACCTCGCCTGGGCACCCTATTCCCTGCACGAACACCGAGCACCGGCAGGCTCCACTAGGCTGCTAAGAAACTTCCAGGCCCGGAATCCTTTCCCAGTCACTCAGTGTATGCTGAGTGTAGGGCAACACACTGCACTCTTCCCTGGGAGAGCTAGATTTCCTCAGCACTCCAACAGCTCCAGGAACTGTGTTCTCTCACGTCCTACATGTCATGCAAATCTGCCTCATTGCCCTAGGCTGAGCGGCACTGAGAAACCAAAACTGCTTCGCATTCCTTCCACAAAGTCATACATTAAGACCCCATCCTTACAGGAGAAATTCGGCTTGCGTTCCTGCTGTAAACAAAGCACAGTTCTTCCTCTTACACTGCAGGGTTTTAGAAGAAGCTAAGCCCGAGAGCCTAGCAAGAGCGCTCCTTGGGGGAGGCGGTTGGCTACACGCAGAACTCCGTGCCAAATAAACTTTATTCAAGGAAGGGACCAGTGTGTAGCTAGAGTGTATACTTGGTAGAAATCACAAGGAGGTAGGCTGCGTGTTCGCTGGAAACAGGGCCTTATGGCACAAGCCTTGCTTTCCCATTTTGAATGCTCCATTCATGCTGCCTTGAAGCTACCTAAATAACAGTTTTAGGAGGGGTCTCTAGTCACTGCAGGCAGGGCTCTGGGAAAGGAACGAGTCTTCTCTACATCAACAGGGTGCTTTCATAGCCTGGGTGGGAGCTCCTCCTGATACGCTCTAGAGCTAAAAGGAAACTTGACGTGAGTCCTTTCCTCAAGGTAAAGCCTTGAATAGCCCTGCCGAAGTGGAAGCTTGGAGCAGAGTCCTTGAGGCATTAGCTTTAGGTCTGCTTTCTTTAACGTTAGTAAGCATTTCAGGAAACGGAGGACCTCTCCTGGGCACCCTATTCCCTGCACGAACACCGAGCACCGGCAGGCTCCACTATGCTGCTAAGAAACTTCCAGGCCCGGAATCCTTTCCCAGTCACTCAGTGTATGCTGAGTGTAGGGCAACACACTGCACTCTTCCCTGGGAGAGCTAGATTTCCTCAGCACTCCAACAGCTCCAGGAACTGTGTTCTCTCACGTCCTACATGTCATGCCAATCTGCCTCATTGCCCTAGGCTGAGCGGCACTGAGAAACCAAAACTGCTTTGCATTCCTTCTACAAAGTCATACCTTAGGACCCCATCCTTTCAGGAGAAAATCAGCTTGCCTTGCTGCTGTAACCAAAGCACAGTTCTTCCTCTTACACTGCAGGGTTTTAGAAGAAGCTAAGCCCGATAGCCTAGCAAGAGCGCTCCTTGGGGGAGGCGTTTGGCTACACGCAGAACTCCGTGCCAAATAAACTTTATTCAAGGAAGGGACCAGTGTGTAGCTAGAGTGTCTACTTACTTGGTAGAAATCACATGGAGGTAGGCTACGTGTTCGCTGGAAACGGGGGCCTTATGGCACAAGCCTTGCTTTCCCATTTTGAGTGCTCCATTCATGCTGCCTTGAAGCTACCTAAATCACAGTTTAGGACGGGTCTCTAGTCACTGCAGGCAGGGCTCTGGGAAAGGAACAAGTGTTCTCTACATCAACAGGGTGCTTTCATAGCCTGGGTGGGAGCTCCTCCTGATACGCTCTAGAGCTAAAAGGAAACTTGACGTGAGTCCTTTCCTCAAGGTAAAGCCTTGAATAGCCCTGCCGCAGTGGAAGCTTGGAGCAGAGTCCTTGAGGCATTAGCTTTAGGTCTGCTTTCTTTAACGTTAGTAAGCATTTCAGGAAACGGAGGACCTCGCCTGGGCACCCTACTCCCTGCACGAACACCGAGCACCGGCAGGCTCCACTAGGCTGCTAAGAAACTTCCAGGCCCGGAATCCTTTCCCAGTCACTCAGTGTATGCTGAGTGTAGGGCAACACACTGCACTCTTCCCTGGGAGAGCTAGATTTCCTCAGCACTCCAACAGCTCCAGGAACTGTGTTCTCTCACGTCCTACATGTCATGCAAATCTGCCTCATTGCCCTAGGCTGAGCGGCACTGAGAAACCAAAACTGCTTTGCATTCCTTCCACAAAGTCATACATTAAGACCCCATCCTTACAGGAGAAATTCGGCTTGCGTTCCTGCTGTAAACAAAGCACAGTTCTTCCTCTTACACTGCAGGGTTTTAGAAGAAGCTAAGCCCGAGAGCCTAGCAAGAGCGTTCCTTGGGGGAGGCGGTTGGCTACACGCAGAACTCCGTGCCAAATAAACTTTATTCAAGGAAGGGACCAGTGTGTAGCTAGAGTGTATACTTGGTAGAAATCACAAGGAGGTAGGCTGCGTGTTCGCTGGAAACAGGGCCTTATGGCACAAGCCTTGCTTTCCCATTTTGAATGCTCCATTCATGCTGCCTTGAAGCTACCTAAATCACAGTTTTAGGACGGGTCTCTAGTCACTGCAGGCAGGGCTCTGGGAAAGGAACGAGTCTTCTCTACATCAACAGGGTGCTTTCATAGCCTGGGTGGGAGCTCCTCCTGATACGCTCTAGAGCTAAAAGGAAACTTGACGTGAGTCCTTTCCTCAAGGTAAAGCCTTGAATAGCCCTGCCGAAGTGGAAGCTTGGAGCAGAGTCCTTGAGGCATTAGCTTTAGGTCTGCTTTCTTTAACGTTAGTAAGCATTTCAGGAAACGGAGGACCTCTCCTGGGCACCCTATTCCCTGCACGAACACCGAGCACCGGCAGGCTCCACTAGGCTGCTAAGAAACTTCCAGGCCCGGAATCCTTTCCCAGTCACTCAGTGTATGCTGAGTGTAGGGCAACACACTGCACTCTTCCCTGGGAGAGCTAGATTTCCTCAGCACTCCAACAGCTCCAGGAACTGTGTTCTCTCACGTCCTACATGTCATGCAAATCTGCCTCATTGCCCTAGGCTGAGCGGCACTGAGAAACCAAAACTGCTTCGCATTCCTTCCACAAAGTCATACATTAAGACCCCATCCTTACAGGAGAATATCGGCTTGCGTTCCTGCTGTAAACAAAGCACAGTTCTTCCTCTTACACTGCAGGGTTTTAGAAGAAGCTAAGCCCGAGAGCCTAGCAAGAGCGCTCCTTGGGGGAGGCGGTTGGCTACACGCAGAACTCCGTGCCAAATAAACTTTATTCAAGGAAGGGACCAGTGTGTAGCTAGAGTGTATACTTGGTAGAAATCACAAGGAGGTAGGCTGCGTGTTCGCTGGAAACAGGGCCTTATGGCACAAGCCTTGCTTTCCCATTTTGAATGCTCCATTCATGCTGCCTTGAAGCTACCTAAATAACAGTTTTAGGAGGGGTCTCTAGTCACTGCAGGCAGGGCTCTGGGAAAGGAACGAGTCTTCTCTACATCAACAGGGTGCTTTCATAGCCTGGGTGGGAGCTCCTCCTGATACGCTCTAGAGCTAAAAGGAAACTTGACGTGAGTCCTTTCCTCAAGGTAAAGCCTTGAATAGCCCTGCCGAAGTGGAAGCTTGGAGCAGAGTCCTTGAGGCATTAGCTTTAGGTCTGCTTTCTTTAACGTTAGTAAGCATTTCAGGAAACGGAGGACCTCTCCTGGGCACCCTATTCCCTGCACGAACACCGAGCACCGGCAGGCTCCACTATGCTGCTAAGAAACTTCCAGGCCCGGAATCCTTTCCCAGTCACTCAGTGTATGCTGAGTGTAGGGCAACACACTGCACTCTTCCCTGGGAGAGCTAGATTTCCTCAGCACTCCAACAGCTCCAGGAACTGTGTTCTCTCACGTCCTACATGTCATGCCAATCTGCCTCATTGCCCTAGGCTGAGCGGCACTGAGAAACCAAAACTGCTTTGCATTCCTTCTACAAAGTCATACCTTAGGACCCCATCCTTTCAGGAGAAAATCAGCTTGCCTTGCTGCTGTAACCAAAGCACAGTTCTTCCTCTTACACTGCAGGGTTTTAGAAGAAGCTAAGCCCGATAGCCTAGCAAGAGCGCTCCTTGGGGGAGGCGTTTGGCTACACGCAGAACTCCGTGCCAAATAAACTTTATTCAAGGAAGGGACCAGTGTGTAGCTAGAGTGTCTACTTACTTGGTAGAAATCACATGGAGGTAGGCTACGTGTTCGCTGGAAACGGGGGCCTTATGGCACAAGCCTTGCTTTCCCATTTTGAGTGCTCCATTCATGCTGCCTTGAAGCTACCTAAATCACAGTTTAGGACGGGTCTCTAGTCACTGCAGGCAGGGCTCTGGGAAAGGAACAAGTGTTCTCTACATCAACAGGGTGCTTTCATAGCCTGGGTGGGAGCTCCTCCTGATACGCTCTAGAGCTAAAAGGAAACTTGACGTGAGTCCTTTCCTCAAGGTAAAGCCTTGAATAGCCCTGCCGAAGTGGAAGCTTGGAGCAGAGTCCTTGAGGCATTAGCTTTAGGTCTGCTTTCTTTAACGTTAGTAAGCATTTCAGGAAACGGAGGACCTCGCCTGGGCACCCTATTCCCTGCACGAACACCGAGCACCGGCAGGCTCCACTAGGCTGCTAAGAAACTTCCAGGCCCGGAATCCTTTCCCAGTCACTCAGTGTATGCTGAGTGTAGGGCAACACACTGCACTCTTCCCTGGGAGAGCTAGATTTCCTCAGCACTCCAACAGCTCCAGGAACTGTGTTCTCTCACGTCCTACATGTCATGCCAATCTGCCTCATTGCCCTAGGCTGAGCGGCACTGAGAAACCAAAACTGCTTCGCATTCCTTCCACAAAGTCATACATTAAGACCCCATCCTTACAGGAGAAATTCGGCTTGCGTTCCTGCTGTAAACAAAGCACAGTTCTTCCTCTTACACTGCAGGGTTTTAGAAGAAGCTAAGCCCGAGAGCCTAGCAAGAGCGCTCCTTGGGGGAGGCGGTTGGCTACACGCAGAACTCCGTGCCAAATAAACTTTATTCAAGGAAGGGACCAGTGTGTAGCTAGAGTGTATACTTGGTAGAAATCACAAGGAGGTAGGCTGCGTGTTCGCTGGAAACAGGGCCTTATGGCACAAGCCTTGCTTTCCCATTTTGAATGCTCCATTCATGCTGCCTTGAAGCTACCTAAATAACAGTTTTAGGAGGGGTCTCTAGTCACTGCAGGCAGGGCTCTGGGAAAGGAACGAGTCTTCTCTACATCAACAGGGTGCTTTCATAGCCTGGGTGGGAGCTCCTCCTGATACGCTCTAGAGCTAAAAGGAAACTTGACGTGAGTCCTTTCCTCAAGGTAAAGCCTTGAATAGCCCTGCCGAAGTGGAAGCTTGGAGCAGAGTCCTTGAGGCATTAGCTTTAGGTCTGCTTTCTTTAACGTTAGTAAGCATTTCAGGAAACGGAGGACCTCTCCTGGGCACCCTATTCCCTGCACGAACACCGAGCACCGGCAGGCTCCACTATGCTGCTAAGAAACTTCCAGGCCCGGAATCCTTTCCCAGTCACTCAGTGTATGCTGAGTGTAGGGCAACACACTGCACTCTTCCCTGGGAGAGCTAGATTTCCTCAGCACTCCAACAGCTCCAGGAACTGTGTTCTCTCACGTCCTACATGTCATGCCAATCTGCCTCATTGCCCTAGGCTGAGCGGCACTGAGAAACCAAAACTGCTTTGCATTCCTTCTACAAAGTCATACCTTAGGACCCCATCCTTTCAGGAGAAAATCAGCTTGCCTTGCTGCTGTAACCAAAGCACAGTTCTTCCTCTTACACTGCAGGGTTTTAGAAGAAGCTAAGCCCGATAGCCTAGCAAGAGCGCTCCTTGGGGGAGGCGTTTGGCTACACGCAGAACTCCGTGCCAAATAAACTTTATTCAAGGAAGGGACCAGTGTGTAGCTAGAGTGTCTACTTACTTGGTAGAAATCACATGGAGGTAGGCTACGTGTTCGCTGGAAACGGGGGCCTTATGGCACAAGCCTTGCTTTCCCATTTTGAGTGCTCCATTCATGCTGCCTTGAAGCTACCTAAATCACAGTTTAGGACGGGTCTCTAGTCACTGCAGGCAGGGCTCTGGGAAAGGAACAAGTGTTCTCTACATCAACAGGGTGCTTTCATAGCCTGGGTGGGAGCTCCTCCTGATACGCTCTAGAGCTAAAAGGAAACTTGACGTGAGTCCTTTCCTCAAGGTAAAGCCTTGAATAGCCCTGCCGAAGTGGAAGCTTGGAGCAGAGTCCTTGAGGCATTAGCTTTAGGTCTGCTTTCTTTAACGTTAGTAAGCATTTCAGGAAACGGAGGACCTCGCCTGGGCACCCTATTCCCTGCACGAACACCGAGCACCGGCAGGCTCCACTAGGCTGCTAAGAAACTTCCAGGCCCGGAATCCTTTCCCAGTCACTCAGTGTATGCTGAGTGTAGGGCAACACACTGCACTCTTCCCTGGGAGAGCTAGATTTCCTCAGCACTCCAACAGCTCCAGGAACTGTGTTCTCTCACGTCCTACATGTCATGCAAATCTGCCTCATTGCCCTAGGCTGAGCGGCACTGAGAAACCAAAACTGCTTCGCATTCCTTCCACAAAGTCATACATTAAGACCCCATCCTTACAGGAGAAATTCGGCTTGCGTTCCTGCTGTAAACAAAGCACAGTTCTTCCTCTTACACTGCAGGGTTTTAGAAGAAGCTAAGCCCAAGAGCCTAGCAAGAGCGCTCCTTGGGGGAGGCGGTTGGCTACACGCAGAACTCCGTGCCAAATAAACTTTATTCAAGGAAGGGACCAGTGTGTAGCTAGAGTGTATACTTGGTAGAAATCACAAGGAGGTAGGCTGCGTGTTCGCTGGAAACAGGGCCTTATGGCACAAGCCTTGCTTTCCCATTTTGAATGCTCCATTCATGCTGCCTTGAAGCTACCTAAATAACAGTTTTAGGAGGGGTCTCTAGTCACTGCAGGCAGGGCTCTGGGAAAGGAACGAGTCTTCTCTACATCAACAGGGTGCTTTCATAGCCTGGGTGGGAGCTCCTCCTGATACGCTCTAGAGCTAAAAGGAAACTTGACGTGAGTCCTTTCCTCAAGGTAAAGCCTTGAATAGCCCTGCCGAAGTGGAAGCTTGGAGCAGAGTCCTTGAGGCATTAGCTTTAGGTCTGCTTTCTTTAACGTTAGTAAGCATTTCAGGAAACGGAGGACCTCGCCTGGGCACCCTACTCCCTGCACGAACACCGAGCACCGGCAGGCTCCACTAGGCTGCTAAGAAACTTCCAGGCCCGGAATCCTTTCCCAGTCACTCAGTGTATGCTGAGTGTAGGGCAACACACTGCACTCTTCCCTGGGAGAGCTAGATTTCCTCAGCACTCCAACAGCTCCAGGAACTGTGTTCTCTCACGTCCTACATGTCATGCCAATCTGCCTCATTGCCCTAGGCTGAGCGGCACTGAGAAACCAAAACTGCTTTGCATTCCTTCTACAAAGTCATACCTTAGGACTCCATCCTTACAGGAGAAAATCAGCTTGCCTTGCTGCTGTAACCAAAGCACAGTTCTTCCTCTTACACTGCAGGGTTTTAGAAGAAGCTAAGCCCGAAAGCCTAGCAAGAGCGCTCCTTGGGGGAGGCGTTTGGCTACACGCAGAACTCCGTGCCAAATAAACTTTATTCAAGGAAGGGACCAGTGTGTAGCTAGAGTGTCTACTTACTTGGTAGAAATCACATGGAGGTAGGCTACGTGTTCGCTGGAAACGGGGGCCTTATGGCACAAGCCTTGCTTTCCCATTTTGAGTGCTCCATTCATGCTGCCTTGAAGCTACCTAAATCACAGTTTAGGACGGGTCTCTAGTCACTGCAGGCAGGGCTCTGGGAAAGGAACAAGTGTTCTCTACATCAACAGGGTGCTTTCATAGCCTGGGTGGGAGCTCCTCCTGATACGCTCTAGAGCTAAAAGGAAACTTGACGTGAGTCCTTTCCTCAAGGTAAAGCCTTGAATAGCCCTGCCGAAGTGGAAGCTTGGAGCAGAGTCCTTGAGGCATTAGCTTTAGGTCTGCTTTCTTTAACGTTAGTAAGCATTTCAGGAAACGGAGGACCTCGCCTGGGCACCCTATTCCCTGCACGAACACCGAGCACCGGCAGGCTCCACTAGGCTGCTAAGAAACTTCCAGGCCCGGAATCCTTTCCCAGTCACTCAGTGTATGCTGAGTGTAGGGCAACACACTGCACTCTTCCCTGGGAGAGCTAGATTTCCTCAGCACTCCAACAGCTCCAGGAACTGTGTTCTCTCACGTCCTACATGTCATGCAAATCTGCCTCATTGCCCTAGGCTGAGCGGCACTGAGAAACCAAAACTGCTTCGCATTCCTTCCACAAAGTCATACATTAAGACCCCATCCTTACAGGAGAAATTCGGCTTGCGTTCCTGCTGTAAACAAAGCACAGTTCTTCCTCTTACACTGCAGGGTTTTAGAAGAAGCTAAGCTCGAGAGCCTAGCAAGAGCGTTCCTTGGGGGAGGCGGTTGGCTACACGCAGAACTCCGTGCCAAATAAACTTTATTCAAGGAAGGGACCAGTGTGTAGCTAGAGTGTATACTTGGTAGAAATCACAAGGAGGTAGGCTGCGTGTTCGCTGGAAACAGGGCCTTATGGCACAAGCCTTGCTTTCCCATTTTGAATGCTCCATTCATGCTGCCTTGAAGCTACCTAAATAACAGTTTTAGGAGGGGTCTCTAGTCACTGCAGGCAGGGCTCTGGGAAAGGAACGAGTCTTCTCTACATCAACAGGGTGCTTTCATAGCCTGGGTGGGAGCTCCTCCTGATACGCTCTAGAGCTAAAAGGAAACTTGACGTGAGTCCTTTCCTCAAGGTAAAGCCTTGAATAGCCCTGCCGAAGTGGAAGCTTGGAGCAGAGTCCTTGAGGCATTAGCTTTAGGTCTGCTTTCTTTAACGTTAGTAAGCATTTCAGGAAACGGAGGACCTCTCCTGGGCACCCTATTCCCTGCACGAACACCGAGCACCGGCAGGCTCCACTATGCTGCTAAGAAACTTCCAGGCCCGGAATCCTTTCCCAGTCACTCAGTGTATGCTGAGTGTAGGGCAACACACTGCACTCTTCCCTGGGAGAGCTAGATTTCCTCAGCACTCCAACAGCTCCAGGAACTGTGTTCTCTCACGTCCTACATGTCATGCCAATCTGCCTCATTGCCCTAGGCTGAGCGGCACTGAGAAACCAAAACTGCTTTGCATTCCTTCTACAAAGTCATACCTTAGGACCCCATCCTTTCAGGAGAAAATCAGCTTGCCTTGCTGCTGTAACCAAAGCACAGTTCTTCCTCTTACACTGCAGGGTTTTAGAAGAAGCTAAGCCCGATAGCCTAGCAAGAGCGCTCCTTGGGGGAGGCGTTTGGCTACACGCAGAACTCCGTGCCAAATAAACTTTATTCAAGGAAGGGACCAGTGTGTAGCTAGAGTGTCTACTTACTTGGTAGAAATCACATGGAGGTAGGCTACGTGTTCGCTGGAAACGGGGGCCTTATGGCACAAGCCTTGCTTTCCCATTTTGAGTGCTCCATTCATGCTGCCTTGAAGCTACCTAAATCACAGTTTAGGACGGGTCTCTAGTCACTGCAGGCAGGGCTCTGGGAAAGGAACAAGTGTTCTCTACATCAACAGGGTGCTTTCATAGCCTGGGTGGGAGCTCCTCCTGATACGCTCTAGAGCTAAAAGGAAACTTGACGTGAGTCCTTTCCTCAAGGTAAAGCCTTGAATAGCCCTGCCGAAGTGGAAGCTTGGAGCAGAGTCCTTGAGGCATTAGCTTTAGGTCTGCTTTCTTTAACGTTAGTAAGCATTTCAGGAAACGGAGGACCTCGCCTGGGCACCCTACTCCCTGCACGAACACCGAGCACCGGCAGGCTCCACTAGGCTGCTAAGAAACTTCCAGGCCCGGAATCCTTTCCCAGTCACTCAGTGTATGCTGAGTGTAGGGCAACACACTGCACTCTTCCCTGGGAGAGCTAGATTTCCTCAGCACTCCAACAGCTCCAGGAACTGTGTTCTCTCACGTCCTACATGTCATGCAAATCTGCCTCATTGCCCTAGGCTGAGCGGCACTGAGAAACCAAAACTGCTTTGCATTCCTTCCACAAAGTCATACATTAAGACCCCATCCTTACAGGAGAAATTCGGCTTGCGTTCCTGCTGTAAACAAAGCACAGTTCTTCCTCTTACACTGCAGGGTTTTAGAAGAAGCTAAGCCCGAGAGCCTAGCAAGAGCGTTCCTTGGGGGAGGCGGTTGGCTACACGCAGAACTCCGTGCCAAATAAACTTTATTCAAGGAAGGGACCAGTGTGTAGCTAGAGTGTATACTTGGTAGAAATCACAAGGAGGTAGGCTGCGTGTTCGCTGGAAACAGGGCCTTATGGCACAAGCCTTGCTTTCCCATTTTGAATGCTCCATTCATGCTGCCTTGAAGCTACCTAAATCACAGTTTTAGGACGGGTCTCTAGTCACTGCAGGCAGGGCTCTGGGAAAGGAACGAGTCTTCTCTACATCAACAGGGTGCTTTCATAGCCTGGGTGGGAGCTCCTCCTGATACGCTCTAGAGCTAAAAGGAAACTTGACGTGAGTCCTTTCCTCAAGGTAAAGCCTTGAATAGCCCTGCCGAAGTGGAAGCTTGGAGCAGAGTCCTTGAGGCATTAGCTTTAGGTCTGCTTTCTTTAACGTTAGTAAGCATTTCAGGAAACGGAGGACCTCTCCTGGGCACCCTATTCCCTGCACGAACACCGAGCACCGGCAGGCTCCACTAGGCTGCTAAGAAACTTCCAGGCCCGGAATCCTTTCCCAGTCACTCAGTGTATGCTGAGTGTAGGGCAACACACTGCACTCTTCCCTGGGAGAGCTAGATTTCCTCAGCACTCCAACAGCTCCAGGAACTGTGTTCTCTCACGTCCTACATGTCATGCCAATCTGCCTCATTGCCCTAGGCTGAGCGGCACTGAGAAACCAAAACTGCTTTGCATTCCTTCTACAAAGTCATACCTTAGGACCCCATCCTTTCAGGAGAAAATCAGCTTGCCTTGCTGCTGTAACCAAAGCACAGTTCTTCCTCTTACACTGCAGGGTTTTAGAAGAAGCTAAGCCCGATAGCCTAGCAAGAGCGCTCCTTGGGGGAGGCGTTTGGCTACACGCAGAACTCCGTGCCAAATAAACTTTATTCAAGGAAGGGACCAGTGTGTAGCTAGAGTGTCTACTTACTTGGTAGAAATCACATGGAGGTAGGCTACGTGTTCGCTGGAAACGGGGGCCTTATGGCACAAGCCTTGCTTTCCCATTTTGAGTGCTCCATTCATGCTGCCTTGAAGCTACCTAAATCACAGTTTAGGACGGGTCTCTAGTCACTGCAGGCAGGGCTCTGGGAAAGGAACAAGTGTTCTCTACATCAACAGGGTGCTTTCATAGCCTGGGTGGGAGCTCCTCCTGATACGCTCTAGAGCTAAAAGGAAACTTGACGTGAGTCCTTTCCTCAAGGTAAAGCCTTGAATAGCCCTGCCGAAGTGGAAGCTTGGAGCAGAGTCCTTGAGGCATTAGCTTTAGGTCTGCTTTCTTTAACGTTAGTAAGCATTTCAGGAAACGGAGGACCTCGCCTGGGCACCCTATTCCCTGCACGAACACCGAGCACCGGCAGGCTCCACTAGGCTGCTAAGAAACTTCCAGGCCCGGAATCCTTTCCCAGTCACTCAGTGTATGCTGAGTGTAGGGCAACACACTGCACTCTTCCCTGGGAGAGCTAGATTTCCTCAGCACTCCAACAGCTCCAGGAACTGTGTTCTCTCACGTCCTACATGTCATGCAAATCTGCCTCATTGCCCTAGGCTGAGCGGCACTGAGAAACCAAAACTGCTTCGCATTCCTTCCACAAAGTCATACATTAAGACCCCATCCTTACAGGAGAAATTCGGCTTGCGTTCCTGCTGTAAACAAAGCACAGTTCTTCCTCTTACACTGCAGGGTTTTAGAAGAAGCTAAGCCCGAGAGCCTAGCAAGAGCGCTCCTTGGGGGAGGCGGTTGGCTACACGCAGAACTCCGTGCCAAATAAACTTTATTCAAGGAAGGGACCAGTGTGTAGCTAGAGTGTATACTTGGTAGAAATCACAAGGAGGTAGGCTGCGTGTTCGCTGGAAACAGGGCCTTATGGCACAAGCCTTGCTTTCCCATTTTGAATGCTCCATTCATGCTGCCTTGAAGCTACCTAAATAACAGTTTTAGGAGGGGTCTCTAGTCACTGCAGGCAGGGCTCTGGGAAAGGAACGAGTCTTCTCTACATCAACAGGGTGCTTTCATAGCCTGGGTGGGAGCTCCTCCTGATACGCTCTAGAGCTAAAAGGAAACTTGACGTGAGTCCTTTCCTCAAGGTAAAGCCTTGAATAGCCCTGCCGAAGTGGAAGCTTGGAGCAGAGTCCTTGAGGCATTAGCTTTAGGTCTGCTTTCTTTAACGTTAGTAAGCATTTCAGGAAACGGAGGACCTCTCCTGGGCACCCTATTCCCTGCACGAACACCGAGCACCGGCAGGCTCCACTATGCTGCTAAGAAACTTCCAGGCCCGGAATCCTTTCCCAGTCACTCAGTGTATGCTGAGTGTAGGGCAACACACTGCACTCTTCCCTGGGAGAGCTAGATTTCCTCAGCACTCCAACAGCTCCAGGAACTGTGTTCTCTCACGTCCTACATGTCATGCCAATCTGCCTCATTGCCCTAGGCTGAGCGGCACTGAGAAACCAAAACTGCTTTGCATTCCTTCTACAAAGTCATACCTTAGGACCCCATCCTTTCAGGAGAAAATCAGCTTGCCTTGCTGCTGTAACCAAAGCACAGTTCTTCCTCTTACACTGCAGGGTTTTAGAAGAAGCTAAGCCCGATAGCCTAGCAAGAGCGCTCCTTGGGGGAGGCGTTTGGCTACACGCAGAACTCCGTGCCAAATAAACTTTATTCAAGGAAGGGACCAGTGTGTAGCTAGAGTGTCTACTTACTTGGTAGAAATCACATGGAGGTAGGCTACGTGTTCGCTGGAAACGGGGGCCTTATGGCACAAGCCTTGCTTTCCCATTTTGAGTGCTCCATTCATGCTGCCTTGAAGCTACCTAAATCACAGTTTAGGACGGGTCTCTAGTCACTGCAGGCAGGGCTCTGGGAAAGGAACAAGTGTTCTCTACATCAACAGGGTGCTTTCATAGCCTGGGTGGGAGCTCCTCCTGATACGCTCTAGAGCTAAAAGGAAACTTGACGTGAGTCCTTTCCTCAAGGTAAAGCCTTGAATAGCCCTGCCGAAGTGGAAGCTTGGAGCAGAGTCCTTGAGGCATTAGCTTTAGGTCTGCTTTCTTTAACGTTAGTAAGCATTTCAGGAAACGGAGGACCTCGCCTGGGCACCCTATTCCCTGCACGAACACCGAGCACCGGCAGGCTCCACTAGGCTGCTAAGAAACTTCCAGGCCCGGAATCCTTTCCCAGTCACTCAGTGTATGCTGAGTGTAGGGCAACACACTGCACTCTTCCCTGGGAGAGCTAGATTTCCTCAGCACTCCAACAGCTCCAGGAACTGTGTTCTCTCACGTCCTACATGTCATGCAAATCTGCCTCATTGCCCTAGGCTGAGCGGCACTGAGAAACCAAAACTGCTTCGCATTCCTTCCACAAAGTCATACATTAAGACCCCATCCTTACAGGAGAAATTCGGCTTGCGTTCCTGCTGTAAACAAAGCACAGTTCTTCCTCTTACACTGCAGGGTTTTAGAAGAAGCTAAGCCCGAGAGCCTAGCAAGAGCGCTCCTTGGGGGAGGCGGTTGGCTACACGCAGAACTCCGTGCCAAATAAACTTTATTCAAGGAAGGGACCAGTGTGTAGCTAGAGTGTATACTTGGTAGAAATCACAAGGAGGTAGGCTGCGTGTTCGCTGGAAACAGGGCCTTATGGCACAAGCCTTGCTTTCCCATTTTGAATGCTCCATTCATGCTGCCTTGAAGCTACCTAAATAACAGTTTTAGGAGGGGTCTCTAGTCACTGCAGGCAGGGCTCTGGGAAAGGAACGAGTCTTCTCTACATCAACAGGGTGCTTTCATAGCCTGGGTGGGAGCTCCTCCTGATACGCTCTAGAGCTAAAAGGAAACTTGACGTGAGTCCTTTCCTCAAGGTAAAGCCTTGAATAGCGCTGCCGAAGTGGAAGCTTGGAGCAGAGTCCTTGAGGCATTAGCTTTAGGTCTGCTTTCTTTAACGTTAGTAAGCATTTCAGGAAACGGAGGACCTCGCCTGGGCACCCTATTCCCTGCACGAACACCGAGCACCGGCAGGCTCCACTAGGCTGCTAAGAAACTTCCAGGCCCGGAATCCTTTCCCAGTCACTCAGTGTATGCTGAGTGTAGGGCAACACACTGCACTCTTCCCTGGGAGAGCTAGATTTCCTCAGCACTCCAACAGCTCCAGGAACTGTGTTCTCTCACGTCCTACATGTCATGCCAATCTGCCTCATTGCCCTAGGCTGAGCGGCACTGAGAAACCAAAACTGCTTTGCATTCCTTCTACAAAGTCATACCTTAGGACCCCATCCTTTCAGGAGAAAATCAGCTTGCCTTGCTGCTGTAACCAAAGCACAGTTCTTCCTCTTACACTGCAGGGTTTTAGAAGAAGCTAAGCCCGATAGCCTAGCAAGAGCGCTCCTTGGGGGAGGCGTTTGGCTACACGCAGAACTCCGTGCCAAATAAACTTTATTCAAGGAAGGGACCAGTGTGTAGCTAGAGTGTCTACTTACTTGGTAGAAATCACATGGAGGTAGGCTACGTGTTCGCTGGAAACGGGGGCCTTATGGCACAAGCCTTGCTTTCCCATTTTGAGTGCTCCATTCATGCTGCCTTGAAGCTACCTAAATCACAGTTTAGGAGGGGTCTCTAGTCACTGCAGGCAGGGCTCTGGGAAAGGAACAAGTGTTCTCTACATCAACAGGGTGCTTTCATAGCCTGGGTGGGAGCTCCTCCTGATACGCTCTAGAGCTAAAAGGAAACTTGACGTGAGTCCTTTCCTCAAGGTAAAGCCTTGAATAGCCCTGCCGAAGTGGAAGCTTGGAGCAGAGTCCTTGAGGCATTAGCTTTAGGTCTGCTTTCTTTAACGTTAGTAAGCATTTCAGGAAACGGAGGACCTCGCCTGGGCACCCTACTCCCTGCACGAACACCGAGCACCGGCAGGCTCCACTAGGCTGCTAAGAAACTTCCAGGCCCGGAATCCTTTCCCAGTCACTCAGTGTATGCTGAGTGTAGGGCAACACACTGCACTCTTCCCTGGGAGAGCTAGATTTCCTCAGCACTCCAACAGCTCCAGGAACTGTGTTCTCTCACGTCCTACATGTCATGCAAATCTGCCTCATTGCCCTAGGCTGAGCGGCACTGAGAAACCAAAACTGCTTCGCATTCCTTCCACAAAGTCATACATTAAGACCCCATCCTTACAGGAGAAATTCGGCTTGCGTTCCTGCTGTAAACAAAGCACAGCTCTTCCTCTTACACTGCAGGGTTTTAGAAGAAGCTAAGCCCGAGAGCCTAGCAAGAGCGTTCCTTGGGGGAGGCGGTTGGCTACACGCAGAACTCCGTGCCAAATAAACTTTATTCAAGGAAGGGACCAGTGTGTAGCTAGAGTGTATACTTGGTAGAAATCACAAGGAGGTAGGCTGCGTGTTCGCTGGAAACAGGGCCTTATGGCACAAGCCTTGCTTTCCCATTTTGAATGCTCCATTCATGCTGCCTTGAAGCTACCTAAATAACAGTTTTAGGACGGGTCTCTAGTCACTGCAGGCAGGGCTCTGGGAAAGGAACGAGTCTTCTCTACATCAACAGGGTGCTTTCATAGCCTGGGTGGGAGCTCCTCCTGATACGCTCTAGAGCTAAAAGGAAACTTGACGTGAGTCCTTTCCTCAAGGTAAAGCCTTGAATAGCCCTGCCGAAGTGGAAGCTTGGAGCAGAGTCCTTGAGGCATTAGCTTTAGGTCTGCTTTCTTTAACGTTAGTAAGCATTTCAGGAAACGGAGGACCTCGCCTGGGCACCCTATTCCCTGCACGAACACCGAGCACCGGCAGGCTCCACTAGGCTGCTAAGAAACTTCCAGGCCCGGAATCCTTTCCCAGTCACTCAGTGTATGCTGAGTGTAGGGCAACACACTGCACTCTTCCCTGGGAGAGCTAGATTTCCTCAGCACTCCAACAGCTCCAGGAACTGTGTTCTCTCACGTCCTACATGTCATGCCAATCTGCCTCATTGCCCTAGGCTGAGCGGCACTGAGAAACCAAAACTGCTTCGCATTCCTTCCACAAAGTCATACATTAAGACCCCATCCTTACAGGAGAAATTCGGCTTGCGTTCCTGCTGTAAACAAAGCACAGTTCTTCCTCTTACACTGCAGGGTTTTAGAAGAAGCTAAGCCCAAGAGCCTAGCAAGAGCGCTCCTTGGGGGAGGCGGTTGGCTACACGCAGAACTCCGTGCCAAATAAACTTTATTCAAGGAAGGGACCAGTGTGTAGCTAGAGTGTATACTTGGTAGAAATCACAAGGAGGTAGGCTGCGTGTTCGCTGGAAACAGGGCCTTATGGCACAAGCCTTGCTTTCCCATTTTGAATGCTCCATTCATGCTGCCTTGAAGCTACCTAAATAACAGTTTTAGGAGGGGTCTCTAGTCACTGCAGGCAGGGCTCTGGGAAAGGAACGAGTCTTCTCTACATCAACAGGGTGCTTTCATAGCCTGGGTGGGAGCTCCTCCTGATACGCTCTAGAGCTAAAAGGAAACTTGACGTGAGTCCTTTCCTCAAGGTAAAGCCTTGAATAGCCCTGCCGAAGTGGAAGCTTGGAGCAGAGTCCTTGAGGCATTAGCTTTAGGTCTGCTTTCTTTAACGTTAGTAAGCATTTCAGGAAACGGAGGACCTCGCCTGGGCACCCTACTCCCTGCACGAACACCGAGCACCGGCAGGCTCCACTAGGCTGCTAAGAAACTTCCAGGCCCGGAATCCTTTCCCAGTCACTCAGTGTATGCTGAGTGTAGGGCAACACACTGCACTCTTCCCTGGGAGAGCTAGATTTCCTCAGCACTCCAACAGCTCCAGGAACTGTGTTCTCTCACGTCCTACATGTCATGCCAATCTGCCTCATTGCCCTAGGCTGAGCGGCACTGAGAAACCAAAACTGCTTTGCATTCCTTCTACAAAGTCATACCTTAGGACTCCATCCTTACAGGAGAAAATCAGCTTGCCTTGCTGCTGTAACCAAAGCACAGTTCTTCCTCTTACACTGCAGGGTTTTAGAAGAAGCTAAGCCCGAAAGCCTAGCAAGAGCGCTCCTTGGGGGAGGCGTTTGGCTACACGCAGAACTCCGTGCCAAATAAACTTTATTCAAGGAAGGGACCAGTGTGTAGCTAGAGTGTCTACTTACTTGGTAGAAATCACATGGAGGTAGGCTACGTGTTCGCTGGAAACGGGGGCCTTATGGCACAAGCCTTGCTTTCCCATTTTGAGTGCTCCATTCATGCTGCCTTGAAGCTACCTAAATCACAGTTTAGGACGGGTCTCTAGTCACTGCAGGCAGGGCTCTGGGAAAGGAACAAGTGTTCTCTACATCAACAGGGTGCTTTCATAGCCTGGGTGGGAGCTCCTCCTGATACGCTCTAGAGCTAAAAGGAAACTTGACGTGAGTCCTTTCCTCAAGGTAAAGCCTTGAATAGCCCTGCCGAAGTGGAAGCTTGGAGCAGAGTCCTTGAGGCATTAGCTTTAGGTCTGCTTTCTTTAACGTTAGTAAGCATTTCAGGAAACGGAGGACCTCGCCTGGGCACCCTATTCCCTGCACGAACACCGAGCACCGGCAGGCTCCACTAGGCTGCTAAGAAACTTCCAGGCCCGGAATCCTTTCCCAGTCACTCAGTGTATGCTGAGTGTAGGGCAACACACTGCACTCTTCCCTGGGAGAGCTAGATTTCCTCAGCACTCCAACAGCTCCAGGAACTGTGTTCTCTCACGTCCTACATGTCATGCAAATCTGCCTCATTGCCCTAGGCTGAGCGGCACTGAGAAACCAAAACTGCTTCGCATTCCTTCCACAAAGTCATACATTAAGACCCCATCCTTACAGGAGAAATTCGGCTTGCGTTCCTGCTGTAAACAAAGCACAGTTCTTCCTCTTACACTGCAGGGTTTTAGAAGAAGCTAAGCTCGAGAGCCTAGCAAGAGCGTTCCTTGGGGGAGGCGGTTGGCTACACGCAGAACTCCGTGCCAAATAAACTTTATTCAAGGAAGGGACCAGTGTGTAGCTAGAGTGTATACTTGGTAGAAATCACAAGGAGGTAGGCTGCGTGTTCGCTGGAAACAGGGCCTTATGGCACAAGCCTTGCTTTCCCATTTTGAATGCTCCATTCATGCTGCCTTGAAGCTACCTAAATAACAGTTTTAGGAGGGGTCTCTAGTCACTGCAGGCAGGGCTCTGGGAAAGGAACGAGTCTTCTCTACATCAACAGGGTGCTTTCATAGCCTGGGTGGGAGCTCCTCCTGATACGCTCTAGAGCTAAAAGGAAACTTGACGTGAGTCCTTTCCTCAAGGTAAAGCCTTGAATAGCCCTGCCGAAGTGGAAGCTTGGAGCAGAGTCCTTGAGGCATTAGCTTTAGGTCTGCTTTCTTTAACGTTAGTAAGCATTTCAGGAAACGGAGGACCTCTCCTGGGCACCCTATTCCCTGCACGAACACCGAGCACCGGCAGGCTCCACTATGCTGCTAAGAAACTTCCAGGCCCGGAATCCTTTCCCAGTCACTCAGTGTATGCTGAGTGTAGGGCAACACACTGCACTCTTCCCTGGGAGAGCTAGATTTCCTCAGCACTCCAACAGCTCCAGGAACTGTGTTCTCTCACGTCCTACATGTCATGCCAATCTGCCTCATTGCCCTAGGCTGAGCGGCACTGAGAAACCAAAACTGCTTTGCATTCCTTCTACAAAGTCATACCTTAGGACCCCATCCTTTCAGGAGAAAATCAGCTTGCCTTGCTGCTGTAACCAAAGCACAGTTCTTCCTCTTACACTGCAGGGTTTTAGAAGAAGCTAAGCCCGATAGCCTAGCAAGAGCGCTCCTTGGGGGAGGCGTTTGGCTACACGCAGAACTCCGTGCCAAATAAACTTTATTCAAGGAAGGGACCAGTGTGTAGCTAGAGTGTCTACTTACTTGGTAGAAATCACATGGAGGTAGGCTACGTGTTCGCTGGAAACGGGGGCCTTATGGCACAAGCCTTGCTTTCCCATTTTGAGTGCTCCATTCATGCTGCCTTGAAGCTACCTAAATCACAGTTTAGGACGGGTCTCTAGTCACTGCAGGCAGGGCTCTGGGAAAGGAACAAGTGTTCTCTACATCAACAGGGTGCTTTCATAGCCTGGGTGGGAGCTCCTCCTGATACGCTCTAGAGCTAAAAGGAAACTTGACGTGAGTCCTTTCCTCAAGGTAAAGCCTTGAATAGCCCTGCCGCAGTGGAAGCTTGGAGCAGAGTCCTTGAGGCATTAGCTTTAGGTCTGCTTTCTTTAACGTTAGTAAGCATTTCAGGAAACGGAGGACCTCGCCTGGGCACCCTACTCCCTGCACGAACACCGAGCACCGGCAGGCTCCACTAGGCTGCTAAGAAACTTCCAGGCCCGGAATCCTTTCCCAGTCACTCAGTGTATGCTGAGTGTAGGGCAACACACTGCACTCTTCCCTGGGAGAGCTAGATTTCCTCAGCACTCCAACAGCTCCAGGAACTGTGTTCTCTCACGTCCTACATGTCATGCAAATCTGCCTCATTGCCCTAGGCTGAGCGGCACTGAGAAACCAAAACTGCTTTGCATTCCTTCCACAAAGTCATACATTAAGACCCCATCCTTACAGGAGAAATTCGGCTTGCGTTCCTGCTGTAAACAAAGCACAGTTCTTCCTCTTACACTGCAGGGTTTTAGAAGAAGCTAAGCCCGAGAGCCTAGCAAGAGCGTTCCTTGGGGGAGGCGGTTGGCTACACGCAGAACTCCGTGCCAAATAAACTTTATTCAAGGAAGGGACCAGTGTGTAGCTAGAGTGTATACTTGGTAGAAATCACAAGGAGGTAGGCTGCGTGTTCGCTGGAAACAGGGCCTTATGGCACAAGCCTTGCTTTCCCATTTTGAATGCTCCATTCATGCTGCCTTGAAGCTACCTAAATAACAGTTTTAGGACGGGTCTCTAGTCACTGCAGGCAGGGCTCTGGGAAAGGAACGAGTCTTCTCTACATCAACAGGGTGCTTTCATAGCCTGGGTGGGAGCTCCTCCTGATACGCTCTAGAGCTAAAAGGAAACTTGACGTGAGTCCTTTCCTCAAGGTAAAGCCTTGAATAGCCCTGCCGAAGTGGAAGCTTGGAGCAGAGTCCTTGAGGCATTAGCTTTAGGTCTGCTTTCTTTAACGTTAGTAAGCATTTCAGGAAACGGAGGACCTCTCCTGGGCACCCTATTCCCTGCACGAACACCGAGCACCGGCAGGCTCCACTAGGCTGCTAAGAAACTTCCAGGCCCGGAATCCTTTCCCAGTCACTCAGTGTATGCTGAGTGTAGGGCAACACACTGCACTCTTCCCTGGGAGAGCTAGATTTCCTCAGCACTCCAACAGCTCCAGGAACTGTGTTCTCTCACGTCCTACATGTCATGCAAATCTGCCTCATTGCCCTAGGCTGAGCGGCACTGAGAAACCAAAACTGCTTTGCATTCCTTCTACAAAGTCATACCTTAGGACCCCATCCTTTCAGGAGAAAATCAGCTTGCCTTGCTGCTGTAACCAAAGCACAGTTCTTCCTCTTACACTGCAGGGTTTTAGAAGAAGCTAAGCCCGATAGCCTAGCAAGAGCGCTCCTTGGGGGAGGCGTTTGGCTACACGCAGAACTCCGTGCCAAATAAACTTTATTCAAGGAAGGGACCAGTGTGTAGCTAGAGTGTCTACTTACTTGGTAGAAATCACATGGAGGTAGGCTACGTGTTCGCTGGAAACGGGGGCCTTATGGCACAAGCCTTGCTTTCCCATTTTGAGTGCTCCATTCATGCTGCCTTGAAGCTACCTAAATCACAGTTTAGGACGGGTCTCTAGTCACTGCAGGCAGGGCTCTGGGAAAGGAACAAGTGTTCTCTACATCAACAGGGTGCTTTCATAGCCTGGGTGGGAGCTCCTCCTGATACGCTCTAGAGCTAAAAGGAAACGACGTGAGTCCTTTCCTCAAGGTAAAGCCTTGAATAGCCCTGCCGAAGTGGAAGCTTGGAGCAGAGTCCTTGAGGCATTAGCTTTAGGTCTGCTTTCTTTAACGTTAGTAAGCATTTCAGGAAACGGAGGACCTCGCCTGGGCACCCTATTCCCTGCACGAACACCGAGCACCGGCAGGCTCCACTAGGCTGCTAAGAAACTTCCAGGCCCGGAATCCTTTCCCAGTCACTCAGTGTATGCTGAGTGTAGGGCAACACACTGCACTCTTCCCTGGGAGAGCTAGATTTCCTCAGCACTCCAACAGCTCCAGGAACTGTGTTCTCTCACGTCCTACATGTCATGCAAATCTGCCTCATTGCCCTAGGCTGAGCGGCACTGAGAAACCAAAACTGCTTCGCATTCCTTCCACAAAGTCATACATTAAGACCCCATCCTTACAGGAGAAATTCGGCTTGCGTTCCTGCTGTAAACAAAGCACAGTTCTTCCTCTTACACTGCAGGGTTTTAGAAGAAGCTAAGCCCGAGAGCCTAGCAAGAGCGCTCCTTGGGGGAGGCGGTTGGCTACACGCAGAACTCCGTGCCAAATAAACTTTATTCAAGGAAGGGACCAGTGTGTAGCTAGAGTGTATACTTGGTAGAAATCACAAGGAGGTAGGCTGCGTGTTCGCTGGAAACAGGGCCTTATGGCACAAGCCTTGCTTTCCCATTTTGAATGCTCCATTCATGCTGCCTTGAAGCTACCTAAATAACAGTTTTAGGAGGGGTCTCTAGTCACTGCAGGCAGGGCTCTGGGAAAGGAACGAGTCTTCTCTACATCAACAGGGTGCTTTCATAGCCTGGGTGGGAGCTCCTCCTGATACGCTCTAGAGCTAAAAGGAAACTTGACGTGAGTCCTTTCCTCAAGGTAAAGCCTTGAATAGCCCTGCCGAAGTGGAAGCTTGGAGCAGAGTCCTTGAGGCATTAGCTTTAGGTCTGCTTTCTTTAACGTTAGTAAGCATTTCAGGAAACGGAGGACCTCTCCTGGGCACCCTATTCCCTGCACGAACACCGAGCACCGGCAGGCTCCACTATGCTGCTAAGAAACTTCCAGGCCCGGAATCCTTTCCCAGTCACTCAGTGTATGCTGAGTGTAGGGCAACACACTGCACTCTTCCCTGGGAGAGCTAGATTTCCTCAGCACTCCAACAGCTCCAGGAACTGTGTTCTCTCACGTCCTACATGTCATGCCAATCTGCCTCATTGCCCTAGGCTGAGCGGCACTGAGAAACCAAAACTGCTTTGCATTCCTTCTACAAAGTCATACCTTAGGACCCCATCCTTTCAGGAGAAAATCAGCTTGCCTTGCTGCTGTAACCAAAGCACAGTTCTTCCTCTTACACTGCAGGGTTTTAGAAGAAGCTAAGCCCGATAGCCTAGCAAGAGCGCTCCTTGGGGGAGGCGTTTGGCTACACGCAGAACTCCGTGCCAAATAAACTTTATTCAAGGAAGGGACCAGTGTGTAGCTAGAGTGTCTACTTACTTGGTAGAAATCACATGGAGGTAGGCTACGTGTTCGCTGGAAACGGGGGCCTTATGGCACAAGCCTTGCTTTCCCATTTTGAGTGCTCCATTCATGCTGCCTTGAAGCTACCTAAATCACAGTTTAGGACGGGTCTCTAGTCACTGCAGGCAGGGCTCTGGGAAAGGAACAAGTGTTCTCTACATCAACAGGGTGCTTTCATAGCCTGGGTGGGAGCTCCTCCTGATACGCTCTAGAGCTAAAAGGAAACTTGACGTGAGTCCTTTCCTCAAGGTAAAGCCTTGAATAGCCCTGCCGAAGTGGAAGCTTGGAGCAGAGTCCTTGAGGCATTAGCTTTAGGTCTGCTTTCTTTAACGTTAGTAAGCATTTCAGGAAACGGAGGACCTCGCCTGGGCACCCTATTCCCTGCACGAACACCGAGCACCGGCAGGCTCCACTAGGCTGCTAAGAAACTTCCAGGCCCGGAATCCTTTCCCAGTCACTCAGTGTATGCTGAGTGTAGGGCAACACACTGCACTCTTCCCTGGGAGAGCTAGATTTCCTCAGCACTCCAACAGCTCCAGGAACTGTGTTCTCTCACGTCCTACATGTCATGCAAATCTGCCTCATTGCCCTAGGCTGAGCGGCACTGAGAAACCAAAACTGCTTCGCATTCCTTCCACAAAGTCATACATTAAGACCCCATCCTTACAGGAGAAATTCGGCTTGCGTTCCTGCTGTAAACAAAGCACAGTTCTTCCTCTTACACTGCAGGGTTTTAGAAGAAGCTAAGCCCGAGAGCCTAGCAAGAGCGCTCCTTGGGGGAGGCGGTTGGCTACACGCAGAACTCCGTGCCAAATAAACTTTATTCAAGGAAGGGACCAGTGTGTAGCTAGAGTGTATACTTGGTAGAAATCACAAGGAGGTAGGCTGCGTGTTCGCTGGAAACAGGGCCTTATGGCACAAGCCTTGCTTTCCCATTTTGAATGCTCCATTCATGCTGCCTTGAAGCTACCTAAATAACAGTTTTAGGAGGGGTCTCTAGTCACTGCAGGCAGGGCTCTGGGAAAGGAACGAGTCTTCTCTACATCAACAGGGTGCTTTCATAGCCTGGGTGGGAGCTCCTCCTGATACGCTCTAGAGCTAAAAGGAAACTTGACGTGAGTCCTTTCCTCAAGGTAAAGCCTTGAATAGCGCTGCCGAAGTGGAAGCTTGGAGCAGAGTCCTTGAGGCATTAGCTTTAGGTCTGCTTTCTTTAACGTTAGTAAGCATTTCAGGAAACGGAGGACCTCGCCTGGGCACCCTATTCCCTGCACGAACACCGAGCACCGGCAGGCTCCACTAGGCTGCTAAGAAACTTCCAGGCCCGGAATCCTTTCCCAGTCACTCAGTGTATGCTGAGTGTAGGGCAACACACTGCACTCTTCCCTGGGAGAGCTAGATTTCCTCAGCACTCCAACAGCTCCAGGAACTGTGTTCTCTCACGTCCTACATGTCATGCCAATCTGCCTCATTGCCCTAGGCTGAGCGGCACTGAGAAACCAAAACTGCTTTGCATTCCTTCTACAAAGTCATACCTTAGGACCCCATCCTTTCAGGAGAAAATCAGCTTGCCTTGCTGCTGTAACCAAAGCACAGTTCTTCCTCTTACACTGCAGGGTTTTAGAAGAAGCTAAGCCCGATAGCCTAGCAAGAGCGCTCCTTGGGGGAGGCGTTTGGCTACACGCAGAACTCCGTGCCAAATAAACTTTATTCAAGGAAGGGACCAGTGTGTAGCTAGAGTGTCTACTTACTTGGTAGAAATCACATGGAGGTAGGCTACGTGTTCGCTGGAAACGGGGGCCTTATGGCACAAGCCTTGCTTTCCCATTTTGAGTGCTCCATTCATGCTGCCTTGAAGCTACCTAAATCACAGTTTAGGAGGGGTCTCTAGTCACTGCAGGCAGGGCTCTGGGAAAGGAACAAGTGTTCTCTACATCAACAGGGTGCTTTCATAGCCTGGGTGGGAGCTCCTCCTGATACGCTCTAGAGCTAAAAGGAAACTTGACGTGAGTCCTTTCCTCAAGGTAAAGCCTTGAATAGCCCTGCCGAAGTGGAAGCTTGGAGCAGAGTCCTTGAGGCATTAGCTTTAGGTCTGCTTTCTTTAACGTTAGTAAGCATTTCAGGAAACGGAGGACCTCGCCTGGGCACCCTACTCCCTGCACGAACACCGAGCACCGGCAGGCTCCACTAGGCTGCTAAGAAACTTCCAGGCCCGGAATCCTTTCCCAGTCACTCAGTGTATGCTGAGTGTAGGGCAACACACTGCACTCTTCCCTGGGAGAGCTAGATTTCCTCAGCACTCCAACAGCTCCAGGAACTGTGTTCTCTCACGTCCTACATGTCATGCAAATCTGCCTCATTGCCCTAGGCTGAGCGGCACTGAGAAACCAAAACTGCTTCGCATTCCTTCCACAAAGTCATACATTAAGACCCCATCCTTACAGGAGAAATTCGGCTTGCGTTCCTGCTGTAAACAAAGCACAGCTCTTCCTCTTACACTGCAGGGTTTTAGAAGAAGCTAAGCCCGAGAGCCTAGCAAGAGCGTTCCTTGGGGGAGGCGGTTGGCTACACGCAGAACTCCGTGCCAAATAAACTTTATTCAAGGAAGGGACCAGTGTGTAGCTAGAGTGTATACTTGGTAGAAATCACAAGGAGGTAGGCTGCGTGTTCGCTGGAAACAGGGCCTTATGGCACAAGCCTTGCTTTCCCATTTTGAATGCTCCATTCATGCTGCCTTGAAGCTACCTAAATAACAGTTTTAGGACGGGTCTCTAGTCACTGCAGGCAGGGCTCTGGGAAAGGAACGAGTCTTCTCTACATCAACAGGGTGCTTTCATAGCCTGGGTGGGAGCTCCTCCTGATACGCTCTAGAGCTAAAAGGAAACTTGACGTGAGTCCTTTCCTCAAGGTAAAGCCTTGAATAGCCCTGCCGAAGTGGAAGCTTGGAGCAGAGTCCTTGAGGCATTAGCTTTAGGTCTGCTTTCTTTAACGTTAGTAAGCATTTCAGGAAACGGAGGACCTCGCCTGGGCACCCTATTCCCTGCACGAACACCGAGCACCGGCAGGCTCCACTAGGCTGCTAAGAAACTTCCAGGCCCGGAATCCTTTCCCAGTCACTCAGTGTATGCTGAGTGTAGGGCAACACACTGCACTCTTCCCTGGGAGAGCTAGATTTCCTCAGCACTCCAACAGCTCCAGGAACTGTGTTCTCTCACGTCCTACATGTCATGCCAATCTGCCTCATTGCCCTAGGCTGAGCGGCACTGAGAAACCAAAACTGCTTCGCATTCCTTCCACAAAGTCATACATTAAGACCCCATCCTTACAGGAGAAATTCGGCTTGCGTTCCTGCTGTAAACAAAGCACAGTTCTTCCTCTTACACTGCAGGGTTTTAGAAGAAGCTAAGCCCGATAGCCTAGCAAGAGCGCTCCTTGGGGGAGGCGTTTGGCTACATGCAGAACTCCGTGCCAAATAAACTTTATTCAAGGAAGGGACCAGTGTGTAGCTAGAGTGTCTACTTACTTGGTAGAAATCACATGGAGGTAGGCTACGTGTTCGCTGGAAACGGGGGCCTTATGGCACAAGCCTTGCTTTCCCATTTTGAGTGCTCCATTCATGCTGCCTTGAAGCTACCTAAATCACAGTTTAGGACGGGTCTCTAGTCACTGCAGGCAGGGCTCTGGGAAAGGAACAAGTGTTCTCTACATCAACAGGGTGCTTTCATAGCCTGGGTGGGAGCTCCTCCTGATACGCTCTAGAGCTAAAAGGAAACTTGACGTGAGTCCTTTCCTCAAGGTAAAGCCTTGAATAGCGCTGCCGAAGTGGAAGCTTGGAGCAGAGTCCTTGAGGCATTAGCTTTAGGTCTGCTTTCTTTAACGTTAGTAAGCATTTCAGGAAACGGAGGACCTCGCCTGGGCACCCTATTCCCTGCACGAACACCGAGCACCGGCAGGCTCCACTAGGCTGCTAAGAAACTTCCAGGCCCGGAATCCTTTCCCAGTCACTCAGTGTATGCTGAGTGTAGGGCAACACACTGCACTCTTCCCTGGGAGAGCTAGATTTCCTCAGCACTCCAACAGCTCCAGGAACTGTGTTCTCTCACGTCCTACATGTCATGCAAATCTGCCTCATTGCCCTAGGCTGAGCGGCACTGAGAAACCAAAACTGCTTCGCATTCCTTCCACAAAGTCATACATTAAGACCCCATCCTTACAGGAGAAATTCGGCTTGCGTTCCTGCTGTAAACAAAGCACAGTTCTTCCTCTTACACTGCAGGGTTTTAGAAGAAGCTAAGCCCGAGAGCCTAGCAAGAGCGCTCCTTGGGGGAGGCGTTTGGCTACACGCAGAACTCCGTGCCAAATAAACTTTATTCAAGGAAGGGACCAGTGTGTAGCTAGAGTGTCTACTTACTTGGTAGAAATCACATGGAGGTAGGCTACGTGTTCGCTGGAAACGGGGGCCTTATGGCACAAGCCTTGCTTTCCCATTTTGAGTGCTCCATTCATGCTGCCTTGAAGCTACCTAAATCACAGTTTAGGACGGGTCTCTAGTCACTGCAGGCAGGGCTCTGGGAAAGGAACAAGTGTTCTCTACATCAACAGGGTGCTTTCATAGCCTGGGTGGGAGCTCCTCCTGATACGCTCTAGAGCTAAAAGGAAACTTGACGTGAGTCCTTTCCTCAAGGTAAAGCCTTGAATAGCCCTGCCGAAGTGGAAGCTTGGAGCAGAGTCCTTGAGGCATTAGCTTTAGGTCTGCTTTCTTTAACGTTAGTAAGCATTTCAGGAAACGGAGGACCTCGCCTGGGCACCCTACTCCCTGCACGAACACCGAGCACCGGCAGGCTCCACTAGGCTGCTAAGAAACTTCCAGGCCCGGAATCCTTTCCCAGTCACTCAGTGTATGCTGAGTGTAGGGCAACACACTGCACTCTTCCCTGGGAGAGCTAGATTTCCTCAGCACTCCAACAGCTCCAGGAACTGTGTTCTCTCACGTCCTACATGTCATGCAAATCTGCCTCATTGCCCTAGGCTGAGCGGCACTGAGAAACCAAAACTGCTTCGCATTCCTTCCACAAAGTCATACATTAAGACCCCATCCTTACAGGAGAAATTCGGCTTGCGTTCCTGCTGTAAACAAAGCACAGCTCTTCCTCTTACACTGCAGGGTTTTAGAAGAAGCTAAGCCCGAGAGCCTAGCAAGAGCGTTCCTTGGGGGAGGCGGTTGGCTACACGCAGAACTCCGTGCCAAATAAACTTTATTCAAGGAAGGGACCAGTGTGTAGCTAGAGTGTATACTTGGTAGAAATCACAAGGAGGTAGGCTGCGTGTTCGCTGGAAACAGGGCCTTATGGCACAAGCCTTGCTTTCCCATTTTGAATGCTCCATTCATGCTGCCTTGAAGCTACCTAAATAACAGTTTTAGGACGGGTCTCTAGTCACTGCAGGCAGGGCTCTGGGAAAGGAACGAGTCTTCTCTACATCAACAGGGTGCTTTCATAGCCTGGGTGGGAGCTCCTCCTGATACGCTCTAGAGCTAAAAGGAAACTTGACGTGAGTCCTTTCCTCAAGGTAAAGCCTTGAATAGCCCTGCCGAAGTGGAAGCTTGGAGCAGAGTCCTTGAGGCATTAGCTTTAGGTCTGCTTTCTTTAACGTTAGTAAGCATTTCAGGAAACGGAGGACCTCTCCTGGGCACCCTATTCCCTGCACGAACACCGAGCACCGGCAGGCTCCACTATGCTGCTAAGAAACTTCCAGGCCCGGAATCCTTTCCCAGTCACTCAGTGTATGCTGAGTGTAGGGCAACACACTGCACTCTTCCCTGGGAGAGCTAGATTTCCTCAGCACTCCAACAGCTCCAGGAACTGTGTTCTCTCACGTCCTACATGTCATGCCAATCTGCCTCATTGCCCTAGGCTGAGCGGCACTGAGAAACCAAAACTGCTTTGCATTCCTTCTACAAAGTCATACCTTAGGACCCCATCCTTTCAGGAGAAAATCAGCTTGCCTTGCTGCTGTAACCAAAGCACAGTTCTTCCTCTTACACTGCAGGGTTTTAGAAGAAGCTAAGCCCGATAGCCTAGCAAGAGCGCTCCTTGGGGGAGGCGTTTGGCTACACGCAGAACTCCGTGCCAAATAAACTTTATTCAAGGAAGGGACCAGTGTGTAGCTAGAGTGTCTACTTACTTGGTAGAAATCACATGGAGGTAGGCTACGTGTTCGCTGGAAACGGGGGCCTTATGGCACAAGCCTTGCTTTCCCATTTTGAGTGCTCCATTCATGCTGCCTTGAAGCTACCTAAATCACAGTTTAGGACGGGTCTCTAGTCACTGCAGGCAGGGCTCTGGGAAAGGAACAAGTGTTCTCTACATCAACAGGGTGCTTTCATAGCCTGGGTGGGAGCTCCTCCTGATACGCTCTAGAGCTAAAAGGAAACTTGACGTGAGTCCTTTCCTCAAGGTAAAGCCTTGAATAGCGCTGCCGAAGTGGAAGCTTGGAGCAGAGTCCTTGAGGCATTAGCTTTAGGTCTGCTTTCTTTAACGTTAGTAAGCATTTCAGGAAACGGAGGACCTCGCCTGGGCACCCTACTCCCTGCACGAACACCGAGCACCGGCAGGCTCCACTAGGCTGCTAAGAAACTTCCAGGCCCGGAATCCTTTCCCAGTCACTCAGTGTATGCTGAGTGTAGGGCAACACACTGCACTCTTCCCTGGGAGAGCTAGATTTCCTCAGCACTCCAACAGCTCCAGGAACTGTGTTCTCTCACGTCCTACATGTCATGCCAATCTGCCTCATTGCCCTAGGCTGAGCGGCACTGAGAAACCAAAACTGCTTCGCATTCCTTCCACAAAGTCATACATTAAGACCCCATCCTTACAGGAGAAATTCGGCTTGCGTTCCTGCTGTAAACAAAGCACAGTTCTTCCTCTTACACTGCAGGGTTTTAGAAGAAGCTAAGCCCGAGAGCCTAGCAAGAGCGCTCCTTGGGGGAGGCGGTTGGCTACACGCAGAACTCCGTGCCAAATAAACTTTATTCAAGGAAGGGACCAGTGTGTAGCTAGAGTGTATACTTGGTAGAAATCACAAGGAGGTAGGCTGCGTGTTCGCTGGAAACAGGGCCTTATGGCACAAGCCTTGCTTTCCCATTTTGAATGCTCCATTCATGCTGCCTTGAAGCTACCTAAATAACAGTTTTAGGACGGGTCTCTAGTCACTGCAGGCAGGGCTCTGGGAAAGGAACGAGTCTTCTCTACATCAACAGGGTGCTTTCATAGCCTGGGTGGGAGCTCCTCCTGATACGCTCTAGAGCTAAAAGGAAACTTGACGTGAGTCCTTTCCTCAAGGTAAAGCCTTGAATAGCCCTGCCGAAGTGGAAGCTTGGAGCAGAGTCCTTGAGGCATTAGCTTTAGGTCTGCTTTCTTTAACGTTAGTAAGCATTTCAGGAAACGGAGGACCTCTCCTGGGCACCCTATTCCCTGCACGAACACCGAGCACCGGCAGGCTCCACTATGCTGCTAAGAAACTTCCAGGCCCGGAATCCTTTCCCAGTCACTCAGTGTATGCTGAGTGTAGGGCAACACACTGCACTCTTCCCTGGGAGAGCTAGATTTCCTCAGCACTCCAACAGCTCCAGGAACTGTGTTCTCTCACGTCCTACATGTCATGCCAATCTGCCTCATTGCCCTAGGCTGAGCGGCACTGAGAAACCAAAACTGCTTTGCATTCCTTCTACAAAGTCATACCTTAGGACCCCATCCTTTCAGGAGAAAATCAGCTTGCCTTGCTGCTGTAACCAAAGCACAGTTCTTCCTCTTACACTGCAGGGTTTTAGAAGAAGCTAAGCCCGATAGCCTAGCAAGAGCGCTCCTTGGGGGAGGCGTTTGGCTACACGCAGAACTCCGTGCCAAATAAACTTTATTCAAGGAAGGGACCAGTGTGTAGCTAGAGTGTCTACTTACTTGGTAGAAATCACATGGAGGTAGGCTACGTGTTCGCTGGAAACGGGGGCCTTATGGCACAAGCCTTGCTTTCCCATTTTGAGTGCTCCATTCATGCTGCCTTGAAGCTACCTAAATCACAGTTTAGGACGGGTCTCTAGTCACTGCAGGCAGGGCTCTGGGAAAGGAACAAGTGTTCTCTACATCAACAGGGTGCTTTCATAGCCTGGGTGGGAGCTCCTCCTGATACGCTCTAGAGCTAAAAGGAAACTTGACGTGAGTCCTTTCCTCAAGGTAAAGCCTTGAATAGCCCTGCCGAAGTGGAAGCTTGGAGCAGAGTCCTTGAGGCATTAGCTTTAGGTCTGCTTTCTTTAACGTTAGTAAGCATTTCAGGAAACGGAGGACCTCGCCTGGGCACCCTATTCCCTGCACGAACACCGAGCACCGGCAGGCTCCACTAGGCTGCTAAGAAACTTCCAGGCCCGGAATCCTTTCCCAGTCACTCAGTGTATGCTGAGTGTAGGGCAACACACTGCACTCTTCCCTGGGAGAGCTAGATTTCCTCAGCACTCCAACAGCTCCAGGAACTGTGTTCTCTCACGTCCTACATGTCATGCAAATCTGCCTCATTGCCCTAGGCTGAGCGGCACTGAGAAACCAAAACTGCTTCGCATTCCTTCCACAAAGTCATACATTAAGACCCCATCCTTACAGGAGAAATTCGGCTTGCGTTCCTGCTGTAAACAAAGCACAGTTCTTCCTCTTACACTGCAGGGTTTTAGAAGAAGCTAAGCCCGAGAGCCTAGCAAGAGCGCTCCTTGGGGGAGGCGGTTGGCTACACGCAGAACTCCGTGCCAAATAAACTTTATTCAAGGAAGGGACCAGTGTGTAGCTAGAGTGTATACTTGGTAGAAATCACAAGGAGGTAGGCTGCGTGTTCGCTGGAAACAGGGCCTTATGGCACAAGCCTTGCTTTCCCATTTTGAATGCTCCATTCATGCTGCCTTGAAGCTACCTAAATAACAGTTTTAGGAGGGGTCTCTAGTCACTGCAGGCAGGGCTCTGGGAAAGGAACGAGTCTTCTCTACATCAACAGGGTGCTTTCATAGCCTGGGTGGGAGCTCCTCCTGATACGCTCTAGAGCTAAAAGGAAACTTGACGTGAGTCCTTTCCTCAAGGTAAAGCCTTGAATAGCGCTGCCGAAGTGGAAGCTTGGAGCAGAGTCCTTGAGGCATTAGCTTTAGGTCTGCTTTCTTTAACGTTAGTAAGCATTTCAGGAAACGGAGGACCTCGCCTGGGCACCCTATTCCCTGCACGAACACCGAGCACCGGCAGGCTCCACTAGGCTGCTAAGAAACTTCCAGGCCCGGAATCCTTTCCCAGTCACTCAGTGTATGCTGAGTGTAGGGCAACACACTGCACTCTTCCCTGGGAGAGCTAGATTTCCTCAGCACTCCAACAGCTCCAGGAACTGTGTTCTCTCACGTCCTACATGTCATGCCAATCTGCCTCATTGCCCTAGGCTGAGCGGCACTGAGAAACCAAAACTGCTTTGCATTCCTTCTACAAAGTCATACCTTAGGACCCCATCCTTTCAGGAGAAAATCAGCTTGCCTTGCTGCTGTAACCAAAGCACAGTTCTTCCTCTTACACTGCAGGGTTTTAGAAGAAGCTAAGCCCGATAGCCTAGCAAGAGCGCTCCTTGGGGGAGGCGTTTGGCTACACGCAGAACTCCGTGCCAAATAAACTTTATTCAAGGAAGGGACCAGTGTGTAGCTAGAGTGTCTACTTACTTGGTAGAAATCACATGGAGGTAGGCTACGTGTTCGCTGGAAACGGGGGCCTTATGGCACAAGCCTTGCTTTCCCATTTTGAGTGCTCCATTCATGCTGCCTTGAAGCTACCTAAATCACAGTTTAGGACGGGTCTCTAGTCACTGCAGGCAGGGCTCTGGGAAAGGAACAAGTGTTCTCTACATCAACAGGGTGCTTTCATAGCCTGGGTGGGAGCTCCTCCTGATACGCTCTAGAGCTAAAAGGAAACTTGACGTGAGTCCTTTCCTCAAGGTAAAGCCTTGAATAGCCCTGCCGAAGTGGAAGCTTGGAGCAGAGTCCTTGAGGCATTAGCTTTAGGTCTGCTTTCTTTAACGTTAGTAAGCATTTCAGGAAACGGAGGACCTCGCCTGGGCACCCTATTCCCTGCACGAACACCGAGCACCGGCAGGCTCCACTAGGCTGCTAAGAAACTTCCAGGCCCGGAATCCTTTCCCAGTCACTCAGTGTATGCTGAGTGTAGGGCAACACACTGCACTCTTCCCTGGGAGAGCTAGATTTCCTCAGCACTCCAACAGCTCCAGGAACTGTGTTCTCTCACGTCCTACATGTCATGCAAATCTGCCTCATTGCCCTAGGCTGAGCGGCACTGAGAAACCAAAACTGCTTCGCATTCCTTCCACAAAGTCATACATTAAGACCCCATCCTTACAGGAGAAATTCGGCTTGCGTTCCTGCTGTAAACAAAGCACAGTTCTTCCTCTTACACTGCAGGGTTTTAGAAGAAGCTAAGCCCGAGAGCCTAGCAAGAGCGCTCCTTGGGGGAGGCGGTTGGCTACACGCAGAACTCCGTGCCAAATAAACTTTATTCAAGGAAGGGACCAGTGTGTAGCTAGAGTGTATACTTGGTAGAAATCACAAGGAGGTAGGCTGCGTGTTCGCTGGAAACAGGGCCTTATGGCACAAGCCTTGCTTTCCCATTTTGAATGCTCCATTCATGCTGCCTTGAAGCTACCTAAATAACAGTTTTAGGAGGGGTCTCTAGTCACTGCAGGCAGGGCTCTGGGAAAGGAACGAGTCTTCTCTACATCAACAGGGTGCTTTCATAGCCTGGGTGGGAGCTCCTCCTGATACGCTCTAGAGCTAAAAGGAAACTTGACGTGAGTCCTTTCCTCAAGGTAAAGCCTTGAATAGCGCTGCCGAAGTGGAAGCTTGGAGCAGAGTCCTTGAGGCATTAGCTTTAGGTCTGCTTTCTTTAACGTTAGTAAGCATTTCAGGAAACGGAGGACCTCGCCTGGGCACCCTATTCCCTGCACGAACACCGAGCACCGGCAGGCTCCACTAGGCTGCTAAGAAACTTCCAGGCCCGGAATCCTTTCCCAGTCACTCAGTGTATGCTGAGTGTAGGGCAACACACTGCACTCTTCCCTGGGAGAGCTAGATTTCCTCAGCACTCCAACAGCTCCAGGAACTGTGTTCTCTCACGTCCTACATGTCATGCCAATCTGCCTCATTGCCCTAGGCTGAGCGGCACTGAGAAACCAAAACTGCTTTGCATTCCTTCTACAAAGTCATACCTTAGGACCCCATCCTTTCAGGAGAAAATCAGCTTGCCTTGCTGCTGTAACCAAAGCACAGTTCTTCCTCTTACACTGCAGGGTTTTAGAAGAAGCTAAGCCCGATAGCCTAGCAAGAGCGCTCCTTGGGGGAGGCGTTTGGCTACACGCAGAACTCCGTGCCAAATAAACTTTATTCAAGGAAGGGACCAGTGTGTAGCTAGAGTGTCTACTTACTTGGTAGAAATCACATGGAGGTAGGCTACGTGTTCGCTGGAAACGGGGGCCTTATGGCACAAGCCTTGCTTTCCCATTTTGAGTGCTCCATTCATGCTGCCTTGAAGCTACCTAAATCACAGTTTAGGACGGGTCTCTAGTCACTGCAGGCAGGGCTCTGGGAAAGGAACAAGTGTTCTCTACATCAACAGGGTGCTTTCATAGCCTGGGTGGGAGCTCCTCCTGATACGCTCTAGAGCTAAAAGGAAACTTGACGTGAGTCCTTTCCTCAAGGTAAAGCCTTGAATAGCCCTGCCGAAGTGGAAGCTTGGAGCAGAGTCCTTGAGGCATTAGCTTTAGGTCTGCTTTCTTTAACGTTAGTAAGCATTTCAGGAAACGGAGGACCTCGCCTGGGCACCCTATTCCCTGCACGAACACCGAGCACCGGCAGGCTCCACTAGGCTGCTAAGAAACTTCCAGGCCCGGAATCCTTTCCCAGTCACTCAGTGTATGCTGAGTGTAGGGCAACACACTGCACTCTTCCCTGGGAGAGCTAGATTTCCTCAGCACTCCAACAGCTCCAGGAACTGTGTTCTCTCACGTCCTACATGTCATGCAAATCTGCCTCATTGCCCTAGGCTGAGCGGCACTGAGAAACCAAAACTGCTTCGCATTCCTTCCACAAAGTCATACATTAAGACCCCATCCTTACAGGAGAAATTCGGCTTGCGTTCCTGCTGTAAACAAAGCACAGTTCTTCCTCTTACACTGCAGGGTTTTAGAAGAAGCTAAGCCCGAGAGCCTAGCAAGAGCGCTCCTTGGGGGAGGCGGTTGGCTACACGCAGAACTCCGTGCCAAATAAACTTTATTCAAGGAAGGGACCAGTGTGTAGCTAGAGTGTATACTTGGTAGAAATCACAAGGAGGTAGGCTGCGTGTTCGCTGGAAACAGGGCCTTATGGCACAAGCCTTGCTTTCCCATTTTGAATGCTCCATTCATGCTGCCTTGAAGCTACCTAAATAACAGTTTTAGGAGGGGTCTCTAGTCACTGCAGGCAGGGCTCTGGGAAAGGAACGAGTCTTCTCTACATCAACAGGGTGCTTTCATAGCCTGGGTGGGAGCTCCTCCTGATACGCTCTAGAGCTAAAAGGAAACTTGACGTGAGTCCTTTCCTCAAGGTAAAGCCTTGAATAGCGCTGCCGAAGTGGAAGCTTGGAGCAGAGTCCTTGAGGCATTAGCTTTAGGTCTGCTTTCTTTAACGTTAGTAAGCATTTCAGGAAACGGAGGACCTCGCCTGGGCACCCTATTCCCTGCACGAACACCGAGCACCGGCAGGCTCCACTAGGCTGCTAAGAAACTTCCAGGCCCGGAATCCTTTCCCAGTCACTCAGTGTATGCTGAGTGTAGGGCAACACACTGCACTCTTCCCTGGGAGAGCTAGATTTCCTCAGCACTCCAACAGCTCCAGGAACTGTGTTCTCTCACGTCCTACATGTCATGCCAATCTGCCTCATTGCCCTAGGCTGAGCGGCACTGAGAAACCAAAACTGCTTTGCATTCCTTCTACAAAGTCATACCTTAGGACCCCATCCTTTCAGGAGAAAATCAGCTTGCCTTGCTGCTGTAACCAAAGCACAGTTCTTCCTCTTACACTGCAGGGTTTTAGAAGAAGCTAAGCCCGATAGCCTAGCAAGAGCGCTCCTTGGGGGAGGCGTTTGGCTACACGCAGAACTCCGTGCCAAATAAACTTTATTCAAGGAAGGGACCAGTGTGTAGCTAGAGTGTCTACTTACTTGGTAGAAATCACATGGAGGTAGGCTACGTGTTCGCTGGAAACGGGGGCCTTATGGCACAAGCCTTGCTTTCCCATTTTGAGTGCTCCATTCATGCTGCCTTGAAGCTACCTAAATCACAGTTTAGGACGGGTCTCTAGTCACTGCAGGCAGGGCTCTGGGAAAGGAACAAGTGTTCTCTACATCAACAGGGTGCTTTCATAGCCTGGGTGGGAGCTCCTCCTGATACGCTCTAGAGCTAAAAGGAAACTTGACGTGAGTCCTTTCCTCAAGGTAAAGCCTTGAATAGCCCTGCCGAAGTGGAAGCTTGGAGCAGAGTCCTTGAGGCATTAGCTTTAGGTCTGCTTTCTTTAACGTTAGTAAGCATTTCAGGAAACGGAGGACCTCGCCTGGGCACCCTACTCCCTGCACGAACACCGAGCACCGGCAGGCTCCACTAGGCTGCTAAGAAACTTCCAGGCCCGGAATCCTTTCCCAGTCACTCAGTGTATGCTGAGTGTAGGGCAACACACTGCACTCTTCCCTGGGAGAGCTAGATTTCCTCAGCACTCCAACAGCTCCAGGAACTGTGTTCTCTCACGTCCTACATGTCATGCAAATCTGCCTCATTGCCCTAGGCTGAGCGGCACTGAGAAACCAAAACTGCTTCGCATTCCTTCCACAAAGTCATACATTAAGACCCCATCCTTACAGGAGAAATTCGGCTTGCGTTCCTGCTGTAAACAAAGCACAGCTCTTCCTCTTACACTGCAGGGTTTTAGAAGAAGCTAAGCCCGAGAGCCTAGCAAGAGCGTTCCTTGGGGGAGGCGGTTGGCTACACGCAGAACTCCGTGCCAAATAAACTTTATTCAAGGAAGGGACCAGTGTGTAGCTAGAGTGTATACTTGGTAGAAATCACAAGGAGGTAGGCTGCGTGTTCGCTGGAAACAGGGCCTTATGGCACAAGCCTTGCTTTCCCATTTTGAATGCTCCATTCATGCTGCCTTGAAGCTACCTAAATAACAGTTTTAGGACGGGTCTCTAGTCACTGCAGGCAGGGCTCTGGGAAAGGAACGAGTCTTCTCTACATCAACAGGGTGCTTTCATAGCCTGGGTGGGAGCTCCTCCTGATACGCTCTAGAGCTAAAAGGAAACTTGACGTGAGTCCTTTCCTCAAGGTAAAGCCTTGAATAGCCCTGCCGAAGTGGAAGCTTGGAGCAGAGTCCTTGAGGCATTAGCTTTAGGTCTGCTTTCTTTAACGTTAGTAAGCATTTCAGGAAACGGAGGACCTCGCCTGGGCACCCTATTCCCTGCACGAACACCGAGCACCGGCAGGCTCCACTAGGCTGCTAAGAAACTTCCAGGCCCGGAATCCTTTCCCAGTCACTCAGTGTATGCTGAGTGTAGGGCAACACACTGCACTCTTCCCTGGGAGAGCTAGATTTCCTCAGCACTCCAACAGCTCCAGGAACTGTGTTCTCTCACGTCCTACATGTCATGCCAATCTGCCTCATTGCCCTAGGCTGAGCGGCACTGAGAAACCAAAACTGCTTCGCATTCCTTCCACAAAGTCATACATTAAGACCCCATCCTTACAGGAGAAATTCGGCTTGCGTTCCTGCTGTAAACAAAGCACAGTTCTTCCTCTTACACTGCAGGGTTTTAGAAGAAGCTAAGCCCGATAGCCTAGCAAGAGCGCTCCTTGGGGGAGGCGTTTGGCTACACGCAGAACTCCGTGCCAAATAAACTTTATTCAAGGAAGGGACCAGTGTGTAGCTAGAGTGTCTACTTACTTGGTAGAAATCACATGGAGGTAGGCTACGTGTTCGCTGGAAACGGGGGCCTTATGGCACAAGCCTTGCTTTCCCATTTTGAGTGCTCCATTCATGCTGCCTTGAAGCTACCTAAATCACAGTTTAGGACGGGTCTCTAGTCACTGCAGGCAGGGCTCTGGGAAAGGAACAAGTGTTCTCTACATCAACAGGGTGCTTTCATAGCCTGGGTGGGAGCTCCTCCTGATACGCTCTAGAGCTAAAAGGAAACTTGACGTGAGTCCTTTCCTCAAGGTAAAGCCTTGAATAGCGCTGCCGAAGTGGAAGCTTGGAGCAGAGTCCTTGAGGCATTAGCTTTAGGTCTGCTTTCTTTAACGTTAGTAAGCATTTCAGGAAACGGAGGACCTCGCCTGGGCACCCTATTCCCTGCACGAACACCGAGCACCGGCAGGCTCCACTAGGCTGCTAAGAAACTTCCAGGCCCGGAATCCTTTCCCAGTCACTCAGTGTATGCTGAGTGTAGGGCAACACACTGCACTCTTCCCTGGGAGAGCTAGATTTCCTCAGCACTCCAACAGCTCCAGGAACTGTGTTCTCTCACGTCCTACATGTCATGCAAATCTGCCTCATTGCCCTAGGCTGAGCGGCACTGAGAAACCAAAACTGCTTCGCATTCCTTCCACAAAGTCATACATTAAGACCCCATCCTTACAGGAGAAATTCGGCTTGCGTTCCTGCTGTAAACAAAGCACAGTTCTTCCTCTTACACTGCAGGGTTTTAGAAGAAGCTAAGCCCGAGAGCCTAGCAAGAGCGCTCCTTGGGGGAGGCGTTTGGCTACACGCAGAACTCCGTGCCAAATAAACTTTATTCAAGGAAGGGACCAGTGTGTAGCTAGAGTGTCTACTTACTTGGTAGAAATCACATGGAGGTAGGCTACGTGTTCGCTGGAAACGGGGGCCTTATGGCACAAGCCTTGCTTTCCCATTTTGAGTGCTCCATTCATGCTGCCTTGAAGCTACCTAAATCACAGTTTAGGACGGGTCTCTAGTCACTGCAGGCAGGGCTCTGGGAAAGGAACAAGTGTTCTCTACATCAACAGGGTGCTTTCATAGCCTGGGTGGGAGCTCCTCCTGATACGCTCTAGAGCTAAAAGGAAACTTGACGTGAGTCCTTTCCTCAAGGTAAAGCCTTGAATAGCCCTGCCGAAGTGGAAGCTTGGAGCAGAGTCCTTGAGGCATTAGCTTTAGGTCTGCTTTCTTTAACGTTAGTAAGCATTTCAGGAAACGGAGGACCTCGCCTGGGCACCCTACTCCCTGCACGAACACCGAGCACCGGCAGGCTCCACTAGGCTGCTAAGAAACTTCCAGGCCCGGAATCCTTTCCCAGTCACTCAGTGTATGCTGAGTGTAGGGCAACACACTGCACTCTTCCCTGGGAGAGCTAGATTTCCTCAGCACTCCAACAGCTCCAGGAACTGTGTTCTCTCACGTCCTACATGTCATGCAAATCTGCCTCATTGCCCTAGGCTGAGCGGCACTGAGAAACCAAAACTGCTTCGCATTCCTTCCACAAAGTCATACATTAAGACCCCATCCTTACAGGAGAAATTCGGCTTGCGTTCCTGCTGTAAACAAAGCACAGCTCTTCCTCTTACACTGCAGGGTTTTAGAAGAAGCTAAGCCCGAGAGCCTAGCAAGAGCGTTCCTTGGGGGAGGCGGTTGGCTACACGCCGAACTCCGTGCCAAATAAACTTTATTCAAGGAAGGGACCAGTGTGTAGCTAGAGTGTATACTTGGTAGAAATCACAAGGAGGTAGGCTGCGTGTTCGCTGGAAACAGGGCCTTATGGCACAAGCCTTGCTTTCCCATTTTGAATGCTCCATTCATGCTGCCTTGAAGCTACCTAAATAACAGTTTTAGGACGGGTCTCTAGTCACTGCAGGCAGGGCTCTGGGAAAGGAACGAGTCTTCTCTACATCAACAGGGTGCTTTCATAGCCTGGGTGGGAGCTCCTCCTGATACGCTCTAGAGCTAAAAGGAAACTTGACGTGAGTCCTTTCCTCAAGGTAAAGCCTTGAATAGCCCTGCCGAAGTGGAAGCTTGGAGCAGAGTCCTTGAGGCATTAGCTTTAGGTCTGCTTTCTTTAACGTTAGTAAGCATTTCAGGAAACGGAGGACCTCGCCTGGGCACCCTACTCCCTGCACGAACACCGAGCACCGGCAGGCTCCACTAGGCTGCTAAGAAACTTCCAGGCCCGGAATCCTTTCCCAGTCACTCAGTGTATGCTGAGTGTAGGGCAACACACTGCACTCTTCCCTGGGAGAGCTAGATTTCCTCAGCACTCCAACAGCTCCAGGAACTGTGTTCTCTCACGTCCTACATGTCATGCAAATCTGCCTCATTGCCCTAGGCTGAGCGGCACTGAGAAACCAAAACTGCTTCGCATTCCTTCCACAAAGTCATACATTAAGACCCCATCCTTACAGGAGAAATTCGGCTTGCGTTCCTGCTGTAAACAAAGCACAGTTCTTCCTCTTACACTGCAGGGTTTTAGAAGAAGCTAAGCCCGAGAGCCTAGCAAGAGCGCTCCTTGGGGGAGGCGGTTGGCTACACGCAGAACTCCGTGCCAAATAAACTTTATTCAAGGAAGGGACCAGTGTGTAGCTAGAGTGTATACTTGGTAGAAATCACAAGGAGGTAGGCTGCGTGTTCGCTGGAAACAGGGCCTTATGGCACAAGCCTTGCTTTCCCATTTTGAATGCTCCATTCATGCTGCCTTGAAGCTACCTAAATCACAGTTTTAGGAGGGGTCTCTAGTCACTGCAGGCAGGGCTCTGGGAAAGGAACGAGTCTTCTCTACATCAACAGGGTGCTTTCATAGCCTGGGTGGGAGCTCCTCCTGATACGCTCTAGAGCTAAAAGGAAACTTGACGTGAGTCCTTTCCTCAAGGTAAAGCCTTGAATAGCCCTGCCGAAGTGGAAGCTTGGAGCAGAGTCCTTGAGGCATTAGCTTTAGGTCTGCTTTCTTTAACGTTAGTAAGCATTTCAGGAAACGGAGGACCTCTCCTGGGCACCCTATTCCCTGCACGAACACCGAGCACCGGCAGGCTCCACTATGCTGCTAAGAAACTTCCAGGCCCGGAATCCTTTCCCAGTCACTCAGTGTATGCTGAGTGTAGGGCAACACACTGCACTCTTCCCTGGGAGAGCTAGATTTCCTCAGCACTCCAACAGCTCCAGGAACTGTGTTCTCTCACGTCCTACATGTCATGCCAATCTGCCTCATTGCCCTAGGCTGAGCGGCACTGAGAAACCAAAACTGCTTTGCATTCCTTCTACAAAGTCATACCTTAGGACCCCATCCTTTCAGGAGAAAATCAGCTTGCCTTGCTGCTGTAACCAAAGCACAGTTCTTCCTCTTACACTGCAGGGTTTTAGAAGAAGCTAAGCCCGATAGCCTAGCAAGAGCGCTCCTTGGGGGAGGCGTTTGGCTACACGCAGAACTCCGTGCCAAATAAACTTTATTCAAGGAAGGGACCAGTGTGTAGCTAGAGTGTCTACTTACTTGGTAGAAATCACATGGAGGTAGGCTACGTGTTCGCTGGAAACGGGGGCCTTATGGCACAAGCCTTGCTTTCCCATTTTGAGTGCTCCATTCATGCTGCCTTGAAGCTACCTAAATCACAGTTTAGGACGGGTCTCTAGTCACTGCAGGCAGGGCTCTGGGAAAGGAACAAGTGTTCTCTACATCAACAGGGTGCTTTCATAGCCTGGGTGGGAGCTCCTCCTGATACGCTCTAGAGCTAAAAGGAAACTTGACGTGAGTCCTTTCCTCAAGGTAAAGCCTTGAATAGCCCTGCCGAAGTGGAAGCTTGGAGCAGAGTCCTTGAGGCATTAGCTTTAGGTCTGCTTTCTTTAACGTTAGTAAGCATTTCAGGAAACGGAGGACCTCGCCTGGGCACCCTACTCCCTGCACGAACACCGAGCACCGGCAGGCTCCACTAGGCTGCTAAGAAACTTCCAGGCCCGGAATCCTTTCCCAGTCACTCAGTGTATGCTGAGTGTAGGGCAACACACTGCACTCTTCCCTGGGAGAGCTAGATTTCCTCAGCACTCCAACAGCTCCAGGAACTGTGTTCTCTCACGTCCTACATGTCATGCAAATCTGCCTCATTGCCCTAGGCTGAGCGGCACTGAGAAACCAAAACTGCTTCGCATTCCTTCCACAAAGTCATACATTAAGACCCCATCCTTACAGGAGAAATTCGGCTTGCGTTCCTGCTGTAAACAAAGCACAGTTCTTCCTCTTACACTGCAGGGTTTTAGAAGAAGCTAAGCCCGAGAGCCTAGCAAGAGCGCTCCTTGGGGGAGGCGGTTGGCTACACGCAGAACTCCGTGCCAAATAAACTTTATTCAAGGAAGGGACCAGTGTGTAGCTAGAGTGTATACTTGGTAGAAATCACAAGGAGGTAGGCTGCGTGTTCGCTGGAAACAGGGCCTTATGGCACAAGCCTTGCTTTCCCATTTTGAGTGCTCCATTCATGCTGCCTTGAAGCTACCTAAATCACAGTTTAGGACGGGTCTCTAGTCACTGCAGGCAGGGCTCTGGGAAAGGAACAAGTGTTCTCTACATCAACAGGGTGCTTTCATAGCCTGGGTGGGAGCTCCTCCTGATACGCTCTAGAGCTAAAAGGAAACTTGACGTGAGTCCTTTCCTCAAGGTAAAGCCTTGAATAGCCCTGCCGAAGTGGAAGCTTGGAGCAGAGTCCTTGAGGCATTAGCTTTAGGTCTGCTTTCTTTAACGTTAGTAAGCATTTCAGGAAACGGAGGACCTCGCCTGGGCACCCTACTCCCTGCACGAACACCGAGCACCGGCAGGCTCCACTAGGCTGCTAAGAAACTTCCAGGCCCGGAATCCTTTCCCAGTCACTCAGTGTATGCTGAGTGTAGGGCAACACACTGCACTCTTCCCTGGGAGAGCTAGATTTCCTCAGCACTCCAACAGCTCCAGGAACTGTGTTCTCTCACGTCCTACATGTCATGCAAATCTGCCTCATTGCCCTAGGCTGAGCGGCACTGAGAAACCAAAACTGCTTCGCATTCCTTCCACAAAGTCATACATTAAGACCCCATCCTTACAGGAGAAATTCGGCTTGCGTTCCTGCTGTAAACAAAGCACAGCTCTTCCTCTTACACTGCAGGGTTTTAGAAGAAGCTAAGCCCGAGAGCCTAGCAAGAGCGTTCCTTGGGGGAGGCGGTTGGCTACACGCAGAACTCCGTGCCAAATAAACTTTATTCAAGGAAGGGACCAGTGTGTAGCTAGAGTGTATACTTGGTAGAAATCACAAGGAGGTAGGCTGCGTGTTCGCTGGAAACAGGGCCTTATGGCACAAGCCTTGCTTTCCCATTTTGAATGCTCCATTCATGCTGCCTTGAAGCTACCTAAATAACAGTTTTAGGACGGGTCTCTAGTCACTGCAGGCAGGGCTCTGGGAAAGGAACGAGTCTTCTCTACATCAACAGGGTGCTTTCATAGCCTGGGTGGGAGCTCCTCCTGATACGCTCTAGAGCTAAAAGGAAACTTGACGTGAGTCCTTTCCTCAAGGTAAAGCCTTGAATAGCCCTGCCGAAGTGGAAGCTTGGAGCAGAGTCCTTGAGGCATTAGCTTTAGGTCTGCTTTCTTTAACGTTAGTAAGCATTTCAGGAAACGGAGGACCTCGCCTGGGCACCCTATTCCCTGCACGAACACCGAGCACCGGCAGGCTCCACTAGGCTGCTAAGAAACTTCCAGGCCCGGAATCCTTTCCCAGTCACTCAGTGTATGCTGAGTGTAGGGCAACACACTGCACTCTTCCCTGGGAGAGCTAGATTTCCTCAGCACTCCAACAGCTCCAGGAACTGTGTTCTCTCACGTCCTACATGTCATGCCAATCTGCCTCATTGCCCTAGGCTGAGCGGCACTGAGAAACCAAAACTGCTTCGCATTCCTTCCACAAAGTCATACATTAAGACCCCATCCTTACAGGAGAAATTCGGCTTGCGTTCCTGCTGTAAACAAAGCACAGTTCTTCCTCTTACACTGCAGGGTTTTAGAAGAAGCTAAGCCCGATAGCCTAGCAAGAGCGCTCCTTGGGGGAGGCGTTTGGCTACACGCAGAACTCCGTGCCAAATAAACTTTATTCAAGGAAGGGACCAGTGTGTAGCTAGAGTGTCTACTTACTTGGTAGAAATCACATGGAGGTAGGCTACGTGTTCGCTGGAAACGGGGGCCTTATGGCACAAGCCTTGCTTTCCCATTTTGAGTGCTCCATTCATGCTGCCTTGAAGCTACCTAAATCACAGTTTAGGACGGGTCTCTAGTCACTGCAGGCAGGGCTCTGGGAAAGGAACAAGTGTTCTCTACATCAACAGGGTGCTTTCATAGCCTGGGTGGGAGCTCCTCCTGATACGCTCTAGAGCTAAAAGGAAACTTGACGTGAGTCCTTTCCTCAAGGTAAAGCCTTGAATAGCCCTGCCGAAGTGGAAGCTTGGAGCAGAGTCCTTGAGGCATTAGCTTTAGGTCTGCTTTCTTTAACGTTAGTAAGCATTTCAGGAAACGGAGGACCTCGCCTGGGCACCCTACTCCCTGCACGAACACCGAGCACCGGCAGGCTCCACTAGGCTGCTAAGAAACTTCCAGGCCCGGAATCCTTTCCCAGTCACTCAGTGTATGCTGAGTGTAGGGCAACACACTGCACTCTTCCCTGGGAGAGCTAGATTTCCTCAGCACTCCAACAGCTCCAGGAACTGTGTTCTCTCACGTCCTACATGTCATGCAAATCTGCCTCATTGCCCTAGGCTGAGCGGCACTGAGAAACCAAAACTGCTTCGCATTCCTTCCACAAAGTCATACATTAAGACCCCATCCTTACAGGAGAAATTCGGCTTGCGTTCCTGCTGTAAACAAAGCACAGCTCTTCCTCTTACACTGCAGGGTTTTAGAAGAAGCTAAGCCCGAGAGCCTAGCAAGAGCGTTCCTTGGGGGAGGCGGTTGGCTACACGCAGAACTCCGTGCCAAATAAACTTTATTCAAGGAAGGGACCAGTGTGTAGCTAGAGTGTATACTTGGTAGAAATCACAAGGAGGTAGGCTGCGTGTTCGCTGGAAACAGGGCCTTATGGCACAAGCCTTGCTTTCCCATTTTGAATGCTCCATTCATGCTGCCTTGAAGCTACCTAAATAACAGTTTTAGGACGGGTCTCTAGTCACTGCAGGCAGGGCTCTGGGAAAGGAACGAGTCTTCTCTACATCAACAGGGTGCTTTCATAGCCTGGGTGGGAGCTCCTCCTGATACGCTCTAGAGCTAAAAGGAAACTTGACGTGAGTCCTTTCCTCAAGGTAAAGCCTTGAATAGCCCTGCCGAAGTGGAAGCTTGGAGCAGAGTCCTTGAGGCATTAGCTTTAGGTCTGCTTTCTTTAACGTTAGTAAGCATTTCAGGAAACGGAGGACCTCGCCTGGGCACCCTATTCCCTGCACGAACACCGAGCACCGGCAGGCTCCACTAGGCTGCTAAGAAACTTCCAGGCCCGGAATCCTTTCCCAGTCACTCAGTGTATGCTGAGTGTAGGGCAACACACTGCACTCTTCCCTGGGAGAGCTAGATTTCCTCAGCACTCCAACAGCTCCAGGAACTGTGTTCTCTCACGTCCTACATGTCATGCCAATCTGCCTCATTGCCCTAGGCTGAGCGGCACTGAGAAACCAAAACTGCTTCGCATTCCTTCCACAAAGTCATACATTAAGACCCCATCCTTACAGGAGAAATTCGGCTTGCGTTCCTGCTGTAAACAAAGCACAGTTCTTCCTCTTACACTGCAGGGTTTTAGAAGAAGCTAAGCCCGATAGCCTAGCAAGAGCGCTCCTTGGGGGAGGCGTTTGGCTACACGCAGAACTCCGTGCCAAATAAACTTTATTCAAGGAAGGGACCAGTGTGTAGCTAGAGTGTCTACTTACTTGGTAGAAATCACATGGAGGTAGGCTACGTGTTCGCTGGAAACGGGGGCCTTATGGCACAAGCCTTGCTTTCCCATTTTGAGTGCTCCATTCATGCTGCCTTGAAGCTACCTAAATCACAGTTTAGGACGGGTCTCTAGTCACTGCAGGCAGGGCTCTGGGAAAGGAACAAGTGTTCTCTACATCAACAGGGTGCTTTCATAGCCTGGGTGGGAGCTCCTCCTGATACGCTCTAGAGCTAAAAGGAAACTTGACGTGAGTCCTTTCCTCAAGGTAAAGCCTTGAATAGCGCTGCCGAAGTGGAAGCTTGGAGCAGAGTCCTTGAGGCATTAGCTTTAGGTCTGCTTTCTTTAACGTTAGTAAGCATTTCAGGAAACGGAGGACCTCGCCTGGGCACCCTATTCCCTGCACGAACACCGAGCACCGGCAGGCTCCACTAGGCTGCTAAGAAACTTCCAGGCCCGGAATCCTTTCCCAGTCACTCAGTGTATGCTGAGTGTAGGGCAACACACTGCACTCTTCCCTGGGAGAGCTAGATTTCCTCAGCACTCCAACAGCTCCAGGAACTGTGTTCTCTCACGTCCTACATGTCATGCCAATCTGCCTCATTGCCCTAGGCTGAGCGGCACTGAGAAACCAAAACTGCTTCGCATTCCTTCCACAAAGTCATACATTAAGACCCCATCCTTACAGGAGAAATTCGGCTTGCGTTCCTGCTGTAAACAAAGCACAGTTCTTCCTCTTACACTGCAGGGTTTTAGAAGAAGCTAAGCCCGAGAGCCTAGCAAGAGCGCTCCTTGGGGGAGGCGTTTGGCTACACGCAGAACTCCGTGCCAAATAAACTTTATTCAAGGAAGGGACCAGTGTGTAGCTAGAGTGTCTACTTACTTGGTAGAAATCACATGGAGGTAGGCTACGTGTTCGCTGGAAACGGGGGCCTTATGGCACAAGCCTTGCTTTCCCATTTTGAGTGCTCCATTCATGCTGCCTTGAAGCTACCTAAATCACAGTTTAGGACGGGTCTCTAGTCACTGCAGGCAGGGCTCTGGGAAAGGAACAAGTGTTCTCTACATCAACAGGGTGCTTTCATAGCCTGGGTGGGAGCTCCTCCTGATACGCTCTAGAGCTAAAAGGAAACTTGACGTGAGTCCTTTCCTCAAGGTAAAGCCTTGAATAGCCCTGCCGAAGTGGAAGCTTGGAGCAGAGTCCTTGAGGCATTAGCTTTAGGTCTGCTTTCTTTAACGTTAGTAAGCATTTCAGGAAACGGAGGACCTCGCCTGGGCACCCTACTCCCTGCACGAACACCGAGCACCGGCAGGCTCCACTAGGCTGCTAAGAAACTTCCAGGCCCGGAATCCTTTCCCAGTCACTCAGTGTATGCTGAGTGTAGGGCAACACACTGCACTCTTCCCTGGGAGAGCTAGATTTCCTCAGCACTCCAACAGCTCCAGGAACTGTGTTCTCTCACGTCCTACATGTCATGCAAATCTGCCTCATTGCCCTAGGCTGAGCGGCACTGAGAAACCAAAACTGCTTCGCATTCCTTCCACAAAGTCATACATTAAGACCCCATCCTTACAGGAGAAATTCGGCTTGCGTTCCTGCTGTAAACAAAGCACAGCTCTTCCTCTTACACTGCAGGGTTTTAGAAGAAGCTAAGCCCGAGAGCCTAGCAAGAGCGTTCCTTGGGGGAGGCGGTTGGCTACACGCAGAACTCCGTGCCAAATAAACTTTATTCAAGGAAGGGACCAGTGTGTAGCTAGAGTGTCTACTTGGTAGAAATCACAAGGAGGTAGGCTGCGTGTTCGCTGGAAACAGGGCCTTATGGCACAAGCCTTGCTTTCCCATTTTGAATGCTCCATTCATGCTGCCTTGAAGCTACCTAAATAACAGTTTTAGGACGGGTCTCTAGTCACTGCAGGCAGGGCTCTGGGAAAGGAACGAGTCTTCTCTACATCAACAGGGTGCTTTCATAGCCTGGGTGGGAGCTCCTCCTGATACGCTCTAGAGCTAAAAGGAAACTTGACGTGAGTCCTTTCCTCAAGGTAAAGCCTTGAATAGCCCTGCCGAAGTGGAAGCTTGGAGCAGAGTCCTTGAGGCATTAGCTTTAGGTCTGCTTTCTTTAACGTTAGTAAGCATTTCAGGAAACGGAGGACCTCTCCTGGGCACCCTATTCCCTGCACGAACACCGAGCACCGGCAGGCTCCACTATGCTGCTAAGAAACTTCCAGGCCCGGAATCCTTTCCCAGTCACTCAGTGTATGCTGAGTGTAGGGCAACACACTGCACTCTTCCCTGGGAGAGCTAGATTTCCTCAGCACTCCAACAGCTCCAGGAACTGTGTTCTCTCACGTCCTACATGTCATGCCAATCTGCCTCATTGCCCTAGGCTGAGCGGCACTGAGAAACCAAAACTGCTTTGCATTCCTTCTACAAAGTCATACCTTAGGACCCCATCCTTTCAGGAGAAAATCAGCTTGCCTTGCTGCTGTAACCAAAGCACAGTTCTTCCTCTTACACTGCAGGGTTTTAGAAGAAGCTAAGCCCGATAGCCTAGCAAGAGCGCTCCTTGGGGGAGGCGTTTGGCTACACGCAGAACTCCGTGCCAAATAAACTTTATTCAAGGAAGGGACCAGTGTGTAGCTAGAGTGTCTACTTACTTGGTAGAAATCACATGGAGGTAGGCTACGTGTTCGCTGGAAACGGGGGCCTTATGGCACAAGCCTTGCTTTCCCATTTTGAGTGCTCCATTCATGCTGCCTTGAAGCTACCTAAATCACAGTTTAGGACGGGTCTCTAGTCACTGCAGGCAGGGCTCTGGGAAAGGAACAAGTGTTCTCTACATCAACAGGGTGCTTTCATAGCCTGGGTGGGAGCTCCTCCTGATACGCTCTAGAGCTAAAAGGAAACTTGACGTGAGTCCTTTCCTCAAGGTAAAGCCTTGAATAGCCCTGCCGAAGTGGAAGCTTGGAGCAGAGTCCTTGAGGCATTAGCTTTAGGTCTGCTTTCTTTAACGTTAGTAAGCATTTCAGGAAACGGAGGACCTCGCCTGGGCACCCTACTCCCTGCACGAACACCGAGCACCGGCAGGCTCCACTAGGCTGCTAAGAAACTTCCAGGCCCGGAATCCTTTCCCAGTCACTCAGTGTATGCTGAGTGTAGGGCAACACACTGCACTCTTCCCTGGGAGAGCTAGATTTCCTCAGCACTCCAACAGCTCCAGGAACTGTGTTCTCTCACGTCCTACATGTCATGCAAATCTGCCTCATTGCCCTAGGCTGAGCGGCACTGAGAAACCAAAACTGCTTCGCATTCCTTCCACAAAGTCATACATTAAGACCCCATCCTTACAGGAGAAATTCGGCTTGCGTTCCTGCTGTAAACAAAGCACAGCTCTTCCTCTTACACTGCAGGGTTTTAGAAGAAGCTAAGCCCGAGAGCCTAGCAAGAGCGTTCCTTGGGGGAGGCGGTTGGCTACACGCAGAACTCCGTGCCAAATAAACTTTATTCAAGGAAGGGACCAGTGTGTAGCTAGAGTGTATACTTGGTAGAAATCACAAGGAGGTAGGCTGCGTGTTCGCTGGAAACAGGGCCTTATGGCACAAGCCTTGCTTTCCCATTTTGAATGCTCCATTCATGCTGCCTTGAAGCTACCTAAATAACAGTTTTAGGACGGGTCTCTAGTCACTGCAGGCAGGGCTCTGGGAAAGGAACGAGTCTTCTCTACATCAACAGGGTGCTTTCATAGCCTGGGTGGGAGCTCCTCCTGATACGCTCTAGAGCTAAAAGGAAACTTGACGTGAGTCCTTTCCTCAAGGTAAAGCCTTGAATAGCCCTGCCGAAGTGGAAGCTTGGAGCAGAGTCCTTGAGGCATTAGCTTTAGGTCTGCTTTCTTTAACGTTAGTAAGCATTTCAGGAAACGGAGGACCTCGCCTGGGCACCCTATTCCCTGCACGAACACCGAGCACCGGCAGGCTCCACTAGGCTGCTAAGAAACTTCCAGGCCCGGAATCCTTTCCCAGTCACTCAGTGTATGCTGAGTGTAGGGCAACACACTGCACTCTTCCCTGGGAGAGCTAGATTTCCTCAGCACTCCAACAGCTCCAGGAACTGTGTTCTCTCACGTCCTACATGTCATGCCAATCTGCCTCATTGCCCTAGGCTGAGCGGCACTGAGAAACCAAAACTGCTTCGCATTCCTTCCACAAAGTCATACATTAAGACCCCATCCTTACAGGAGAAATTCGGCTTGCGTTCCTGCTGTAAACAAAGCACAGTTCTTCCTCTTACACTGCAGGGTTTTAGAAGAAGCTAAGCCCGATAGCCTAGCAAGAGCGCTCCTTGGGGGAGGCGTTTGGCTACACGCAGAACTCCGTGCCAAATAAACTTTATTCAAGGAAGGGACCAGTGTGTAGCTAGAGTGTCTACTTACTTGGTAGAAATCACATGGAGGTAGGCTACGTGTTCGCTGGAAACGGGGGCCTTATGGCACAAGCCTTGCTTTCCCATTTTGAGTGCTCCATTCATGCTGCCTTGAAGCTACCTAAATCACAGTTTAGGACGGGTCTCTAGTCACTGCAGGCAGGGCTCTGGGAAAGGAACAAGTGTTCTCTACATCAACAGGGTGCTTTCATAGCCTGGGTGGGAGCTCCTCCTGATACGCTCTAGAGCTAAAAGGAAACTTGACGTGAGTCCTTTCCTCAAGGTAAAGCCTTGAATAGCGCTGCCGAAGTGGAAGCTTGGAGCAGAGTCCTTGAGGCATTAGCTTTAGGTCTGCTTTCTTTAACGTTAGTAAGCATTTCAGGAAACGGAGGACCTCGCCTGGGCACCCTATTCCCTGCACGAACACCGAGCACCGGCAGGCTCCACTAGGCTGCTAAGAAACTTCCAGGCCCGGAATCCTTTCCCAGTCACTCAGTGTATGCTGAGTGTAGGGCAACACACTGCACTCTTCCCTGGGAGAGCTAGATTTCCTCAGCACTCCAACAGCTCCAGGAACTGTGTTCTCTCACGTCCTACATGTCATGCCAATCTGCCTCATTGCCCTAGGCTGAGCGGCACTGAGAAACCAAAACTGCTTCGCATTCCTTCCACAAAGTCATACATTAAGACCCCATCCTTACAGGAGAAATTCGGCTTGCGTTCCTGCTGTAAACAAAGCACAGTTCTTCCTCTTACACTGCAGGGTTTTAGAAGAAGCTAAGCCCGAGAGCCTAGCAAGAGCGCTCCTTGGGGGAGGCGTTTGGCTACACGCAGAACTCCGTGCCAAATAAACTTTATTCAAGGAAGGGACCAGTGTGTAGCTAGAGTGTCTACTTACTTGGTAGAAATCACATGGAGGTAGGCTACGTGTTCGCTGGAAACGGGGGCCTTATGGCACAAGCCTTGCTTTCCCATTTTGAGTGCTCCATTCATGCTGCCTTGAAGCTACCTAAATCACAGTTTAGGACGGGTCTCTAGTCACTGCAGGCAGGGCTCTGGGAAAGGAACAAGTGTTCTCTACATCAACAGGGTGCTTTCATAGCCTGGGTGGGAGCTCCTCCTGATACGCTCTAGAGCTAAAAGGAAACTTGACGTGAGTCCTTTCCTCAAGGTAAAGCCTTGAATAGCCCTGCCGAAGTGGAAGCTTGGAGCAGAGTCCTTGAGGCATTAGCTTTAGGTCTGCTTTCTTTAACGTTAGTAAGCATTTCAGGAAACGGAGGACCTCGCCTGGGCACCCTACTCCCTGCACGAACACCGAGCACCGGCAGGCTCCACTAGGCTGCTAAGAAACTTCCAGGCCCGGAATCCTTTCCCAGTCACTCAGTGTATGCTGAGTGTAGGGCAACACACTGCACTCTTCCCTGGGAGAGCTAGATTTCCTCAGCACTCCAACAGCTCCAGGAACTGTGTTCTCTCACGTCCTACATGTCATGCAAATCTGCCTCATTGCCCTAGGCTGAGCGGCACTGAGAAACCAAAACTGCTTCGCATTCCTTCCACAAAGTCATACATTAAGACCCCATCCTTACAGGAGAAATTCGGCTTGCGTTCCTGCTGTAAACAAAGCACAGCTCTTCCTCTTACACTGCAGGGTTTTAGAAGAAGCTAAGCCCGAGAGCCTAGCAAGAGCGTTCCTTGGGGGAGGCGGTTGGCTACACGCAGAACTCCGTGCCAAATAAACTTTATTCAAGGAAGGGACCAGTGTGTAGCTAGAGTGTCTACTTGGTAGAAATCACAAGGAGGTAGGCTGCGTGTTCGCTGGAAACAGGGCCTTATGGCACAAGCCTTGCTTTCCCATTTTGAATGCTCCATTCATGCTGCCTTGAAGCTACCTAAATAACAGTTTTAGGACGGGTCTCTAGTCACTGCAGGCAGGGCTCTGGGAAAGGAACGAGTCTTCTCTACATCAACAGGGTGCTTTCATAGCCTGGGTGGGAGCTCCTCCTGATACGCTCTAGAGCTAAAAGGAAACTTGACGTGAGTCCTTTCCTCAAGGTAAAGCCTTGAATAGCCCTGCCGAAGTGGAAGCTTGGAGCAGAGTCCTTGAGGCATTAGCTTTAGGTCTGCTTTCTTTAACGTTAGTAAGCATTTCAGGAAACGGAGGACCTCTCCTGGGCACCCTATTCCCTGCACGAACACCGAGCACCGGCAGGCTCCACTATGCTGCTAAGAAACTTCCAGGCCCGGAATCCTTTCCCAGTCACTCAGTGTATGCTGAGTGTAGGGCAACACACTGCACTCTTCCCTGGGAGAGCTAGATTTCCTCAGCACTCCAACAGCTCCAGGAACTGTGTTCTCTCACGTCCTACATGTCATGCCAATCTGCCTCATTGCCCTAGGCTGAGCGGCACTGAGAAACCAAAACTGCTTTGCATTCCTTCTACAAAGTCATACCTTAGGACCCCATCCTTTCAGGAGAAAATCAGCTTGCCTTGCTGCTGTAACCAAAGCACAGTTCTTCCTCTTACACTGCAGGGTTTTAGAAGAAGCTAAGCCCGATAGCCTAGCAAGAGCGCTCCTTGGGGGAGGCGTTTGGCTACACGCAGAACTCCGTGCCAAATAAACTTTATTCAAGGAAGGGACCAGTGTGTAGCTAGAGTGTCTACTTACTTGGTAGAAATCACATGGAGGTAGGCTACGTGTTCGCTGGAAACGGGGGCCTTATGGCACAAGCCTTGCTTTCCCATTTTGAGTGCTCCATTCATGCTGCCTTGAAGCTACCTAAATCACAGTTTAGGACGGGTCTCTAGTCACTGCAGGCAGGGCTCTGGGAAAGGAACAAGTGTTCTCTACATCAACAGGGTGCTTTCATAGCCTGGGTGGGAGCTCCTCCTGATACGCTCTAGAGCTAAAAGGAAACTTGACGTGAGTCCTTTCCTCAAGGTAAAGCCTTGAATAGCCCTGCCGAAGTGGAAGCTTGGAGCAGAGTCCTTGAGGCATTAGCTTTAGGTCTGCTTTCTTTAACGTTAGTAAGCATTTCAGGAAACGGAGGACCTCGCCTGGGCACCCTACTCCCTGCACGAACACCGAGCACCGGCAGGCTCCACTAGGCTGCTAAGAAACTTCCAGGCCCGGAATCCTTTCCCAGTCACTCAGTGTATGCTGAGTGTAGGGCAACACACTGCACTCTTCCCTGGGAGAGCTAGATTTCCTCAGCACTCCAACAGCTCCAGGAACTGTGTTCTCTCACGTCCTACATGTCATGCAAATCTGCCTCATTGCCCTAGGCTGAGCGGCACTGAGAAACCAAAACTGCTTCGCATTCCTTCCACAAAGTCATACATTAAGACCCCATCCTTACAGGAGAAATTCGGCTTGCGTTCCTGCTGTAAACAAAGCACAGCTCTTCCTCTTACACTGCAGGGTTTTAGAAGAAGCTAAGCCCGAGAGCCTAGCAAGAGCGTTCCTTGGGGGAGGCGGTTGGCTACACGCAGAACTCCGTGCCAAATAAACTTTATTCAAGGAAGGGACCAGTGTGTAGCTAGAGTGTATACTTGGTAGAAATCACAAGGAGGTAGGCTGCGTGTTCGCTGGAAACAGGGCCTTATGGCACAAGCCTTGCTTTCCCATTTTGAATGCTCCATTCATGCTGCCTTGAAGCTACCTAAATAACAGTTTTAGGACGGGTCTCTAGTCACTGCAGGCAGGGCTCTGGGAAAGGAACGAGTCTTCTCTACATCAACAGGGTGCTTTCATAGCCTGGGTGGGAGCTCCTCCTGATACGCTCTAGAGCTAAAAGGAAACTTGACGTGAGTCCTTTCCTCAAGGTAAAGCCTTGAATAGCCCTGCCGAAGTGGAAGCTTGGAGCAGAGTCCTTGAGGCATTAGCTTTAGGTCTGCTTTCTTTAACGTTAGTAAGCATTTCAGGAAACGGAGGACCTCGCCTGGGCACCCTATTCCCTGCACGAACACCGAGCACCGGCAGGCTCCACTAGGCTGCTAAGAAACTTCCAGGCCCGGAATCCTTTCCCAGTCACTCAGTGTATGCTGAGTGTAGGGCAACACACTGCACTCTTCCCTGGGAGAGCTAGATTTCCTCAGCACTCCAACAGCTCCAGGAACTGTGTTCTCTCACGTCCTACATGTCATGCCAATCTGCCTCATTGCCCTAGGCTGAGCGGCACTGAGAAACCAAAACTGCTTCGCATTCCTTCCACAAAGTCATACATTAAGACCCCATCCTTACAGGAGAAATTCGGCTTGCGTTCCTGCTGTAAACAAAGCACAGTTCTTCCTCTTACACTGCAGGGTTTTAGAAGAAGCTAAGCCCGATAGCCTAGCAAGAGCGCTCCTTGGGGGAGGCGTTTGGCTACACGCAGAACTCCGTGCCAAATAAACTTTATTCAAGGAAGGGACCAGTGTGTAGCTAGAGTGTCTACTTACTTGGTAGAAATCACATGGAGGTAGGCTACGTGTTCGCTGGAAACGGGGGCCTTATGGCACAAGCCTTGCTTTCCCATTTTGAGTGCTCCATTCATGCTGCCTTGAAGCTACCTAAATCACAGTTTAGGACGGGTCTCTAGTCACTGCAGGCAGGGCTCTGGGAAAGGAACAAGTGTTCTCTACATCAACAGGGTGCTTTCATAGCCTGGGTGGGAGCTCCTCCTGATACGCTCTAGAGCTAAAAGGAAACTTGACGTGAGTCCTTTCCTCAAGGTAAAGCCTTGAATAGCGCTGCCGAAGTGGAAGCTTGGAGCAGAGTCCTTGAGGCATTAGCTTTAGGTCTGCTTTCTTTAACGTTAGTAAGCATTTCAGGAAACGGAGGACCTCGCCTGGGCACCCTATTCCCTGCACGAACACCGAGCACCGGCAGGCTCCACTAGGCTGCTAAGAAACTTCCAGGCCCGGAATCCTTTCCCAGTCACTCAGTGTATGCTGAGTGTAGGGCAACACACTGCACTCTTCCCTGGGAGAGCTAGATTTCCTCAGCACTCCAACAGCTCCAGGAACTGTGTTCTCTCACGTCCTACATGTCATGCCAATCTGCCTCATTGCCCTAGGCTGAGCGGCACTGAGAAACCAAAACTGCTTCGCATTCCTTCCACAAAGTCATACATTAAGACCCCATCCTTACAGGAGAAATTCGGCTTGCGTTCCTGCTGTAAACAAAGCACAGTTCTTCCTCTTACACTGCAGGGTTTTAGAAGAAGCTAAGCCCGAGAGCCTAGCAAGAGCGCTCCTTGGGGGAGGCGTTTGGCTACACGCAGAACTCCGTGCCAAATAAACTTTATTCAAGGAAGGGACCAGTGTGTAGCTAGAGTGTCTACTTACTTGGTAGAAATCACATGGAGGTAGGCTACGTGTTCGCTGGAAACGGGGGCCTTATGGCACAAGCCTTGCTTTCCCATTTTGAGTGCTCCATTCATGCTGCCTTGAAGCTACCTAAATCACAGTTTAGGACGGGTCTCTAGTCACTGCAGGCAGGGCTCTGGGAAAGGAACAAGTGTTCTCTACATCAACAGGGTGCTTTCATAGCCTGGGTGGGAGCTCCTCCTGATACGCTCTAGAGCTAAAAGGAAACTTGACGTGAGTCCTTTCCTCAAGGTAAAGCCTTGAATAGCCCTGCCGAAGTGGAAGCTTGGAGCAGAGTCCTTGAGGCATTAGCTTTAGGTCTGCTTTCTTTAACGTTAGTAAGCATTTCAGGAAACGGAGGACCTCGCCTGGGCACCCTACTCCCTGCACGAACACCGAGCACCGGCAGGCTCCACTAGGCTGCTAAGAAACTTCCAGGCCCGGAATCCTTTCCCAGTCACTCAGTGTATGCTGAGTGTAGGGCAACACACTGCACTCTTCCCTGGGAGAGCTAGATTTCCTCAGCACTCCAACAGCTCCAGGAACTGTGTTCTCTCACGTCCTACATGTCATGCAAATCTGCCTCATTGCCCTAGGCTGAGCGGCACTGAGAAACCAAAACTGCTTCGCATTCCTTCCACAAAGTCATACATTAAGACCCCATCCTTACAGGAGAAATTCGGCTTGCGTTCCTGCTGTAAACAAAGCACAGCTCTTCCTCTTACACTGCAGGGTTTTAGAAGAAGCTAAGCCCGAGAGCCTAGCAAGAGCGTTCCTTGGGGGAGGCGGTTGGCTACACGCAGAACTCCGTGCCAAATAAACTTTATTCAAGGAAGGGACCAGTGTGTAGCTAGAGTGTCTACTTGGTAGAAATCACAAGGAGGTAGGCTGCGTGTTCGCTGGAAACAGGGCCTTATGGCACAAGCCTTGCTTTCCCATTTTGAATGCTCCATTCATGCTGCCTTGAAGCTACCTAAATAACAGTTTTAGGACGGGTCTCTAGTCACTGCAGGCAGGGCTCTGGGAAAGGAACGAGTCTTCTCTACATCAACAGGGTGCTTTCATAGCCTGGGTGGGAGCTCCTCCTGATACGCTCTAGAGCTAAAAGGAAACTTGACGTGAGTCCTTTCCTCAAGGTAAAGCCTTGAATAGCCCTGCCGAAGTGGAAGCTTGGAGCAGAGTCCTTGAGGCATTAGCTTTAGGTCTGCTTTCTTTAACGTTAGTAAGCATTTCAGGAAACGGAGGACCTCTCCTGGGCACCCTATTCCCTGCACGAACACCGAGCACCGGCAGGCTCCACTATGCTGCTAAGAAACTTCCAGGCCCGGAATCCTTTCCCAGTCACTCAGTGTATGCTGAGTGTAGGGCAACACACTGCACTCTTCCCTGGGAGAGCTAGATTTCCTCAGCACTCCAACAGCTCCAGGAACTGTGTTCTCTCACGTCCTACATGTCATGCCAATCTGCCTCATTGCCCTAGGCTGAGCGGCACTGAGAAACCAAAACTGCTTTGCATTCCTTCTACAAAGTCATACCTTAGGACCCCATCCTTTCAGGAGAAAATCAGCTTGCCTTGCTGCTGTAACCAAAGCACAGTTCTTCCTCTTACACTGCAGGGTTTTAGAAGAAGCTAAGCCCGATAGCCTAGCAAGAGCGCTCCTTGGGGGAGGCGTTTGGCTACACGCAGAACTCCGTGCCAAATAAACTTTATTCAAGGAAGGGACCAGTGTGTAGCTAGAGTGTCTACTTACTTGGTAGAAATCACATGGAGGTAGGCTACGTGTTCGCTGGAAACGGGGGCCTTATGGCACAAGCCTTGCTTTCCCATTTTGAGTGCTCCATTCATGCTGCCTTGAAGCTACCTAAATCACAGTTTAGGACGGGTCTCTAGTCACTGCAGGCAGGGCTCTGGGAAAGGAACAAGTGTTCTCTACATCAACAGGGTGCTTTCATAGCCTGGGTGGGAGCTCCTCCTGATACGCTCTAGAGCTAAAAGGAAACTTGACGTGAGTCCTTTCCTCAAGGTAAAGCCTTGAATAGCCCTGCCGAAGTGGAAGCTTGGAGCAGAGTCCTTGAGGCATTAGCTTTAGGTCTGCTTTCTTTAACGTTAGTAAGCATTTCAGGAAACGGAGGACCTCGCCTGGGCACCCTACTCCCTGCACGAACACCGAGCACCGGCAGGCTCCACTAGGCTGCTAAGAAACTTCCAGGCCCGGAATCCTTTCCCAGTCACTCAGTGTATGCTGAGTGTAGGGCAACACACTGCACTCTTCCCTGGGAGAGCTAGATTTCCTCAGCACTCCAACAGCTCCAGGAACTGTGTTCTCTCACGTCCTACATGTCATGCAAATCTGCCTCATTGCCCTAGGCTGAGCGGCACTGAGAAACCAAAACTGCTTCGCATTCCTTCCACAAAGTCATACATTAAGACCCCATCCTTACAGGAGAAATTCGGCTTGCGTTCCTGCTGTAAACAAAGCACAGTTCTTCCTCTTACACTGCAGGGTTTTAGAAGAAGCTAAGCCCGAGAGCCTAGCAAGAGCGCTCCTTGGGGGAGGCGGTTGGCTACACGCAGAACTCCGTGCCAAATAAACTTTATTCAAGGAAGGGACCAGTGTGTAGCTAGAGTGTATACTTGGTAGAAATCACAAGGAGGTAGGCTGCGTGTTCGCTGGAAACAGGGCCTTATGGCACAAGCCTTGCTTTCCCATTTTGAATGCTCCATTCATGCTGCCTTGAAGCTACCTAAATAACAGTTTTAGGAGGGGTCTCTAGTCACTGCAGGCAGGGCTCTGGGAAAGGAACGAGTCTTCTCTACATCAACAGGGTGCTTTCATAGCCTGGGTGGGAGCTCCTCCTGATACGCTCTAGAGCTAAAAGGAAACTTGACGTGAGTCCTTTCCTCAAGGTAAAGCCTTGAATAGCCCTGCCGAAGTGGAAGCTTGGAGCAGAGTCCTTGAGGCATTAGCTTTAGGTCTGCTTTCTTTAACGTTAGTAAGCATTTCAGGAAACGGAGGACCTCTCCTGGGCACCCTATTCCCTGCACGAACACCGAGCACCGGCAGGCTCCACTATGCTGCTAAGAAACTTCCAGGCCCGGAATCCTTTCCCAGTCACTCAGTGTATGCTGAGTGTAGGGCAACACACTGCACTCTTCCCTGGGAGAGCTAGATTTCCTCAGCACTCCAACAGCTCCAGGAACTGTGTTCTCTCACGTCCTACATGTCATGCCAATCTGCCTCATTGCCCTAGGCTGAGCGGCACTGAGAAACCAAAACTGCTTTGCATTCCTTCTACAAAGTCATACCTTAGGACCCCATCCTTTCAGGAGAAAATCAGCTTGCCTTGCTGCTGTAACCAAAGCACAGTTCTTCCTCTTACACTGCAGGGTTTTAGAAGAAGCTAAGCCCGATAGCCTAGCAAGAGCGCTCCTTGGGGGAGGCGTTTGGCTACACGCAGAACTCCGTGCCAAATAAACTTTATTCAAGGAAGGGACCAGTGTGTAGCTAGAGTGTCTACTTACTTGGTAGAAATCACATGGAGGTAGGCTACGTGTTCGCTGGAAACGGGGGCCTTATGGCACAAGCCTTGCTTTCCCATTTTGAGTGCTCCATTCATGCTGCCTTGAAGCTACCTAAATCACAGTTTAGGACGGGTCTCTAGTCACTGCAGGCAGGGCTCTGGGAAAGGAACGAGTCTTCTCTACATCAACAGGGTGCTTTCATAGCCTGGGTGGGAGCTCCTCCTGATACGCTCTAGAGCTAAAAGGAAACTTGACGTGAGTCCTTTCCTCAAGGTAAAGCCTTGAATAGCCCTGCCGAAGTGGAAGCTTGGAGCAGAGTCCTTGAGGCATTAGCTTTAGGTCTGCTTTCTTTAACGTTAGTAAGCATTTCAGGAAACGGAGGACCTCGCCTGGGCACCCTATTCCCTGCACGAACACCGAGCACCGGCAGGCTCCACTAGGCTGCTAAGAAACTTCCAGGCCCGGAATCCTTTCCCAGTCACTCAGTGTATGCTGAGTGTAGGGCAACACACTGCACTCTTCCCTGGGAGAGCTAGATTTCCTCAGCACTCCAACAGCTCCAGGAACTGTGTTCTCTCACGTCCTACATGTCATGCAAATCTGCCTCATTGCCCTAGGCTGAGCGGCACTGAGAAACCAAAACTGCTTCGCATTCCTTCCACAAAGTCATACATTAAGACCCCATCCTTACAGGAGAAATTCGGCTTGCGTTCCTGCTGTAAACAAAGCACAGTTCTTCCTCTTACACTGCAGGGTTTTAGAAGAAGCTAAGCCCGAGAGCCTAGCAAGAGCGCTCCTTGGGGGAGGCGGTTGGCTACACGCAGAACTCCGTGCCAAATAAACTTTATTCAAGGAAGGGACCAGTGTGTAGCTAGAGTGTATACTTGGTAGAAATCACAAGGAGGTAGGCTGCGTGTTCGCTGGAAACAGGGCCTTATGGCACAAGCCTTGCTTTCCCATTTTGAATGCTCCATTCATGCTGCCTTGAAGCTACCTAAATAACAGTTTTAGGAGGGGTCTCTAGTCACTGCAGGCAGGGCTCTGGGAAAGGAACGAGTCTTCTCTACATCAACAGGGTGCTTTCATAGCCTGGGTGGGAGCTCCTCCTGATACGCTCTAGAGCTAAAAGGAAACTTGACGTGAGTCCTTTCCTCAAGGTAAAGCCTTGAATAGCCCTGCCGAAGTGGAAGCTTGGAGCAGAGTCCTTGAGGCATTAGCTTTAGGTCTGCTTTCTTTAACGTTAGTAAGCATTTCAGGAAACGGAGGACCTCTCCTGGGCACCCTATTCCCTGCACGAACACCGAGCACCGGCAGGCTCCACTATGCTGCTAAGAAACTTCCAGGCCCGGAATCCTTTCCCAGTCACTCAGTGTATGCTGAGTGTAGGGCAACACACTGCACTCTTCCCTGGGAGAGCTAGATTTCCTCAGCACTCCAACAGCTCCAGGAACTGTGTTCTCTCACGTCCTACATGTCATGCCAATCTGCCTCATTGCCCTAGGCTGAGCGGCACTGAGAAACCAAAACTGCTTTGCATTCCTTCTACAAAGTCATACCTTAGGACCCCATCCTTTCAGGAGAAAATCAGCTTGCCTTGCTGCTGTAACCAAAGCACAGTTCTTCCTCTTACACTGCAGGGTTTTAGAAGAAGCTAAGCCCGATAGCCTAGCAAGAGCGCTCCTTGGGGGAGGCGTTTGGCTACACGCAGAACTCCGTGCCAAATAAACTTTATTCAAGGAAGGGACCAGTGTGTAGCTAGAGTGTCTACTTACTTGGTAGAAATCACATGGAGGTAGGCTACGTGTTCGCTGGAAACGGGGGCCTTATGGCACAAGCCTTGCTTTCCCATTTTGAGTGCTCCATTCATGCTGCCTTGAAGCTACCTAAATCACAGTTTAGGACGGGTCTCTAGTCACTGCAGGCAGGGCTCTGGGAAAGGAACAAGTGTTCTCTACATCAACAGGGTGCTTTCATAGCCTGGGTGGGAGCTCCTCCTGATACGCTCTAGAGCTAAAAGGAAACTTGACGTGAGTCCTTTCCTCAAGGTAAAGCCTTGAATAGCCCTGCCGCAGTGGAAGCTTGGAGCAGAGTCCTTGAGGCATTAGCTTTAGGTCTGCTTTCTTTAACGTTAGTAAGCATTTCAGGAAACGGAGGACCTCGCCTGGGCACCCTACTCCCTGCACGAACACCGAGCACCGGCAGGCTCCACTAGGCTGCTAAGAAACTTCCAGGCCCGGAATCCTTTCCCAGTCACTCAGTGTATGCTGAGTGTAGGGCAACACACTGCACTCTTCCCTGGGAGAGCTAGATTTCCTCAGCACTCCAACAGCTCCAGGAACTGTGTTCTCTCACGTCCTACATGTCATGCAAATCTGCCTCATTGCCCTAGGCTGAGCGGCACTGAGAAACCAAAACTGCTTCGCATTCCTTCCACAAAGTCATACATTAAGACCCCATCCTTACAGGAGAAATTCGGCTTGCGTTCCTGCTGTAAACAAAGCACAGTTCTTCCTCTTACACTGCAGGGTTTTAGAAGAAGCTAAGCCCGAGAGCCTAGCAAGAGCGTTCCTTGGGGGAGGCGGTTGGCTACACGCAGAACTCCGTGCCAAATAAACTTTATTCAAGGAAGGGACCAGTGTGTAGCTAGAGTGTATACTTGGTAGAAATCACAAGGAGGTAGGCTGCGTGTTCGCTGGAAACAGGGCCTTATGGCACAAGCCTTGCTTTCCCATTTTGAATGCTCCATTCATGCTGCCTTGAAGCTACCTAAATCACAGTTTTAGGACGGGTCTCTAGTCACTGCAGGCAGGGCTCTGGGAAAGGAACGAGTCTTCTCTACATCAACAGGGTGCTTTCATAGCCTGGGTGGGAGCTCCTCCTGATACGCTCTAGAGCTAAAAGGAAACTTGACGTGAGTCCTTTCCTCAAGGTAAAGCCTTGAATAGCCCTGCCGAAGTGGAAGCTTGGAGCAGAGTCCTTGAGGCATTAGCTTTAGGTCTGCTTTCTTTAACGTTAGTAAGCATTTCAGGAAACGGAGGACCTCGCCTGGGCACCCTATTCCCTGCACGAACACCGAGCACCGGCAGGCTCCACTAGGCTGCTAAGAAACTTCCAGGCCCGGAATCCTTTCCCAGTCACTCAGTGTATGCTGAGTGTAGGGCAACACACTGCACTCTTCCCTGGGAGAGCTAGATTTCCTCAGCACTCCAACAGCTCCAGGAACTGTGTTCTCTCACGTCCTACATGTCATGCCAATCTGCCTCATTGCCCTAGGCTGAGCGGCACTGAGAAACCAAAACTGCTTCGCATTCCTTCCACAAAGTCATACATTAAGACCCCATCCTTACAGGAGAAATTCGGCTTGCGTTCCTGCTGTAAACAAAGCACAGTTCTTCCTCTTACACTGCAGGGTTTTAGAAGAAGCTAAGCCCGAGAGCCTAGCAAGAGCGCTCCTTGGGGGAGGCGGTTGGCTACACGCAGAACTCCGTGCCAAATAAACTTTATTCAAGGAAGGGACCAGTGTGTAGCTAGAGTGTATACTTGGTAGAAATCACAAGGAGGTAGGCTGCGTGTTCGCTGGAAACAGGGCCTTATGGCACAAGCCTTGCTTTCCCATTTTGAATGCTCCATTCATGCTGCCTTGAAGCTACCTAAATAACAGTTTTAGGAGGGGTCTCTAGTCACTGCAGGCAGGGCTCTGGGAAAGGAACGAGTCTTCTCTACATCAACAGGGTGCTTTCATAGCCTGGGTGGGAGCTCCTCCTGATACGCTCTAGAGCTAAAAGGAAACTTGACGTGAGTCCTTTCCTCAAGGTAAAGCCTTGAATAGCCCTGCCGAAGTGGAAGCTTGGAGCAGAGTCCTTGAGGCATTAGCTTTAGGTCTGCTTTCTTTAACGTTAGTAAGCATTTCAGGAAACGGAGGACCTCTCCTGGGCACCCTATTCCCTGCACGAACACCGAGCACCGGCAGGCTCCACTATGCTGCTAAGAAACTTCCAGGCCCGGAATCCTTTCCCAGTCACTCAGTGTATGCTGAGTGTAGGGCAACACACTGCACTCTTCCCTGGGAGAGCTAGATTTCCTCAGCACTCCAACAGCTCCAGGAACTGTGTTCTCTCACGTCCTACATGTCATGCCAATCTGCCTCATTGCCCTAGGCTGAGCGGCACTGAGAAACCAAAACTGCTTTGCATTCCTTCTACAAAGTCATACCTTAGGACCCCATCCTTTCAGGAGAAAATCAGCTTGCCTTGCTGCTGTAACCAAAGCACAGTTCTTCCTCTTACACTGCAGGGTTTTAGAAGAAGCTAAGCCCGATAGCCTAGCAAGAGCGCTCCTTGGGGGAGGCGTTTGGCTACACGCAGAACTCCGTGCCAAATAAACTTTATTCAAGGAAGGGACCAGTGTGTAGCTAGAGTGTCTACTTACTTGGTAGAAATCACATGGAGGTAGGCTACGTGTTCGCTGGAAACGGGGGCCTTATGGCACAAGCCTTGCTTTCCCATTTTGAGTGCTCCATTCATGCTGCCTTGAAGCTACCTAAATCACAGTTTAGGACGGGTCTCTAGTCACTGCAGGCAGGGCTCTGGGAAAGGAACAAGTGTTCTCTACATCAACAGGGTGCTTTCATAGCCTGGGTGGGAGCTCCTCCTGATACGCTCTAGAGCTAAAAGGAAACTTGACGTGAGTCCTTTCCTCAAGGTAAAGCCTTGAATAGCCCTGCCGAAGTGGAAGCTTGGAGCAGAGTCCTTGAGGCATTAGCTTTAGGTCTGCTTTCTTTAACGTTAGTAAGCATTTCAGGAAACGGAGGACCTCGCCTGGGCACCCTACTCCCTGCACGAACACCGAGCACCGGCAGGCTCCACTAGGCTGCTAAGAAACTTCCAGGCCCGGAATCCTTTCCCAGTCACTCAGTGTATGCTGAGTGTAGGGCAACACACTGCACTCTTCCCTGGGAGAGCTAGATTTCCTCAGCACTCCAACAGCTCCAGGAACTGTGTTCTCTCACGTCCTACATGTCATGCAAATCTGCCTCATTGCCCTAGGCTGAGCGGCACTGAGAAACCAAAACTGCTTCGCATTCCTTCCACAAAGTCATACATTAAGACCCCATCCTTACAGGAGAAATTCGGCTTGCGTTCCTGCTGTAAACAAAGCACAGCTCTTCCTCTTACACTGCAGGGTTTTAGAAGAAGCTAAGCCCGAGAGCCTAGCAAGAGCGTTCCTTGGGGGAGGCGGTTGGCTACACGCAGAACTCCGTGCCAAATAAACTTTATTCAAGGAAGGGACCAGTGTGTAGCTAGAGTGTATACTTGGTAGAAATCACAAGGAGGTAGGCTGCGTGTTCGCTGGAAACAGGGCCTTATGGCACAAGCCTTGCTTTCCCATTTTGAATGCTCCATTCATGCTGCCTTGAAGCTACCTAAATAACAGTTTTAGGACGGGTCTCTAGTCACTGCAGGCAGGGCTCTGGGAAAGGAACGAGTCTTCTCTACATCAACAGGGTGCTTTCATAGCCTGGGTGGGAGCTCCTCCTGATACGCTCTAGAGCTAAAAGGAAACTTGACGTGAGTCCTTTCCTCAAGGTAAAGCCTTGAATAGCCCTGCCGAAGTGGAAGCTTGGAGCAGAGTCCTTGAGGCATTAGCTTTAGGTCTGCTTTCTTTAACGTTAGTAAGCATTTCAGGAAACGGAGGACCTCGCCTGGGCACCCTATTCCCTGCACGAACACCGAGCACCGGCAGGCTCCACTAGGCTGCTAAGAAACTTCCAGGCCCGGAATCCTTTCCCAGTCACTCAGTGTATGCTGAGTGTAGGGCAACACACTGCACTCTTCCCTGGGAGAGCTAGATTTCCTCAGCACTCCAACAGCTCCAGGAACTGTGTTCTCTCACGTCCTACATGTCATGCCAATCTGCCTCATTGCCCTAGGCTGAGCGGCACTGAGAAACCAAAACTGCTTCGCATTCCTTCCACAAAGTCATACATTAAGACCCCATCCTTACAGGAGAAATTCGGCTTGCGTTCCTGCTGTAAACAAAGCACAGTTCTTCCTCTTACACTGCAGGGTTTTAGAAGAAGCTAAGCCCGATAGCCTAGCAAGAGCGCTCCTTGGGGGAGGCGTTTGGCTACACGCAGAACTCCGTGCCAAATAAACTTTATTCAAGGAAGGGACCAGTGTGTAGCTAGAGTGTCTACTTACTTGGTAGAAATCACATGGAGGTAGGCTACGTGTTCGCTGGAAACGGGGGCCTTATGGCACAAGCCTTGCTTTCCCATTTTGAGTGCTCCATTCATGCTGCCTTGAAGCTACCTAAATCACAGTTTAGGACGGGTCTCTAGTCACTGCAGGCAGGGCTCTGGGAAAGGAACAAGTGTTCTCTACATCAACAGGGTGCTTTCATAGCCTGGGTGGGAGCTCCTCCTGATACGCTCTAGAGCTAAAAGGAAACTTGACGTGAGTCCTTTCCTCAAGGTAAAGCCTTGAATAGCGCTGCCGAAGTGGAAGCTTGGAGCAGAGTCCTTGAGGCATTAGCTTTAGGTCTGCTTTCTTTAACGTTAGTAAGCATTTCAGGAAACGGAGGACCTCGCCTGGGCACCCTATTCCCTGCACGAACACCGAGCACCGGCAGGCTCCACTAGGCTGCTAAGAAACTTCCAGGCCCGGAATCCTTTCCCAGTCACTCAGTGTATGCTGAGTGTAGGGCAACACACTGCACTCTTCCCTGGGAGAGCTAGATTTCCTCAGCACTCCAACAGCTCCAGGAACTGTGTTCTCTCACGTCCTACATGTCATGCCAATCTGCCTCATTGCCCTAGGCTGAGCGGCACTGAGAAACCAAAACTGCTTCGCATTCCTTCCACAAAGTCATACATTAAGACCCCATCCTTACAGGAGAAATTCGGCTTGCGTTCCTGCTGTAAACAAAGCACAGTTCTTCCTCTTACACTGCAGGGTTTTAGAAGAAGCTAAGCCCGAGAGCCTAGCAAGAGCGCTCCTTGGGGGAGGCGTTTGGCTACACGCAGAACTCCGTGCCAAATAAACTTTATTCAAGGAAGGGACCAGTGTGTAGCTAGAGTGTCTACTTACTTGGTAGAAATCACATGGAGGTAGGCTACGTGTTCGCTGGAAACGGGGGCCTTATGGCACAAGCCTTGCTTTCCCATTTTGAGTGCTCCATTCATGCTGCCTTGAAGCTACCTAAATCACAGTTTAGGACGGGTCTCTAGTCACTGCAGGCAGGGCTCTGGGAAAGGAACAAGTGTTCTCTACATCAACAGGGTGCTTTCATAGCCTGGGTGGGAGCTCCTCCTGATACGCTCTAGAGCTAAAAGGAAACTTGACGTGAGTCCTTTCCTCAAGGTAAAGCCTTGAATAGCCCTGCCGAAGTGGAAGCTTGGAGCAGAGTCCTTGAGGCATTAGCTTTAGGTCTGCTTTCTTTAACGTTAGTAAGCATTTCAGGAAACGGAGGACCTCGCCTGGGCACCCTACTCCCTGCACGAACACCGAGCACCGGCAGGCTCCACTAGGCTGCTAAGAAACTTCCAGGCCCGGAATCCTTTCCCAGTCACTCAGTGTATGCTGAGTGTAGGGCAACACACTGCACTCTTCCCTGGGAGAGCTAGATTTCCTCAGCACTCCAACAGCTCCAGGAACTGTGTTCTCTCACGTCCTACATGTCATGCAAATCTGCCTCATTGCCCTAGGCTGAGCGGCACTGAGAAACCAAAACTGCTTCGCATTCCTTCCACAAAGTCATACATTAAGACCCCATCCTTACAGGAGAAATTCGGCTTGCGTTCCTGCTGTAAACAAAGCACAGCTCTTCCTCTTACACTGCAGGGTTTTAGAAGAAGCTAAGCCCGAGAGCCTAGCAAGAGCGTTCCTTGGGGGAGGCGGTTGGCTACACGCAGAACTCCGTGCCAAATAAACTTTATTCAAGGAAGGGACCAGTGTGTAGCTAGAGTGTCTACTTGGTAGAAATCACAAGGAGGTAGGCTGCGTGTTCGCTGGAAACAGGGCCTTATGGCACAAGCCTTGCTTTCCCATTTTGAATGCTCCATTCATGCTGCCTTGAAGCTACCTAAATAACAGTTTTAGGACGGGTCTCTAGTCACTGCAGGCAGGGCTCTGGGAAAGGAACGAGTCTTCTCTACATCAACAGGGTGCTTTCATAGCCTGGGTGGGAGCTCCTCCTGATACGCTCTAGAGCTAAAAGGAAACTTGACGTGAGTCCTTTCCTCAAGGTAAAGCCTTGAATAGCCCTGCCGAAGTGGAAGCTTGGAGCAGAGTCCTTGAGGCATTAGCTTTAGGTCTGCTTTCTTTAACGTTAGTAAGCATTTCAGGAAACGGAGGACCTCTCCTGGGCACCCTATTCCCTGCACGAACACCGAGCACCGGCAGGCTCCACTATGCTGCTAAGAAACTTCCAGGCCCGGAATCCTTTCCCAGTCACTCAGTGTATGCTGAGTGTAGGGCAACACACTGCACTCTTCCCTGGGAGAGCTAGATTTCCTCAGCACTCCAACAGCTCCAGGAACTGTGTTCTCTCACGTCCTACATGTCATGCCAATCTGCCTCATTGCCCTAGGCTGAGCGGCACTGAGAAACCAAAACTGCTTTGCATTCCTTCTACAAAGTCATACCTTAGGACCCCATCCTTTCAGGAGAAAATCAGCTTGCCTTGCTGCTGTAACCAAAGCACAGTTCTTCCTCTTACACTGCAGGGTTTTAGAAGAAGCTAAGCCCGATAGCCTAGCAAGAGCGCTCCTTGGGGGAGGCGTTTGGCTACACGCAGAACTCCGTGCCAAATAAACTTTATTCAAGGAAGGGACCAGTGTGTAGCTAGAGTGTCTACTTACTTGGTAGAAATCACATGGAGGTAGGCTACGTGTTCGCTGGAAACGGGGGCCTTATGGCACAAGCCTTGCTTTCCCATTTTGAGTGCTCCATTCATGCTGCCTTGAAGCTACCTAAATCACAGTTTAGGACGGGTCTCTAGTCACTGCAGGCAGGGCTCTGGGAAAGGAACAAGTGTTCTCTACATCAACAGGGTGCTTTCATAGCCTGGGTGGGAGCTCCTCCTGATACGCTCTAGAGCTAAAAGGAAACTTGACGTGAGTCCTTTCCTCAAGGTAAAGCCTTGAATAGCCCTGCCGAAGTGGAAGCTTGGAGCAGAGTCCTTGAGGCATTAGCTTTAGGTCTGCTTTCTTTAACGTTAGTAAGCATTTCAGGAAACGGAGGACCTCGCCTGGGCACCCTACTCCCTGCACGAACACCGAGCACCGGCAGGCTCCACTAGGCTGCTAAGAAACTTCCAGGCCCGGAATCCTTTCCCAGTCACTCAGTGTATGCTGAGTGTAGGGCAACACACTGCACTCTTCCCTGGGAGAGCTAGATTTCCTCAGCACTCCAACAGCTCCAGGAACTGTGTTCTCTCACGTCCTACATGTCATGCAAATCTGCCTCATTGCCCTAGGCTGAGCAGCACTGAGAAACCAAAACTGCTTCGCATTCCTTCCACAAAGTCATACATTAAGACCCCATCCTTACAGGAGAAATTCGGCTTGCGTTCCTGCTGTAAACAAAGCACAGTTCTTCCTCTTACACTGCAGGGTTTTAGAAGAAGCTAAGCCCGAGAGCCTAGCAAGAGCGCTCCTTGGGGGAGGCGGTTGGCTACACGCAGAACTCCGTGCCAAATAAACTTTATTCAAGGAAGGGACCAGTGTGTAGCTAGAGTGTATACTTGGTAGAAATCACAAGGAGGTAGGCTGCGTGTTCGCTGGAAACAGGGCCTTATGGCACAAGCCTTGCTTTCCCATTTTGAATGCTCCATTCATGCTGCCTTGAAGCTACCTAAATAACAGTTTTAGGAGGGGTCTCTAGTCACTGCAGGCAGGGCTCTGGGAAAGGAACGAGTCTTCTCTACATCAACAGGGTGCTTTCATAGCCTGGGTGGGAGCTCCTCCTGATACGCTCTAGAGCTAAAAGGAAACTTGACGTGAGTCCTTTCCTCAAGGTAAAGCCTTGAATAGCCCTGCCGAAGTGGAAGCTTGGAGCAGAGTCCTTGAGGCATTAGCTTTAGGTCTGCTTTCTTTAACGTTAGTAAGCATTTCAGGAAACGGAGGACCTCGCCTGGGCACCCTACTCCCTGCACGAACACCGAGCACCGGCAGGCTCCACTAGGCTGCTAAGAAACTTCCAGGCCCGGAATCCTTTCCCAGTCACTCAGTGTATGCTGAGTGTAGGGCAACACACTGCACTCTTCCCTGGGAGAGCTAGATTTCCTCAGCACTCCAACAGCTCCAGGAACTGTGTTCTCTCACGTCCTACATGTCATGCAAATCTGCCTCATTGCCCTAGGCTGAGCGGCACTGAGAAACCAAAACTGCTTCGCATTCCTTCCACAAAGTCATACATTAAGACCCCATCCTTACAGGAGAAATTCGGCTTGCGTTCCTGCTGTAAACAAAGCACAGCTCTTCCTCTTACACTGCAGTGTTTTAGAAGAAGCTAAGCCCGAGAGCCTAGCAAGAGCGTTCCTTGGGGGAGGCGGTTGGCTACACGCAGAACTCCGTGCCAAATAAACTTTATTCAAGGAAGGGACCAGTGTGTAGCTACAGTGTATACTTGGTAGAAATCACAAGGAGGTAGGCTGCGTGTTCGCTGGAAGCAGGGCCTTATGGCACAAGCCTTGCTTTCCCATTTTGAATGCTCCATTCATGCTGCCTTGAAGCTACCTAAATAACAGTTTTAGGACGGGTCTCTAGTCACTGCAGGCAGGGCTCTGGGAAAGGAACGAGTCTTCTCTACATCAACAGGGTGCTTTCATAGCCTGGGTGGGAGCTCCTCCTGATACGCTCTAGAGCTAAAAGGAAACTTGACGTGAGTCCTTTCCTCAAGGTAAAGCCTTGAATAGCCCTGCCGAAGTGGAAGCTTGGAGCAGAGTCCTTGAGGCATTAGCTTTAGGTCTGCTTTCTTTAACGTTAGTAAGCATTTCAGGAAACGGAGGACCTCGCCTGGGCACCCTATTCCCTGCACGAACACCGAGCACCGGCAGGCTCCACTAGGCTGCTAAGAAACTTCCAGGCCCGGAATCCTTTCCCAGTCACTCAGTGTATGCTGAGTGTAGGGCAACACACTGCACTCTTCCCTGGGAGAGCTAGATTTCCTCAGCACTCCAACAGCTCCAGGAACTGTGTTCTCTCACGTCCTACATGTCATGCCAATCTGCCTCATTGCCCTAGGCTGAGCGGCACTGAGAAACCAAAACTGCTTTGCATTCCTTCTACAAAGTCATACCTTAGGACCCCATCCTTTCAGGAGAAAATCAGCTTGCCTTGCTGCTGTAACCAAAGCACAGTTCTTCCTCTTACACTGCAGGGTTTTAGAAGAAGCTAAGCCCGATAGCCTAGCAAGAGCGCTCCTTGGGGGAGGCGTTTGGCTACACGCAGAACTCCGTGCCAAATAAACTTTATTCAAGGAAGGGACCAGTGTGTAGCTAGAGTGTCTACTTACTTGGTAGAAATCACATGGAGGTAGGCTACGTGTTCGCTGGAAACGGGGGCCTTATGGCACAAGCCTTGCTTTCCCATTTTGAGTGCTCCATTCATGCTGCCTTGAAGCTACCTAAATCACAGTTTAGGACGGGTCTCTAGTCACTGCAGGCAGGGCTCTGGGAAAGGAACAAGTGTTCTCTACATCAACAGGGTGCTTTCATAGCCTGGGTGGGAGCTCCTCCTGATACGCTCTAGAGCTAAAAGGAAACTTGACGTGAGTCCTTTCCTCAAGGTAAAGCCTTGAATAGCGCTGCCGAAGTGGAAGCTTGGAGCAGAGTCCTTGAGGCATTAGCTTTAGGTCTGCTTTCTTTAACGTTAGTAAGCATTTCAGGAAACGGAGGACCTCGCCTGGGCACCCTATTCCCTGCACGAACACCGAGCACCGGCAGGCTCCACTAGGCTGCTAAGAAACTTCCAGGCCCGGAATCCTTTCCCAGTCACTCAGTGTATGCTGAGTGTAGGGCAACACACTGCACTCTTCCCTGGGAGAGCTAGATTTCCTCAGCACTCCAACAGCTCCAGGAACTGTGTTCTCTCACGTCCTACATGTCATGCAAATCTGCCTCATTGCCCTAGGCTGAGCGGCACTGAGAAACCAAAACTGCTTCGCATTCCTTCCACAAAGTCATACATTAAGACCCCATCCTTACAGGAGAAATTCGGCTTGCGTTCCTGCTGTAAACAAAGCACAGTTCTTCCTCTTACACTGCAGGGTTTTAGAAGAAGCTAAGCCCGAGAGCCTAGCAAGAGCGCTCCTTGGGGGAGGCGTTTGGCTACACGCAGAACTCCGTGCCAAATAAACTTTATTCAAGGAAGGGACCAGTGTGTAGCTAGAGTGTCTACTTACTTGGTAGAAATCACATGGAGGTAGGCTACGTGTTCGCTGGAAACGGGGGCCTTATGGCACAAGCCTTGCTTTCCCATTTTGAGTGCTCCATTCATGCTGCCTTGAAGCTACCTAAATCACAGTTTAGGACGGGTCTCTAGTCACTGCAGGCAGGGCTCTGGGAAAGGAACAAGTGTTCTCTACATCAACAGGGTGCTTTCATAGCCTGGGTGGGAGCTCCTCCTGATACGCTCTAGAGCTAAAAGGAAACTTGACGTGAGTCCTTTCCTCAAGGTAAAGCCTTGAATAGCCCTGCCGAAGTGGAAGCTTGGAGCAGAGTCCTTGAGGCATTAGCTTTAGGTCTGCTTTCTTTAACGTTAGTAAGCATTTCAGGAAACGGAGGACCTCGCCTGGGCACCCTACTCCCTGCACGAACACCGAGCACCGGCAGGCTCCACTAGGCTGCTAAGAAACTTCCAGGCCCGGAATCCTTTCCCAGTCACTCAGTGTATGCTGAGTGTAGGGCAACACACTGCACTCTTCCCTGGGAGAGCTAGATTTCCTCAGCACTCCAACAGCTCCAGGAACTGTGTTCTCTCACGTCCTACATGTCATGCAAATCTGCCTCATTGCCCTAGGCTGAGCGGCACTGAGAAACCAAAACTGCTTCGCATTCCTTCCACAAAGTCATACATTAAGACACCATCCTTACAGGAGAAATTCGGCTTGCGTTCCTGCTGTAAACAAAGCACAGTTCTTCCTCTTACACTGCAGGGTTTTAGAAGAAGCTAAGCCCGAGAGCCTAGCAAGAGCGCTCCTTGGGGGAGGCGGTTGGCTACACGCAGAACTCCGTGCCAAATAAACTTTATTCAAGGAAGGGACCAGTGTGTAGCTACAGTGTATACTTGGTAGAAATCACAAGGAGGTAGGCTGCGTGTTCGCTGGAAACAGGGCCTTATGGCACAAGCCTTGCTTTCCCATTTTGAATGCTCCATTCATGCTGCCTTGAAGCTACCTAAATAACAGTTTTAGGAGGGGTCTCTAGTCACTGCAGGCAGGGCTCTGGGAAAGGAACGAGTCTTCTCTACATCAACAGGGTGCTTTCATAGCCTGGGTGGGAGCTCCTCCTGATACGCTCTAGAGCAAAAAGGAAACTTGACGTGAGTCCTTTCCTCAAGGTAAAGCCTTGAATAGCCCTGCCGAAGTGGAAGCTTGGAGCAGAGTCCTTGAGGCATTAGCTTTAGGTCTGCTTTCTTTAACGTTAGTAAGCATTTCAGGAAACGGAGGACCTCGCCTGGGCACCCTATTCCCTGCACGAACACCGAGCACCGGCAGGCTCCACTATGCTGCTAAGAAACTTCCAGGCCCGGAATCCTTTCCCAGTCACTCAGTGTATGCTGAGTGTAGGGCAACACACTGCACTCTTCCCTGGGAGAGCTAGATTTCCTCAGCACTCCAACAGCTCCAGGAACTGTGTTCTCTCACGTCCTACATGTCATGCCAATCTGCCTCATTGCCCTAGGCTGAGCGGCACTGAGAAACCAAAACTGCTTTGCATTCCTTCTACAAAGTCATACCTTAGGACCCCATCCTTTCAGGAGAAAATCAGCTTGCCTTGCTGCTGTAACCAAAGCACAGTTCTTCCTCTTACACTGCAGGGTTTTAGAAGAAGCTAAGCCCGATAGCCTAGCAAGAGCGCTCCTTGGGGGAGGCGTTTGGCTACACGCAGAACTCCGTGCCAAATAAACTTTATTCAAGGAAGGGACCAGTGTGTAGCTAGAGTGTCTACTTACTTGGTAGAAATCACATGGAGGTAGGCTACGTGTTCGCTGGAAACGGGGGCCTTATGGCACAAGCCTTGCTTTCCCATTTTGAGTGCTCCATTCATGCTGCCTTGAAGCTACCTAAATCACAGTTTAGGACGGGTCTCTAGTCACTGCAGGCAGGGCTCTGGGAAAGGAACAAGTGTTCTCTACATCAACAGGGTGCTTTCATAGCCTGGGTGGGAGCTCCTCCTGATACGCTCTAGAGCTAAAAGGAAACTTGACGTGAGTCCTTTCCTCAAGGTAAAGCCTTGAATAGCCCTGCCGAAGTGGAAGCTTGGAGCAGAGTCCTTGAGGCATTAGCTTTAGGTCTGCTTTCTTTAACGTTAGTAAGCATTTCAGGAAACGGAGGACCTCGCCTGGGCACCCTACTCCCTGCACGAACACCGAGCACCGGCAGGCTCCACTAGGCTGCTAAGAAACTTCCAGGCCCGGAATCCTTTCCCAGTCACTCAGTGTATGCTGAGTGTAGGGCAACACACTGCACTCTTCCCTGGGAGAGCTAGATTTCCTCAGCACTCCAACAGCTCCAGGAACTGTGTTCTCTCACGTCCTACATGTCATGCAAATCTGCCTCATTGCCCTAGGCTGAGCGGCACTGAGAAACCAAAACTGCTTCGCATTCCTTCCACAAAGTCATACATTAAGACCCCATCCTTACAGGAGAAATTCGGCTTGCGTTCCTGCTGTAAACAAAGCACAGCTCTTCCTCTTACACTGCAGGGTTTTAGAAGAAGCTAAGCCCGAGAGCCTAGCAAGAGCGTTCCTTGGGGGAGGCGGTTGGCTACACGCAGAACTCCGTGCCAAATAAACTTTATTCAAGGAAGGGACCAGTGTGTAGCTAGAGTGTATACTTGGTAGAAATCACAAGGAGGTAGGCTGCGTGTTCGCTGGAAACAGGGCCTTATGGCACAAGCCTTGCTTTCCCATTTTGAATGCTCCATTCATGCTGCCTTGAAGCTACCTAAATAACAGTTTTAGGACGGGTCTCTAGTCACTGCAGGCAGGGCTCTGGGAAAGGAACGAGTCTTCTCTACATCAACAGGGTGCTTTCATAGCCTGGGTGGGAGCTCCTCCTGATACGCTCTAGAGCTAAAAGGAAACTTGACGTGAGTCCTTTCCTCAAGGTAAAGCCTTGAATAGCCCTGCCGAAGTGGAAGCTTGGAGCAGAGTCCTTGAGGCATTAGCTTTAGGTCTGCTTTCTTTAACGTTAGTAAGCATTTCAGGAAACGGAGGACCTCGCCTGGGCACCCTATTCCCTGCACGAACACCGAGCACCGGCAGGCTCCACTAGGCTGCTAAGAAACTTCCAGGCCCGGAATCCTTTCCCAGTCACTCAGTGTATGCTGAGTGTAGGGCAACACACTGCACTCTTCCCTGGGAGAGCTAGATTTCCTCAGCACTCCAACAGCTCCAGGAACTGTGTTCTCTCACGTCCTACATGTCATGCCAATCTGCCTCATTGCCCTAGGCTGAGCGGCACTGAGAAACCAAAACTGCTTTGCATTCCTTCTACAAAGTCATACCTTAGGACCCCATCCTTACAGGAGAAAATCAGCTTGCCTTGCTGCTGTAACCAAAGCACAGTTCTTCCTCTTACACTGCAGGGTTTTAGAAGAAGCTAAGCCCGATAGCCTAGCAAGAGCGCTCCTTGGGGGAGGCGTTTGGCTACACGCAGAACTCCGTGCCAAATAAACTTTATTCAAGGAAGGGACCAGTGTGTAGCTAGAGTGTCTACTTACTTGGTAGAAATCACATGGAGGTAGGCTACGTGTTCGCTGGAAACGGGGGCCTTATGGCACAAGCCTTGCTTTCCCATTTTGAGTGCTCCATTCATGCTGCCTTGAAGCTACCTAAATCACAGTTTAGGACGGGTCTCTAGTCACTGCAGGCAGGGCTCTGGGAAAGGAACAAGTGTTCTCTACATCAACAGGGTGCTTTCATAGCCTGGGTGGGAGCTCCTCCTGATACGCTCTAGAGCTAAAAGGAAACTTGACGTGAGTCCTTTCCTCAAGGTAAAGCCTTGAATAGCGCTGCCGAAGTGGAAGCTTGGAGCAGAGTCCTTGAGGCATTAGCTTTAGGTCTGCTTTCTTTAACGTTAGTAAGCATTTCAGGAAACGGAGGACCTCGCCTGGGCACCCTATTCCCTGCACGAACACCGAGCACCGGCAGGCTCCACTAGGCTGCTAAGAAACTTCCAGGCCCGGAATCCTTTCCCAGTCACTCAGTGTATGCTGAGTGTAGGGCAACACACTGCACTCTTCCCTGGGAGAGCTAGATTTCCTCAGCACTCCAACAGCTCCAGGAACTGTGTTCTCTCACGTCCTACATGTCATGCCAATCTGCCTCATTGCCCTAGGCTGAGCGGCACTGAGAAACCAAAACTGCTTCGCATTCCTTCCACAAAGTCATACATTAAGACCCCATCCTTACAGGAGAAATTCGGCTTGCGTTCCTGCTGTAAACAAAGCACAGTTCTTCCTCTTACACTGCAGGGTTTTAGAAGAAGCTAAGCCCGAGAGCCTAGCAAGAGCGCTCCTTGGGGGAGGCGTTTGGCTACACGCAGAACTCCGTGCCAAATAAACTTTATTCAAGGAAGGGACCAGTGTGTAGCTAGAGTGTCTACTTACTTGGTAGAAATCACATGGAGGTAGGCTACGTGTTCGCTGGAAACGGGGGCCTTATGGCACAAGCCTTGCTTTCCCATTTTGAGTGCTCCATTCATGCTGCCTTGAAGCTACCTAAATCACAGTTTAGGACGGGTCTCTAGTCACTGCAGGCAGGGCTCTGGGAAAGGAACAAGTGTTCTCTACATCAACAGGGTGCTTTCATAGCCTGGGTGGGAGCTCCTCCTGATACGCTCTAGAGCTAAAAGGAAACTTGACGTGAGTCCTTTCCTCAAGGTAAAGCCTTGAATAGCCCTGCCGAAGTGGAAGCTTGGAGCAGAGTCCTTGAGGCATTAGCTTTAGGTCTGCTTTCTTTAACGTTAGTAAGCATTTCAGGAAACGGAGGACCTCGCCTGGGCACCCTACTCCCTGCACGAACACCGAGCACCGGCAGGCTCCACTAGGCTGCTAAGAAACTTCCAGGCCCGGAATCCTTTCCCAGTCACTCAGTGTATGCTGAGTGTAGGGCAACACACTGCACTCTTCCCTGGGAGAGCTAGATTTCCTCAGCACTCCAACAGCTCCAGGAACTGTGTTCTCTCACGTCCTACATGTCATGCAAATCTGCCTCATTGCCCTAGGCTGAGCGGCACTGAGAAACCAAAACTGCTTCGCATTCCTTCCACAAAGTCATACATTAAGACCCCATCCTTACAGGAGAAATTCGGCTTGCGTTCCTGCTGTAAACAAAGCACAGCTCTTCCTCTTACACTGCAGGGTTTTAGAAGAAGCTAAGCCCGAGAGCCTAGCAAGAGCGTTCCTTGGGGGAGGCGGTTGGCTACACGCAGAACTCCGTGCCAAATAAACTTTATTCAAGGAAGGGACCAGTGTGTAGCTAGAGTGTCTACTTGGTAGAAATCACAAGGAGGTAGGCTGCGTGTTCGCTGGAAACAGGGCCTTATGGCACAAGCCTTGCTTTCCCATTTTGAATGCTCCATTCATGCTGCCTTGAAGCTACCTAAATAACAGTTTTAGGACGGGTCTCTAGTCACTGCAGGCAGGGCTCTGGGAAAGGAACGAGTCTTCTCTACATCAACAGGGTGCTTTCATAGCCTGGGTGGGAGCTCCTCCTGATACGCTCTAGAGCTAAAAGGAAACTTGACGTGAGTCCTTTCCTCAAGGTAAAGCCTTGAATAGCCCTGCCGAAGTGGAAGCTTGGAGCAGAGTCCTTGAGGCATTAGCTTTAGGTCTGCTTTCTTTAACGTTAGTAAGCATTTCAGGAAACGGAGGACCTCTCCTGGGCACCCTATTCCCTGCACGAACACCGAGCACCGGCAGGCTCCACTATGCTGCTAAGAAACTTCCAGGCCCGGAATCCTTTCCCAGTCACTCAGTGTATGCTGAGTGTAGGGCAACACACTGCACTCTTCCCTGGGAGAGCTAGATTTCCTCAGCACTCCAACAGCTCCGGGAACTGTGTTCTCTCACGTCCTACATGTCATGCCAATCTGCCTCATTGCCCTAGGCTGAGCGGCACTGAGAAACCAAAACTGCTTTGCATTCCTTCTACAAAGTCATACCTTAGGACCCCATCCTTTCAGGAGAAAATCAGCTTGCCTTGCTGCTGTAACCAAAGCACAGTTCTTCCTCTTACACTGCAGGGTTTTAGAAGAAGCTAAGCCCGATAGCCTAGCAAGAGCGCTCCTTGGGGGAGGCGTTTGGCTACACGCAGAACTCCGTGCCAAATAAACTTTATTCAAGGAAGGGACCAGTGTGTAGCTAGAGTGTCTACTTACTTGGTAGAAATCACATGGAGGTAGGCTACGTGTTCGCTGGAAACGGGGGCCTTATGGCACAAGCCTTGCTTTCCCATTTTGAGTGCTCCATTCATGCTGCCTTGAAGCTACCTAAATCACAGTTTAGGACGGGTCTCTAGTCACTGCAGGCAGGGCTCTGGGAAAGGAACAAGTGTTCTCTACATCAACAGGGTGCTTTCATAGCCTGGGTGGGAGCTCCTCCTGATACGCTCTAGAGCTAAAAGGAAACTTGACGTGAGTCCTTTCCTCAAGGTAAAGCCTTGAATAGCCCTGCCGAAGTGGAAGCTTGGAGCAGAGTCCTTGAGGCATTAGCTTTAGGTCTGCTTTCTTTAACGTTAGTAAGCATTTCAGGAAACGGAGGACCTCGCCTGGGCACCCTACTCCCTGCACGAACACCGAGAACCGGCAGGCTCCACTAGGCTGCTAAGAAACTTCCAGGCCCGGAATCCTTTCCCAGTCACTCAGTGTATGCTGAGTGTAGGGCAACACACTGCACTCTTCCCTGGGAGAGCTAGATTTCCTCAGCACTCCAACAGCTCCAGGAACTGTGTTCTCTCACGTCCTACATGTCATGCAAATCTGCCTCATTGCCCTAGGCTGAGCGGCACTGAGAAACCAAAACTGCTTCGCATTCCTTCCACAAAGTCATACATTAAGACCCCATCCTTACAGGAGAAATTCGGCTTGCGTTCCTGCTGTAAACAAAGCACAGTTCTTCCTCTTACACTGCAGGGTTTTAGAAGAAGCTAAGCCCGAGAGCCTAGCAAGAGCGCTCCTTGGGGGAGGCGGTTGGCTACACGCAGAACTCCGTGCCAAATAAACTTTATTCAAGGAAGGGACCAGTGTGTAGCTAGAGTGTATACTTGGTAGAAATCACAAGGAGGTAGGCTGCGTGTTCGCTGGAAACAGGGCCTTATGGCACAAGCCTTGCTTTCCCATTTTGAATGCTCCATTCATGCTGCCTTGAAGCTACCTAAATAACAGTTTTAGGAGGGGTCTCTAGTCACTGCAGGCAGGGCTCTGGGAAAGGAACGAGTCTTCTCTACATCAACAGGGTGCTTTCATAGCCTGGGTGGGAGCTCCTCCTGATACGCTCTAGAGCTAAAAGGAAACTTGACGTGAGTCCTTTCCTCAAGGTAAAGCCTTGAATAGCCCTGCCGAAGTGGAAGCTTGGAGCAGAGTCCTTGAGGCATTAGCTTTAGGTCTGCTTTCTTTAACGTTAGTAAGCATTTCAGGAAACGGAGGACCTCGCCTGGGCACCCTATTCCCTGCACGAACACCGAGCACCGGCAGGCTCCACTATGCTGCTAAGAAACTTCCAGGCCCGGAATCCTTTCCCAGTCACTCAGTGTATGCTGAGTGTAGGGCAACACACTGCACTCTTCCCTGGGAGAGCTAGATTTCCTCAGCACTCCAACAGCTCCAGGAACTGTGTTCTCTCACGTCCTACATGTCATGCCAATCTGCCTCATTGCCCTAGGCTGAGCGGCACTGAGAAACCAAAACTGCTTTGCATTCCTTCTACAAAGTCATACCTTAGGACCCCATCCTTTCAGGAGAAAATCAGCTTGCCTTGCTGCTGTAACCAAAGCACAGTTCTTCCTCTTACACTGCAGGGTTTTAGAAGAAGCTAAGCCCGATAGCCTAGCAAGAGCGCTCCTTGGGGGAGGCGTTTGGCTACACGCAGAACTCCGTGCCAAATAAACTTTATTCAAGGAAGGGACCAGTGTGTAGCTAGAGTGTCTACTTACTTGGTAGAAATCACATGGAGGTAGGCTACGTGTTCGCTGGAAACGGGGGCCTTATGGCACAAGCCTTGCTTTCCCATTTTGAGTGCTCCATTCATGCTGCCTTGAAGCTACCTAAATCACAGTTTAGGACGGGTCTCTAGTCACTGCAGGCAGGGCTCTGGGAAAGGAACAAGTGTTCTCTACATCAACAGGGTGCTTTCATAGCCTGGGTGGGAGCTCCTCCTGATACGCTCTAGAGCTAAAAGGAAACTTGACGTGAGTCCTTTCCTCAAGGTAAAGCCTTGAATAGCCCTGCCGAAGTGGAAGCTTGGAGCAGAGTCCTTGAGGCATTAGCTTTAGGTCTGCTTTCTTTAACGTTAGTAAGCATTTCAGGAAACGGAGGACCTCGCCTGGGCACCCTACTCCCTGCACGAACACCGAGCACCGGCAGGCTCCACTAGGCTGCTAAGAAACTTCCAGGCCCGGAATCCTTTCCCAGTCACTCAGTGTATGCTGAGTGTAGGGCAACACACTGCACTCTTCCCTGGGAGAGCTAGATTTCCTCAGCACTCCAACAGCTCCAGGAACTGTGTTCTCTCACGTCCTACATGTCATGCAAATCTGCCTCATTGCCCTAGGCTGAGCGGCACTGAGAAACCAAAACTGCTTCGCATTCCTTCCACAAAGTCATACATTAAGACCCCATCCTTACAGGAGAAATTCGGCTTGCGTTCCTGCTGTAAACAAAGCACAGCTCTTCCTCTTACACTGCAGTGTTTTAGAAGAAGCTAAGCCCGAGAGCCTAGCAAGAGCGTTCCTTGGGGGAGGCGGTTGGCTACACGCAGAACTCCGTGCCAAATAAACTTTATTCAAGGAAGGGACCAGTGTGTAGCTACAGTGTATACTTGGTAGAAATCACAAGGAGGTAGGCTGCGTGTTCGCTGGAAACAGGGCCTTATGGCACAAGCCTTGCTTTCCCATTTTGAATGCTCCATTCATGCTGCCTTGAAGCTACCTAAATAACAGTTTTAGGACGGGTCTCTAGTCACTGCAGGCAGGGCTCTGGGAAAGGAACGAGTCTTCTCTACATCAACAGGGTGCTTTCATAGCCTGGGTGGGAGCTCCCCCTGATACGCTCTAGAGCTAAAAGGAAACTTGACGTGAGTCCTTTCCTCAAGGTAAAGCCTTGAATAGCCCTGCCGAAGTGGAAGCTTGGAGCAGAGTCCTTGAGGCATTAGCTTTAGGTCTGCTTTCTTTAACGTTAGTAAGCATTTCAGGAAACGGAGGACCTCGCCTGGGCACCCTATTCCCTGCACGAACACCGAGCACCGGCAGGCTCCACTAGGCTGCTAAGAAACTTCCAGGCCCGGAATCCTTTCCCAGTCACTCAGTGTATGCTGAGTGTAGGGCAACACACTGCACTCTTCCCTGGGAGAGCTAGATTTCCTCAGCACTCCAACAGCTCCAGGAACTGTGTTCTCTCACGTCCTACATGTCATGCCAATCTGCCTCATTGCCCTAGGCTGAGCGGCACTGAGAAACCAAAACTGCTTTGCATTCCTTCTACAAAGTCATACCTTAGGACCCCATCCTTTCAGGAGAAAATCAGCTTGCCTTGCTGCTGTAACCAAAGCACAGTTCTTCCTCTTACACTGCAGGGTTTTAGAAGAAGCTAAGCCCGATAGCCTAGCAAGAGCGCTCCTTGGGGGAGGCGTTTGGCTACACGCAGAACTCCGTGCCAAATAAACTTTATTCAAGGAAGGGACCAGTGTGTAGCTAGAGTGTCTACTTACTTGGTAGAAATCACATGGAGGTAGGCTACGTGTTCGCTGGAAACGGGGGCCTTATGGCACAAGCCTTGCTTTCCCATTTTGAGTGCTCCATTCATGCTGCCTTGAAGCTACCTAAATCACAGTTTAGGACGGGTCTCTAGTCACTGCAGGCAGGGCTCTGGGAAAGGAACAAGTGTTCTCTACATCAACAGGGTGCTTTCATAGCCTGGGTGGGAGCTCCTCCTGATACGCTCTAGAGCTAAAAGGAAACTTGACGTGAGTCCTTTCCTCAAGGTAAAGCCTTGAATAGCGCTGCCGAAGTGGAAGCTTGGAGCAGAGTCCTTGAGGCATTAGCTTTAGGTCTGCTTTCTTTAACGTTAGTAAGCATTTCAGGAAACGGAGGACCTCGCCTGGGCACCCTATTCCCTGCACGAACACCGAGCACCGGCAGGCTCCACTAGGCTGCTAAGAAACTTCCAGGCCCGGAATCCTTTCCCAGTCACTCAGTGTATGCTGAGTGTAGGGCAACACACTGCACTCTTCCCTGGGAGAGCTAGATTTCCTCAGCACTCCAACAGCTCCAGGAACTGTGTTCTCTCACGTCCTACATGTCATGCAAATCTGCCTCATTGCCCTAGGCTGAGCGGCACTGAGAAACCAAAACTGCTTCGCATTCCTTCCACAAAGTCATACATTAAGACCCCATCCTTACAGGAGAAATTCGGCTTGCGTTCCTGCTGTAAACAAAGCACAGTTCTTCCTCTTACACTGCAGGGTTTTAGAAGAAGCTAAGCCCGAGAGCCTAGCAAGAGCGCTCCTTGGGGGAGGCGTTTGGCTACACGCAGAACTCCGTGCCAAATAAACTTTATTCAAGGAAGGGACCAGTGTGTAGCTAGAGTGTCTACTTACTTGGTAGAAATCACATGGAGGTAGGCTACGTGTTCGCTGGAAACGGGGGCCTTATGGCACAAGCCTTGCTTTCCCATTTTGAGTGCTCCATTCATGCTGCCTTGAAGCTACCTAAATCACAGTTTAGGACGGGTCTCTAGTCACTGCAGGCAGGGCTCTGGGAAAGGAACAAGTGTTCTCTACATCAACAGGGTGCTTTCATAGCCTGGGTGGGAGCTCCTCCTGATACGCTCTAGAGCTAAAAGGAAACTTGACGTGAGTCCTTTCCTCAAGGTAAAGCCTTGAATAGCCCTGCCGAAGTGGAAGCTTGGAGCAGAGTCCTTGAGGCATTAGCTTTAGGTCTGCTTTCTTTAACGTTAGTAAGCATTTCAGGAAACGGAGGACCTCGCCTGGGCACCCTACTCCCTGCACGAACACCGAGCACCGGCAGGCTCCACTAGGCTGCTAAGAAACTTCCAGGCCCGGAATCCTTTCCCAGTCACTCAGTGTATGCTGAGTGTAGGGCAACACACTGCACTCTTCCCTGGGAGAGCTAGATTTCCTCAGCACTCCAACAGCTCCAGGAACTGTGTTCTCTCACGTCCTACATGTCATGCAAATCTGCCTCATTGCCCTAGGCTGAGCGGCACTGAGAAACCAAAACTGCTTCGCATTCCTTCCACAAAGTCATACATTAAGACACCATCCTTACAGGAGAAATTCGGCTTGCGTTCCTGCTGTAAACAAAGCACAGTTCTTCCTCTTACACTGCAGGGTTTTAGAAGAAGCTAAGCCCGAGAGCCTAGCAAGAGCGCTCCTTGGGGGAGGCGGTTGGCTACACGCAGAACTCCGTGCCAAATAAACTTTATTCAAGGAAGGGACCAGTGTGTAGCTACAGTGTATACTTGGTAGAAATCACAAGGAGGTAGGCTGCGTGTTCGCTGGAAACAGGGCCTTATGGCACAAGCCTTGCTTTCCCATTTTGAATGCTCCATTCATGCTGCCTTGAAGCTACCTAAATAACAGTTTTAGGAGGGGTCTCTAGTCACTGCAGGCAGGGCTCTGGGAAAGGAACGAGTCTTCTCTACATCAACAGGGTGCTTTCATAGCCTGGGTGGGAGCTCCTCCTGATACGCTCTAGAGCAAAAAGGAAACTTGACGTGAGTCCTTTCCTCAAGGTAAAGCCTTGAATAGCCCTGCCGAAGTGGAAGCTTGGAGCAGAGTCCTTGAGGCATTAGCTTTAGGTCTGCTTTCTTTAACGTTAGTAAGCATTTCAGGAAACGGAGGACCTCGCCTGGGCACCCTATTCCCTGCACGAACACCGAGCACCGGCAGGCTCCACTATGCTGCTAAGAAACTTCCAGGCCCGGAATCCTTTCCCAGTCACTCAGTGTATGCTGAGTGTAGGGCAACACACTGCACTCTTCCCTGGGAGAGCTAGATTTCCTCAGCACTCCAACAGCTCCAGGAACTGTGTTCTCTCACGTCCTACATGTCATGCCAATCTGCCTCATTGCCCTAGGCTGAGCGGCACTGAGAAACCAAAACTGCTTTGCATTCCTTCTACAAAGTCATACCTTAGGACCCCATCCTTTCAGGAGAAAATCAGCTTGCCTTGCTGCTGTAACCAAAGCACAGTTCTTCCTCTTACACTGCAGGGTTTTAGAAGAAGCTAAGCCCGATAGCCTAGCAAGAGCGCTCCTTGGGGGAGGCGTTTGGCTACACGCAGAACTCCGTGCCAAATAAACTTTATTCAAGGAAGGGACCAGTGTGTAGCTAGAGTGTCTACTTACTTGGTAGAAATCACATGGAGGTAGGCTACGTGTTCGCTGGAAACGGGGGCCTTATGGCACAAGCCTTGCTTTCCCATTTTGAGTGCTCCATTCATGCTGCCTTGAAGCTACCTAAATCACAGTTTAGGACGGGTCTCTAGTCACTGCAGGCAGGGCTCTGGGAAAGGAACAAGTGTTCTCTACATCAACAGGGTGCTTTCATAGCCTGGGTGGGAGCTCCTCCTGATACGCTCTAGAGCTAAAAGGAAACTTGACGTGAGTCCTTTCCTCAAGGTAAAGCCTTGAATAGCCCTGCCGAAGTGGAAGCTTGGAGCAGAGTCCTTGAGGCATTAGCTTTAGGTCTGCTTTCTTTAACGTTAGTAAGCATTTCAGGAAACGGAGGACCTCGCCTGGGCACCCTACTCCCTGCACGAACACCGAGCACCGGCAGGCTCCACTAGGCTGCTAAGAAACTTCCAGGCCCGGAATCCTTTCCCAGTCACTCAGTGTATGCTGAGTGTAGGGCAACACACTGCACTCTTCCCTGGGAGAGCTAGATTTCCTCAGCACTCCAACAGCTCCAGGAACTGTGTTCTCTCACGTCCTACATGTCATGCAAATCTGCCTCATTGCCCTAGGCTGAGCGGCACTGAGAAACCAAAACTGCTTCGCATTCCTTCCACAAAGTCATACATTAAGACCCCATCCTTACAGGAGAAATTCGGCTTGCGTTCCTGCTGTAAACAAAGCACAGCTCTTCCTCTTACACTGCAGGGTTTTAGAAGAAGCTAAGCCCGAGAGCCTAGCAAGAGCGTTCCTTGGGGGAGGCGGTTGGCTACACGCAGAACTCCGTGCCAAATAAACTTTATTCAAGGAAGGGACCAGTGTGTAGCTACAGTGTATACTTGGTAGAAATCACAAGGAGGTAGGCTGCGTGTTCGCTGGAAACAGGGCCTTATGGCACAAGCCTTGCTTTCCCATTTTGAATGCTCCATTCATGCTGCCTTGAAGCTACCTAAATAACAGTTTTAGGAGGGGTCTCTAGTCACTGCAGGCAGGGCTCTGGGAAAGGAACGAGTCTTCTCTACATCAACAGGGTGCTTTCATAGCCTGGGTGGGAGCTCCTCCTGATACGCTCTAGAGCTAAAAGGAAACTTGACGTGAGTCCTTTCCTCAAGGTAAAGCCTTGAATAGCCCTGCCGAAGTGGAAGCTTGGAGCAGAGTCCTTGAGGCATTAGCTTTAGGTCTGCTTTCTTTAACGTTAGTAAGCATTTCAGGAAACGGAGGACCTCTCCTGGGCACCCTATTCCCTGCACGAACACCGAGCACCGGCAGGCTCCACTATGCTGCTAAGAAACTTCCAGGCCCGGAATCCTTTCCCAGTCACTCAGTGTATGCTGAGTGTAGGGCAACACACTGCACTCTTCCCTGGGAGAGCTAGATTTCCTCAGCACTCCAACAGCTCCAGGAACTGTGTTCTCTCACGTCCTACATGTCATGCCAATCTGCCTCATTGCCCTAGGCTGAGCGGCACTGAGAAACCAAAACTGCTTTGCATTCCTTCTACAAAGTCATACCTTAGGACCCCATCCTTTCAGGAGAAAATCAGCTTGCCTTGCTGCTGTAACCAAAGCACAGTTCTTCCTCTTACACTGCAGGGTTTTAGAAGAAGCTAAGCCCGATAGCCTAGCAAGAGCGCTCCTTGGGGGAGACGTTTGGCTACACGCAGAACTCCGTGCCAAATAAACTTTATTCAAGGAAGGGACCAGTGTGTAGCTAGAGTGTCTACTTACTTGGTAGAAATCACATGGAGGTAGGCTACGTGTTCGCTGGAAACGGGGGCCTTATGGCACAAGCCTTGCTTTCCCATTTTGAGTGCTCCATTCATGCTGCCTTGAAGCTACCTAAATCACAGTTTAGGACGGGTCTCTAGTCACTGCAGGCAGGGCTCTGGGAAAGGAACAAGTGTTCTCTACATCAACAGGGTGCTTTCATAGCCTGGGTGGGAGCTCCTCCTGATACGCTCTAGAGCTAAAAGGAAACTTGACGTGAGTCCTTTCCTCAAGGTAAAGCCTTGAATAGCCCTGCCGAAGTGGAAGCTTGGAGCAGAGTCCTTGAGGCATTAGCTTTAGGTCTGCTTTCTTTAACGTTAGTAAGCATTTCAGGAAACGGAGGACCTCGCCTGGGCACCCTACTCCCTGCACGAACACCGAGCACCGGCAGGCTCCACTAGGCTGCTAAGAAACTTCCAGGCCCGGAATCCTTTCCCAGTCACTCAGTGTATGCTGAGTGTAGGGCAACACACTGCACTCTTCCCTGGGAGAGCTAGATTTCCTCAGCACTCCAACAGCTCCAGGAACTGTGTTCTCTCACGTCCTACATGTCATGCCAATCTGCCTCATTGCCCTAGGCTGAGCGGCACTGAGAAACCAAAACTGCTTCGCATTCCTTCCACAAAGTCATACATTAAGACCCCATCCTTACAGGAGAAATTCGGCTTGCGTTCCTGCTGTAAACAAAGCACAGTTCTTCCTCTTACACTGCAGGGTTTTAGAAGAAGCTAAGCCCGAGAGCCTAGCAAGAGCGCTCCTTGGGGGAGGCGGTTGGCTACACGCAGAACTCCGTGCCAAATAAACTTTATTCAAGGAAGGGACCAGTGTGTAGCTAGAGTGTATAGTTGGTAGAAATCACAAGGAGGTAGGCTGCGTGTTCGCTGGAAACAGGGCCTTATGGCACAAGCCTTGCTTTCCCATTTTGAATGCTCCATTCATGCTGCCTTGAAGCTACCTAAATAACAGTTTTAGGAGGGGTCTCTAGTCACTGCAGGCAGGGCTCTGGGAAAGGAACGAGTCTTCTCTACATCAACAGGGTGCTTTCATAGCCTGGGTGGGAGCTCCTCCTGATACGCTCTAGAGCTAAAAGGAAACTTGACGTGAGTCCTTTCCTCAAGGTAAAGCCTTGAATAGCCCTGCCGAAGTGGAAGCTTGGAGCAGAGTCCTTGAGGCATTAGCTTTAGGTCTGCTTTCTTTAACGTTAGTAAGCATTTCAGGAAACGGAGGACCTCTCCTGGGCACCCTATTCCCTGCACGAACACCGAGCACCGGCAGGCTCCACTATGCTGCTAAGAAACTTCCAGGCCCGGAATCCTTTCCCAGTCACTCAGTGTATGCTGAGTGTAGGGCAACACACTGCACTCTTCCCTGGGAGAGCTAGATTTCCTCAGCACTCCAACAGCTCCAGGAACTGTGTTCTCTCACGTCCTACATGTCATGCCAATCTGCCTCATTGCCCTAGGCTGAGCGGCACTGAGAAACCAAAACTGCTTTGCATTCCTTCTACAAAGTCATACCTTAGGACCCCATCCTTTCAGGAGAAAATCAGCTTGCCTTGCTGCTGTAACCAAAGCACAGTTCTTCCTCTTACACTGCAGGGTTTTAGAAGAAGCTAAGCCCGATAGCCTAGCAAGAGCGCTCCTTGGGGGAGGCGTTTGGCTACACGCAGAACTCCGTGCCAAATAAACTTTATTCAAGGAAGGGACCAGTGTGTAGCTAGAGTGTCTACTTACTTGGTAGAAATCACATGGAGGTAGGCTACGTGTTCGCTGGAAACGGGGGCCTTATGGCACAAGCCTTGCTTTCCCATTTTGAGTGCTCCATTCATGCTGCCTTGAAGCTACCTAAATCACAGTTTAGGACGGGTCTCTAGTCACTGCAGGCAGGGCTCTGGGAAAGGAACAAGTGTTCTCTACATCAACAGGGTGCTTTCATAGCCTGGGTGGGAGCTCCTCCTGATACGCTCTAGAGCTAAAAGGAAACTTGACGTGAGTCCTTTCCTCAAGGTAAAGCCTTGAATAGCCCTGCCGAAGTGGAAGCTTGGAGCAGAGTCCTTGAGGCATTAGCTTTAGGTCTGCTTTCTTTAACGTTAGTAAGCATTTCAGGAAACGAAGGACCTCGCCTGGGCACCCTACTCCCTGCACGAACACCGAGCACCGGCAGGCTCCACTAGGCTGCTAAGAAACTTCCAGGCCCGGAATCCTTTCCCAGTCACTCAGTGTATGCTGAGTGTAGGGCAACACACTGCACTCTTCCCTGGGAGAGCTAGATTTCCTCAGCACTCCAACAGCTCCAGGAACTGTGTTCTCTCACGTCCTACATGTCATGCAAATCTGCCTCATTGCCCTAGGCTGAGCGGCACTGAGAAACCAAAACTGCTTCGCATTCCTTCCACAAAGTCATACATTAAGACCCCATCCTTACAGGAGAAATTCGGCTTGCGTTCCTGCTGTAAACAAAGCACAGTTCTTCCTCTTACACTGCAGGGTTTTAGAAGAAGCTAAGCCCGAGAGCCTAGCAAGAGCGCTCCTTGGGGGAGGCGGTTGGCTACACGCAGAACTCCGTGCCAAATAAACTTTATTCAAGGAAGGGACCAGTGTGTAGCTAGAGTGTATAGTTGGTAGAAATCACAAGGAGGTAGGCTGCGTGTTCGCTGGAAACAGGGCCTTATGGCACAAGCCTTGCTTTCCCATTTTGAATGCTCCATTCATGCTGCCTTGAAGCTACCTAAATAACAGTTTTAGGACGGGTCTCTAGTCACTGCAGGCAGGGCTCTGGGAAAGGAACGAGTCTTCTCTACATCAACAGGGTGCTTTCATAGCCTGGGTGGGAGCTCCTCCTGATACGCTCTAGAGCTAAAAGGAAACTTGACGTGAGTCCTTTCCTCAAGGTAAAACCTTGAATAGCGCTGCCGAAGTGGAAGCTTGGAGCAGAGTCCTTGAGGCATTAGCTTTAGGTCTGCTTTCTTTAACGTTAGTAAGCATTTCAGGAAACGGAGGACCTCTCCTGGGCACCCTATTCCCTGCACGAACACCGAGCACCGGCAGGCTCCACTAGGCTGCTAAGAAACTTCCAGGCCCGGAATCCTTTCCCAGTCACTTAGTGTATGCTGAGTGTAGGGCAACACACTGCACTCTTCCCTGGGAGAGCTAGATTTCCTCAGCACTCCAACAGCTCCAGGAACTGTGTTCTCTCACGTCCTACATGTCATGCAAATCTGCCTCATTGCCCTAGGCTGAGCGGCACTGAGAAACCAAAACTGCTTCGCATTCCTTCCACAAAGTCATACATTAAGACCCCATCCTTACAGGAGAAATTCGGCTTGCGTTCCTGCTGTAAACAAAGCACAGTTCTTCCTCTTACACTGCAGGGTTTTAGGAGAAGCTAAGCCCGAGAGCCTAGCAAGAGCGTTCCTTGGGGGAGGCGGTTGGCTACACGCAGAACTCCGTGCCAAATAACCTTTATTCAAGGAAGGGACCAGTGTGTAGCTAGAGTGTATACTTGGTAGAAATCACAAGGAGGTAGGCTACGTGTTCGCTGGAAACGGGGGCCTTATGGCACAAGCCTTGCTTTCCCATTTTGAGTGCTCCATTCATGCTGCCTTGAAGCTACCTAAATCACAGTTTAGGACGGGTCTCTAGTCACTGCAGGCAGGGCTCTGGGAAAGGAACAAGTGTTCTCTACATCAACAGGGTGCTTTCATAGCCTGGGTGGGAGCTCCTCCTGATACGCTCTAGAGCTAAAAGGAAACTTGACGTGAGTCCTTTCCTCAAGGTAAAGCCTTGAATAGCCCTGCCGAAGTGGAAGCTTGGAGCAGAGTCCTTGAGGCATTAGCTTTAGGTGTGCTTTCTTTAACGTTAGTAAGCATTTCAGGAAACGGAGGACCTCGCCTGGGCACCCTATTCCCTGCACGAACACCGAGCACCGGCAGGCTCCACTAGGCTGCTAAGAAACTTCCAGGCCCGGAATCCTTTCCCAGTCACTCAGTGTATGCTGAGTGTAGGGCAACACACTGCACTCTTCCCTGGGAGAGCTAGATTTCCTCAGCACTCCAACAGCTCCAGGAACTGTGTTCTCTCACGTCCTACATGTCATGCCAATCTGCCTCATTGCCCTAGGCTGAGCGGCACTGAGAAACCAAAACTGCTTCGCATTCCTTCCACAAAGTCATACATTAAGACCCCATCCTTACAGGAGAAATTCGGCTTGCGTTCCTGCTGTAAACAAAGCACAGTTCTTCCTCTTACACTGCAGGGTTTTAGAAGAAGCTAAGCCCGAGAGCCTAGCAAGAGCGCTCCTTGGGGGAGGCGGTTGGCTACACGCAGAACTCCGTGCCAAATAAACTTTATTCAAGGAAGGGACCAGTGTGTAGCTAGAGTGTATAGTTGGTAGAAATCACAAGGAGGTAGGCTGCGTGTTCGCTGGAAACAGGGCCTTATGGCACAAGCCTTGCTTTCCCATTTTGAATGCTCCATTCATGCTGCCTTGAAGCTACCTAAATAACAGTTTTAGGACGGGTCTCTAGTCACTGCAGGCAGGGCTCTGGGAAAGGAACGAGTCTTCTCTACATCAACAGGGTGCTTTCATAGCCTGGGTGGGAGCTCCTCCTGATACGCTCTAGAGCTAAAAGGAAACTTGACGTGAGTCCTTTCCTCAAGGTAAAGCCTTGAATAGCGCTGCCGAAGTGGAAGCTTGGAGCAGAGTCCTTGAGGCATTAGCTTTAGGTCTGCTTTCTTTAACGTTAGTAAGCATTTCAGGAAACGGAGGACCTCTCCTGGGCACCCTAGTCCCTGCACGAACACCGAGCACCGGCAGGCTCCACTAGGCTGCTAAGAAACTTCCAGGCCCGGAATCCTTTCCCAGTCACTCAGTGTATGCTGAGTGTAGGGCAACACACTGCACTCTTCCCTGGGAGAGCTAGATTTCCTCAGCACTCCAACAGCTCCAGGAACTGTGTTCTCTCACGTCCTACATGTCATGCCAATCTGCCTCATTGCCCTAGGCTGAGCGGCACTGAGAAACCAAAACTGCTTTGCATTCCTTCTACAAAGTCATACCTTAGGACCCCATCCTTACAGGAGAAAATCAGCTTGCCTTGCTGCTGTAACCAAAGCACAGTTCTTCCTCTTACACTGCAGGGTTTTAGAAGAAGCTAAGCCCGATAGCCTAGCAAGAGCGCTCCTTGGGGGAGGCGTTTGGCTACACGCAGAACTCCGTGCCAAATAAACTTTATTCAAGGAAGGGACCAGTGTGTAGCTAGAGTGTATACTTGGTAGAAATCACAAGGAGGTAGGCTACGTGTTCGCTGGAAACGGGGGCCTTATGGCACAAGCCTTGCTTTCCCATTTTGAGTGCTCCATTCATGGTGCCTTGAAGCTACCTAAATCACAGTTTAGGACGGGTCTCTAGTCACTGCAGGCAGGGCTCTGGGAAAGGAACAAGTGTTCTCTACATCAACAGGGTGCTTTCATAGCCTGGGTGGGAGCTCCTCCTGATACGCTCTAGAGCTAAAAGGAAACTTGACGTGAGTCCTTTCCTCAAGGTAAAGCCTTGAATAGCCCTGCCGAAGTGGAAGCTTGGAGCAGAGTCCTTGAGGCATTAGCTTTAGGTCTGCTTTCTTTAACGTTAGTAAGCATTTCAGGAAACGGAGGACCTCGCCTGGGCACCCTACTCCCTGCACGAACACCGAGCACCGGCAGGCTCCACTAGGCTGCTAAGAAACTTCCAGGCCCGGAATCCTTTCCCAGTCACTCAGTGTATGCTGAGTGTAGGGCAACACACTGCACTCTTCCCTGGGAGAGCTAGATTTCCTCAGCACTCCAACAGCTCCAGGAACTGTGTTCTCTCACGTCCTACATGTCATGCAAATCTGCCTCATTGCCCTAGGCTGAGCAGCACTGAGAAACCAAAACTGCTTCGCATTCCTTCCACAAAGTCATACATTAAGACCCCATCCTTACAGGAGAAATTCGGCTTGCGTTCCTGCTGTAAACAAAGCACAGTTCTTCCTCTTACACTGCAGGGTTTTAGAAGAAGCTAAGCCCGAGAGCCTAGCAAGAGCGCTCCTTGGGGGAGGCGGTTGGCTACACGCAGAACTCCGTGCCAAATAAACTTTATTCAAGGAAGGGACCAGTGTGTAGCTAGAGTGTATACTTGGTAGAAATCACAAGGAGGTAGGCTGCGTGTTCGCTGGAAACAGGGCCTTATGGCACAAGCCTTGCTTTCCCATTTTGAATGCTCCATTCATGCTGCCTTGAAGCTACCTAAATAACAGTTTTAGGAGGGGTCTCTAGTCACTGCAGGCAGGGCTCTGGGAAAGGAACGAGTCTTCTCTACATCAACAGGGTGCTTTCATAGCCTGGGTGGGAGCTCCTCCTGATACGCTCTAGAGCTAAAAGGAAACTTGACGTGAGTCCTTTCCTCAAGGTAAAGCCTTGAATAGCCCTGCCGAAGTGGAAGCTTGGAGCAGAGTCCTTGAGGCATTAGCTTTAGGTCTGCTTTCTTTAACGTTAGTAAGCATTTCAGGAAACGGAGGACCTCGCCTGGGCACCCTACTCCCTGCACGAACACCGAGCACCGGCAGGCTCCACTAGGCTGCTAAGAAACTTCCAGGCCCGGAATCCTTTCCCAGTCACTCAGTGTATGCTGAGTGTAGGGCAACACACTGCACTCTTCCCTGGGAGAGCTAGATTTCCTCAGCACTCCAACAGCTCCAGGAACTGTGTTCTCTCACGTCCTACATGTCATGCCAATCTGCCTCATTGCCCTAGGCTGAGCGGCACTGAGAAACCAAAACTGCTTTGCATTCCTTCTACAAAGTCATACCTTAGGACCCCATCCTTACAGGAGAAAATCAGCTTGCCTTGCTGCTGTAACCAAAGCACAGTTCTTCCTCTTACACTGCAGGGTTTTAGAAGAAGCTAAGCCCGAAAGCCTAGCAAGAGCGCTCCTTGGGGGAGGCGTTTGGCTACACGCAGAACTCCGTGCCAAATAAACTTTATTCAAGGAAGGGACCAGTGTGTAGCTAGAGTGTCTACTTACTTGGTAGAAATCACATGGAGGTAGGCTACGTGTTCGCTGGAAACGGGGGCCTTATGGCACAAGCCTTGCTTTCCCATTTTGAGTGCTCCATTCATGCTGCCTTGAAGCTACCTAAATCACAGTTTAGGACGGGTCTCTAGTCACTGCAGGCAGGGCTCTGGGAAAGGAACAAGTGTTCTCTACATCAACAGGGTGCTTTCATAGCCTGGGTGGGAGCTCCTCCTGATACGCTCTAGAGCTAAAAGGAAACTTGACGTGAGTCCTTTCCTCAAGGTAAAGCCTTGAATAGCCCTGCCGAAGTGGAAGCTTGGAGCAGAGTCCTTGAGGCATTAGCTTTAGGTCTGCTTTCTTTAACGTTAGTAAGCATTTCAGGAAACGGAGGACCTCGCCTGGGCACCCTATTCCCTGCACGAACACCGAGCACCGGCAGGCTCCACTAGGCTGCTAAGAAACTTCCAGGCCCGGAATCCTTTCCCAGTCACTCAGTGTATGCTGAGTGTAGGGCAACACACTGCACTCTTCCCTGGGAGAGCTAGATTTCCTCAGCACTCCAACAGCTCCAGGAACTGTGTTCTCTCACGTCCTACATGTCATGCAAATCTGCCTCATTGCCCTAGGCTGAGCGGCACTGAGAAATCAAAACTGCTTCGCATTCCTTCCACAAAGTCATACATTAAGACCCCATCCTTACAGGAGAAATTCGGCTTGCGTTCCTGCTGTAAACAAAGCACAGTTCTTCCTCTTACACTGCAGGGTTTTAGAAGAAGCTAAGCCCGAGAGCCTAGCAAGAGCGCTCCTTGGGGGAGGCGGTTGGCTACACGCAGAACTCCGTGCCAAATAAACTTTATTCAAGGAAGGGACCAGTGTGTAGCTAGAGTGTATACTTGGTAGAAATCACAAGGAGGTAGGCTGCGTGTTCGCTGGAAACAGGGCCTTATGGCACAAGCCTTGCTTTCCCATTTTGAATGCTCCATTCATGCTGCCTTGAAGCTACCTAAATAACAGTTTTAGGACGGGTCTCTAGTCACTGCAGGCAGGGCTCTGGGAAAGGAACGAGTCTTCTCTACATCAACAGGGTGCTTTCATAGCCTGGGTGGGAGCTCCTCCTGATACGCTCTAGAGCTAAAAGGAAACTTGACGTGAGTCCTTTCCTCAAGGTAAAGCCTTGAATAGCCCTGCCGAAGTGGAAGCTTGGAGCAGAGTCCTTGAGGCATTAGCTTTAGGTCTGCTTTCTTTAACGTTAGTAAGCATTTCAGGAAACGGAGGACCTCTCCTGGGCACCCTATTCCCTGCACGAACACCGAGCACCGGCAGGCTCCACTATGCTGCTAAGAAACTTCCAGGCCCGGAATCCTTTCCCAGTCACTCAGTGTATGCTGAGTGTAGGGCAACACACTGCACTCTTCCCTGGGAGAGCTAGATTTCCTCAGCACTCCAACAGCTCCAGGAACTGTGTTCTCTCACGTCCTACATGTCATGCCAATCTGCCTCATTGCCCTAGGCTGAGCGGCACTGAGAAACCAAAACTGCTTTGCATTCCTTCTACAAAGTCATACCTTAGGACCCCATCCTTTCAGGAGAAAATCAGCTTGCCTTGCTGCTGTAACCAAAGCACAGTTCTTCCTCTTACACTGCAGGGTTTTAGAAGAAGCTAAGCCCGATAGCCTAGCAAGAGCGCTCCTTGGGGGAGGCGTTTGGCTACACGCAGAACTCCGTGCCAAATAAACTTTATTCAAGGAAGGGACCAGTGTGTAGCTAGAGTGTCTACTTACTTGGTAGAAATCACATGGAGGTAGGCTACGTGTTCGCTGGAAACGGGGGCCTTATGGCACAAGCCTTGCTTTCCCATTTTGAGTGCTCCATTCATGCTGCCTTGAAGCTACCTAAATCACAGTTTAGGACGGGTCTCTAGTCACTGCAGGCAGGGCTCTGGGAAAGGAACAAGTGTTCTCTACATCAACAGGGTGCTTTCATAGCCTGGGTGGGAGCTCCTCCTGATACGCTCTAGAGCTAAAAGGAAACTTGACGTGAGTCCTTTCCTCAAGGTAAAGCCTTGAATAGCCCTGCCGCAGTGGAAGCTTGGAGCAGAGTCCTTGAGGCATTAGCTTTAGGTCTGCTTTCTTTAACGTTAGTAAGCATTTCAGGAAACGGAGGACCTCGCCTGGGCACCCTATTCCCTGCACGAACACCGAGCACCGGCAGGCTCCACTAGGCTGCTAAGAAACTTCCAGGCCCGGAATCCTTTCCCAGTCACTCAGTGTATGCTGAGTGTAGGGCAACACACTGCACTCTTCCCTGGGAGAGCTAGATTTCCTCAGCACTCCAACAGCTCCAGGAACTGTGTTCTCTCACGTCCTACATGTCATGCAAATCTGCCTCATTGCCCTAGGCTGAGCGGCACTGAGAAACCAAAACTGCTTTGCATTCCTTCCACAAAGTCATACATTAAGACCCCATCCTTACAGGAGAAATTCGGCTTGCGTTCCTGCTGTAAACAAAGCACAGTTCTTCCTCTTACACTGCAGGGTTTTAGAAGAAGCTAAGCCCGAGAGCCTAGCAAGAGCGCTCCTTGGGGGAGGCGGTTGGCTACACGCAGAACTCCGTGCCAAATAAACTTTATTCAAGGAAGGGACCAGTGTGTAGCTAGAGTGTATACTTGGTAGAAATCACAAGGAGGTAGGCTGCGTGTTCGCTGGAAACAGGGCCTTATGGCACAAGCCTTGCTTTCCCATTTTGAATGCTCCATTCATGCTGCCTTGAAGCTACCTAAATAACAGTTTTAGGACGGGTCTCTAGTCACTGCAGGCAGGGCTCTGGGAAAGGAACGAGTCTTCTCTACATCAACAGGGTGCTTTCATAGCCTGGGTGGGAGCTCCTCCTGATACGCTCTAGAGCTAAAAGGAAACTTGACGTGAGTCCTTTCCTCAAGGTAAAGCCTTGAATAGCCCTGCCGAAGTGGAAGCTTGGAGCAGAGTCCTTGAGGCATTAGCTTTAGGTCTGCTTTCTTTAACGTTAGTAAGCATTTCAGGAAACGGAGGACCTCTCCTGGGCACCCTATTCCCTGCACGAACACCGAGCACCGGCAGGCTCCACTAGGCTGCTAAGAAACTTCCAGGCCCGGAATCCTTTCCCAGTCACTCAGTGTATGCTGAGTGTAGGGCAACACACTGCACTCTTCCCTGGGAGAGCTAGATTTCCTCAGCACTCCAACAGCTCCAGGAACTGTGTTCTCTCACGTCCTACATGTCATGCCAATCTGCCTCATTGCCCTAGGCTGAGCGGCACTGAGAAACCAAAACTGCTTCGCATTCCTTCTACAAAGTCATACCTTAGGACCCCATCCTTTCAGGAGAAAATCAGCTTGCCTTGCTGCTGTAACCAAAGCACAGTTCTTCCTCTTACACTGCAGGGTTTTAGAAGAAGCTAAGCCCGATAGCCTAGCAAGAGCGCTCCTTGGGGGAGGCGTTTGGCTACACGCAGAACTCCGTGCCAAATAAACTTTATTCAAGGAAGGGACCAGTGTGTAGCTAGAGTGTCTACTTACTTGGTAGAAATCACATGGAGGTAGGCTACGTGTTCGCTGGAAACGGGGGCCTTATGGCACAAGCCTTGCTTTCCCATTTTGAGTGCTCCATTCATGCTGCCTTGAAGCTACCTAAATCACAGTTTAGGACGGGTCTCTAGTCACTGCAGGCAGGGCTCTGGGAAAGGAACAAGTGTTCTCTACATCAACAGGGTGCTTTCATAGCCTGGGTGGGAGCTCCTCCTGATACGCTCTAGAGCTAAAAGGAAACTTGACGTGAGTCCTTTCCTCAAGGTAAAGCCTTGAATAGCCCTGCCGAAGTGGAAGCTTGGAGCAGAGTCCTTGAGGCATTAGCTTTAGGTCTGCTTTCTTTAACGTTAGTAAGCATTTCAGGAAACGGAGGACCTCGCCTGGGCACCCTATTCCCTGCACGAACACCGAGCACCGGCAGGCTCCACTAGGCTGCTAAGAAACTTCCAGGCCCGGAATCCTTTCCCAGTCACTCAGTGTATGCTGAGTGTAGGGCAACACACTGCACTCTTCCCTGGGAGAGCTAGATTTCCTCAGCACTCCAACAGCTCCAGGAACTGTGTTCTCTCACGTCCTACATGTCATGCAAATCTGCCTCATTGCCCTAGGCTGAGCGGCACTGAGAAACCAAAACTGCTTCGCATTCCTTCCACAAAGTCATACATTAAGACCCCATCCTTACAGGAGAAATTCGGCTTGCGTTCCTGCTGTAAACAAAGCACAGTTCTTCCTCTTACACTGCAGGGTTTTAGAAGAAGCTAAGCCCGAGAGCCTAGCAAGAGCGCTCCTTGGGGGAGGCGGTTGGCTACACGCAGAACTCCGTGCCAAATAAACTTTATTCAAGGAAGGGACCAGTGTGTAGCTAGAGTGTATACTTGGTAGAAATCACAAGGAGGTAGGCTGCGTGTTCGCTGGAAACAGGGCCTTATGGCACAAGCCTTGCTTTCCCATTTTGAATGCTCCATTCATGCTGCCTTGAAGCTACCTAAATAACAGTTTTAGGAGGGGTCTCTAGTCACTGCAGGCAGGGCTCTGGGAAAGGAACGAGTCTTCTCTACATCAACAGGGTGCTTTCATAGCCTGGGTGGGAGCTCCTCCTGATACGCTCTAGAGCTAAAAGGAAACTTGACGTGAGTCCTTTCCTCAAGGTAAAGCCTTGAATAGCCCTGCCGAAGTGGAAGCTTGGAGCAGAGTCCTTGAGGCATTAGCTTTAGGTCTGCTTTCTTTAACGTTAGTAAGCATTTCAGGAAACGGAGGACCTCTCCTGGGCACCCTATTCCCTGCACGAACACCGAGCACCGGCAGGCTCCACTATGCTGCTAAGAAACTTCCAGGCCCGGAATCCTTTCCCAGTCACTCAGTGTATGCTGAGTGTAGGGCAACACACTGCACTCTTCCCTGGGAGAGCTAGATTTCCTCAGCACTCCAACAGCTCCAGGAACTGTGTTCTCTCACGTCCTACATGTCATGCCAATCTGCCTCATTGCCCTAGGCTGAGCGGCACTGAGAAACCAAAACTGCTTTGCATTCCTTCTACAAAGTCATACCTTAGGACCCCATCCTTTCAGGAGAAAATCAGCTTGCCTTGCTGCTGTAACCAAAGCACAGTTCTTCCTCTTACACTGCAGGGTTTTAGAAGAAGCTAAGCCCGATAGCCTAGCAAGAGCGCTCCTTGGGGGAGGCGTTTGGCTACACGCAGAACTCCGTGCCAAATAAACTTTATTCAAGGAAGGGACCAGTGTGTAGCTAGAGTGTCTACTTACTTGGTAGAAATCACATGGAGGTAGGCTACGTGTTCGCTGGAAACGGGGGCCTTATGGCACAAGCCTTGCTTTCCCATTTTGAGTGCTCCATTCATGCTGCCTTGAAGCTACCTAAATCACAGTTTAGGACGGGTCTCTAGTCACTGCAGGCAGGGCTCTGGGAAAGGAACAAGTGTTCTCTACATCAACAGGGTGCTTTCATAGCCTGGGTGGGAGCTCCTCCTGATACGCTCTAGAGCTAAAAGGAAACTTGACGTGAGTCCTTTCCTCAAGGTAAAGCCTTGAATAGCCCTGCCGAAGTGGAAGCTTGGAGCAGAGTCCTTGAGGCATTAGCTTTAGGTCTGCTTTCTTTAACGTTAGTAAGCATTTCAGGAAACGGAGGACCTCGCCTGGGCACCCTATTCCCTGCACGAACACCGAGCACCGGCAGGCTCCACTAGGCTGCTAAGAAACTTCCAGGCCCGGAATCCTTTCCCAGTCACTCAGTGTATGCTGAGTGTAGGGCAACACACTGCACTCTTCCCTGGGAGAGCTAGATTTCCTCAGCACTCCAACAGCTCCAGGAACTGTGTTCTCTCACGTCCTACATGTCATGCAAATCTGCCTCATTGCCCTAGGCTGAGCGGCACTGAGAAACCAAAACTGCTTCGCATTCCTTCCACAAAGTCATACATTAAGACCCCATCCTTACAGGAGAAATTCGGCTTGCGTTCCTGCTGTAAACAAAGCACAGTTCTTCCTCTTACACTGCAGGGTTTTAGAAGAAGCTAAGCCCGAGAGCCTAGCAAGAGCGCTCCTTGGGGGAGGCGGTTGGCTACACGCAGAACTCCGTGCCAAATAAACTTTATTCAAGGAAGGGACCAGTGTGTAGCTAGAGTGTATACTTGGTAGAAATCACAAGGAGGTAGGCTGCGTGTTCGCTGGAAACAGGGCCTTATGGCACAAGCCTTGCTTTCCCATTTTGAATGCTCCATTCATGCTGCCTTGAAGCTACCTAAATAACAGTTTTAGGACGGGTCTCTAGTCACTGCAGGCAGGGCTCTGGGAAAGGAACGAGTCTTCTCTACATCAACAGGGTGCTTTCATAGCCTGGGTGGGAGCTCCTCCTGATACGCTCTAGAGCTAAAAGGAAACTTGACGTGAGTCCTTTCCTCAAGGTAAAGCCTTGAATAGCCCTGCCGAAGTGGAAGCTTGGAGCAGAGTCCTTGAGGCATTAGCTTTAGGTCTGCTTTCTTTAACGTTAGTAAGCATTTCAGGAAACGGAGGACCTCTCCTGGGCACCCTATTCCCTGCACGAACACCGAGCACCGGCAGGCTCCACTATGCTGCTAAGAAACTTCCAGGCCCGGAATCCTTTCCCAGTCACTCAGTGTATGCTGAGTGTAGGGCAACACACTGCACTCTTCCCTGGGAGAGCTAGATTTCCTCAGCACTCCAACAGCTCCAGGAACTGTGTTCTCTCACGTCCTACATGTCATGCCAATCTGCCTCATTGCCCTAGGCTGAGCGGCACTGAGAAACCAAAACTGCTTTGCATTCCTTCTACAAAGTCATACCTTAGGACCCCATCCTTTCAGGAGAAAATCAGCTTGCCTTGCTGCTGTAACCAAAGCACAGTTCTTCCTCTTACACTGCAGGGTTTTAGAAGAAGCTAAGCCCGATAGCCTAGCAAGAGCGCTCCTTGGGGGAGGCGTTTGGCTACACGCAGAACTCCGTGCCAAATAAACTTTATTCAAGGAAGGGACCAGTGTGTAGCTAGAGTGTCTACTTACTTGGTAGAAATCACATGGAGGTAGGCTACGTGTTCGCTGGAAACGGGGGCCTTATGGCACAAGCCTTGCTTTCCCATTTTGAGTGCTCCATTCATGCTGCCTTGAAGCTACCTAAATCACAGTTTAGGACGGGTCTCTAGTCACTGCAGGCAGGGCTCTGGGAAAGGAACAAGTGTTCTCTACATCAACAGGGTGCTTTCATAGCCTGGGTGGGAGCTCCTCCTGATACGCTCTAGAGCTAAAAGGAAACTTGACGTGAGTCCTTTCCTCAAGGTAAAGCCTTGAATAGCCCTGCCGCAGTGGAAGCTTGGAGCAGAGTCCTTGAGGCATTAGCTTTAGGTCTGCTTTCTTTAACGTTAGTAAGCATTTCAGGAAACGGAGGACCTCGCCTGGGCACCCTATTCCCTGCACGAACACCGAGCACCGGCAGGCTCCACTAGGCTGCTAAGAAACTTCCAGGCCCGGAATCCTTTCCCAGTCACTCAGTGTATGCTGAGTGTAGGGCAACACACTGCACTCTTCCCTGGGAGAGCTAGATTTCCTCAGCACTCCAACAGCTCCAGGAACTGTGTTCTCTCACGTCCTACATGTCATGCAAATCTGCCTCATTGCCCTAGGCTGAGCGGCACTGAGAAACCAAAACTGCTTCGCATTCCTTCCACAAAGTCATACATTAAGACCCCATCCTTACAGGAGAAATTCGGCTTGCGTTCCTGCTGTAAACAAAGCACAGTTCTTCCTCTTACACTGCAGGGTTTTAGAAGAAGCTAAGCCCGAGAGCCTAGCAAGAGCGCTCCTTGGGGGAGGCGGTTGGCTACACGCAGAACTCCGTGCCAAATAAACTTTATTCAAGGAAGGGACCAGTGTGTAGCTAGAGTGTATACTTGGTAGAAATCACAAGGAGGTAGGCTGCGTGTTCGCTGGAAACAGGGCCTTATGGCACAAGCCTTGCTTTCCCATTTTGAATGCTCCATTCATGCTGCCTTGAAGCTACCTAAATAACAGTTTTAGGAGGGGTCTCTAGTCACTGCAGGCAGGGCTCTGGGAAAGGAACGAGTCTTCTCTACATCAACAGGGTGCTTTCATAGCCTGGGTGGGAGCTCCTCCTGATACGCTCTAGAGCTAAAAGGAAACTTGACGTGAGTCCTTTCCTCAAGGTAAAGCCTTGAATAGCCCTGCCGAAGTGGAAGCTTGGAGCAGAGTCCTTGAGGCATTAGCTTTAGGTCTGCTTTCTTTAACGTTAGTAAGCATTTCAGGAAACGGAGGACCTCTCCTGGGCACCCTATTCCCTGCACGAACACCGAGCACCGGCAGGCTCCACTATGCTGCTAAGAAACTTCCAGGCCCGGAATCCTTTCCCAGTCACTCAGTGTATGCTGAGTGTAGGGCAACACACTGCACTCTTCCCTGGGAGAGCTAGATTTCCTCAGCACTCCAACAGCTCCAGGAACTGTGTTCTCTCACGTCCTACATGTCATGCCAATCTGCCTCATTGCCCTAGGCTGAGCGGCACTGAGAAACCAAAACTGCTTTGCATTCCTTCTACAAAGTCATACCTTAGGACCCCATCCTTTCAGGAGAAAATCAGCTTGCCTTGCTGCTGTAACCAAAGCACAGTTCTTCCTCTTACACTGCAGGGTTTTAGAAGAAGCTAAGCCCGATAGCCTAGCAAGAGCGCTCCTTGGGGGAGGCGTTTGGCTACACGCAGAACTCCGTGCCAAATAAACTTTATTCAAGGAAGGGACCAGTGTGTAGCTAGAGTGTCTACTTACTTGGTAGAAATCACATGGAGTTAGGCTACGTGTTCGCTGGAAACGGGGGCCTTATGGCACAAGCCTTGCTTTCCCATTTTGAGTGCTCCATTCATGCTGCCTTGAAGCTACCTAAATCACAGTTTAGGACGGGTCTCTAGTCACTGCAGGCAGGGCTCTGGGAAAGGAACAAGTGTTCTCTACATCAACAGGGTGCTTTCATAGCCTGGGTGGGAGCTCCTCCTGATACGCTCTAGAGCTAAAAGGAAACTTGACGTGAGTCCTTTCCTCAAGGTAAAGCCTTGAATAGCCCTGCCGCAGTGGAAGCTTGGAGCAGAGTCCTTGAGGCATTAGCTTTAGGTCTGCTTTCTTTAACGTTAGTAAGCATTTCAGGAAACGGAGGACCTCGCCTGGGCACCCTATTCCCTGCACGAACACCGAGCACCGGCAGGCTCCACTAGGCTGCTAAGAAACTTCCAGGCCCGGAATCCTTTCCCAGTCACTCAGTGTATGCTGAGTGTAGGGCAACACACTGCACTCTTCCCTGGGAGAGCTAGATTTCCTCAGCACTCCAACAGCTCCAGGAACTGTGTTCTCTCACGTCCTACATGTCATGCAAATCTGCCTCATTGCCCTAGGCTGAGCGGCACTGAGAAACCAAAACTGCTTTGCATTCCTTCCACAAAGTCATACATTAAGACCCCATCCTTACAGGAGAAATTCGGCTTGCGTTCCTGCTGTAAACAAAGCACAGTTCTTCCTCTTACACTGCAGGGTTTTAGAAGAAGCTAAGCCCGAGAGCCTAGCAAGAGCGTTCCTTGGGGGAGGCGGTTGGCTACACGCAGAACTCCGTGCCAAATAAACTTTATTCAAGGAAGGGACCAGTGTGTAGCTAGAGTGTATACTTGGTAGAAATCACAAGGAGGTAGGCTGCGTGTTCGCTGGAAACAGGGCCTTATGGCACAAGCCTTGCTTTCCCATTTTGAATGCTCCATTCATGCTGCCTTGAAGCTACCTAAATAACAGTTTTAGGACGGGTCTCTAGTCACTGCAGGCAGGGCTCTGGGAAAGGAACGAGTCTTCTCTACATCAACAGGGTGCTTTCATAGCCTGGGTGGGAGCTCCTCCTGATACGCTCTAGAGCTAAAAGGAAACTTGACGTGAGTCCTTTCCTCAAGGTAAAGCCTTGAATAGCCCTGCCGAAGTGGAAGCTTGGAGCAGAGTCCTTGAGGCATTAGCTTTAGGTCTGCTTTCTTTAACGTTAGTAAGCATTTCAGGAAACGGAGGACCTCTCCTGGGCACCCTATTCCCTGCACGAACACCGAGCACCGGCAGGCTCCACTAGGCTGCTAAGAAACTTCCAGGCCCGGAATCCTTTCCCAGTCACTCAGTGTATGCTGAGTGTAGGGCAACACACTGCACTCTTCCCTGGGAGAGCTAGATTTCCTCAGCACTCCAACAGCTCCAGGAACTGTGTTCTCTCACGTCCTACATGTCATGCAAATCTGCCTCATTGCCCTAGGCTGAGCGGCACTGAGAAACCAAAACTGCTTCGCATTCCTTCCACAAAGTCATACATTAAGACCCCATCCTTACAGGAGAAATTCGGCTTGCGTTCCTGCTGTAAACAAAGCACAGTTCTTCCTCTTACACTGCAGGGTTTTAGAAGAAGCTAAGCCCGAGAGCCTAGCAAGAGCGCTCCTTGGGGGAGGCGGTTGGCTACACGCAGAACTCCGTGCCAAATAAACTTTATTCAAGGAAGGGACCAGTGTGTAGCTAGAGTGTATACTTGGTAGAAATCACAAGGAGGTAGGCTGCGTGTTCGCTGGAAACAGGGCCTTATGGCACAAGCCTTGCTTTCCCATTTTGAATGCTCCATTCATGCTGCCTTGAAGCTACCTAAATAACAGTTTTAGGAGGGGTCTCTAGTCACTGCAGGCAGGGCTCTGGGAAAGGAACGAGTCTTCTCTACATCAACAGGGTGCTTTCATAGCCTGGGTGGGAGCTCCTCCTGATACGCTCTAGAGCTAAAAGGAAACTTGACGTGAGTCCTTTCCTCAAGGTAAAGCCTTGAATAGCCCTGCCGAAGTGGAAGCTTGGAGCAGAGTCCTTGAGGCATTAGCTTTAGGTCTGCTTTCTTTAACGTTAGTAAGCATTTCAGGAAACGGAGGACCTCTCCTGGGCACCCTATTCCCTGCACGAACACCGAGCACCGGCAGGCTCCACTATGCTGCTAAGAAACTTCCAGGCCCGGAATCCTTTCCCAGTCACTCAGTGTATGCTGAGTGTAGGGCAACACACTGCACTCTTCCCTGGGAGAGCTAGATTTCCTCAGCACTCCAACAGCTCCAGGAACTGTGTTCTCTCACGTCCTACATGTCATGCCAATCTGCCTCATTGCCCTAGGCTGAGCGGCACTGAGAAACCAAAACTGCTTTGCATTCCTTCTACAAAGTCATACCTTAGGACCCCATCCTTTCAGGAGAAAATCAGCTTGCCTTGCTGCTGTAACCAAAGCACAGTTCTTCCTCTTACACTGCAGGGTTTTAGAAGAAGCTAAGCCCGATAGCCTAGCAAGAGCGCTCCTTGGGGGAGGCGTTTGGCTACACGCAGAACTCCGTGCCAAATAAACTTTATTCAAGGAAGGGACCAGTGTGTAGCTAGAGTGTCTACTTACTTGGTAGAAATCACATGGAGGTAGGCTACGTGTTCGCTGGAAACGGGGGCCTTATGGCACAAGCCTTGCTTTCCCATTTTGAGTGCTCCATTCATGCTGCCTTGAAGCTACCTAAATCACAGTTTAGGACGGGTCTCTAGTCACTGCAGGCAGGGCTCTGGGAAAGGAACAAGTGTTCTCTACATCAACAGGGTGCTTTCATAGCCTGGGTGGGAGCTCCTCCTGATACGCTCTAGAGCTAAAAGGAAACTTGACGTGAGTCCTTTCCTCAAGGTAAAGCCTTGAATAGCCCTGCCGAAGTGGAAGCTTGGAGCAGAGTCCTTGAGGCATTAGCTTTAGGTCTGCTTTCTTTAACGTTAGTAAGCATTTCAGGAAACGGAGGACCTCGCCTGGGCACCCTATTCCCTGCACGAACACCGAGCACCGGCAGGCTCCACTAGGCTGCTAAGAAACTTCCAGGCCCGGAATCCTTTCCCAGTCACTCAGTGTATGCTGAGTGTAGGGCAACACACTGCACTCTTCCCTGGGAGAGCTAGATTTCCTCAGCACTCCAACAGCTCCAGGAACTGTGTTCTCTCACGTCCTACATGTCATGCAAATCTGCCTCATTGCCCTAGGCTGAGCGGCACTGAGAAACCAAAACTGCTTCGCATTCCTTCCACAAAGTCATACATTAAGACCCCATCCTTACAGGAGAAATTCGGCTTGCGTTCCTGCTGTAAACAAAGCACAGTTCTTCCTCTTACACTGCAGGGTTTTAGAAGAAGCTAAGCCCGAGAGCCTAGCAAGAGCGCTCCTTGGGGGAGGCGGTTGGCTACACGCAGAACTCCGTGCCAAATAAACTTTATTCAAGGAAGGGACCAGTGTGTAGCTAGAGTGTATACTTGGTAGAAATCACAAGGAGGTAGGCTGCGTGTTCGCTGGAAACAGGGCCTTATGGCACAAGCCTTGCTTTCCCATTTTGAATGCTCCATTCATGCTGCCTTGAAGCTACCTAAATAACAGTTTTAGGAGGGGTCTCTAGTCACTGCAGGCAGGGCTCTGGGAAAGGAACGAGTCTTCTCTACATCAACAGGGTGCTTTCATAGCCTGGGTGGGAGCTCCTCCTGATACGCTCTAGAGCTAAAAGGAAACTTGACGTGAGTCCTTTCCTCAAGGTAAAGCCTTGAATAGCCCTGCCGAAGTGGAAGCTTGGAGCAGAGTCCTTGAGGCATTAGCTTTAGGTCTGCTTTCTTTAACGTTAGTAAGCATTTCAGGAAACGGAGGACCTCTCCTGGGCACCCTATTCCCTGCACGAACACCGAGCACCGGCAGGCTCCACTATGCTGCTAAGAAACTTCCAGGCCCGGAATCCTTTCCCAGTCACTCAGTGTATGCTGAGTGTAGGGCAACACACTGCACTCTTCCCTGGGAGAGCTAGATTTCCTCAGCACTCCAACAGCTCCAGGAACTGTGTTCTCTCACGTCCTACATGTCATGCAAATCTGCCTCATTGCCCTAGGCTGAGCGGCACTGAGAAACCAAAACTGCTTCGCATTCCTTCCACAAAGTCATACATTAAGACCCCATCCTTACAGGAGAAATTCGGCTTGCGTTCCTGCTGTAAACAAAGCACAGTTCTTCCTCTTACACTGCAGGGTTTTAGAAGAAGCTAAGCCCGAGAGCCTAGCAAGAGCGCTCCTTGGGGGAGGCGGTTGGCTACACGCAGAACTCCGTGCCAAATAAACTTTATTCAAGGAAGGGACCAGTGTGTAGCTAGAGTGTATACTTGGTAGAAATCACAAGGAGGTAGGCTGCGTGTTCGCTGGAAACAGGGCCTTATGGCACAAGCCTTGCTTTCCCATTTTGAATGCTCCATTCATGCTGCCTTGAAGCTACCTAAATAACAGTTTTAGGAGGGGTCTCTAGTCACTGCAGGCAGGGCTCTGGGAAAGGAACGAGTCTTCTCTACATCAACAGGGTGCTTTCATAGCCTGGGTGGGAGCTCCTCCTGATACGCTCTAGAGCTAAAAGGAAACTTGACGTGAGTCCTTTCCTCAAGGTAAAGCCTTGAATAGCCCTGCCGAAGTGGAAGCTTGGAGCAGAGTCCTTGAGGCATTAGCTTTAGGTCTGCTTTCTTTAACGTTAGTAAGCATTTCAGGAAACGGAGGACCTCTCCTGGGCACCCTATTCCCTGCACGAACACCGAGCACCGGCAGGCTCCACTAGGCTGCTAAGAAACTTCCAGGCCCGGAATCCTTTCCCAGTCACTCAGTGTATGCTGAGTGTAGGGCAACACACTGCACTCTTCCCTGGGAGAGCTAGATTTCCTCAGCACTCCAACAGCTCCAGGAACTGTGTTCTCTCACGTCCTACATGTCATGCAAATCTGCCTCATTGCCCTAGGCTGAGCGGCACTGAGAAACCAAAACTGCTTCGCATTCCTTCCACAAAGTCATACATTAAGACCCCATCCTTACAGGAGAAATTCGGCTTGCGTTCCTGCTGTAAACAAAGCACAGTTCTTCCTCTTACACTGCAGGGTTTTAGAAGAAGCTAAGCCCGAGAGCCTAGCAAGAGCGCTCCTTGGGGGAGGCGGTTGGCTACACGCAGAACTCCGTGCCAAATAAACTTTATTCAAGGAAGGGACCAGTGTGTAGCTAGAGTGTATACTTGGTAGAAATCACAAGGAGGTAGGCTGCGTGTTCGCTGGAAACAGGGCCTTATGGCACAAGCCTTGCTTTCCCATTTTGAATGCTCCATTCATGCTGCCTTGAAGCTACCTAAATAACAGTTTTAGGAGGGGTCTCTAGTCACTGCAGGCAGGGCTCTGGGAAAGGAACGAGTCTTCTCTACATCAACAGGGTGCTTTCATAGCCTGGGTGGGAGCTCCTCCTGATACGCTCTAGAGCTAAAAGGAAACTTGACGTGAGTCCTTTCCTCAAGGTAAAGCCTTGAATAGCCCTGCCGAAGTGGAAGCTTGGAGCAGAGTCCTTGAGGCATTAGCTTTAGGTCTGCTTTCTTTAACGTTAGTAAGCATTTCAGGAAACGGAGGACCTCTCCTGGGCACCCTATTCCCTGCACGAACACCGAGCACCGGCAGGCTCCACTATGCTGCTAAGAAACTTCCAGGCCCGGAATCCTTTCCCAGTCACTCAGTGTATGCTGAGTGTAGGGCAACACACTGCACTCTTCCCTGGGAGAGCTAGATTTCCTCAGCACTCCAACAGCTCCAGGAACTGTGTTCTCTCACGTCCTACATGTCATGCCAATCTGCCTCATTGCCCTAGGCTGAGCGGCACTGAGAAACCAAAACTGCTTTGCATTCCTTCTACAAAGTCATACCTTAGGACCCCATCCTTTCAGGAGAAAATCAGCTTGCCTTGCTGCTGTAACCAAAGCACAGTTCTTCCTCTTACACTGCAGGGTTTTAGAAGAAGCTAAGCCCGATAGCCTAGCAAGAGCGCTCCTTGGGGGAGGCGTTTGGCTACACGCAGAACTCCGTGCCAAATAAACTTTATTCAAGGAAGGGACCAGTGTGTAGCTAGAGTGTCTACTTACTTGGTAGAAATCACATGGAGGTAGGCTACGTGTTCGCTGGAAACGGGGGCCTTATGGCACAAGCCTTGCTTTCCCATTTTGAGTGCTCCATTCATGCTGCCTTGAAGCTACCTAAATCACAGTTTAGGACGGGTCTCTAGTCACTGCAGGCAGGGCTCTGGGAAAGGAACAAGTGTTCTCTACATCAACAGGGTGCTTTCATAGCCTGGGTGGGAGCTCCTCCTGATACGCTCTAGAGCTAAAAGGAAACTTGACGTGAGTCCTTTCCTCAAGGTAAAGCCTTGAATAGCCCTGCCGAAGTGGAAGCTTGGAGCAGAGTCCTTGAGGCATTAGCTTTAGGTCTGCTTTCTTTAACGTTAGTAAGCATTTCAGGAAACGGAGGACCTCGCCTGGGCACCCTATTCCCTGCACGAACACCGAGCACCGGCAGGCTCCACTAGGCTGCTAAGAAACTTCCAGGCCCGGAATCCTTTCCCAGTCACTCAGTGTATGCTGAGTGTAGGGCAACACACTGCACTCTTCCCTGGGAGAGCTAGATTTCCTCAGCACTCCAACAGCTCCAGGAACTGTGTTCTCTCACGTCCTACATGTCATGCAAATCTGCCTCATTGCCCTAGGCTGAGCGGCACTGAGAAACCAAAACTGCTTCGCATTCCTTCCACAAAGTCATACATTAAGACCCCATCCTTACAGGAGAAATTCGGCTTGCGTTCCTGCTGTAAACAAAGCACAGTTCTTCCTCTTACACTGCAGGGTTTTAGAAGAAGCTAAGCCCGAGAGCCTAGCAAGAGCGCTCCTTGGGGGAGGCGGTTGGCTACACGCAGAACTCCGTGCCAAATAAACTTTATTCAAGGAAGGGACCAGTGTGTAGCTAGAGTGTATACTTGGTAGAAATCACAAGGAGGTAGGCTGCGTGTTCGCTGGAAACAGGGCCTTATGGCACAAGCCTTGCTTTCCCATTTTGAATGCTCCATTCATGCTGCCTTGAAGCTACCTAAATAACAGTTTTAGGAGGGGTCTCTAGTCACTGCAGGCAGGGCTCTGGGAAAGGAACGAGTCTTCTCTACATCAACAGGGTGCTTTCATAGCCTGGGTGGGAGCTCCTCCTGATACGCTCTAGAGCTAAAAGGAAACTTGACGTGAGTCCTTTCCTCAAGGTAAAGCCTTGAATAGCCCTGCCGAAGTGGAAGCTTGGAGCAGAGTCCTTGAGGCATTAGCTTTAGGTCTGCTTTCTTTAACGTTAGTAAGCATTTCAGGAAACGGAGGACCTCTCCTGGGCACCCTATTCCCTGCACGAACACCGAGCACCGGCAGGCTCCACTATGCTGCTAAGAAACTTCCAGGCCCGGAATCCTTTCCCAGTCACTCAGTGTATGCTGAGTGTAGGGCAACACACTGCACTCTTCCCTGGGAGAGCTAGATTTCCTCAGCACTCCAACAGCTCCAGGAACTGTGTTCTCTCACGTCCTACATGTCATGCCAATCTGCCTCATTGCCCTAGGCTGAGCGGCACTGAGAAACCAAAACTGCTTTGCATTCCTTCTACAAAGTCATACCTTAGGACCCCATCCTTTCAGGAGAAAATCAGCTTGCCTTGCTGCTGTAACCAAAGCACAGTTCTTCCTCTTACACTGCAGGGTTTTAGAAGAAGCTAAGCCCGATAGCCTAGCAAGAGCGCTCCTTGGGGGAGGCGTTTGGCTACACGCAGAACTCCGTGCCAAATAAACTTTATTCAAGGAAGGGACCAGTGTGTAGCTAGAGTGTCTACTTACTTGGTAGAAATCACATGGAGGTAGGCTACGTGTTCGCTGGAAACGGGGGCCTTATGGCACAAGCCTTGCTTTCCCATTTTGAGTGCTCCATTCATGCTGCCTTGAAGCTACCTAAATCACAGTTTAGGACGGGTCTCTAGTCACTGCAGGCAGGGCTCTGGGAAAGGAACAAGTGTTCTCTACATCAACAGGGTGCTTTCATAGCCTGGGTGGGAGCTCCTCCTGATACGCTCTAGAGCTAAAAGGAAACTTGACGTGAGTCCTTTCCTCAAGGTAAAGCCTTGAATAGCCCTGCCGAAGTGGAAGCTTGGAGCAGAGTCCTTGAGGCATTAGCTTTAGGTCTGCTTTCTTTAACGTTAGTAAGCATTTCAGGAAACGGAGGACCTCGCCTGGGCACCCTATTCCCTGCACGAACACCGAGCACCGGCAGGCTCCACTAGGCTGCTAAGAAACTTCCAGGCCCGGAATCCTTTCCCAGTCACTCAGTGTATGCTGAGTGTAGGGCAACACACTGCACTCTTCCCTGGGAGAGCTAGATTTCCTCAGCACTCCAACAGCTCCAGGAACTGTGTTCTCTCACGTCCTACATGTCATGCAAATCTGCCTCATTGCCCTAGGCTGAGCGGCACTGAGAAACCAAAACTGCTTCGCATTCCTTCCACAAAGTCATACATTAAGACCCCATCCTTACAGGAGAAATTCGGCTTGCGTTCCTGCTGTAAACAAAGCACAGTTCTTCCTCTTACACTGCAGGGTTTTAGAAGAAGCTAAGCCCGAGAGCCTAGCAAGAGCGCTCCTTGGGGGAGGCGGTTGGCTACACGCAGAACTCCGTGCCAAATAAACTTTATTCAAGGAAGGGACCAGTGTGTAGCTAGAGTGTATACTTGGTAGAAATCACAAGGAGGTAGGCTGCGTGTTCGCTGGAAACAGGGCCTTATGGCACAAGCCTTGCTTTCCCATTTTGAATGCTCCATTCATGCTGCCTTGAAGCTACCTAAATAACAGTTTTAGGACGGGTCTCTAGTCACTGCAGGCAGGGCTCTGGGAAAGGAACGAGTCTTCTCTACATCAACAGGGTGCTTTCATAGCCTGGGTGGGAGCTCCTCCTGATACGCTCTAGAGCTAAAAGGAAACTTGACGTGAGTCCTTTCCTCAAGGTAAAGCCTTGAATAGCCCTGCCGAAGTGGAAGCTTGGAGCAGAGTCCTTGAGGCATTAGCTTTAGGTCTGCTTTCTTTAACGTTAGTAAGCATTTCAGGAAACGGAGGACCTCTCCTGGGCACCCTATTCCCTGCACGAACACCGAGCACCGGCAGGCTCCACTATGCTGCTAAGAAACTTCCAGGCCCGGAATCCTTTCCCAGTCACTCAGTGTATGCTGAGTGTAGGGCAACACACTGCACTCTTCCCTGGGAGAGCTAGATTTCCTCAGCACTCCAACAGCTCCAGGAACTGTGTTCTCTCACGTCCTACATGTCATGCCAATCTGCCTCATTGCCCTAGGCTGAGCGGCACTGAGAAACCAAAACTGCTTTGCATTCCTTCTACAAAGTCATACCTTAGGACCCCATCCTTTCAGGAGAAAATCAGCTTGCCTTGCTGCTGTAACCAAAGCACAGTTCTTCCTCTTACACTGCAGGGTTTTAGAAGAAGCTAAGCCCGATAGCCTAGCAAGAGCGCTCCTTGGGGGAGGCGTTTGGCTACACGCAGAACTCCGTGCCAAATAAACTTTATTCAAGGAAGGGACCAGTGTGTAGCTAGAGTGTCTACTTACTTGGTAGAAATCACATGGAGGTAGGCTACGTGTTCGCTGGAAACGGGGGCCTTATGGCACAAGCCTTGCTTTCCCATTTTGAGTGCTCCATTCATGCTGCCTTGAAGCTACCTAAATCACAGTTTAGGACGGGTCTCTAGTCACTGCAGGCAGGGCTCTGGGAAAGGAACAAGTGTTCTCTACATCAACAGGGTGCTTTCATAGCCTGGGTGGGAGCTCCTCCTGATACGCTCTAGAGCTAAAAGGAAACTTGACGTGAGTCCTTTCCTCAAGGTAAAGCCTTGAATAGCCCTGCCGAAGTGGAAGCTTGGAGCAGAGTCCTTGAGGCATTAGCTTTAGGTCTGCTTTCTTTAACGTTAGTAAGCATTTCAGGAAACGGAGGACCTCGCCTGGGCACCCTATTCCCTGCACGAACACCGAGCACCGGCAGGCTCCACTAGGCTGCTAAGAAACTTCCAGGCCCGGAATCCTTTCCCAGTCACTCAGTGTATGCTGAGTGTAGGGCAACACACTGCACTCTTCCCTGGGAGAGCTAGATTTCCTCAGCACTCCAACAGCTCCAGGAACTGTGTTCTCTCACGTCCTACATGTCATGCAAATCTGCCTCATTGCCCTAGGCTGAGCGGCACTGAGAAACCAAAACTGCTTCGCATTCCTTCCACAAAGTCATACATTAAGACCCCATCCTTACAGGAGAAATTCGGCTTGCGTTCCTGCTGTAAACAAAGCACAGTTCTTCCTCTTACACTGCAGGGTTTTAGAAGAAGCTAAGCCCGAGAGCCTAGCAAGAGCGCTCCTTGGGGGAGGCGGTTGGCTACACGCAGAACTCCGTGCCAAATAAACTTTATTCAAGGAAGGGACCAGTGTGTAGCTAGAGTGTATACTTGGTAGAAATCACAAGGAGGTAGGCTGCGTGTTCGCTGGAAACAGGGCCTTATGGCACAAGCCTTGCTTTCCCATTTTGAATGCTCCATTCATGCTGCCTTGAAGCTACCTAAATAACAGTTTTAGGAGGGGTCTCTAGTCACTGCAGGCAGGGCTCTGGGAAAGGAACGAGTCTTCTCTACATCAACAGGGTGCTTTCATAGCCTGGGTGGGAGCTCCTCCTGATACGCTCTAGAGCTAAAAGGAAACTTGACGTGAGTCCTTTCCTCAAGGTAAAGCCTTGAATAGCGCTGCCGAAGTGGAAGCTTGGAGCAGAGTCCTTGAGGCATTAGCTTTAGGTCTGCTTTCTTTAACGTTAGTAAGCATTTCAGGAAACGGAGGACCTCGCCTGGGCACCCTATTCCCTGCACGAACACCGAGCACCGGCAGGCTCCACTAGGCTGCTAAGAAACTTCCAGGCCCGGAATCCTTTCCCAGTCACTCAGTGTATGCTGAGTGTAGGGCAACACACTGCACTCTTCCCTGGGAGAGCTAGATTTCCTCAGCACTCCAACAGCTCCAGGAACTGTGTTCTCTCACGTCCTACATGTCATGCCAATCTGCCTCATTGCCCTAGGCTGAGCGGCACTGAGAAACCAAAACTGCTTTGCATTCCTTCTACAAAGTCATACCTTAGGACCCCATCCTTTCAGGAGAAAATCAGCTTGCCTTGCTGCTGTAACCAAAGCACAGTTCTTCCTCTTACACTGCAGGGTTTTAGAAGAAGCTAAGCCCGATAGCCTAGCAAGAGCGCTCCTTGGGGGAGGCGTTTGGCTACACGCAGAACTCCGTGCCAAATAAACTTTATTCAAGGAAGGGACCAGTGTGTAGCTAGAGTGTCTACTTACTTGGTAGAAATCACATGGAGGTAGGCTACGTGTTCGCTGGAAACGGGGGCCTTATGGCACAAGCCTTGCTTTCCCATTTTGAGTGCTCCATTCATGCTGCCTTGAAGCTACCTAAATCACAGTTTAGGACGGGTCTCTAGTCACTGCAGGCAGGGCTCTGGGAAAGGAACAAGTGTTCTCTACATCAACAGGGTGCTTTCATAGCCTGGGTGGGAGCTCCTCCTGATACGCTCTAGAGCTAAAAGGAAACTTGACGTGAGTCCTTTCCTCAAGGTAAAGCCTTGAATAGCCCTGCCGAAGTGGAAGCTTGGAGCAGAGTCCTTGAGGCATTAGCTTTAGGTCTGCTTTCTTTAACGTTAGTAAGCATTTCAGGAAACGGAGGACCTCGCCTGGGCACCCTACTCCCTGCACGAACACCGAGCACCGGCAGGCTCCACTAGGCTGCTAAGAAACTTCCAGGCCCGGAATCCTTTCCCAGTCACTCAGTGTATGCTGAGTGTAGGGCAACACACTGCACTCTTCCCTGGGAGAGCTAGATTTCCTCAGCACTCCAACAGCTCCAGGAACTGTGTTCTCTCACGTCCTACATGTCATGCAAATCTGCCTCATTGCCCTAGGCTGAGCGGCACTGAGAAACCAAAACTGCTTCGCATTCCTTCCACAAAGTCATACATTAAGACCCCATCCTTACAGGAGAAATTCGGCTTGCGTTCCTGCTGTAAACAAAGCACAGCTCTTCCTCTTACACTGCAGGGTTTTAGAAGAAGCTAAGCCCGAGAGCCTAGCAAGAGCGTTCCTTGGGGGAGGCGGTTGGCTACACGCAGAACTCCGTGCCAAATAAACTTTATTCAAGGAAGGGACCAGTGTGTAGCTAGAGTGTCTACTTGGTAGAAATCACAAGGAGGTAGGCTGCGTGTTCGCTGGAAACAGGGCCTTATGGCACAAGCCTTGCTTTCCCATTTTGAATGCTCCATTCATGCTGCCTTGAAGCTACCTAAATAACAGTTTTAGGACGGGTCTCTAGTCACTGCAGGCAGGGCTCTGGGAAAGGAACGAGTCTTCTCTACATCAACAGGGTGCTTTCATAGCCTGGGTGGGAGCTCCTCCTGATACGCTCTAGAGCTAAAAGGAAACTTGACGTGAGTCCTTTCCTCAAGGTAAAGCCTTGAATAGCCCTGCCGAAGTGGAAGCTTGGAGCAGAGTCCTTGAGGCATTAGCTTTAGGTCTGCTTTCTTTAACGTTAGTAAGCATTTCAGGAAACGGAGGACCTCTCCTGGGCACCCTATTCCCTGCACGAACACCGAGCACCGGCAGGCTCCACTATGCTGCTAAGAAACTTCCAGGCCCGGAATCCTTTCCCAGTCACTCAGTGTATGCTGAGTGTAGGGCAACACACTGCACTCTTCCCTGGGAGAGCTAGATTTCCTCAGCACTCCAACAGCTCCAGGAACTGTGTTCTCTCACGTCCTACATGTCATGCCAATCTGCCTCATTGCCCTAGGCTGAGCGGCACTGAGAAACCAAAACTGCTTTGCATTCCTTCTACAAAGTCATACCTTAGGACCCCATCCTTTCAGGAGAAAATCAGCTTGCCTTGCTGCTGTAACCAAAGCACAGTTCTTCCTCTTACACTGCAGGGTTTTAGAAGAAGCTAAGCCCGATAGCCTAGCAAGAGCGCTCCTTGGGGGAGGCGTTTGGCTACACGCAGAACTCCGTGCCAAATAAACTTTATTCAAGGAAGGGACCAGTGTGTAGCTAGAGTGTCTACTTACTTGGTAGAAATCACATGGAGGTAGGCTACGTGTTCGCTGGAAACGGGGGCCTTATGGCACAAGCCTTGCTTTCCCATTTTGAGTGCTCCATTCATGCTGCCTTGAAGCTACCTAAATCACAGTTTAGGACGGGTCTCTAGTCACTGCAGGCAGGGCTCTGGGAAAGGAACAAGTGTTCTCTACATCAACAGGGTGCTTTCATAGCCTGGGTGGGAGCTCCTCCTGATACGCTCTAGAGCTAAAAGGAAACTTGACGTGAGTCCTTTCCTCAAGGTAAAGCCTTGAATAGCCCTGCCGAAGTGGAAGCTTGGAGCAGAGTCCTTGAGGCATTAGCTTTAGGTCTGCTTTCTTTAACGTTAGTAAGCATTTCAGGAAACGGAGGACCTCGCCTGGGCACCCTATTCCCTGCACGAACACCGAGCACCGGCAGGCTCCACTAGGCTGCTAAGAAACTTCCAGGCCCGGAATCCTTTCCCAGTCACTCAGTGTATGCTGAGTGTAGGGCAACACACTGCACTCTTCCCTGGGAGAGCTAGATTTCCTCAGCACTCCAACAGCTCCAGTAACTGTGTTCTCTCACGTCCTACATGTCATGCCAATCTGCCTCATTGCCCTAGGCTGAGCGGCACTGAGAAACCAAAACTGCTTCGCATTCCTTCCACAAAGTCATACATTAAGACCCCATCCTTACAGGAGAAATTCGGCTTGCGTTCCTGCTGTAAACAAAGCACAGTTCTTCCTCTTACACTGCAGGGATTTAGAAGAAGCTAAGCCCGATAGCCTAGCAAGAGCGCTCCTTGGGGGAGGCGTTTGGCTACACGCAGAACTCCGTGCCAAATAAACTTTATTCAAGGAAGGGACCAGTGTGTAGCTAGAGTGTCTACTTACTTGGTAGAAATCACATGGAGGTAGGCTACGTGTTCGCTGGAAACGGGGGCCTTATGGCACAAGCCTTGCTTTCCCATTTTGAGTGCTCCATTCATGCTGCCTTGAAGCTACCTAAATCACAGTTTAGGACGGGTCTCTAGTCACTGCAGGCAGGGCTCTGGGAAAGGAACAAGTGTTCTCTACATCAACAGGGTGCTTTCATAGCCTGGGTGGGAGCTCCTCCTGATACGCTCTAGAGCTAAAAGGAAACTTGACGTGAGTCCTTTCCTCAAGGTAAAGCCTTGAATAGCGCTGCCGAAGTGGAAGCTTGGAGCAGAGTCCTTGAGGCATTAGCTTTAGGTCTGCTTTCTTTAACGTTAGTAAGCATTTCAGGAAACGGAGGACCTCGCCTGGGCACCCTATTCCCTGCACGAACACCGAGCACCGGCAGGCTCCACTAGGCTGCTAAGAAACTTCCAGGCCCGGAATCCTTTCCCAGTCACTCAGTGTATGCTGAGTGTAGGGCAACACACTGCACTCTTCCCTGGGAGAGCTAGATTTCCTCAGCACTCCAACAGCTCCAGGAACTGTGTTCTCTCACGTCCTACATGTCATGCAAATCTGCCTCATTGCCCTAGGCTGAGCGGCACTGAGAAACCAAAACTGCTTCGCATTCCTTCCACAAAGTCATACATTAAGACCCCATCCTTACAGGAGAAATTCGGCTTGCGTTCCTGCTGTAAACAAAGCACAGTTCTTCCTCTTACACTGCAGGGTTTTAGAAGAAGCTAAGCCCGAGAGCCTAGCAAGAGCGCTCCTTGGGGGAGGCGTTTGGCTACACGCAGAACTCCGTGCCAAATAAACTTTATTCAAGGAAGGGACCAGTGTGTAGCTAGAGTGTCTACTTACTTGGTAGAAATCACATGGAGGTAGGCTACGTGTTCGCTGGAAACGGGGGCCTTATGGCACAAGCCTTGCTTTCCCATTTTGAGTGCTCCATTCATGCTGCCTTGAAGCTACCTAAATCACAGTTTAGGACGGGTCTCTAGTCACTGCAGGCAGGGCTCTGGGAAAGGAACAAGTGTTCTCTACATCAACAGGGTGCTTTCATAGCCTGGGTGGGAGCTCCTCCTGATACGCTCTAGAGCTAAAAGGAAACTTGACGTGAGTCCTTTCCTCAAGGTAAAGCCTTGAATAGCCCTGCCGAAGTGGAAGCTTGGAGCAGAGTCCTTGAGGCATTAGCTTTAGGTCTGCTTTCTTTAACGTTAGTAAGCATTTCAGGAAACGGAGGACCTCGCCTGGGCACCCTACTCCCTGCACGAACACCGAGCACCGGCAGGCTCCACTAGGCTGCTAAGAAACTTCCAGGCCCGGAATCCTTTCCCAGTCACTCAGTGTATGCTGAGTGTAGGGCAACACACTGCACTCTTCCCTGGGAGAGCTAGATTTCCTCAGCACTCCAACAGCTCCAGGAACTGTGTTCTCTCACGTCCTACATGTCATGCAAATCTGCCTCATTGCCCTAGGCTGAGCGGCACTGAGAAACCAAAACTGCTTCGCATTCCTTCCACAAAGTCATACATTAAGACCCCATCCTTACAGGAGAAATTCGGCTTGCGTTCCTGCTGTAAACAAAGCACAGTTCTTCCTCTTACACTGCAGGGTTTTAGAAGAAGCTAAGCCCGAGAGCCTAGCAAGAGCGCTCCTTGGGGGAGGCGGTTGGCTACACGCAGAACTCCGTGCCAAATAAACTTTATTCAAGGAAGGGACCAGTGTGTAGCTAGAGTGTATACTTGGTAGAAATCACAAGGAGGTAGGCTGCGTGTTCGCTGGAAACAGGGCCTTATGGCACAAGCCTTGCTTTCCCATTTTGAGTGCTCCATTCATGCTGCCTTGAAGCTACCTAAATCACAGTTTAGGACGGGTCTCTAGTCACTGCAGGCAGGGCTCTGGGAAAGGAACAAGTGTTCTCTACATCAACAGGGTGCTTTCATAGCCTGGGTGGGAGCTCCTCCTGATACGCTCTAGAGCTAAAAGGAAACTTGACGTGAGTCCTTTCCTCAAGGTAAAGCCTTGAATAGCCCTGCCGAAGTGGAAGCTTGGAGCAGAGTCCTTGAGGCATTAGCTTTAGGTCTGCTTTCTTTAACGTTAGTAAGCATTTCAGGAAACGGAGGACCTCGCCTGGGCACCCTACTCCCTGCACGAACACCGAGCACCGGCAGGCTCCACTAGGCTGCTAAGAAACTTCCAGGCCCGGAATCCTTTCCCAGTCACTCAGTGTATGCTGAGTGTAGGGCAACACACTGCACTCTTCCCTGGGAGAGCTAGATTTCCTCAGCACTCCAACAGCTCCAGGAACTGTGTTCTCTCACGTCCTACATGTCATGCCAATCTGCCTCATTGCCCTAGGCTGAGCGGCACTGAGAAACCAAAACTGCTTCGCATTCCTTCCACAAAGTCATACATTAAGACCCCATCCTTACAGGAGAAATTCGGCTTGCGTTCCTGCTGTAAACAAAGCACAGCTCTTCCTCTTACACTGCAGGGTTTTAGAAGAAGCTAAGCCCGAGAGCCTAGCAAGAGCGTTCCTTGGGGGAGGCGGTTGGCTACACGCAGAACTCCGTGCCAAATAAACTTTATTCAAGGAAGGGACCAGTGTGTAGCTAGAGTGTATACTTGGTAGAAATCACAAGGAGGTAGGCTGCGTGTTCGCTGGAAACAGGGCCTTATGGCACAAGCCTTGCTTTCCCATTTTGAATGCTCCATTCATGCTGCCTTGAAGCTACCTAAATAACAGTTTTAGGACGGGTCTCTAGTCACTGCAGGCAGGGCTCTGGGAAAGGAACGAGTCTTCTCTACATCAACAGGGTGCTTTCATAGCCTGGGTGGGAGCTCCTCCTGATACGCTCTAGAGCTAAAAGGAAACTTGACGTGAGTCCTTTCCTCAAGGTAAAGCCTTGAATAGCCCTGCCGAAGTGGAAGCTTGGAGCAGAGTCCTTGAGGCATTAGCTTTAGGTCTGCTTTCTTTAACGTTAGTAAGCATTTCAGGAAACGGAGGACCTCGCCTGGGCACCCTATTCCCTGCACGAACACCGAGCACCGGCAGGCTCCACTAGGCTGCTAAGAAACTTCCAGGCCCGGAATCCTTTCCCAGTCACTCAGTGTATGCTGAGTGTAGGGCAACACACTGCACTCTTCCCTGGGAGAGCTAGATTTCCTCAGCACTCCAACAGCTCCAGGAACTGTGTTCTCTCACGTCCTACATGTCATGCCAATCTGCCTCATTGCCCTAGGCTGAGCGGCACTGAGAAACCAAAACTGCTTCGCATTCCTTCCACAAAGTCATACATTAAGACCCCATCCTTACAGGAGAAATTCGGCTTGCGTTCCTGCTGTAAACAAAGCACAGTTCTTCCTCTTACACTGCAGGGTTTTAGAAGAAGCTAAGCCCGATAGCCTAGCAAGAGCGCTCCTTGGGGGAGGCGTTTGGCTACACGCAGAACTCCGTGCCAAATAAACTTTATTCAAGGAAGGGACCAGTGTGTAGCTAGAGTGTCTACTTACTTGGTAGAAATCACATGGAGGTAGGCTACGTGTTCGCTGGAAACGGGGGCCTTATGGCACAAGCCTTGCTTTCCCATTTTGAGTGCTCCATTCATGCTGCCTTGAAGCTACCTAAATCACAGTTTAGGACGGGTCTCTAGTCACTGCAGGCAGGGCTCTGGGAAAGGAACAAGTGTTCTCTACATCAACAGGGTGCTTTCATAGCCTGGGTGGGAGCTCCTCCTGATACGCTCTAGAGCTAAAAGGAAACTTGACGTGAGTCCTTTCCTCAAGGTAAAGCCTTGAATAGCGCTGCCGAAGTGGAAGCTTGGAGCAGAGTCCTTGAGGCATTAGCTTTAGGTCTGCTTTCTTTAACGTTAGTAAGCATTTCAGGAAACGGAGGACCTCTCCTGGGCACCCTATTCCCTGCACGAACACCGAGCACCGGCAGGCTCCACTATGCTGCTAAGAAACTTCCAGGCCCGGAATCCTTTCCCAGTCACTCAGTGTATGCTGAGTGTAGGGCAACACACTGCACTCTTCCCTGGGAGAGCTAGATTTCCTCAGCACTCCAACAGCTCCAGGAACTGTGTTCTCTCACGTCCTACATGTCATGCCAATCTGCCTCATTGCCCTAGGCTGAGCGGCACTGAGAAACCAAAACTGCTTTGCATTCCTTCTACAAAGTCATACCTTAGGACCCCATCCTTTCAGGAGAAAATCAGCTTGCCTTGCTGCTGTAACCAAAGCACAGTTCTTCCTCTTACACTGCAGGGTTTTAGAAGAAGCTAAGCCCGATAGCCTAGCAAGAGCGCTCCTTGGGGGAGGCGTTTGGCTACACGCAGAACTCCGTGCCAAATAAACTTTATTCAAGGAAGGGACCAGTGTGTAGCTAGAGTGTCTACTTACTTGGTAGAAATCACATGGAGGTAGGCTACGTGTTCGCTGGAAACGGGGGCCTTATGGCACAAGCCTTGCTTTCCCATTTTGAGTGCTCCATTCATGCTGCCTTGAAGCTACCTAAATCACAGTTTAGGACGGGTCTCTAGTCACTGCAGGCAGGGCTCTGGGAAAGGAACAAGTGTTCTCTACATCAACAGGGTGCTTTCATAGCCTGGGTGGGAGCTCCTCCTGATACGCTCTAGAGCTAAAAGGAAACTTGACGTGAGTCCTTTCCTCAAGGTAAAGCCTTGAATAGCCCTGCCGAAGTGGAAGCTTGGAGCAGAGTCCTTGAGGCATTAGCTTTAGGTCTGCTTTCTTTAACGTTAGTAAGCATTTCAGGAAACGGAGGACCTCGCCTGGGCACCCTATTCCCTGCACGAACACCGAGCACCGGCAGGCTCCACTAGGCTGCTAAGAAACTTCCAGGCCCGGAATCCTTTCCCAGTCACTCAGTGTATGCTGAGTGTAGGGCAACACACTGCACTCTTCCCTGGGAGAGCTAGATTTCCTCAGCACTCCAACAGCTCCAGTAACTGTGTTCTCTCACGTCCTACATGTCATGCCAATCTGCCTCATTGCCCTAGGCTGAGCGGCACTGAGAAACCAAAACTGCTTCGCATTCCTTCCACAAAGTCATACATTAAGACCCCATCCTTACAGGAGAAATTCGGCTTGCGTTCCTGCTGTAAACAAAGCACAGTTCTTCCTCTTACACTGCAGGGTTTTAGAAGAAGCTAAGCCCGATAGCCTAGCAAGAGCGCTCCTTGGGGGAGGCGTTTGGCTACACGCAGAACTCCGTGCCAAATAAACTTTATTCAAGGAAGGGACCAGTGTGTAGCTAGAGTGTCTACTTACTTGGTAGAAATCACATGGAGGTAGGCTACGTGTTCGCTGGAAACGGGGGCCTTATGGCACAAGCCTTGCTTTCCCATTTTGAGTGCTCCATTCATGCTGCCTTGAAGCTACCTAAATCACAGTTTAGGACGGGTCTCTAGTCACTGCAGGCAGGGCTCTGGGAAAGGAACAAGTGTTCTCTACATCAACAGGGTGCTTTCATAGCCTGGGTGGGAGCTCCTCCTGATACGCTCTAGAGCTAAAAGGAAACTTGACGTGAGTCCTTTCCTCAAGGTAAAGCCTTGAATAGCGCTGCCGAAGTGGAAGCTTGGAGCAGAGTCCTTGAGGCATTAGCTTTAGGTCTGCTTTCTTTAACGTTAGTAAGCATTTCAGGAAACGGAGGACCTCGCCTGGGCACCCAATTCCCTGCACGAACACCGAGCACCGGCAGGCTCCACTAGGCTGCTAAGAAACTTCCAGGCCCGGAATCCTTTCCCAGTCACTCAGTGTATGCTGAGTGTAGGGCAACACACTGCACTCTTCCCTGGGAGAGCTAGATTTCCTCAGCACTCCAACAGCTCCAGGAACTGTGTTCTCTCACGTCCTACATGTCATGCAAATCTGCCTCATTGCCCTAGGCTGAGCGGCACTGAGAAACCAAAACTGCTTCGCATTCCTTCCACAAAGTCATACATTAAGACCCCATCCTTACAGGAGAAATTCGGCTTGCGTTCCTGCTGTAAACAAAGCACAGTTCTTCCTCTTACACTGCAGGGTTTTAGAAGAAGCTAAGCCCGAGAGCCTAGCAAGAGCGCTCCTTGGGGGAGGCGTTTGGCTACACGCAGAACTCCGTGCCAAATAAACTTTATTCAAGGAAGGGACCAGTGTGTAGCTAGAGTGTCTACTTACTTGGTAGAAATCACATGGAGGTAGGCTACGTGTTCGCTGGAAACGGGGGCCTTATGGCACAAGCCTTGCTTTCCCATTTTGAGTGCTCCATTCATGCTGCCTTGAAGCTACCTAAATCACAGTTTAGGACGGGTCTCTAGTCACTGCAGGCAGGGCTCTGGGAAAGGAACAAGTGTTCTCTACATCAACAGGGTGCTTTCATAGCCTGGGTGGGAGCTCCTCCTGATACGCTCTAGAGCTAAAAGGAAACTTGACGTGAGTCCTTTCCTCAAGGTAAAGCCTTGAATAGCCCTGCCGAAGTGGAAGCTTGGAGCAGAGTCCTTGAGGCATTAGCTTTAGGTCTGCTTTCTTTAACGTTAGTAAGCATTTCAGGAAACGGAGGACCTCGCCTGGGCACCCTACTCCCTGCACGAACACCGAGCACCGGCAGGCTCCACTAGGCTGCTAAGAAACTTCCAGGCCCGGAATCCTTTCCCAGTCACTCAGTGTATGCTGAGTGTAGGGCAACACACTGCACTCTTCCCTGGGAGAGCTAGATTTCCTCAGCACTCCAACAGCTCCAGGAACTGTGTTCTCTCACGTCCTACATGTCATGCCAATCTGCCTCATTGCCCTAGGCTGAGCGGCACTGAGAAACCAAAACTGCTTCGCATTCCTTCCACAAAGTCATACATTAAGACCCCATCCTTACAGGAGAAATTCGGCTTGCGTTCCTGCTGTAAACAAAGCACAGTTCTTCCTCTTACACTGCAGGGTTTTAGAAGAAGCTAAGCCCGAGAGCCTAGCAAGAGCGCTCCTTGGGGGAGGCGGTTGGCTACACGCAGAACTCCGTGCCAAATAAACTTTATTCAAGGAAGGGACCAGTGTGTAGCTAGAGTGTATACTTGGTAGAAATCACAAGGAGGTAGGCTGCGTGTTCGCTGGAAACAGGGCCTTATGGCACAAGCCTTGCTTTCCCATTTTGAGTGCTCCATTCATGCTGCCTTGAAGCTACCTAAATCACAGTTTAGGACGGGTCTCTAGTCACTGCAGGCAGGGCTCTGGGAAAGGAACAAGTGTTCTCTACATCAACAGGGTGCTTTCATAGCCTGGGTGGGAGCTCCTCCTGATACGCTCTAGAGCTAAAAGGAAACTTGACGTGAGTCCTTTCCTCAAGGTAAAGCCTTGAATAGCCCTGCCGAAGTGGAAGCTTGGAGCAGAGTCCTTGAGGCATTAGCTTTAGGTCTGCTTTCTTTAACGTTAGTAAGCATTTCAGGAAACGGAGGACCTCGCCTGGGCACCCTACTCCCTGCACGAACACCGAGCACCGGCAGGCTCCACTAGGCTGCTAAGAAACTTCCAGGCCCGGAATCCTTTCCCAGTCACTCAGTGTATGCTGAGTGTAGGGCAACACACTGCACTCTTCCCTGGGAGAGCTAGATTTCCTCAGCACTCCAACAGCTCCAGGAACTGTGTTCTCTCACGTCCTACATGTCATGCCAATCTGCCTCATTGCCCTAGGCTGAGCGGCACTGAGAAACCAAAACTGCTTCGCATTCCTTCCACAAAGTCATACATTAAGACCCCATCCTTACAGGAGAAATTCGGCTTGCGTTCCTGCTGTAAACAAAGCACAGCTCTTCCTCTTACACTGCAGGGTTTTAGAAGAAGCTAAGCCCGAGAGCCTAGCAAGAGCGTTCCTTGGGGGAGGCGGTTGGCTACACGCAGAACTCCGTGCCAAATAAACTTTATTCAAGGAAGGGACCAGTGTGTAGCTAGAGTGTATACTTGGTAGAAATCACAAGGAGGTAGGCTGCGTGTTCGCTGGAAACAGGGCCTTATGGCACAAGCCTTGCTTTCCCATTTTGAATGCTCCATTCATGCTGCCTTGAAGCTACCTAAATAACAGTTTTAGGACGGGTCTCTAGTCACTGCAGGCAGGGCTCTGGGAAAGGAACGAGTCTTCTCTACATCAACAGGGTGCTTTCATAGCCTGGGTGGGAGCTCCTCCTGATACGCTCTAGAGCTAAAAGGAAACTTGACGTGAGTCCTTTCCTCAAGGTAAAGCCTTGAATAGCCCTGCCGAAGTGGAAGCTTGGAGCAGAGTCCTTGAGGCATTAGCTTTAGGTCTGCTTTCTTTAACGTTAGTAAGCATTTCAGGAAACGGAGGACCTCGCCTGGGCACCCTATTCCCTGCACGAACACCGAGCACCGGCAGGCTCCACTAGGCTGCTAAGAAACTTCCAGGCCCGGAATCCTTTCCCAGTCACTCAGTGTATGCTGAGTGTAGGGCAACACACTGCACTCTTCCCTGGGAGAGCTAGATTTCCTCAGCACTCCAACAGCTCCAGGAACTGTGTTCTCTCACGTCCTACATGTCATGCCAATCTGCCTCATTGCCCTAGGCTGAGCGGCACTGAGAAACCAAAACTGCTTCGCATTCCTTCCACAAAGTCATACATTAAGACCCCATCCTTACAGGAGAAATTCGGCTTGCGTTCCTGCTGTAAACAAAGCACAGTTCTTCCTCTTACACTGCAGGGTTTTAGAAGAAGCTAAGCCCGATAGCCTAGCAAGAGCGCTCCTTGGGGGAGGCGTTTGGCTACACGCAGAACTCCGTGCCAAATAAACTTTATTCAAGGAAGGGACCAGTGTGTAGCTAGAGTGTCTACTTACTTGGTAGAAATCACATGGAGGTAGGCTACGTGTTCGCTGGAAACGGGGGCCTTATGGCACAAGCCTTGCTTTCCCATTTTGAGTGCTCCATTCATGCTGCCTTGAAGCTACCTAAATCACAGTTTAGGACGGGTCTCTAGTCACTGCAGGCAGGGCTCTGGGAAAGGAACAAGTGTTCTCTACATCAACAGGGTGCTTTCATAGCCTGGGTGGGAGCTCCTCCTGATACGCTCTAGAGCTAAAAGGAAACTTGACGTGAGTCCTTTCCTCAAGGTAAAGCCTTGAATAGCGCTGCCGAAGTGGAAGCTTGGAGCAGAGTCCTTGAGGCATTAGCTTTAGGTCTGCTTTCTTTAACGTTAGTAAGCATTTCAGGAAACGGAGGACCTCGCCTGGGCACCCTATTCCCTGCACGAACACCGAGCACCGGCAGGCTCCACTAGGCTGCTAAGAAACTTCCAGGCCCGGAATCCTTTCCCAGTCACTCAGTGTATGCTGAGTGTAGGGCAACACACTGCACTCTTCCCTGGGAGAGCTAGATTTCCTCAGCACTCCAACAGCTCCAGGAACTGTGTTCTCTCACGTCCTACATGTCATGCAAATCTGCCTCATTGCCCTAGGCTGAGCGGCACTGAGAAACCAAAACTGCTTCGCATTCCTTCCACAAAGTCATACATTAAGACCCCATCCTTACAGGAGAAATTCGGCTTGCGTTCCTGCTGTAAACAAAGCACAGTTCTTCCTCTTACACTGCAGGGTTTTAGAAGAAGCTAAGCCCGAGAGCCTAGCAAGAGCGCTCCTTGGGGGAGGCGTTTGGCTACACGCAGAACTCCGTGCCAAATAAACTTTATTCAAGGAAGGGACCAGTGTGTAGCTAGAGTGTCTACTTACTTGGTAGAAATCACATGGAGGTAGGCTACGTGTTCGCTGGAAACGGGGGCCTTATGGCACAAGCCTTGCTTTCCCATTTTGAGTGCTCCATTCATGCTGCCTTGAAGCTACCTAAATCACAGTTTAGGACGGGTCTCTAGTCACTGCAGGCAGGGCTCTGGGAAAGGAACAAGTGTTCTCTACATCAACAGGGTGCTTTCATAGCCTGGGTGGGAGCTCCTCCTGATACGCTCTAGAGCTAAAAGGAAACTTGACGTGAGTCCTTTCCTCAAGGTAAAGCCTTGAATAGCCCTGCCGAAGTGGAAGCTTGGAGCAGAGTCCTTGAGGCATTAGCTTTAGGTCTGCTTTCTTTAACGTTAGTAAGCATTTCAGGAAACGGAGGACCTCGCCTGGGCACCCTACTCCCTGCACGAACACCGAGCACCGGCAGGCTCCACTAGGCTGCTAAGAAACTTCCAGGCCCGGAATCCTTTCCCAGTCACTCAGTGTATGCTGAGTGTAGGGCAACACACTGCACTCTTCCCTGGGAGAGCTAGATTTCCTCAGCACTCCAACAGCTCCAGGAACTGTGTTCTCTCACGTCCTACATGTCATGCAAATCTGCCTCATTGCCCTAGGCTGAGCGGCACTGAGAAACCAAAACTGCTTCGCATTCCTTCCACAAAGTCATACATTAAGACCCCATCCTTACAGGAGAAATTCGGCTTGCGTTCCTGCTGTAAACAAAGCACAGTTCTTCCTCTTACACTGCAGGGTTTTAGAAGAAGCTAAGCCCGAGAGCCTAGCAAGAGCGCTCCTTGGGGGAGGCGGTTGGCTACACGCAGAACTCCGTGCCAAATAAACTTTATTCAAGGAAGGGACCAGTGTGTAGCTAGAGTGTATACTTGGTAGAAATCACAAGGAGGTAGGCTGCGTGTTCGCTGGAAACAGGGCCTTATGGCACAAGCCTTGCTTTCCCATTTTGAGTGCTCCATTCATGCTGCCTTGAAGCTACCTAAATCACAGTTTAGGACGGGTCTCTAGTCACTGCAGGCAGGGCTCTGGGAAAGGAACAAGTGTTCTCTACATCAACAGGGTGCTTTCATAGCCTGGGTGGGAGCTCCTCCTGATACGCTCTAGAGCTAAAAGGAAACTTGACGTGAGTCCTTTCCTCAAGGTAAAGCCTTGAATAGCCCTGCCGAAGTGGAAGCTTGGAGCAGAGTCCTTGAGGCATTAGCTTTAGGTCTGCTTTCTTTAACGTTAGTAAGCATTTCAGGAAACGGAGGACCTCGCCTGGGCACCCTACTCCCTGCACGAACACCGAGCACCGGCAGGCTCCACTAGGCTGCTAAGAAACTTCCAGGCCCGGAATCCTTTCCCAGTCACTCAGTGTATGCTGAGTGTAGGGCAACACACTGCACTCTTCCCTGGGAGAGCTAGATTTCCTCAGCACTCCAACAGCTCCAGGAACTGTGTTCTCTCACGTCCTACATGTCATGCAAATCTGCCTCATTGCCCTAGGCTGAGCGGCACTGAGAAACCAAAACTGCTTCGCATTCCTTCCACAAAGTCATACATTAAGACCCCATCCTTACAGGAGAAATTCGGCTTGCGTTCCTGCTGTAAACAAAGCACAGCTCTTCCTCTTACACTGCAGGGTTTTAGAAGAAGCTAAGCCCGAGAGCCTAGCAAGAGCGTTCCTTGGGGGAGGCGGTTGGCTACACGCAGAACTCCGTGCCAAATAAACTTTATTCAAGGAAGGGACCAGTGTGTAGCTAGAGTGTATACTTGGTAGAAATCACAAGGAGGTAGGCTGCGTGTTCGCTGGAAACAGGGCCTTATGGCACAAGCCTTGCTTTCCCATTTTGAATGCTCCATTCATGCTGCCTTGAAGCTACCTAAATAACAGTTTTAGGACGGGTCTCTAGTCACTGCAGGCAGGGCTCTGGGAAAGGAACGAGTCTTCTCTACATCAACAGGGTGCTTTCATAGCCTGGGTGGGAGCTCCTCTTGATACGCTCTAGAGCTAAAAGGAAACTTGACGTGAGTCCTTTCCTCAAGGTAAAGCCTTGAATAGCCCTGCCGAAGTGGAAGCTTGGAGCAGAGTCCTTGAGGCATTAGCTTTAGGTCTGCTTTCTTTAACGTTAGTAAGCATTTCAGGAAACGGAGGACCTCGCCTGGGCACCCTATTCCCTGCACGAACACCGAGCACCGGCAGGCTCCACTAGGCTGCTAAGAAACTTCCAGGCCCGGAATCCTTTCCCAGTCACTCAGTGTATGCTGAGTGTAGGGCAACACACTGCACTCTTCCCTGGGAGAGCTAGATTTCCTCAGCACTCCAACAGCTCCAGGAACTGTGTTCTCTCACGTCCTACATGTCATGCCAATCTGCCTCATTGCCCTAGGCTGAGCGGCACTGAGAAACCAAAACTGCTTCGCATTCCTTCCACAAAGTCATACATTAAGACCCCATCCTTACAGGAGAAATTCGGCTTGCGTTCCTGCTGTAAACAAAGCACAGTTCTTCCTCTTACACTGCAGGGTTTTAGAAGAAGCTAAGCCCGATAGCCTAGCAAGAGCGCTCCTTGGGGGAGGCGTTTGGCTACACGCAGAACTCCGTGCCAAATAAACTTTATTCAAGGAAGGGACCAGTGTGTAGCTAGAGTGTCTACTTACTTGGTAGAAATCACATGGAGGTAGGCTACGTGTTCGCTGGAAACGGGGGCCTTATGGCACAAGCCTTGCTTTCCCATTTTGAGTGCTCCATTCATGCTGCCTTGAAGCTACCTAAATCACAGTTTAGGACGGGTCTCTAGTCACTGCAGGCAGGGCTCTGGGAAAGGAACAAGTGTTCTCTACATCAACAGGGTGCTTTCATAGCCTGGGTGGGAGCTCCTCCTGATACGCTCTAGAGCTAAAAGGAAACTTGACGTGAGTCCTTTCCTCAAGGTAAAGCCTTGAATAGCGCTGCCGAAGTGGAAGCTTGGAGCAGAGTCCTTGAGGCATTAGCTTTAGGTCTGCTTTCTTTAACGTTAGTAAGCATTTCAGGAAACGGAGGACCTCGCCTGGGCACCCTATTCCCTGCACGAACACCGAGCACCGGCAGGCTCCACTAGGCTGCTAAGAAACTTCCAGGCCCGGAATCCTTTCCCAGTCACTCAGTGTATGCTGAGTGTAGGGCAACACACTGCACTCTTCCCTGGGAGAGCTAGATTTCCTCAGCACTCCAACAGCTCCAGGAACTGTGTTCTCTCACGTCCTACATGTCATGCAAATCTGCCTCATTGCCCTAGGCTGAGCGGCACTGAGAAACCAAAACTGCTTCGCATTCCTTCCACAAAGTCATACATTAAGACCCCATCCTTACAGGAGAAATTCGGCTTGCGTTCCTGCTGTAAACAAAGCACAGTTCTTCCTCTTACACTGCAGGGTTTTAGAAGAAGCTAAGCCCGAGAGCCTAGCAAGAGCGCTCCTTGGGGGAGGCGTTTGGCTACACGCAGAACTCCGTGCCAAATAAACTTTATTCAAGGAAGGGACCAGTGTGTAGCTAGAGTGTCTACTTACTTGGTAGAAATCACATGGAGGTAGGCTACGTGTTCGCTGGAAACGGGGGCCTTATGGCACAAGCCTTGCTTTCCCATTTTGAGTGCTCCATTCATGCTGCCTTGAAGCTACCTAAATCACAGTTTAGGACGGGTCTCTAGTCACTGCAGGCAGGGCTCTGGGAAAGGAACAAGTGTTCTCTACATCAACAGGGTGCTTTCATAGCCTGGGTGGGAGCTCCTCCTGATACGCTCTAGAGCTAAAAGGAAACTTGACGTGAGTCCTTTCCTCAAGGTAAAGCCTTGAATAGCCCTGCCGAAGTGGAAGCTTGGAGCAGAGTCCTTGAGGCATTAGCTTTAGGTCTGCTTTCTTTAACGTTAGTAAGCATTTCAGGAAACGGAGGACCTCGCCTGGGCACCCTACTCCCTGCACGAACACCGAGCACCGGCAGGCTCCACTAGGCTGCTAAGAAACTTCCAGGCCCGGAATCCTTTCCCAGTCACTCAGTGTATGCTGAGTGTAGGGCAACACACTGCACTCTTCCCTGGGAGAGCTAGATTTCCTCAGCACTCCAACAGCTCCAGGAACTGTGTTCTCTCACGTCCTACATGTCATGCAAATCTGCCTCATTGCCCTAGGCTGAGCGGCACTGAGAAACCAAAACTGCTTCGCATTCCTTCCACAAAGTCATACATTAAGACCCCATCCTTACAGGAGAAATTCGGCTTGCGTTCCTGCTGTAAACAAAGCACAGCTCTTCCTCTTACACTGCAGGGTTTTAGAAGAAGCTAAGCCCGAGAGCCTAGCAAGAGCGTTCCTTGGGGGAGGCGGTTGGCTACACGCAGAACTCCGTGCCAAATAAACTTTATTCAAGGAAGGGACCAGTGTGTAGCTAGAGTGTATACTTGGTAGAAATCACAAGGAGGTAGGCTGCGTGTTCGCTGGAAACAGGGCCTTATGGCACAAGCCTTGCTTTCCCATTTTGAATGCTCCATTCATGCTGCCTTGAAGCTACCTAAATAACAGTTTTAGGACGGGTCTCTAGTCACTGCAGGCAGGGCTCTGGGAAAGGAACGAGTCTTCTCTACATCAACAGGGTGCTTTCATAGCCTGGGTGGGAGCTCCTCCTGATACGCTCTAGAGCTAAAAGGAAACTTGACGTGAGTCCTTTCCTCAAGGTAAAGCCTTGAATAGCCCTGCCGAAGTGGAAGCTTGGAGCAGAGTCCTTGAGGCATTAGCTTTAGGTCTGCTTTCTTTAACGTTAGTAAGCATTTCAGGAAACGGAGGACCTCTCCTGGGCACCCTATTCCCTGCACGAACACCGAGCACCGGCAGGCTCCACTATGCTGCTAAGAAACTTCCAGGCCCGGAATCCTTTCCCAGTCACTCAGTGTATGCTGAGTGTAGGGCAACACACTGCACTCTTCCCTGGGAGAGCTAGATTTCCTCAGCACTCCAACAGCTCCAGGAACTGTGTTCTCTCACGTCCTACATGTCATGCCAATCTGCCTCATTGCCCTAGGCTGAGCGGCACTGAGAAACCAAAACTGCTTTGCATTCCTTCTACAAAGTCATACCTTAGGACCCCATCCTTTCAGGAGAAAATCAGCTTGCCTTGCTGCTGTAACCAAAGCACAGTTCTTCCTCTTACACTGCAGGGTTTTAGAAGAAGCTAAGCCCGATAGCCTAGCAAGAGCGCTCCTTGGGGGAGGCGTTTGGCTACACGCAGAACTCCGTGCCAAATAAACTTTATTCAAGGAAGGGACCAGTGTGTAGCTAGAGTGTCTACTTACTTGGTAGAAATCACATGGAGGTAGGCTACGTGTTCGCTGGAAACGGGGGCCTTATGGCACAAGCCTTGCTTTCCCATTTTGAGTGCTCCATTCATGCTGCCTTGAAGCTACCTAAATCACAGTTTAGGACGGGTCTCTAGTCACTGCAGGCAGGGCTCTGGGAAAGGAACAAGTGTTCTCTACATCAACAGGGTGCTTTCATAGCCTGGGTGGGAGCTCCTCCTGATACGCTCTAGAGCTAAAAGGAAACTTGACGTGAGTCCTTTCCTCAAGGTAAAGCCTTGAATAGCCCTGCCGAAGTGGAAGCTTGGAGCAGAGTCCTTGAGGCATTAGCTTTAGGTCTGCTTTCTTTAACGTTAGTAAGCATTTCAGGAAACGGAGGACCTCGCCTGGGCACCCTACTCCCTGCACGAACACCGAGCACCGGCAGGCTCCACTAGGCTGCTAAGAAACTTCCAGGCCCGGAATCCTTTCCCAGTCACTCAGTGTATGCTGAGTGTAGGGCAACACACTGCACTCTTCCCTGGGAGAGCTAGATTTCCTCAGCACTCCAACAGCTCCAGGAACTGTGTTCTCTCACGTCCTACATGTCATGCAAATCTGCCTCATTGCCCTAGGCTGAGCGGCACTGAGAAACCAAAACTGCTTCGCATTCCTTCCACAAAGTCATACATTAAGACCCCATCCTTACAGGAGAAATTCGGCTTGCGTTCCTGCTGTAAACAAAGCACAGTTCTTCCTCTTACACTGCAGGGTTTTAGAAGAAGCTAAGCCCGAGAGCCTAGCAAGAGCGCTCCTTGGGGGAGGCGGTTGGCTACACGCAGAACTCCGTGCCAAATAAACTTTATTCAAGGAAGGGACCAGTGTGTAGCTAGAGTGTATACTTGGTAGAAATCACAAGGAGGTAGGCTGCGTGTTCGCTGGAAACAGGGCCTTATGGCACAAGCCTTGCTTTCCCATTTTGAATGCTCCATTCATGCTGCCTTGAAGCTACCTAAATAACAGTTTTAGGACGGGTCTCTAGTCACTGCAGGCAGGGCTCTGGGAAAGGAACGAGTCTTCTCTACATCAACAGGGTGCTTTCATAGCCTGGGTGGGAGCTCCTCCTGATACGCTCTAGAGCTAAAAGGAAACTTGACGTGAGTCCTTTCCTCAAGGTAAAGCCTTGAATAGCCCTGCCGAAGTGGAAGCTTGGAGCAGAGTCCTTGAGGCATTAGCTTTAGGTCTGCTTTCTTTAACGTTAGTAAGCATTTCAGGAAACGGAGGACCTCTCCTGGGCACCCTATTCCCTGCACGAACACCGAGCACCGGCAGGCTCCACTATGCTGCTAAGAAACTTCCAGGCCCGGAATCCTTTCCCAGTCACTCAGTGTATGCTGAGTGTAGGGCAACACACTGCACTCTTCCCTGGGAGAGCTAGATTTCCTCAGCACTCCAACAGCTCCAGGAACTGTGTTCTCTCACGTCCTACATGTCATGCCAATCTGCCTCATTGCCCTAGGCTGAGCGGCACTGAGAAACCAAAACTGCTTTGCATTCCTTCTACAAAGTCATACCTTAGGACCCCATCCTTTCAGGAGAAAATCAGCTTGCCTTGCTGCTGTAACCAAAGCACAGTTCTTCCTCTTACACTGCAGGGTTTTAGAAGAAGCTAAGCCCGAGAGCCTAGCAAGAGCGCTCCTTGGGGGAGGCGTTTGGCTACACGCAGAACTCCGTGCCAAATAAACTTTATTCAAGGAAGGGACCAGTGTGTAGCTAGAGTGTCTACTTACTTGGTAGAAATCACATGGAGGTAGGCTACGTGTTCGCTGGAAACGGGGGCCTTATGGCACAAGCCTTGCTTTCCCATTTTGAGTGCTCCATTCATGCTGCCTTGAAGCTACCTAAATCACAGTTTAGGACGGGTCTCTAGTCACTGCAGGCAGGGCTCTGGGAAAGGAACAAGTGTTCTCTACATCAACAGGGTGCTTTCATAGCCTGGGTGGGAGCTCCTCCTGATACGCTCTAGAGCTAAAAGGAAACTTGACGTGAGTCCTTTCCTCAAGGTAAAGCCTTGAATAGCCCTGCCGAAGTGGAAGCTTGGAGCAGAGTCCTTGAGGCATTAGCTTTAGGTCTGCTTTCTTTAACGTTAGTAAGCATTTCAGGAAACGGAGGACCTCGCCTGGGCACCCTACTCCCTGCACGAACACCGAGCACCGGCAGGCTCCACTAGGCTGCTAAGAAACTTCCAGGCCCGGAATCCTTTCCCAGTCACTCAGTGTATGCTGAGTGTAGGGCAACACACTGCACTCTTCCCTGGGAGAGCTAGATTTCCTCAGCACTCCAACAGCTCCAGGAACTGTGTTCTCTCACGTCCTACATGTCATGCAAATCTGCCTCATTGCCCTAGGCTGAGCGGCACTGAGAAACCAAAACTGCTTCGCATTCCTTCCACAAAGTCATACATTAAGACCCCATCCTTACAGGAGAAATTCGGCTTGCGTTCCTGCTGTAAACAAAGCACAGTTCTTCCTCTTACACTGCAGGGTTTTAGAAGAAGCTAAGCCCGAGAGCCTAGCAAGAGCGCTCCTTGGGGGAGGCGGTTGGCTACACGCAGAACTCCGTGCCAAATAAACTTTATTCAAGGAAGGGACCAGTGTGTAGCTAGAGTGTATACTTGGTAGAAATCACAAGGAGGTAGGCTGCGTGTTCGCTGGAAACAGGGCCTTATGGCACAAGCCTTGCTTTCCCATTTTGAATGCTCCATTCATGCTGCCTTGAAGCTACCTAAATAACAGTTTTAGGACGGGTCTCTAGTCACTGCAGGCAGGGCTCTGGGAAAGGAACGAGTCTTCTCTACATCAACAGGGTGCTTTCATAGCCTGGGTGGGAGCTCCTCCTGATACGCTCTAGAGCTAAAAGGAAACTTGACGTGAGTCCTTTCCTCAAGGTAAAGCCTTGAATAGCCCTGCCGAAGTGGAAGCTTGGAGCAGAGTCCTTGAGGCATTAGCTTTAGGTCTGCTTTCTTTAACGTTAGTAAGCATTTCAGGAAACGGAGGACCTCTCCTGGGCACCCTATTCCCTGCACGAACACCGAGCACCGGCAGGCTCCACTATGCTGCTAAGAAACTTCCAGGCCCGGAATCCTTTCCCAGTCACTCAGTGTATGCTGAGTGTAGGGCAACACACTGCACTCTTCCCTGGGAGAGCTAGATTTCCTCAGCACTCCAACAGCTCCAGGAACTGTGTTCTCTCACGTCCTACATGTCATGCCAATCTGCCTCATTGCCCTAGGCTGAGCGGCACTGAGAAACCAAAACTGCTTTGCATTCCTTCTACAAAGTCATACCTTAGGACCCCATCCTTTCAGGAGAAAATCAGCTTGCCTTGCTGCTGTAACCAAAGCACAGTTCTTCCTCTTACACTGCAGGGTTTTAGAAGAAGCTAAGCCCGATAGCCTAGCAAGAGCGCTCCTTGGGGGAGGCGTTTGGCTACACGCAGAACTCCGTGCCAAATAAACTTTATTCAAGGAAGGGACCAGTGTGTAGCTAGAGTGTCTACTTACTTGGTAGAAATCACATGGAGGTAGGCTACGTGTTCGCTGGAAACGGGGGCCTTATGGCACAAGCCTTGCTTTCCCATTTTGAGTGCTCCATTCATGCTGCCTTGAAGCTACCTAAATCACAGTTTAGGACGGGTCTCTAGTCACTGCAGGCAGGGCTCTGGGAAAGGAACAAGTGTTCTCTACATCAACAGGGTGCTTTCATAGCCTGGGTGGGAGCTCCTCCTGATACGCTCTAGAGCTAAAAGGAAACTTGACGTGAGTCCTTTCCTCAAGGTAAAGCCTTGAATAGCCCTGCCGAAGTGGAAGCTTGGAGCAGAGTCCTTGAGGCATTAGCTTTAGGTCTGCTTTCTTTAACGTTAGTAAGCATTTCAGGAAACGGAGGACCTCGCCTGGGCACCCTACTCCCTGCACGAACACCGAGCACCGGCAGGCTCCACTAGGCTGCTAAGAAACTTCCAGGCCCGGAATCCTTTCCCAGTCACTCAGTGTATGCTGAGTGTAGGGCAACACACTGCACTCTTCCCTGGGAGAGCTAGATTTCCTCAGCACTCCAACAGCTCCAGGAACTGTGTTCTCTCACGTCCTACATGTCATGCAAATCTGCCTCATTGCCCTAGGCTGAGCGGCACTGAGAAACCAAAACTGCTTCGCATTCCTTCCACAAAGTCATACATTAAGACCCCATCCTTACAGGAGAAATTCGGCTTGCGTTCCTGCTGTAAACAAAGCACAGTTCTTCCTCTTACACTGCAGGGTTTTAGAAGAAGCTAAGCCCGAGAGCCTAGCAAGAGCGCTCCTTGGGGGAGGCGGTTGGCTACACGCAGAACTCCGTGCCAAATAAACTTTATTCAAGGAAGGGACCAGTGTGTAGCTAGAGTGTATACTTGGTAGAAATCACAAGGAGGTAGGCTGCGTGTTCGCTGGAAACAGGGCCTTATGGCACAAGCCTTGCTTTCCCATTTTGAATGCTCCATTCATGCTGCCTTGAAGCTACCTAAATAACAGTTTTAGGAGGGGTCTCTAGTCACTGCAGGCAGGGCTCTGGGAAAGGAACGAGTCTTCTCTACATCAACAGGGTGCTTTCATAGCCTGGGTGGGAGCTCCTCCTGATACGCTCTAGAGCTAAAAGGAAACTTGACGTGAGTCCTTTCCTCAAGGTAAAGCCTTGAATAGCCCTGCCGAAGTGGAAGCTTGGAGCAGAGTCCTTGAGGCATTAGCTTTAGGTCTGCTTTCTTTAACGTTAGTAAGCATTTCAGGAAACGGAGGACCTCTCCTGGGCACCCTATTCCCTGCACGAACACCGAGCACCGGCAGGCTCCACTATGCTGCTAAGAAACTTCCAGGCCCGGAATCCTTTCCCAGTCACTCAGTGTATGCTGAGTGTAGGGCAACACACTGCACTCTTCCCTGGGAGAGCTAGATTTCCTCAGCACTCCAACAGCTCCAGGAACTGTGTTCTCTCACGTCCTACATGTCATGCCAATCTGCCTCATTGCCCTAGGCTGAGCGGCACTGAGAAACCAAAACTGCTTTGCATTCCTTCTACAAAGTCATACCTTAGGACCCCATCCTTTCAGGAGAAAATCAGCTTGCCTTGCTGCTGTAACCAAAGCACAGTTCTTCCTCTTACACTGCAGGGTTTTAGAAGAAGCTAAGCCCGAGAGCCTAGCAAGAGCGCTCCTTGGGGGAGGCGTTTGGCTACACGCAGAACTCCGTGCCAAATAAACTTTATTCAAGGAAGGGACCAGTGTGTAGCTAGAGTGTCTACTTACTTGGTAGAAATCACATGGAGGTAGGCTACGTGTTCGCTGGAAACGGGGGCCTTATGGCACAAGCCTTGCTTTCCCATTTTGAGTGCTCCATTCATGCTGCCTTGAAGCTACCTAAATCACAGTTTAGGACGGGTCTCTAGTCACTGCAGGCAGGGCTCTGGGAAAGGAACAAGTGTTCTCTACATCAACAGGGTGCTTTCATAGCCTGGGTGGGAGCTCCTCCTGATACGCTCTAGAGCTAAAAGGAAACTTGACGTGAGTCCTTTCCTCAAGGTAAAGCCTTGAATAGCGCTGCCGAAGTGGAAGCTTGGAGCAGAGTCCTTGAGGCATTAGCTTTAGGTCTGCTTTCTTTAACGTTAGTAAGCATTTCAGGAAACGGAGGACCTCGCCTGGGCACCCTATTCCCTGCACGAACACCGAGCACCGGCAGGCTCCACTAGGCTGCTAAGAAACTTCCAGGCCCGGAATCCTTTCCCAGTCACTCAGTGTATGCTGAGTGTAGGGCAACACACTGCACTCTTCCCTGGGAGAGCTAGATTTCCTCAGCACTCCAACAGCTCCAGGAACTGTGTTCTCTCACGTCCTACATGTCATGCAAATCTGCCTCATTGCCCTAGGCTGAGCGGCACTGAGAAACCAAAACTGCTTCGCATTCCTTCCACAAAGTCATACATTAAGACCCCATCCTTACAGGAGAAATTCGGCTTGCGTTCCTGCTGTAAACAAAGCACAGTTCTTCCTCTTACACTGCAGGGTTTTAGAAGAAGCTAAGCCCGAGAGCCTAGCAAGAGCGCTCCTTGGGGGAGGCGTTTGGCTACACGCAGAACTCCGTGCCAAATAAACTTTATTCAAGGAAGGGACCAGTGTGTAGCTAGAGTGTCTACTTACTTGGTAGAAATCACATGGAGGTAGGCTACGTGTTCGCTGGAAACGGGGGCCTTATGGCACAAGCCTTGCTTTCCCATTTTGAGTGCTCCATTCATGCTGCCTTGAAGCTACCTAAATCACAGTTTAGGACGGGTCTCTAGTCACTGCAGGCAGGGCTCTGGGAAAGGAACAAGTGTTCTCTACATCAACAGGGTGCTTTCATAGCCTGGGTGGGAGCTCCTCCTGATACGCTCTAGAGCTAAAAGGAAACTTGACGTGAGTCCTTTCCTCAAGGTAAAGCCTTGAATAGCCCTGCCGAAGTGGAAGCTTGGAGCAGAGTCCTTGAGGCATTAGCTTTAGGTCTGCTTTCTTTAACGTTAGTAAGCATTTCAGGAAACGGAGGACCTCGCCTGGGCACCCTACTCCCTGCACGAACACCGAGCACCGGCAGGCTCCACTAGGCTGCTAAGAAACTTCCAGGCCCGGAATCCTTTCCCAGTCACTCAGTGTATGCTGAGTGTAGGGCAACACACTGCACTCTTCCCTGGGAGAGCTAGATTTCCTCAGCACTCCAACAGCTCCAGGAACTGTGTTCTCTCACGTCCTACATGTCATGCAAATCTGCCTCATTGCCCTAGGCTGAGCGGCACTGAGAAACCAAAACTGCTTCGCATTCCTTCCACAAAGTCATACATTAAGACCCCATCCTTACAGGAGAAATTCGGCTTGCGTTCCTGCTGTAAACAAAGCACAGTTCTTCCTCTTACACTGCAGGGTTTTAGAAGAAGCTAAGCCCGAGAGCCTAGCAAGAGCGCTCCTTGGGGGAGGCGGTTGGCTACACGCAGAACTCCGTGCCAAATAAACTTTATTCAAGGAAGGGACCAGTGTGTAGCTAGAGTGTATACTTGGTAGAAATCACAAGGAGGTAGGCTGCGTGTTCGCTGGAAACAGGGCCTTATGGCACAAGCCTTGCTTTCCCATTTTGAATGCTCCATTCATGCTGCCTTGAAGCTACCTAAATAACAGTTTTAGGAGGGGTCTCTAGTCACTGCAGGCAGGGCTCTGGGAAAGGAACGAGTCTTCTCTACATCAACAGGGTGCTTTCATAGCCTGGGTGGGAGCTCCTCCTGATACGCTCTAGAGCTAAAAGGAAACTTGACGTGAGTCCTTTCCTCAAGGTAAAGCCTTGAATAGCCCTGCCGAAGTGGAAGCTTGGAGCAGAGTCCTTGAGGCATTAGCTTTAGGTCTGCTTTCTTTAACGTTAGTAAGCATTTCAGGAAACGGAGGACCTCGCCTGGGCACCCTATTCCCTGCACGAACACCGAGCACCGGCAGGCTCCACTATGCTGCTAAGAAACTTCCAGGCCCGGAATCCTTTCCCAGTCACTCAGTGTATGCTGAGTGTAGGGCAACACACTGCACTCTTCCCTGGGAGAGCTAGATTTCCTCAGCACTCCAACAGCTCCAGGAACTGTGTTCTCTCACGTCCTACATGTCATGCCAATCTGCCTCATTGCCCTAGGCTGAGCGGCACTGAGAAACCAAAACTGCTTTGCATTCCTTCTACAAAGTCATACCTTAGGACCCCATCCTTTCAGGAGAAAATCAGCTTGCCTTGCTGCTGTAACCAAAGCACAGTTCTTCCTCTTACACTGCAGGGTTTTAGAAGAAGCTAAGCCCGATAGCCTAGCAAGAGCGCTCCTTGGGGGAGGCGTTTGGCTACACGCAGAACTCCGTGCCAAATAAACTTTATTCAAGGAAGGGACCAGTGTGTAGCTAGAGTGTCTACTTACTTGGTAGAAATCACATGGAGGTAGGCTACGTGTTCGCTGGAAACGGGGGCCTTATGGCACAAGCCTTGCTTTCCCATTTTGAGTGCTCCATTCATGCTGCCTTGAAGCTACCTAAATCACAGTTTAGGACGGGTCTCTAGTCACTGCAGGCAGGGCTCTGGGAAAGGAACAAGTGTTCTCTACATCAACAGGGTGCTTTCATAGCCTGGGTGGGAGCTCCTCCTGATACGCTCTAGAGCTAAAAGGAAACTTGACGTGAGTCCTTTCCTCAAGGTAAAGCCTTGAATAGCCCTGCCGAAGTGGAAGCTTGGAGCAGAGTCCTTGAGGCATTAGCTTTAGGTCTGCTTTCTTTAACGTTAGTAAGCATTTCAGGAAACGGAGGACCTCGCCTGGGCACCCTACTCCCTGCACGAACACCGAGCACCGGCAGGCTCCACTAGGCTGCTAAGAAACTTCCAGGCCCGGAATCCTTTCCCAGTCACTCAGTGTATGCTGAGTGTAGGGCAACACACTGCACTCTTCCCTGGGAGAGCTAGATTTCCTCAGCACTCCAACAGCTCCAGGAACTGTGTTCTCTCACGTCCTACATGTCATGCAAATCTGCCTCATTGCCCTAGGCTGAGCGGCACTGAGAAACCAAAACTGCTTCGCATTCCTTCCACAAAGTCATACATTAAGACCCCATCCTTACAGGAGAAATTCGGCTTGCGTTCCTGCTGTAAACAAAGCAAAGCTCTTCCTCTTACACTGCAGGGTTTTAGAAGAAGCTAAGCCCGAGAGCCTAGCAAGAGCGTTCCTTGGGGGAGGCGGTTGGCTACACGCAGAACTCCGTGCCAAATAAACTTTATTCAAGGAAGGGACCAGTGTGTAGCTACAGTGTATACTTGGTAGAAATCACAAGGAGGTAGGCTGCGTGTTCGCTGGAAACAGGGCCTTATGGCACAAGCCTTGCTTTCCCATTTTGAATGCTCCATTCATGCTGCCTTGAAGCTACCTAAATAACAGTTTTAGGACGGGTCTCTAGTCACTGCAGGCAGGGCTCTGGGAAAGGAACGAGTCTTCTCTACATCAACAGGGTGCTTTCATAGCCTGGGTGGGAGCTCCTCCTGATACGCTCTAGAGCTAAAAGGAAACTTGACGTGAGTCCTTTCCTCAAGGTAAAGCCTTGAATAGCCCTGCCGAAGTGGAAGCTTGGAGCAGAGTCCTTGAGGCATTAGCTTTAGGTCTGCTTTCTTTAACGTTAGTAAGCATTTCAGGAAACGGAGGACCTCGCCTGGGCACCCTATTCCCTGCACGAACACCGAGCACCGGCAGGCTCCACTAGGCTGCTAAGAAACTTCCAGGCCCGGAATCCTTTCCCAGTCACTCAGTGTATGCTGAGTGTAGGGCAACACACTGCACTCTTCCCTGGGAGAGCTAGATTTCCTCAGCACTCCAACAGCTCCAGGAACTGTGTTCTCTCACGTCCTACATGTCATGCCAATCTGCCTCATTGCCCTAGGCTGAGCGGCACTGAGAAACCAAAACTGCTTTGCATTCCTTCTACAAAGTCATACCTTAGGACCCCATCCTTACAGGAGAAAATCAGCTTGCCTTGCTGCTGTAACCAAAGCACAGTTCTTCCTCTTACACTGCAGGGTTTTAGAAGAAGCTAAGCCCGATAGCCTAGCAAGAGCGCTCCTTGGGGGAGGCGTTTGGCTACACGCAGAACTCCGTGCCAAATAAACTTTATTCAAGGAAGGGACCAGTGTGTAGCTAGAGTGTCTACTTACTTGGTAGAAATCACATGGAGGTAGGCTACGTGTTCGCTGGAAACGGGGGCCTTATGGCACAAGCCTTGCTTTCCCATTTTGAGTGCTCCATTCATGCTGCCTTGAAGCTACCTAAATCACAGTTTAGGACGGGTCTCTAGTCACTGCAGGCAGGGCTCTGGGAAAGGAACAAGTGTTCTCTACATCAACAGGGTGCTTTCATAGCCTGGGTGGGAGCTCCTCCTGATACGCTCTAGAGCTAAAAGGAAACTTGACGTGAGTCCTTTCCTCAAGGTAAAGCCTTGAATAGCGCTGCCGAAGTGGAAGCTTGGAGCAGAGTCCTTGAGGCATTAGCTTTAGGTCTGCTTTCTTTAACGTTAGTAAGCATTTCAGGAAACGGAGGACCTCGCCTGGGCACCCTATTCCCTGCACGAACACCGAGCACCGGCAGGCTCCACTAGGCTGCTAAGAAACTTCCAGGCCCGGAATCCTTTCCCAGTCACTCAGTGTATGCTGAGTGTAGGGCAACACACTGCACTCTTCCCTGGGAGAGCTAGATTTCCTCAGCACTCCAACAGCTCCAGGAACTGTGTTCTCTCACGTCCTACATGTCATGCAAATCTGCCTCATTGCCCTAGGCTGAGCGGCACTGAGAAACCAAAACTGCTTCGCATTCCTTCCACAAAGTCATACATTAAGACCCCATCCTTACAGGAGAGATTCGGCTTGCGTTCCTGCTGTAAACAAAGCACAGTTCTTCCTCTTACACTGCAGGGTTTTAGAAGAAGCTAAGCCCGAGAGCCTAGCAAGAGCGCTCCTTGGGGGAGGCGTTTGGCTACACGCAGAACTCCGTGCCAAATAAACTTTATTCAAGGAAGGGACCAGTGTGTAGCTAGAGTGTCTACTTACTTGGTAGAAATCACATGGAGGTAGGCTACGTGTTCGCTGGAAACGGGGGCCTTATGGCACAAGCCTTGCTTTCCCATTTTGAGTGCTCCATTCATGCTGCCTTGAAGCTACCTAAATCACAGTTTAGGACGGGTCTCTAGTCACTGCAGGCAGGGCTCTGGGAAAGGAACAAGTGTTCTCTACATCAACAGGGTGCTTTCATAGCCTGGGTGGGAGCTCCTCCTGATACGCTCTAGAGCTAAAAGGAAACTTGACGTGAGTCCTTTCCTCAAGGTAAAGCCTTGAATAGCCCTGCCGAAGTGGAAGCTTGGAGCAGAGTCCTTGAGGCATTAGCTTTAGGTCTGCTTTCTTTAACGTTAGTAAGCATTTCAGGAAACGGAGGACCTCGCCTGGGCACCCTACTCCCTGCACGAACACCGAGCACCGGCAGGCTCCACTAGGCTGCTAAGAAACTTCCAGGCCCGGAATCCTTTCCCAGTCACTCAGTGTATGCTGAGTGTAGGGCAACACACTGCACTCTTCCCTGGGAGAGCTAGATTTCCTCAGCACTCCAACAGCTCCAGGAACTGTGTTCTCTCACGTCCTACATGTCATGCAAATCTGCCTCATTGCCCTAGGCTGAGCGGCACTGAGAAACCAAAACTGCTTCGCATTCCTTCCACAAAGTCATACATTAAGACCCCATCCTTACAGGAGAAATTCGGCTTGCGTTCCTGCTGTAAACAAAGCACAGCTCTTCCTCTTACACTGCAGGGTTTTAGAAGAAGCTAAGCCCGAGAGCCTAGCAAGAGCGTTCCTTGGGGGAGGCGGTTGGCTACACGCAGAACTCCGTGCCAAATAAACTTTATTCAAGGAAGGGACCAGTGTGTAGCTAGAGTGTATACTTGGTAGAAATCACAAGGAGGTAGGCTGCGTGTTCGCTGGAAACAGGGCCTTATGGCACAAGCCTTGCTTTCCCATTTTGAATGCTCCATTCATGCTGCCTTGAAGCTACCTAAATAACAGTTTTAGGACGGGTCTCTAGTCACTGCAGGCAGGGCTCTGGGAAAGGAACGAGTCTTCTCTACATCAACAGGGTGCTTTCATAGCCTGGGTGGGAGCTCCTCCTGATACGCTCTAGAGCTAAAAGGAAACTTGACGTGAGTCCTTTCCTCAAGGTAAAGCCTTGAATAGCCCTGCCGAAGTGGAAGCTTGGAGCAGAGTCCTTGAGGCATTAGCTTTAGGTCTGCTTTCTTTAACGTTAGTAAGCATTTCAGGAAACGGAGGACCTCTCCTGGGCACCCTATTCCCTGCACGAACACCGAGCACCGGCAGGCTCCACTATGCTGCTAAGAAACTTCCAGGCCCGGAATCCTTTCCCAGTCACTCAGTGTATGCTGAGTGTAGGGCAACACACTGCACTCTTCCCTGGGAGAGCTAGATTTCCTCAGCACTCCAACAGCTCCAGGAACTGTGTTCTCTCACGTCCTACATGTCATGCCAATCTGCCTCATTGCCCTAGGCTGAGCGGCACTGAGAAACCAAAACTGCTTTGCATTCCTTCTACAAAGTCATACCTTAGGACCCCATCCTTTCAGGAGAAAATCAGCTTGCCTTGCTGCTGTAACCAAAGCACAGTTCTTCCTCTTACACTGCAGGGTTTTAGAAGAAGCTAAGCCCGAGAGCCTAGCAAGAGCGCTCCTTGGGGGAGGCGTTTGGCTACACGCAGAACTCCGTGCCAAATAAACTTTATTCAAGGAAGGGACCAGTGTGTAGCTAGAGTGTCTACTTACTTGGTAGAAATCACATGGAGGTAGGCTACGTGTTCGCTGGAAACGGGGGCCTTATGGCACAAGCCTTGCTTTCCCATTTTGAGTGCTCCATTCATGCTGCCTTGAAGCTACCTAAATCACAGTTTAGGACGGGTCTCTAGTCACTGCAGGCAGGGCTCTGGGAAAGGAACAAGTGTTCTCTACATCAACAGGGTGCTTTCATAGCCTGGGTGGGAGCTCCTCCTGATACGCTCTAGAGCTAAAAGGAAACTTGACGTGAGTCCTTTCCTCAAGGTAAAGCCTTGAATAGCCCTGCCGAAGTGGAAGCTTGGAGCAGAGTCCTTGAGGCATTAGCTTTAGGTCTGCTTTCTTTAACGTTAGTAAGCATTTCAGGAAACGGAGGACCTCGCCTGGGCACCCTATTCCCTGCACGAACACCGAGCACCGGCAGGCTCCACTAGGCTGCTAAGAAACTTCCAGGCCCGGAATCCTTTCCCAGTCACTCAGTGTATGCTGAGTGTAGGGCAACACACTGCACTCTTCCCTGGGAGAGCTAGATTTCCTCAGCACTCCAACAGCTCCAGGAACTGTGTTCTCTCACGTCCTACATGTCATGCCAATCTGCCTCATTGCCCTAGGCTGAGCGGCACTGAGAAACCAAAACTGCTTTGCATTCCTTCTACAAAGTCATACCTTAGGACCCCATCCTTACAGGAGAAAATCAGCTTGCCTTGCTGCTGTAACCAAAGCACAGTTCTTCCTCTTACACTGCAGGGTTTTAGAAGAAGCTAAGCCCGATAGCCTAGCAAGAGCGCTCCTTGGGGGAGGCGTTTGGCTACACGCAGAACTCCGTGCCAAATAAACTTTATTCAAGGAAGGGACCAGTGTGTAGCTAGAGTGTCTACTTACTTGGTAGAAATCACATGGAGGTAGGCTACGTGTTCGCTGGAAACGGGGGCCTTATGGCACAAGCCTTGCTTTCCCATTTTGAGTGCTCCATTCATGCTGCCTTGAAGCTACCTAAATCACAGTTTAGGACGGGTCTCTAGTCACTGCAGGCAGGGCTCTGGGAAAGGAACAAGTGTTCTCTACATCAACAGGGTGCTTTCATAGCCTGGGTGGGAGCTCCTCCTGATACGCTCTAGAGCTAAAAGGAAACTTGACGTGAGTCCTTTCCTCAAGGTAAAGCCTTGAATAGCGCTGCCGAAGTGGAAGCTTGGAGCAGAGTCCTTGAGGCATTAGCTTTAGGTCTGCTTTCTTTAACGTTAGTAAGCATTTCAGGAAACGGAGGACCTCGCCTGGGCACCCTATTCCCTGCACGAACACCGAGCACCGGCAGGCTCCACTAGGCTGCTAAGAAACTTCCAGGCCCGGAATCCTTTCCCAGTCACTCAGTGTATGCTGAGTGTAGGGCAACACACTGCACTCTTCCCTGGGAGAGCTAGATTTCCTCAGCACTCCAACAGCTCCAGGAACTGTGTTCTCTCACGTCCTACATGTCATGCAAATCTGCCTCATTGCCCTAGGCTGAGCGGCACTGAGAAACCAAAACTGCTTCGCATTCCTTCCACAAAGTCATACATTAAGACCCCATCCTTACAGGAGAAATTCGGCTTGCGTTCCTGCTGTAAACAAAGCACAGTTCTTCCTCTTACACTGCAGGGTTTTAGAAGAAGCTAAGCCCGAGAGCCTAGCAAGAGCGCTCCTTGGGGGAGGCGTTTGGCTACACGCAGAACTCCGTGCCAAATAAACTTTATTCAAGGAAGGGACCAGTGTGTAGCTAGAGTGTCTACTTACTTGGTAGAAATCACATGGAGGTAGGCTACGTGTTCGCTGGAAACGGGGGCCTTATGGCACAAGCCTTGCTTTCCCATTTTGAGTGCTCCATTCATGCTGCCTTGAAGCTACCTAAATCACAGTTTAGGACGGGTCTCTAGTCACTGCAGGCAGGGCTCTGGGAAAGGAACAAGTGTTCTCTACATCAACAGGGTGCTTTCATAGCCTGGGTGGGAGCTCCTCCTGATACGCTCTAGAGCTAAAAGGAAACTTGACGTGAGTCCTTTCCTCAAGGTAAAGCCTTGAATAGCCCTGCCGAAGTGGAAGCTTGGAGCAGAGTCCTTGAGGCATTAGCTTTAGGTCTGCTTTCTTTAACGTTAGTAAGCATTTCAGGAAACGGAGGACCTCGCCTGGGCACCCTACTCCCTGCACGAACACCGAGCACCGGCAGGCTCCACTAGGCTGCTAAGAAACTTCCAGGCCCGGAATCCTTTCCCAGTCACTCAGTGTATGCTGAGTGTAGGGCAACACACTGCACTCTTCCCTGGGAGAGCTAGATTTCCTCAGCACTCCAACAGCTCCAGGAACTGTGTTCTCTCACGTCCTACATGTCATGCAAATCTGCCTCATTGCCCTAGGCTGAGCGGCACTGAGAAACCAAAACTGCTTCGCATTCCTTCCACAAAGTCATACATTAAGACCCCATCCTTACAGGAGAAATTCGGCTTGCGTTCCTGCTGTAAACAAAGCAAAGCTCTTCCTCTTACACTGCAGGGTTTTAGAAGAAGCTAAGCCCGAGAGCCTAGCAAGAGCGTTCCTTGGGGGAGGCGGTTGGCTACACGCAGAACTCCGTGCCAAATAAACTTTATTCAAGGAAGGGACCAGTGTGTAGCTACAGTGTATACTTGGTAGAAATCACAAGGAGGTAGGCTGCGTGTTCGCTGGAAACAGGGCCTTATGGCACAAGCCTTGCTTTCCCATTTTGAATGCTCCATTCATGCTGCCTTGAAGCTACCTAAATAACAGTTTTAGGACGGGTCTCTAGTCACTGCAGGCAGGGCTCTGGGAAAGGAACGAGTCTTCTCTACATCAACAGGGGGCTTTCATAGCCTGGGTGGGAGCTCCTCCTGATACGCTCTAGAGCTAAAAGGAAACTTGACGTGAGTCCTTTCCTCAAGGTAAAGCCTTGAATAGCCCTGCCGAAGTGGAAGCTTGGAGCAGAGTCCTTGAGGCATTAGCTTTAGGTCTGCTTTCTTTAACGTTAGTAAGCATTTCAGGAAACGGAGGACCTCTCCTGGGCACCCTATTCCCTGCACGAACACCGAGCACCGGCAGGCTCCACTATGCTGCTAAGAAACTTCCAGGCCCGGAATCCTTTCCCAGTCACTCAGTGTATGCTGAGTGTAGGGCAACACACTGCACTCTTCCCTGGGAGAGCTAGATTTCCTCAGCACTCCAACAGCTCCAGGAACTGTGTTCTCTCACGTCCTACATGTCATGCCAATCTGCCTCATTGCCCTAGGCTGAGCGGCACTGAGAAACCAAAACTGCTTTGCATTCCTTCTACAAAGTCATACCTTAGGACCCCATCCTTTCAGGAGAAAATCAGCTTGCCTTGCTGCTGTAACCAAAGCACAGTTCTTCCTCTTACACTGCAGGGTTTTAGAAGAAGCTAAGCCCGAGAGCCTAGCAAGAGCGCTCCTTGGGGGAGGCGTTTGGCTACACGCAGAACTCCGTGCCAAATAAACTTTATTCAAGGAAGGGACCAGTGTGTAGCTAGAGTGTCTACTTACTTGGTAGAAATCACATGGAGGTAGGCTACGTGTTCGCTGGAAACGGGGGCCTTATGGCACAAGCCTTGCTTTCCCATTTTGAGTGCTCCATTCATGCTGCCTTGAAGCTACCTAAATCACAGTTTAGGACGGGTCTCTAGTCACTGCAGGCAGGGCTCTGGGAAAGGAACAAGTGTTCTCTACATCAACAGGGTGCTTTCATAGCCTGGGTGGGAGCTCCTCCTGATACGCTCTAGAGCTAAAAGGAAACTTGACGTGAGTCCTTTCCTCAAGGTAAAGCCTTGAATAGCGCTGCCGAAGTGGAAGCTTGGAGCAGAGTCCTTGAGGCATTAGCTTTAGGTCTGCTTTCTTTAACGTTAGTAAGCATTTCAGGAAACGGAGGACCTCGCCTGGGCACCCTATTCCCTGCACGAACACCGAGCACCGGCAGGCTCCACTAGGCTGCTAAGAAACTTCCAGGCCCGGAATCCTTTCCCAGTCACTCAGTGTATGCTGAGTGTAGGGCAACACACTGCACTCTTCCCTGGGAGAGCTAGATTTCCTCAGCACTCCAACAGCTCCAGGAACTGTGTTCTCTCACGTCCTACATGTCATGCAAATCTGCCTCATTGCCCTAGGCTGAGCGGCACTGAGAAACCAAAACTGCTTCGCATTCCTTCCACAAAGTCATACATTAAGACCCCATCCTTACAGGAGAAATTCGGCTTGCGTTCCTGCTGTAAACAAAGCACAGTTCTTCCTCTTACACTGCAGGGTTTTAGAAGAAGCTAAGCCCGAGAGCCTAGCAAGAGCGCTCCTTGGGGGAGGCGTTTGGCTACACGCAGAACTCCGTGCCAAATAAACTTTATTCAAGGAAGGGACCAGTGTGTAGCTAGAGTGTCTACTTACTTGGTAGAAATCACATGGAGGTAGGCTACGTGTTCGCTGGAAACGGGGGCCTTATGGCACAAGCCTTGCTTTCCCATTTTGAGTGCTCCATTCATGCTGCCTTGAAGCTACCTAAATCACAGTTTAGGACGGGTCTCTAGTCACTGCAGGCAGGGCTCTGGGAAAGGAACAAGTGTTCTCTACATCAACAGGGTGCTTTCATAGCCTGGGTGGGAGCTCCTCCTGATACGCTCTAGAGCTAAAAGGAAACTTGACGTGAGTCCTTTCCTCAAGGTAAAGCCTTGAATAGCGCTGCCGAAGTGGAAGCTTGGAGCAGAGTCCTTGAGGCATTAGCTTTAGGTCTGCTTTCTTTAACGTTAGTAAGCATTTCAGGAAACGGAGGACCTCGCCTGGGCACCCTATTCCCTGCACGAACACCGAGCACCGGCAGGCTCCACTAGGCTGCTAAGAAACTTCCAGGCCCGGAATCCTTTCCCAGTCACTCAGTGTATGCTGAGTGTAGGGCAACACACTGCACTCTTCCCTGGGAGAGCTAGATTTCCTCAGCACTCCAACAGCTCCAGGAACTGTGTTCTCTCACGTCCTACATGTCATGCAAATCTGCCTCATTGCCCTAGGCTGAGCGGCACTGAGAAACCAAAACTGCTTCGCATTCCTTCCACAAAGTCATACATTAAGACCCCATCCTTACAGGAGAAATTCGGCTTGCGTTCCTGCTGTAAACAAAGCACAGTTCTTCCTCTTACACTGCAGGGTTTTAGAAGAAGCTAAGCCCGAGAGCCTAGCAAGAGCGCTCCTTGGGGGAGGCGTTTGGCTACACGCAGAACTCCGTGCCAAATAAACTTTATTCAAGGAAGGGACCAGTGTGTAGCTAGAGTGTCTACTTACTTGGTAGAAATCACATGGAGGTAGGCTACGTGTTCGCTGGAAACGGGGGCCTTATGGCACAAGCCTTGCTTTCCCATTTTGAGTGCTCCATTCATGCTGCCTTGAAGCTACCTAAATCACAGTTTAGGACGGGTCTCTAGTCACTGCAGGCAGGGCTCTGGGAAAGGAACAAGTGTTCTCTACATCAACAGGGTGCTTTCATAGCCTGGGTGGGAGCTCCTCCTGATACGCTCTAGAGCTAAAAGGAAACTTGACGTGAGTCCTTTCCTCAAGGTAAAGCCTTGAATAGCCCTGCCGAAGTGGAAGCTTGGAGCAGAGTCCTTGAGGCATTAGCTTTAGGTCTGCTTTCTTTAACGTTAGTAAGCATTTCAGGAAACGGAGGACCTCGCCTGGGCACCCTACTCCCTGCACGAACACCGAGCACCGGCAGGCTCCACTAGGCTGCTAAGAAACTTCCAGGCCCGGAATCCTTTCCCAGTCACTCAGTGTATGCTGAGTGTAGGGCAACACACTGCACTCTTCCCTGGGAGAGCTAGATTTCCTCAGCACTCCAACAGCTCCAGGAACTGTGTTCTCTCACGTCCTACATGTCATGCAAATCTGCCTCATTGCCCTAGGCTGAGCGGCACTGAGAAACCAAAACTGCTTCGCATTCCTTCCACAAAGTCATACATTAAGACCCCATCCTTACAGGAGAAATTCGGCTTGCGTTCCTGCTGTAAACAAAGCACAGCTCTTCCTCTTACACTGCAGGGTTTTAGAAGAAGCTAAGCCCGAGAGCCTAGCAAGAGCGTTCCTTGGGGGAGGCGGTTGGCTACACGCAGAACTCCGTGCCAAATAAACTTTATTCAAGGAAGGGACCAGTGTGTAGCTAGAGTGTATACTTGGTAGAAATCACAAGGAGGTAGGCTGCGTGTTCGCTGGAAACAGGGCCTTATGGCACAAGCCTTGCTTTCCCATTTTGAATGCTCCATTCATGCTGCCTTGAAGCTACCTAAATAACAGTTTTAGGACGGGTCTCTAGTCACTGCAGGCAGGGCTCTGGGAAAGGAACGAGTCTTCTCTACATCAACAGGGTGCTTTCATAGCCTGGGTGGGAGCTCCTCCTGATACGCTCTAGAGCTAAAAGGAAACTTGACGTGAGTCCTTTCCTCAAGGTAAAGCCTTGAATAGCCCTGCCGAAGTGGAAGCTTGGAGCAGAGTCCTTGAGGCATTAGCTTTAGGTCTGCTTTCTTTAACGTTAGTAAGCATTTCAGGAAACGGAGGACCTCTCCTGGGCACCCTATTCCCTGCACGAACACCGAGCACCGGCAGGCTCCACTAGGCTGCTAAGAAACTTCCAGGCCCGGAATCCTTTCCCAGTCACTCAGTGTATGCTGAGTGTAGGGCAACACACTGCACTCTTCCCTGGGAGAGCTAGATTTCCTCAGCACTCCAACAGCTCCAGGAACTGTGTTCTCTCACGTCCTACATGTCATGCCAATCTGCCTCATTGCCCTAGGCTGAGCGGCACTGAGAAACCAAAACTGCTTTGCATTCCTTCTACAAAGTCATACCTTAGGACCCCATCCTTTCAGGAGAAAATCAGCTTGCCTTGCTGCTGTAACCAAAGCACAGTTCTTCCTCTTACACTGCAGGGTTTTAGAAGAAGCTAAGCCCGATAGCCTAGCAAGAGCGCTCCTTGGGGGAGGCGTTTGGCTACACGCAGAACTCCGTGCCAAATAAACTTTATTCAAGGAAGGGACCAGTGTGTAGCTAGAGTGTCTACTTACTTGGTAGAAATCACATGGAGGTAGGCTACGTGTTCGCTGGAAACGGGGGCCTTATGGCACAAGCCTTGCTTTCCCATTTTGAGTGCTCCATTCATGCTGCCTTGAAGCTACCTAAATCACAGTTTAGGACGGGTCTCTAGTCACTGCAGGCAGGGCTCTGGGAAAGGAACAAGTGTTCTCTACATCAACAGGGTGCTTTCATAGCCTGGGTGGGAGCTCCTCCTGATACGCTCTAGAGCTAAAAGGAAACTTGACGTGAGTCCTTTCCTCAAGGTAAAGCCTTGAATAGCCCTGCCGAAGTGGAAGCTTGGAGCAGAGTCCTTGAGGCATTAGCTTTAGGTCTGCTTTCTTTAACGTTAGTAAGCATTTCAGGAAACGGAGGACCTCGCCTGGGCACCCTACTCCCTGCACGAACACCGAGCACCGGCAGGCTCCACTAGGCTGCTAAGAAACTTCCAGGCCCGGAATCCTTTCCCAGTCACTCAGTGTATGCTGAGTGTAGGGCAACACACTGCACTCTTCCCTGGGAGAGCTAGATTTCCTCAGCACTCCAACAGCTCCAGGAACTGTGTTCTCTCACGTCCTACATGTCATGCAAATCTGCCTCATTGCCCTAGGCTGAGCGGCACTGAGAAACCAAAACTGCTTCGCATTCCTTCCACAAAGTCATACATTAAGACCCCATCCTTACAGGAGAAATTCGGCTTGCGTTCCTGCTGTAAACAAAGCACAGCTCTTCCTCTTACACTGCAGGGTTTTAGAAGAAGCTAAGCCCGAGAGCCTAGCAAGAGCGTTCCTTGGGGGAGGCGGTTGGCTACACGCAGAACTCCGTGCCAAATAAACTTTATTCAAGGAAGGGACCAGTGTGTAGCTAGAGTGTATACTTGGTAGAAATCACAAGGAGGTAGGCTGCATGTTCGCTGGAAACAGGGCCTTATGGCACAAGCCTTGCTTTCCCATTTTGAATGCTCCATTCATGCTGCCTTGAAGCTACCTAAATCACAGTTTTAGGACGGGTCTCTAGTCACTGCAGGCAGGGCTCTGGGAAAGGAACGAGTCTTCTCTACATCAACAGGGTGCTTTCATAGCCTGGGTGGGAGCTCCTCCTGATACGCTCTAGAGCTAAAAGGAAACTTGACGTGAGTCCTTTCCTCAAGGTAAAGCCTTGAATAGCCCTGCCGAAGTGGAAGCTTGGAGCAGAGTCCTTGAGGCATTAGCTTTAGGTCTGCTTTCTTTAACGTTAGTAAGCATTTCAGGAAACGGAGGACCTCGCCTGGGCACCCTATTCCCTGCACGAACACCGAGCACCGGCAGGCTCCACTAGGCTGCTAAGAAACTTCCAGGCCCGGAATCCTTTCCCAGTCACTCAGTGTATGCTGAGTGTAGGGCAACACACTGCACTCTTCCCTGGGAGAGCTAGATTTCCTCAGCACTCCAACAGCTCCAGGAACTGTGTTCTCTCACGTCCTACATGTCATGCCAATCTGCCTCATTGCCCTAGGCTGAGCGGCACTGAGAAACCAAAACTGCTTTGCATTCCTTCTACAAAGTCATACCTTAGGACCCCATCCTTACAGGAGAAAATCAGCTTGCCTTGCTGCTGTAACCAAAGCACAGTTCTTCCTCTTACACTGCAGGGTTTTAGAAGAAGCTAAGCCCGATAGCCTAGCAAGAGCGCTCCTTGGGGGAGGCGTTTGGCTACACGCAGAACTCCGTGCCAAATAAACTTTATTCAAGGAAGGGACCAGTGTGTAGCTAGAGTGTCTACTTACTTGGTAGAAATCACATGGAGGTAGGCTACGTGTTCGCTGGAAACGGGGGCCTTATGGCACAAGCCTTGCTTTCCCATTTTGAGTGCTCCATTCATGCTGCCTTGAAGCTACCTAAATCACAGTTTAGGACGGGTCTCTAGTCACTGCAGGCAGGGCTCTGGGAAAGGAACAAGTGTTCTCTACATCAACAGGGTGCTTTCATAGCCTGGGTGGGAGCTCCTCCTGATACGCTCTAGAGCTAAAAGGAAACTTGACGTGAGTCCTTTCCTCAAGGTAAAGCCTTGAATAGCGCTGCCGAAGTGGAAGCTTGGAGCAGAGTCCTTGAGGCATTAGCTTTAGGTCTGCTTTCTTTAACGTTAGTAAGCATTTCAGGAAACGGAGGACCTCGCCTGGGCACCCTATTCCCTGCACGAACACCGAGCACCGGCAGGCTCCACTAGGCTGCTAAGAAACTTCCAGGCCCGGAATCCTTTCCCAGTCACTCAGTGTATGCTGAGTGTAGGGCAACACACTGCACTCTTCCCTGGGAGAGCTAGATTTCCTCAGCACTCCAACAGCTCCAGGAACTGTGTTCTCTCACGTCCTACATGTCATGCAAATCTGCCTCATTGCCCTAGGCTGAGCGGCACTGAGAAACCAAAACTGCTTCGCATTCCTTCCACAAAGTCATACATTAAGACCCCATCCTTACAGGAGAAATTCGGCTTGCGTTCCTGCTGTAAACAAAGCACAGTTCTTCCTCTTACACTGCAGGGTTTTAGAAGAAGCTAAGCCCGAGAGCCTAGCAAGAGCGCTCCTTGGGGGAGGCGTTTGGCTACACGCAGAACTCCGTGCCAAATAAACTTTATTCAAGGAAGGGACCAGTGTGTAGCTAGAGTGTCTACTTACTTGGTAGAAATCACATGGAGGTAGGCTACGTGTTCGCTGGAAACGGGGGCCTTATGGCACAAGCCTTGCTTTCCCATTTTGAGTGCTCCATTCATGCTGCCTTGAAGCTACCTAAATCACAGTTTAGGACGGGTCTCTAGTCACTGCAGGCAGGGCTCTGGGAAAGGAACAAGTGTTCTCTACATCAACAGGGTGCTTTCATAGCCTGGGTGGGAGCTCCTCCTGATACGCTCTAGAGCTAAAAGGAAACTTGACGTGAGTCCTTTCCTCAAGGTAAAGCCTTGAATAGCCCTGCCGAAGTGGAAGCTTGGAGCAGAGTCCTTGAGGCATTAGCTTTAGGTCTGCTTTCTTTAACGTTAGTAAGCATTTCAGGAAACGGAGGACCTCGCCTGGGCACCCTACTCCCTGCACGAACACCGAGCACCGGCAGGCTCCACTAGGCTGCTAAGAAACTTCCAGGCCCGGAATCCTTTCCCAGTCACTCAGTGTATGCTGAGTGTAGGGCAACACACTGCACTCTTCCCTGGGAGAGCTAGATTTCCTCAGCACTCCAACAGCTCCAGGAACTGTGTTCTCTCACGTCCTACATGTCATGCAAATCTGCCTCATTGCCCTAGGCTGAGCGGCACTGAGAAACCAAAACTGCTTCGCATTCCTTCCACAAAGTCATACATTAAGACCCCATCCTTACAGGAGAAATTCGGCTTGCGTTCCTGCTGTAAACAAAGCACAGCTCTTCCTCTTACACTGCAGGGTTTTAGAAGAAGCTAAGCCCGAGAGCCTAGCAAGAGCGTTCCTTGGGGGAGGCGGTTGGCTACACGCAGAACTCCGTGCCAAATAAACTTTATTCAAGGAAGGGACCAGTGTGTAGCTAGAGTGTATACTTGGTAGAAATCACAAGGAGGTAGGCTGCGTGTTCGCTGGAAACAGGGCCTTATGGCACAAGCCTTGCTTTCCCATTTTGAATGCTCCATTCATGCTGCCTTGAAGCTACCTAAATAACAGTTTTAGGACGGGTCTCTAGTCACTGCAGGCAGGGCTCTGGGAAAGGAACGAGTCTTCTCTACATCAACAGGGTGCTTTCATAGCCTGGGTGGGAGCTCCTCCTGATACGCTCTAGAGCTAAAAGGAAACTTGACGTGAGTCCTTTCCTCAAGGTAAAGCCTTGAATAGCCCTGCCGAAGTGGAAGCTTGGAGCAGAGTCCTTGAGGCATTAGCTTTAGGTCTGCTTTCTTTAACGTTAGTAAGCATTTCAGGAAACGGAGGACCTCGCCTGGGCACCCTATTCCCTGCACGAACACCGAGCACCGGCAGGCTCCACTAGGCTGCTAAGAAACTTCCAGGCCCGGAATCCTTTCCCAGTCACTCAGTGTATGCTGAGTGTAGGGCAACACACTGCACTCTTCCCTGGGAGAGCTAGATTTCCTCAGCACTCCAACAGCTCCAGGAACTGTGTTCTCTCACGTCCTACATGTCATGCAAATCTGCCTCATTGCCCTAGGCTGAGCGGCACTGAGAAACCAAAACTGCTTCGCATTCCTTCCACAAAGTCATACATTAAGACCCCATCCTTACAGGAGAAATTCGGCTTGAGTTCCTGCTGTAAACAAAGCACAGCTCTTCCTCTTACACTGCAGGGTTTTAGAAGAAGCTAAGCCCGAGAGCCTAGCAAGAGCGTTCCTTGGGGGAGGCGGTTGGCTACACGCAGAACTCCGTGCCAAATAAACTTTATTCAAGGAAGGGACCAGTGTGTAGCTAGAGTGTATACTTGGTAGAAATCACAAGGAGGTAGGCTGCATGTTCGCTGGAAACAGGGCCTTATGGCACAAGCCTTGCTTTCCCATTTTGAATGCTCCATTCATGCTGCCTTGAAGCTACCTAAATCACAGTTTTAGGACGGGTCTCTAGTCACTGCAGGCAGGGCTCTGGGAAAGGAACGAGTCTTCTCTACATCAACAGGGTGCTTTCATAGCCTGGGTGGGAGCTCCTCCTGATACGCTCTAGAGCTAAAAGGAAACTTGACGTGAGTCCTTTCCTCAAGGTAAAGCCTTGAATAGCCCTGCCGAAGTGGAAGCTTGGAGCAGAGTCCTTGAGGCATTAGCTTTAGGTCTGCTTTCTTTAACGTTAGTAAGCATTTCAGGAAACGGAGGACCTCGCCTGGGCACCCTATTCCCTGCACGAACACCGAGCACCGGCAGGCTCCACTAGGCTGCTAAGAAACTTCCAGGCCCGGAATCCTTTCCCAGTCACTCAGTGTATGCTGAGTGTAGGGCAACACACTGCACTCTTCCCTGGGAGAGCTAGATTTCCTCAGCACTCCAACAGCTCCAGGAACTGTGTTCTCTCACGTCCTACATGTCATGCCAATCTGCCTCATTGCCCTAGGCTGAGCGGCACTGAGAAACCAAAACTGCTTTGCATTCCTTCTACAAAGTCATACCTTAGGACCCCATCCTTACAGGAGAAAATCAGCTTGCCTTGCTGCTGTAACCAAAGCACAGTTCTTCCTCTTACACTGCAGGGTTTTAGAAGAAGCTAAGCCCGATAGCCTAGCAAGAGCGCTCCTTGGGGGAGGCGTTTGGCTACACGCAGAACTCCGTGCCAAATAAACTTTATTCAAGGAAGGGACCAGTGTGTAGCTAGAGTGTCTACTTACTTGGTAGAAATCACATGGAGGTAGGCTACGTGTTCGCTGGAAACGGGGGCCTTATGGCACAAGCCTTGCTTTCCCATTTTGAGTGCTCCATTCATGCTGCCTTGAAGCTACCTAAATCACAGTTTAGGACGGGTCTCTAGTCACTGCAGGCAGGGCTCTGGGAAAGGAACAAGTGTTCTCTACATCAACAGGGTGCTTTCATAGCCTGGGTGGGAGCTCCTCCTGATACGCTCTAGAGCTAAAAGGAAACTTGACGTGAGTCCTTTCCTCAAGGTAAAGCCTTGAATAGCGCTGCCGAAGTGGAAGCTTGGAGCAGAGTCCTTGAGGCATTAGCTTTAGGTCTGCTTTCTTTAACGTTAGTAAGCATTTCAGGAAACGGAGGACCTCGCCTGGGCACCCTATTCCCTGCACGAACACCGAGCACCGGCAGGCTCCACTAGGCTGCTAAGAAACTTCCAGGCCCGGAATCCTTTCCCAGTCACTCAGTGTATGCTGAGTGTAGGGCAACACACTGCACTCTTCCCTGGGAGAGCTAGATTTCCTCAGCACTCCAACAGCTCCAGGAACTGTGTTCTCTCACGTCCTACATGTCATGCAAATCTGCCTCATTGCCCTAGGCTGAGCGGCACTGAGAAACCAAAACTGCTTCGCATTCCTTCCACAAAGTCATACATTAAGACCCCATCCTTACAGGAGAAATTCGGCTTGCGTTCCTGCTGTAAACAAAGCACAGTTCTTCCTCTTACACTGCAGGGTTTTAGAAGAAGCTAAGCCCGAGAGCCTAGCAAGAGCGCTCCTTGGGGGAGGCGTTTGGCTACACGCAGAACTCCGTGCCAAATAAACTTTATTCAAGGAAGGGACCAGTGTGTAGCTAGAGTGTCTACTTACTTGGTAGAAATCACATGGAGGTAGGCTACGTGTTCGCTGGAAACGGGGGCCTTATGGCACAAGCCTTGCTTTCCCATTTTGAGTGCTCCATTCATGCTGCCTTGAAGCTACCTAAATCACAGTTTAGGACGGGTCTCTAGTCACTGCAGGCAGGGCTCTGGGAAAGGAACAAGTGTTCTCTACATCAACAGGGTGCTTTCATAGCCTGGGTGGGAGCTCCTCCTGATACGCTCTAGAGCTAAAAGGAAACTTGACGTGAGTCCTTTCCTCAAGGTAAAGCCTTGAATAGCCCTGCCGAAGTGGAAGCTTGGAGCAGAGTCCTTGAGGCATTAGCTTTAGGTCTGCTTTCTTTAACGTTAGTAAGCATTTCAGGAAACGGAGGACCTCGCCTGGGCACCCTACTCCCTGCACGAACACCGAGCACCGGCAGGCTCCACTAGGCTGCTAAGAAACTTCCAGGCCCGGAATCCTTTCCCAGTCACTCAGTGTATGCTGAGTGTAGGGCAACACACTGCACTCTTCCCTGGGAGAGCTAGATTTCCTCAGCACTCCAACAGCTCCAGGAACTGTGTTCTCTCACGTCCTACATGTCATGCAAATCTGCCTCATTGCCCTAGGCTGAGCGGCACTGAGAAACCAAAACTGCTTCGCATTCCTTCCACAAAGTCATACATTAAGACCCCATCCTTACAGGAGAAATTCGGCTTGCGTTCCTGCTGTAAACAAAGCACAGCTCTTCCTCTTACACTGCAGGGTTTTAGAAGAAGCTAAGCCCGAGAGCCTAGCAAGAGCGTTCCTTGGGGGAGGCGGTTGGCTACACGCAGAACTCCGTGCCAAATAAACTTTATTCAAGGAAGGGACCAGTGTGTAGCTAGAGTGTATACTTGGTAGAAATCACAAGGAGGTAGGCTGCGTGTTCGCTGGAAACAGGGCCTTATGGCACAAGCCTTGCTTTCCCATTTTGAATGCTCCATTCATGCTGCCTTGAAGCTACCTAAATAACAGTTTTAGGACGGGTCTCTAGTCACTGCAGGCAGGGCTCTGGGAAAGGAACGAGTCTTCTCTACATCAACAGGGTGCTTTCATAGCCTGGGTGGGAGCTCCTCCTGATACGCTCTAGAGCTAAAAGGAAACTTGACGTGAGTCCTTTCCTCAAGGTAAAGCCTTGAATAGCCCTGCCGAAGTGGAAGCTTGGAGCAGAGTCCTTGAGGCATTAGCTTTAGGTCTGCTTTCTTTAACGTTAGTAAGCATTTCAGGAAACGGAGGACCTCGCCTGGGCACCCTATTCCCTGCACGAACACCGAGCACCGGCAGGCTCCACTAGGCTGCTAAGAAACTTCCAGGCCCGGAATCCTTTCCCAGTCACTCAGTGTATGCTGAGTGTAGGGCAACACACTGCACTCTTCCCTGGGAGAGCTAGATTTCCTCAGCACTCCAACAGCTCCAGGAACTGTGTTCTCTCACGTCCTACATGTCATGCCAATCTGCCTCATTGCCCTAGGCTGAGCGGCACTGAGAAACCAAAACTGCTTTGCATTCCTTCTACAAAGTCATACCTTAGGACCCCATCCTTACAGGAGAAAATCAGCTTGCCTTGCTGCTGTAACCAAAGCACAGTTCTTCCTCTTACACTGCAGGGTTTTAGAAGAAGCTAAGCCCGATAGCCTAGCAAGAGCGCTCCTTGGGGGAGGCGTTTGGCTACACGCAGAACTCCGTGCCAAATAAACTTTATTCAAGGAAGGGACCAGTGTGTAGCTAGAGTGTCTACTTACTTGGTAGAAATCACATGGAGGTAGGCTACGTGTTCGCTGGAAACGGGGGCCTTATGGCACAAGCCTTGCTTTCCCATTTTGAGTGCTCCATTCATGCTGCCTTGAAGCTACCTAAATCACAGTTTAGGACGGGTCTCTAGTCACTGCAGGCAGGGCTCTGGGAAAGGAACAAGTGTTCTCTACATCAACAGGGTGCTTTCATAGCCTGGGTGGGAGCTCCTCCTGATACGCTCTAGAGCTAAAAGGAAACTTGACGTGAGTCCTTTCCTCAAGGTAAAGCCTTGAATAGCCCTGCCGAAGTGGAAGCTTGGAGCAGAGTCCTTGAGGCATTAGCTTTAGGTCTGCTTTCTTTAACGTTAGTAAGCATTTCAGGAAACGGAGGACCTCGCCTGGGCACCCTATTCCCTGCACGAACACCGAGCACCGGCAGGCTCCACTAGGCTGCTAAGAAACTTCCAGGCCCGGAATCCTTTCCCAGTCACTCAGTGTATGCTGAGTGTAGGGCAACACACTGCACTCTTCCCTGGGAGAGCTAGATTTCCTCAGCACTCCAACAGCTCCAGGAACTGTGTTCTCTCACGTCCTACATGTCATGCCAATCTGCCTCATTGCCCTAGGCTGAGCGGCACTGAGAAACCAAAACTGCTTCGCATTCCTTCCACAAAGTCATACATTAAGACCCCATCCTTACAGGAGAAATTCGGCTTGCGTTCCTGCTGTAAACAAAGCACAGTTCTTCCTCTTACACTGCAGGGTTTTAGAAGAAGCTAAGCCCGAGAGCCTAGCAAGAGCGCTCCTTGGGGGAGGCGGTTGGCTACACGCAGAACTCCGTGCCAAATAAACTTTATTCAAGGAAGGGACCAGTGTGTAGCTAGAGTGTATACTTGGTAGAAATCACAAGGAGGTAGGCTGCGTGTTCGCTGGAAACAGGGCCTTATGGCACAAGCCTTGCTTTCCCATTTTGAATGCTCCATTCATGCTGCCTTGAAGCTACCTAAATAACAGTTTTAGGAGGGGTCTCTAGTCACTGCAGGCAGGGCTCTGGGAAAGGAACGAGTCTTCTCTACATCAACAGGGTGCTTTCATAGCCTGGGTGGGAGCTCCTCCTGATACGCTCTAGAGCTAAAAGGAAACTTGACGTGAGTCCTTTCCTCAAGGTAAAGCCTTGAATAGCCCTGCCGAAGTGGAAGCTTGGAGCAGAGTCCTTGAGGCATTAGCTTTAGGTCTGCTTTCTTTAACGTTAGTAAGCATTTCAGGAAACGGAGGACCTCTCCTGGGCACCCTATTCCCTGCACGAACACCGAGCACCGGCAGGCTCCACTATGCTGCTAAGAAACTTCCAGGCCCGGAATCCTTTCCCAGTCACTCAGTGTATGCTGAGTGTAGGGCAACACACTGCACTCTTCCCTGGGAGAGCTAGATTTCCTCAGCACTCCAACAGCTCCAGGAACTGTGTTCTCTCACGTCCTACATGTCATGCCAATCTGCCTCATTGCCCTAGGCTGAGCGGCACTGAGAAACCAAAACTGCTTTGCATTCCTTCTACAAAGTCATACCTTAGGACCCCATCCTTTCAGGAGAAAATCAGCTTGCCTTGCTGCTGTAACCAAAGCACAGTTCTTCCTCTTACACTGCAGGGTTTTAGAAGAAGCTAAGCCCGATAGCCTAGCAAGAGCGCTCCTTGGGGGAGGCGTTTGGCTACACGCAGAACTCCGTGCCAAATAAACTTTATTCAAGGAAGGGACCAGTGTGTAGCTAGAGTGTCTACTTACTTGGTAGAAATCACATGGAGGTAGGCTACGTGTTCGCTGGAAACGGGGGCCTTATGGCACAAGCCTTGCTTTCCCATTTTGAGTGCTCCATTCATGCTGCCTTGAAGCTACCTAAATCACAGTTTAGGACGGGTCTCTAGTCACTGCAGGCAGGGCTCTGGGAAAGGAACAAGTGTTCTCTACATCAACAGGGTGCTTTCATAGCCTGGGTGGGAGCTCCTCCTGATACGCTCTAGAGCTAAAAGGAAACTTGACGTGAGTCCTTTCCTCAAGGTAAAGCCTTGAATAGCCCTGCCGAAGTGGAAGCTTGGAGCAGAGTCCTTGAGGCATTAGCTTTAGGTCTGCTTTCTTTAACGTTAGTAAGCATTTCAGGAAACGGAGGACCTCGCCTGGGCACCCTACTCCCTGCACGAACACCGAGCACCGGCAGGCTCCACTAGGCTGCTAAGAAACTTCCAGGCCCGGAATCCTTTCCCAGTCACTCAGTGTATGCTGAGTGTAGGGCAACACACTGCACTCTTCCCTGGGAGAGCTAGATTTCCTCAGCACTCCAACAGCTCCAGGAACTGTGTTCTCTCACGTCCTACATGTCATGCCAATCTGCCTCATTGCCCTAGGCTGAGCGGCACTGAGAAACCAAAACTGCTTCGCATTCCTTCCACAAAGTCATACATTAAGACCCCATCCTTACAGGAGAAATTCGGCTTGCGTTCCTGCTGTAAACAAAGCACAGTTCTTCCTCTTACACTGCAGGGTTTTAGAAGAAGCTAAGCCCGAGAGCCTAGCAAGAGCGCTCCTTGGGGGAGGCGGTTGGCTACACGCAGAACTCCGTGCCAAATAAACTTTATTCAAGGAAGGGACCAGTGTGTAGCTAGAGTGTATACTTGGTAGAAATCACAAGGAGGTAGGCTGCGTGTTCGCTGGAAACAGGGCCTTATGGCACAAGCCTTGCTTTCCCATTTTGAATGCTCCATTCATGCTGCCTTGAAGCTACCTAAATAACAGTTTTAGGAGGGGTCTCTAGTCACTGCAGGCAGGGCTCTGGGAAAGGAACGAGTCTTCTCTACATCAACAGGGTGCTTTCATAGCCTGGGTGGGAGCTCCTCCTGATACGCTCTAGAGCTAAAAGGAAACTTGACGTGAGTCCTTTCCTCAAGGTAAAGCCTTGAATAGCCCTGCCGAAGTGGAAGCTTGGAGCAGAGTCCTTGAGGCATTAGCTTTAGGTCTGCTTTCTTTAACGTTAGTAAGCATTTCAGGAAACGGAGGACCTCTCCTGGGCACCCTATTCCCTGCACGAACACCGAGCACCGGCAGGCTCCACTATGCTGCTAAGAAACTTCCAGGCCCGGAATCCTTTCCCAGTCACTCAGTGTATGCTGAGTGTAGGGCAACACACTGCACTCTTCCCTGGGAGAGCTAGATTTCCTCAGCACTCCAACAGCTCCAGGAACTGTGTTCTCTCACGTCCTACATGTCATGCCAATCTGCCTCATTGCCCTAGGCTGAGCGGCACTGAGAAACCAAAACTGCTTTGCATTCCTTCTACAAAGTCATACCTTAGGACCCCATCCTTTCAGGAGAAAATCAGCTTGCCTTGCTGCTGTAACCAAAGCACAGTTCTTCCTCTTACACTGCAGGGTTTTAGAAGAAGCTAAGCCCGATAGCCTAGCAAGAGCGCTCCTTGGGGGAGGCGTTTGGCTACACGCAGAACTCCGTGCCAAATAAACTTTATTCAAGGAAGGGACCAGTGTGTAGCTAGAGTGTCTACTTACTTGGTAGAAATCACATGGAGGTAGGCTACGTGTTCGCTGGAAACGGGGGCCTTATGGCACAAGCCTTGCTTTCCCATTTTGAGTGCTCCATTCATGCTGCCTTGAAGCTACCTAAATCACAGTTTAGGACGGGTCTCTAGTCACTGCAGGCAGGGCTCTGGGAAAGGAACAAGTGTTCTCTACATCAACAGGGTGCTTTCATAGCCTGGGTGGGAGCTCCTCCTGATACGCTCTAGAGCTAAAAGGAAACTTGACGTGAGTCCTTTCCTCAAGGTAAAGCCTTGAATAGCCCTGCCGAAGTGGAAGCTTGGAGCAGAGTCCTTGAGGCATTAGCTTTAGGTCTGCTTTCTTTAACGTTAGTAAGCATTTCAGGAAACGGAGGACCTCGCCTGGGCACCCTACTCCCTGCACGAACACCGAGCACCGGCAGGCTCCACTAGGCTGCTAAGAAACTTCCAGGCCCGGAATCCTTTCCCAGTCACTCAGTGTATGCTGAGTGTAGGGCAACACACTGCACTCTTCCCTGGGAGAGCTAGATTTCCTCAGCACTCCAACAGCTCCAGGAACTGTGTTCTCTCACGTCCTACATGTCATGCCAATCTGCCTCATTGCCCTAGGCTGAGCGGCACTGAGAAACCAAAACTGCTTTGCATTCCTTCTACAAAGTCATACCTTAGGACCCCATCCTTTCAGGAGAAAATCAGCTTGCCTTGCTGCTGTAACCAAAGCACAGTTCTTCCTCTTACACTGCAGGGTTTTAGAAGAAGCTAAGCCCGATAGCCTAGCAAGAGCGCTCCTTGGGGGAGGCGTTTGGCTACACGCAGAACTCCGTGCCAAATAAACTTTATTCAAGGAAGGGACCAGTGTGTAGCTAGAGTGTCTACTTACTTGGTAGAAATCACATGGAGGTAGGCTACGTGTTCGCTGGAAACGGGGGCCTTATGGCACAAGCCTTGCTTTCCCATTTTGAGTGCTCCATTCATGCTGCCTTGAAGCTACCTAAATCACAGTTTAGGACGGGTCTCTAGTCACTGCAGGCAGGGCTCTGGGAAAGGAACAAGTGTTCTCTACATCAACAGGGTGCTTTCATAGCCTGGGTGGGAGCTCCTCCTGATACGCTCTAGAGCTAAAAGGAAACTTGACGTGAGTCCTTTCCTCAAGGTAAAGCCTTGAATAGCCCTGCCGAAGTGGAAGCTTGGAGCAGAGTCCTTGAGGCATTAGCTTTAGGTCTGCTTTCTTTAACGTTAGTAAGCATTTCAGGAAACGGAGGACCTCGCCTGGGCACCCTATTCCCTGCACGAACACCGAGCACCGGCAGGCTCCACTAGGCTGCTAAGAAACTTCCAGGCCCGGAATCCTTTCCCAGTCACTCAGTGTATGCTGAGTGTAGGGCAACACACTGCACTCTTCCCTGGGAGAGCTAGATTTCCTCAGCACTCCAACAGCTCCAGGAACTGTGTTCTCTCACGTCCTACATGTCATGCAAATCTGCCTCATTGCCCTAGGCTGAGCGGCACTGAGAAACCAAAACTGCTTCGCATTCCTTCCACAAAGTCATACATTAAGACCCCATCCTTACAGGAGAAATTCGGCTTGCGTTCCTGCTGTAAACAAAGCACAGTTCTTCCTCTTACACTGCAGGGTTTTAGAAGAAGCTAAGCCCGAGAGCCTAGCAAGAGCGCTCCTTGGGGGAGGCGGTTGGCTACACGCAGAACTCCGTGCCAAATAAACTTTATTCAAGGAAGGGACCAGTGTGTAGCTAGAGTGTATAGTTGGTAGAAATCACAAGGAGGTAGGCTGCGTGTTCGCTGGAAACAGGGCCTTATGGCACAAGCCTTGCTTTCCCATTTTGAATGCTCCATTCATGCTGCCTTGAAGCTACCTAAATCACAGTTTTAGGACGGGTCTCTAGTCACTGCAGGCAGGGCTCTGGGAAAGGAACGAGTCTTCTCTACATCAACAGGGTGCTTTCATAGCCTGGGTGGGAGCTCCTCCTGATACGCTCTAGAGCTAAAAGGAAACTTGACGTGAGTCCTTTCCTCAAGGTAAAGCCTTGAATAGCCCTGCCGAAGTGGAAGCTTGGAGCAGAGTCCTTGAGGCATTAGCTTTAGGTCTGCTTTCTTTAACGTTAGTAAGCATTTCAGGAAACGGAGGACCTCTCCTGGGCACCCTATTCCCTGCACGAACACCGAGCACCGGCAGGCTCCACTATGCTGCTAAGAAACTTCCAGGCCCGGAATCCTTTCCCAGTCACTCAGTGTATGCTGAGTGTAGGGCAACACACTGCACTCTTCCCTGGGAGAGCTAGATTTCCTCAGCACTCCAACAGCTCCAGGAACTGTGTTCTCTCACGTCCTACATGTCATGCCAATCTGCCTCATTGCCCTAGGCTGAGCGGCACTGAGAAACCAAAACTGCTTTGCATTCCTTCTACAAAGTCATACCTTAGGACCCCATCCTTTCAGGAGAAAATCAGCTTGCCTTGCTGCTGTAACCAAAGCACAGTTCTTCCTCTTACACTGCAGGGTTTTAGAAGAAGCTAAGCCCGATAGCCTAGCAAGAGCGCTCCTTGGGGGAGGCGTTTGGCTACACGCAGAACTCCGTGCCAAATAAACTTTATTCAAGGAAGGGACCAGTGTGTAGCTAGAGTGTCTACTTACTTGGTAGAAATCACATGGAGGTAGGCTACGTGTTCGCTGGAAACGGGGGCCTTATGGCACAAGCCTTGCTTTCCCATTTTGAGTGCTCCATTCATGCTGCCTTGAAGCTACCTAAATCACAGTTTAGGACGGGTCTCTAGTCACTGCAGGCAGGGCTCTGGGAAAGGAACAAGTGTTCTCTACATCAACAGGGTGCTTTCATAGCCTGGGTGGGAGCTCCTCCTGATACGCTCTAGAGCTAAAAGGAAACTTGACGTGAGTCCTTTCCTCAAGGTAAAGCCTTGAATAGCCCTGCCGAAGTGGAAGCTTGGAGCAGAGTCCTTGAGGCATTAGCTTTAGGTCTGCTTTCTTTAACGTTAGTAAGCATTTCAGGAAACGGAGGACCTCGCCTGGGCACCCTACTCCCTGCACGAACACCGAGCACCGGCAGGCTCCACTAGGCTGCTAAGAAACTTCCAGGCCCGGAATCCTTTCCCAGTCACTCAGTGTATGCTGAGTGTAGGGCAACACACTGCACTCTTCCCTGGGAGAGCTAGATTTCCTCAGCACTCCAACAGCTCCAGGAACTGTGTTCTCTCACGTCCTACATGTCATGCCAATCTGCCTCATTGCCCTAGGCTGAGCGGCACTGAGAAACCAAAACTGCTTCGCATTCCTTCCACAAAGTCATACATTAAGACCCCATCCTTACAGGAGAAATTCGGCTTGCGTTCCTGCTGTAAACAAAGCACAGTTCTTCCTCTTACACTGCAGGGTTTTAGAAGAAGCTAAGCCCGAGAGCCTAGCAAGAGCGCTCCTTGGGGGAGGCGGTTGGCTACACGCAGAACTCCGTGCCAAATAAACTTTATTCAAGGAAGGGACCAGTGTGTAGCTAGAGTGTATAGTTGGTAGAAATCACAAGGAGGTAGGCTGCGTGTTCGCTGGAAACAGGGCCTTATGGCACAAGCCTTGCTTTCCCATTTTGAATGCTCCATTCATGCTGCCTTGAAGCTACCTAAATAACAGTTTTAGGAGGGGTCTCTAGTCACTGCAGGCAGGGCTCTGGGAAAGGAACGAGTCTTCTCTACATCAACAGGGTGCTTTCATAGCCTGGGTGGGAGCTCCTCCTGATACGCTCTAGAGCTAAAAGGAAACTTGACGTGAGTCCTTTCCTCAAGGTAAAACCTTGAATAGCGCTGCCGAAGTGGAAGCTTGGAGCAGAGTCCTTGAGGCATTAGCTTTAGGTCTGCTTTCTTTAACGTTAGTAAGCATTTCAGGAAACGGAGGACCTCGCCTGGGCACCCTATTCCCTGCACGAACACCGAGCACCGGCAGGCTCCACTAGGCTGCTAAGAAACTTCCAGGCCCGGAATCCTTTCCCAGTCACTTAGTGTATGCTGAGTGTAGGGCAACACACTGCACTCTTCCCTGGGAGAGCTAGATTTCCTCAGCACTCCAACAGCTCCAGGAACTGTGTTCTCTCACGTCCTACATGTCATGCAAATCTGCCTCATTGCCCTAGGCTGAGCGGCACTGAGAAACCAAAACTGCTTCGCATTCCTTCCACAAAGTCATACATTAAGACCCCATCCTTACAGGAGAAATTCGGCTTGCGTTCCTGCTGTAAACAAAGCACAGTTCTTCCTCTTACACTGCAGGGTTTTAGGAGAAGCTAAGCCCGAGAGCCTAGCAAGAGCGTTCCTTGGGGGAGGCGGTTGGCTACACGCAGAACTCCGTGCCAAATAAACTTTATTCAAGGAAGGGACCAGTGTGTAGCTAGAGTGTATACTTGGTAGAAATCACAAGGAGGTAGGCTACGTGTTCGCTGGAAACGGGGGCCTTATGGCACAAGCCTTGCTTTCCCATTTTGAGTGCTCCATTCATGCTGCCTTGAAGCTACCTAAATCACAGTTTAGGACGGGTCTCTAGTCACTGCAGGCAGGGCTCTGGGAAAGGAACAAGTGTTCTCTACATCAACAGGGTGCTTTCATAGCCTGGGTGGGAGCTCCTCCTGATACGCTCTAGAGCTAAAAGGAAACTTGACGTGAGTCCTTTCCTCAAGGTAAAGCCTTGAATAGCCCTGCCGAAGTGGAAGCTTGGAGCAGAGTCCTTGAGGCATTAGCTTTAGGTCTGCTTTCTTTAACGTTAGTAAGCATTTCAGGAAACGGAGGACCTCTCCTGGGCACCCTAGTCCCTGCACGAACACCGAGCACCGGCAGGCTCCACTAGGCTGCTAAGAAACTTCCAGGCCCGGAATCCTTTCCCAGTCACTCAGTGTATGCTGAGTGTAGGGCAACACACTGCACTCTTCCCTGGGAGAGCTAGATTTCCTCAGCACTCCAACAGCTCCAGGAACTGTGTTCTCTCACGTCCTACATGTCATGCCAATCTGCCTCATTGCCCTAGGCTGAGCGGCACTGAGAAACCAAAACTGCTTTGCATTCCTTCTACAAAGTCATACCTTAGGACCCCATCCTTACAGGAGAAAATCAGCTTGCCTTGCTGCTGTAACCAAAGCACAGTTCTTCCTCTTACACTGCAGGGTTTTAGAAGAAGCTAAGCCCGATAGCCTAGCAAGAGCGCTCCTTGGGGGAGGCGTTTGGCTACACGCAGAACTCCGTGCCAAATAAACTTTATTCAAGGAAGGGACCAGTGTGTAGCTAGAGTGTATACTTGGTAGAAATCACAAGGAGGTAGGCTACGTGTTCGCTGGAAACGGGGGCCTTATGGCACAAGCCTTGCTTTCCCATTTTGAGTGCTCCATTCATGGTGCCTTGAAGCTACCTAAATCACAGTTTAGGACGGGTCTCTAGTCACTGCAGGCAGGGCTCTGGGAAAGGAACAAGTGTTCTCTACATCAACAGGGTGCTTTCATAGCCTGGGTGGGAGCTCCTCCTGATACGCTCTAGAGCTAAAAGGAAACTTGACGTGAGTCCTTTCCTCAAGGTAAAGCCTTGAATAGCCCTGCCGAAGTGGAAGCTTGGAGCAGAGTCCTTGAGGCATTAGCTTTAGGTCTGCTTTCTTTAACGTTAGTAAGCATTTCAGGAAACGGAGGACCTCGCCTGGGCACCCTATTCCCTGCACGAACACCGAGCACCGGCAGGCTCCACTAGGCTGCTAAGAAACTTCCAGGCCCGGAATCCTTTCCCAGTCACTCAGTGTATGCTGAGTGTAGGGCAACACACTGCACTCTTCCCTGGGAGAGCTAGATTTCCTCAGCACTCCAACAGCTCCAGGAACTGTGTTCTCTCACGTCCTACATGTCATGCCAATCTGCCTCATTGCCCTAGGCTGAGCGGCACTGAGAAACCAAAACTGCTTCGCATTCCTTCCACAAAGTCATACATTAAGACCCCATCCTTACAGGAGAAATTCGGCTTGCGTTCCTGCTGTAAACAAAGCACAGTTCTTCCTCTTACACTGCAGGGTTTTAGAAGAAGCTAAGCCCGAGAGCCTAGCAAGAGCGCTCCTTGGGGGAGGCGGTTGGCTACACGCAGAACTCCGTGCCAAATAAACTTTATTCAAGGAAGGGACCAGTGTGTAGCTAGAGTGTATAGTTGGTAGAAATCACAAGGAGGTAGGCTGCGTGTTCGCTGGAAACAGGGCCTTATGGCACAAGCCTTGCTTTCCCATTTTGAATGCTCCATTCATGCTGCCTTGAAGCTACCTAAATCACAGTTTTAGGACGGGTCTCTAGTCACTGCAGGCAGGGCTCTGGGAAAGGAACGAGTCTTCTCTACATCAACAGGGTGCTTTCATAGCCTGGGTGGGAGCTCCTCCTGATACGCTCTAGAGCTAAAAGGAAACTTGACGTGAGTCCTTTCCTCAAGGTAAAGCCTTGAATAGCCCTGCCGAAGTGGAAGCTTGGAGCAGAGTCCTTGAGGCATTAGCTTTAGGTCTGCTTTCTTTAACGTTAGTAAGCATTTCAGGAAACGGAGGACCTCTCCTGGGCACCCTATTCCCTGCACGAACACCGAGCACCGGCAGGCTCCACTATGCTGCTAAGAAACTTCCAGGCCCGGAATCCTTTCCCAGTCACTCAGTGTATGCTGAGTGTAGGGCAACACACTGCACTCTTCCCTGGGAGAGCTAGATTTCCTCAGCACTCCAACAGCTCCAGGAACTGTGTTCTCTCACGTCCTACATGTCATGCCAATCTGCCTCATTGCCCTAGGCTGAGCGGCACTGAGAAACCAAAACTGCTTTGCATTCCTTCTACAAAGTCATACCTTAGGACCCCATCCTTTCAGGAGAAAATCAGCTTGCCTTGCTGCTGTAACCAAAGCACAGTTCTTCCTCTTACACTGCAGGGTTTTAGAAGAAGCTAAGCCCGATAGCCTAGCAAGAGCGCTCCTTGGGGGAGGCGTTTGGCTACACGCAGAACTCCGTGCCAAATAAACTTTATTCAAGGAAGGGACCAGTGTGTAGCTAGAGTGTCTACTTACTTGGTAGAAATCACATGGAGGTAGGCTACGTGTTCGCTGGAAACGGGGGCCTTATGGCACAAGCCTTGCTTTCCCATTTTGAGTGCTCCATTCATGCTGCCTTGAAGCTACCTAAATCACAGTTTAGGACGGGTCTCTAGTCACTGCAGGCAGGGCTCTGGGAAAGGAACAAGTGTTCTCTACATCAACAGGGTGCTTTCATAGCCTGGGTGGGAGCTCCTCCTGATACGCTCTAGAGCTAAAAGGAAACTTGACGTGAGTCCTTTCCTCAAGGTAAAGCCTTGAATAGCCCTGCCGAAGTGGAAGCTTGGAGCAGAGTCCTTGAGGCATTAGCTTTAGGTCTGCTTTCTTTAACGTTAGTAAGCATTTCAGGAAACGGAGGACCTCGCCTGGGCACCCTACTCCCTGCACGAACACCGAGCACCGGCAGGCTCCACTAGGCTGCTAAGAAACTTCCAGGCCCGGAATCCTTTCCCAGTCACTCAGTGTATGCTGAGTGTAGGGCAACACACTGCACTCTTCCCTGGGAGAGCTAGATTTCCTCAGCACTCCAACAGCTCCAGGAACTGTGTTCTCTCACGTCCTACATGTCATGCAAATCTGCCTCATTGCCCTAGGCTGAGCGGCACTGAGAAACCAAAACTGCTTCGCATTCCTTCCACAAAGTCATACATTAAGACCCCATCCTTACAGGAGAAATTCGGCTTGCGTTCCTGCTGTAAACAAAGCACAGTTCTTCCTCTTACACTGCAGGGTTTTAGGAGAAGCTAAGCCCGAGAGCCTAGCAAGAGCGTTCCTTGGGGGAGGCGGTTGGCTACACGCAGAACTCCGTGCCAAATAAACTTTATTCAAGGAAGGGACCAGTGTGTAGCTAGAGTGTATACTTGGTAGAAATCACAAGGAGGTAGGCTACGTGTTCGCTGGAAACGGGGGCCTTATGGCACAAGCCTTGCTTTCCCATTTTGAGTGCTCCATTCATGCTGCCTTGAAGCTACCTAAATCACAGTTTAGGACGGGTCTCTATCACTGCAGGCAGGGCTCTGGGAAAGGAACAATTGTTCTCTACATCAACAGGGTGCTTTCATAGCCTGGGAGGGAGCTCCTCCTGATACGCTCTAGAGCTAAAAGGAAACTTGACGTGAGTCCTTTCCTCAAGGTAAAGCCTTGAATAGCCCTGCCGAAGTGGAAGCTTGGAGCAGAGTCCTTGAGGCATTAGCTTTAGGTCTGCTTTCTTTAACGTTAGTAAGCATTTCAGGAAACGGAGGACCTCGCCTGGGCACCCTATTCCCTGCACGAACACCGAGCACCGGCAGGCTCCACTAGGCTGCTAAGAAACTTCCAGGCCCGTAATCCTTTCCCAGTCACTCAGTGTATGCTGAGTGTAGGGCAACACACTGCACTCTTCCCTGGGAGAGCTAGATTTCCTCAGCACTCCAACAGCTCCAGGAACTGTGTTCTCTCACGTCCTACATGTCATGCAAATCTGCCTCATTGCCCTAGGCTGAGCGGCACTGAGAAACCAAAACTGCTTCGCATTCCTTCCACAAAGTCATACATTAAGACCCCATCCTTACAGGAGAAATTCGGCTTGCGTTCCTGCTGTAAACAAAGCACAGTTCTTCCTCTTACACTGCAGGGTTTTAGAAGAAGCTAAGCCCGAGAGCCTAGCAAGAGCGCTCCTTGGGGGAGGCGGTTGGCTACACGCAGAACTCCGTGCCAAATAAACTTTATTCAAGGAAGGGACCAGTGTGTAGCTAGAGTGTATACTTGGTAGAAATCACAAGGAGGTAGGCTGCGTGTTCGCTGGAAACAGGGCCTTATGGCACAAGACTTGCTTTCCCATTTTGAATGCTCCATTCATGCTGCCTTGAAGTTACCTAAATAACAGTTTTAGGACGGGTCTCTAGTCACTGCAGGCAGGGCTCTGGGAAAGGAACAAGTGTTCTCTACATCAACAGGGTGCTTTCATAGCCTGGGTGGGAGCTCCTCCTGATACGCTCTAGAGCTAAAAGGAAACTTGACGTGAGTCCTTTCCTCAAGGTAAAGCCTTGAATAGCCCTGCCGAAGTGGAAGCTTGGAGCAGAGTCCTTGAGGCATTAGCTTTAGGTCTGCTTTCTTTAACGTTAGTAAGCATTTCAGGAAACGGAGGACCTCGCCTGGGCACCCTATTCCCTGCACGAACACCGAGCACCGGCAGGCTCCACTAGGCTGCTAAGAAACTTCCAGGCCCGGAATCCTTTCCCAGTCACTCAGTGTATGCTGAGTGTAGGGCAACACACTGCACTCTTCCCTGGGAAAGCTAGATTTCCTCAGCACTCCAACAGCTCCAGGAACTGTGTTCTCTCACGTCCTACATGTCATGCCAATCTGCCTCATTGCCCTAGGCTAGGCGGCACTGAGAAACCAAAACTGCTTCGCATTCCTTCCACAAAGTCATACCTTAAGACCCCATCCTTACAGGAGAAAGTCGGCTTGCGTTCCTGCTGTAAACAAAGCACAGTTCTTCCTCTTACACTGCAGGGTTTTAGAAGAAGCTAAGCCCGATAGCCTATCAAGAGCGCTCCTTGGGGGAGGCGTTTGGCTACACGCAGAACGCCGTGCCAAATAAACTTTATTCAAGGAAGGGTCCAGTGTGTAGCTAGAGTGTATACTTACTTGGTAGAAATCACATGGAGGTAGGCTACGTGTTCGCTGGAAACGGGGGCCTTATGGCACAAGCCTTGCTTTCCCTTTTTGAGTGCTGCATTCATGCTGCCTTGAAGCTACCTAGATCACAGTTTTAGGACGGGTCTCTAGTCACTGCAGGCAGGGCTCTGGGAAAGGAACGAGTCTTCTCTACATCAACAGGGTGCTTTCATAGCCTGGGTGGGAGCTCCTCCTGATACGCTCTAGAGCTAAAAGGAAACTTGACGTGAGTCCTTTCCTCAAGGTAAAGCCTTGAATAGCCCTGCCGAAGTGGAAGCTTGGAGCAGTGTCCTTGAGTCATTAGTTTAGGTCTGCTTTCTTTAACGTTAGTAAGCATTTCAGGAAACGGAGGACCTCTCCTGGGCACCCTATTCCCTGCACGAACACCGAGCACCGGCAGCTCCACTAGGCTGCTAAAAAACTGCCAGGCCCGGAATCCTTTCCCAGTCACTCAGTGTATGCTGAGTGTAGGGCAACACACTGCACTCTTCCCTGGGAAAGCTAGATTTCCTCAGCACTCCAACAGCTCCAGGAACTGTGTTCTCTCACGTCCTACATGTCATACCAATCTGCCTCATTGCCCTAGGCTGAGCGGCACTGAGAAACCAAAACTGCTTTGCATTCCTTCTACAAAGTCATACCTTAGGACCCCATCCTTACAGGAGAAAATCAGCTTGCCTTGCTGCTGTAACCAAAGCACAGTTCTTCCTCTTACACTGCAGGGTTTTAGAAGAAGCTACGCCCGATAGCCTAGCAAGAGCGCTCCTTGGGGGAGGCGTTTGGCTACACGCAGAACTCCGTGCCAAATAAACTTTATTCAAGGAAGGGACCAGTGTGTAGCTAGAGTGTCTACTTACTTGGTAGAAATCACATGGAGGTAGGCTACGTGTTCGCTGGAAACGGGGGCCTTATGGCACAAGCCTTGCTTTCCCATTTTGAGTGCTCCATTCATGCTGCCTTGAAGCTACCTAAATCACAGTTTAGGACGGGTCTCTAGTCACTGCAGGCAGGGCTCTGGGAAAGGAACAAGTGTTCTCTACATCAACAGGGTGCTTTCATAGCCTGGGTGGGAGCTCCTCCTGATACGCTCTAGAGCTAAAAGGAAACTTGACGTGAGTCCTTTCCTCAAGGTAAAGCCTTGAATAGCCCTGCCGAAGTGGAAGCTTGGAGCAGAGTCCTTGAGGCATTAGCTTTAGGTCTGCTTTCTTTAACGTTAGTAAGCATTTCAGGAAACGGAGGACCTCGCCTGGGCACCCTATTCCCTGCACGAACACCGAGCACCGGCAGGCTCCACTAGGCTGCTAAGAAACTTCCAGGCCCGGAATCCTTTCCCAGTCACTCAGTGTATGCTGAGTGTAGGGCAACACACTGCACTCTTCCCTGGGAAAGCTAGATTTCCTCAGCACTCCAACAGCTCCAGGAACTGTGTTCTCTCACGTCCTACATGTCATGCAAATCTGCCTCATTGCCCTAGGCTGAGCGGCACTGAGAAACCAAAACTGCTTCGCATTCCTTCCACAAAGTCATACCTTAAGACCCCATCCTTACAGGAGAAAGTCGGCTTGCGTTCCTGCTGTAAACAAAGCACAGTTCTTCCTCTTACACTGCAGGGTTTTAGAAGAAGCTAAGCCCGATAGCCTATCAAGAGCGCTCCTTGGGGGAGGCGTTTGGCTACACGCAGAACGCCGTGCCAAATAAACTTTATTCAAGGAAGGGTCCAGTGTGTAGCTAGAGTGTATACTTACTTGGTAGAAATCACATGGATGTAGGCTACGTGTTCGCTGGAAACGGGGGCCTTATGGCACAAGCCTTGCTTTCCCTTTTTGAGTGCTGCATTCATGCTGCCTTGAAGCTACCTAGATCACAGTTTTAGGACGGGTCTCTAGTCACTGCAGGCAGGGCTCTGGGAAAGGAACGAGTCTTCTCTACATCAACAGGGTGCTTTCATAGCCTGGGTGGGAGCTCCTCCTGATACGCTCTAGAGCTAAAAGGAAACTTGACGTGAGTCCTTTCCTCAAGGTAAAGCCTTGAATAGCCCTGCCGAAGTGGAAGCTTGGAGCAGTGTCCTTGAGTCATTAGTTTAGGTCTGCTTTCTTTAACGTTAGTAAGCATTTCAGGAAACGGAGGACCTCTCCTGGGCACCCTATTCCCTGCACGAACACCGAGCACCGGCAGCTCCACTAGGCTGCTAAAAAACTGCCAGGCCCGGAATCCTTTCCCAGTCACTCAGTGTATGCTGAGTGTAGGGCAACACACTGCACTCTTCCCTGGGAAAGCTAGATTTCCTCAGCACTCCAACAGCTCCAGGAACTGTGTTCTCTCACGTCCTACATATCATACCAATCTGCCTCATTGCCCTAGGCTGAGCGGCACTGAGAAACCAAAACTGCTTTGCATTCCTTCTACAAAGTCATACCTTAGGACCCCATCCTTACAGGAGAAAATCAGCTTGCCTTGCTGCTGTAACCAAAGCACAGTTCTTCCTCTTACACTGCAGGGTTTTAGAAGAAGCTACGCCCGATAGCCTAGCAAGAGCGCTCCTTGGGGGAGGCGTTTGGCTACACGCAGAACTCCGTGCCAAATAAACTTTATTCAAGGAAGGGACCAGTGTGTAGCTAGAGTGTCTACTTACTTGGTAGAAATCACATGGAGGTAGGCTACGTGTTCGCTGGAAACGGGGGCCTTATGGCACAAGCCTTGCTTTCCCATTTTGAGTGCTCCATTCATGCTGCCTTGAAGCTACCTAAATCACAGTTTAGGACGGGTCTCTAGTCACTGCAGGCAGGGCTCTGGGAAAGGAACAAGTGTTCTCTACATCAACAGGGTGCTTTCATAGCCTGGGTGGGAGCTCCTCCTGATACGCTCTAGAGCTAAAAGGAAACTTGACGTGAGTCCTTTCCTCAAGGTAAAGCCTTGAATAGCCCTGCCGAAGTGGAAGCTTGGAGCAGAGTCCTTGAGGCATTAGCTTTAGGTCTGCTTTCTTTAACGTTAGTAAGCATTTCAGGAAACGGAGGACCTCGCCTGGGCACCCTATTCCCTGCACGAACACCGAGCACCGGCAGGCTCCACTAGGCTGCTAAGAAACTTCCAGGCCCGGAATCCTTTCCCAGTCACTCAGTGTATGCTGAGTGTAGGGCAAAACACTGCACTCTTCCCTGGGAAAGCTAGATTTCCTCAGCACTCCAACAGCTCCAGGAACTGTGTTCTCTCACGTCCTACATGTCAAGCAAATCTGCCTCATTGCCCTAGGCTGAGCGGCACTGAGAAACCAAAACTGCTTCGCATTCCTTCCACAAAGTCATACCTTAAGACCCCATCCTTACAGGAGAAAGTCGGCTTGCGTTCCTGCTGTAAACAAAGCACAGTTCTTCCTCTTACACTGCAGGGTTTTAGAAGAAGCTAAGCCCGATAGCCTAGCAAGAGCGCTCCTTGGGGGAGGCGTTTGGCTACACGCAGAACGCCGTGCCAAATAAACTTTATTCAAGGAAGGGTCCAGTGTGTAGCTAGAGTGTATACTTACTTGGTAGAAATCACATGGATGTAGGCTACGTGTTCGCTGGAAACGGGGGCCTTATGGCACAAGCCTTGCTTTCCCTTTTTGAGTGCTGCATTCATGCTGCCTTGAAGCTACCTAGATCACAGTTTAGTTCGGGTCTCTAGTCACTGCAGGCAGGGCTCTGGGAAAGGAACGAGTCTTCTCTACATCAACAGGGTGCTTTCATAGCCTGGGTCGGAGCTCATCCTGATACGCTCTAAGAGCTAAAAGGAAACTTGACGTGAGTTCTTTCCACAAGGTAAAGACTTGAATAGCCCTGCCGAAGTGGAAGCTTGGAGCAGAGTCCTTGAGGCATTAGCTTTAGGTCTGCTTTCTTTAACGTTAGTAAGCATTTCAGGAAACGGAGGACCTCGCCTGGGCACCCTATTCCCTGCACGAACACCGAGCACCGGCAGGCTCCACTAGGCTGCTAAGAAACTTCCAGGCCCGGAATCCTTTCCCAGTCACTCAGTGTATGCTGAGTGTAGGGCAACACACTGCACTCTTCCCTGGGAAAGCTAGATTTCCTCAGCACTCCAACAGCTCCAGGAACTGTGTTCTCTCACGTCCTACATGTCATGCCAATCTGCCTCATTGCCCTAGGCTGAGCGGCACTGAGAAACCAAAACTGCTTCGCATTCCTTCCACAAAGTCATACCTTAAGACCCCATCCTTACAGGAGAAAGTCGGCTTGCGTTCCTGCTGTAAACAAAGCACAGTTCTTCCTCTTACACTGCAGGGTTTTAGAAGAAGCTAAGCCCGATAGCCTATCAAGAGCGCTCCTTGGGGGAGGCGTTTGGCTACACGCAGAACGCCGTGCCAAATAAACTTTATTCAAGGAAGGGTCCAGTGTGTAGCTAGAGTGTATACTTACTTGGTAGAAATCACATGGATGTAGGCTACGTGTTCGCTGGAAACGGGGGCCTTATGGCACAAGCCTTGCTTTCCCTTTTTGAGTGCTGCATTCATGCTGCCTTGAAGCTACCTAGATCACAGTTTTAGGACGGGTCTCTAGTCACTGCAGGCAGGGCTCTGGGAAAGGAACGAGTCTTCTCTACATCAACAGGGTGCTTTCATAGCCTGGGTGGGAGCTCCTCCTGATACGCTCTAGAGCTAAAAGGAAACTTGACGTGAGTCCTTTCCTCAAGGTAAAGCCTTGAATAGCCCTGCCGAAGTGGAAGCTTGGAGCAGTGTCCTTGAGTCATTAGTTTAGGTCTGCTTTCTTTAACGTTAGTAAGCATTTCAGGAAACGGAGGACCTCTCCTGGGCACCCTATTCCCTGCACGAACACCGAGCACCGGCAGCTCCACTAGGCTGCTAAAAAACTGCCAGGCCCGGAATCCTTTCCCAGTCACTCAGTGTATGCTGAGTGTAGGGCAACACACTGCACTCTTCCCTGGGAAAGCTAGATTTCCTCAGCACTCCAACAGCTCCAGGAACTGTGTTCTCTCACGTCCTACATATCATACCAATCTGCCTCATTGCCCTAGGCTGAGCGGCACTGAGAAACCAAAACTGCTTTGCATTCCTTCTACAAAGTCATACCTTAGGACCCCATCCTTACAGGAGAAAATCAGCTTGCCTTGCTGCTGTAACCAAAGCACAGTTCTTCCTCTTACACTGCAGGGTTTTAGAAGAAGCTACGCCCGATAGCCTAGCAAGAGCGCTCCTTGGGGGAGGCGTTTGGCTACACGCAGAACTCCGTGCCAAATAAACTTTATTCAAGGAAGGGACCAGTGTGTAGCTAGAGTGTCTACTTACTTGGTAGAAATCACATGGAGGTAGGCTACGTGTTCGCTGGAAACGGGGGCCTTATGGCACAAGCCTTGCTTTCCCATTTTGAGTGCTCCATTCATGCTGCCTTGAAGCTACCTAAATCACAGTTTAGGACGGGTCTCTAGTCACTGCAGGCAGGGCTCTGGGAAAGGAACAAGTGTTCTCTACATCAACAGGGTGCTTTCATAGCCTGGGTGGGAGCTCCTCCTGATACGCTCTAGAGCTAAAAGGAAACTTGACGTGAGTCCTTTCCTCAAGGTAAAGCCTTGAATAGCCCTGCCGAAGTGGAAGCTTGGAGCAGAGTCCTTGAGGCATTAGCTTTAGGTCTGCTTTCTTTAACGTTAGTAAGCATTTCAGGAAACGGAGGACCTCGCCTGGGCACCCTATTCCCTGCACGAACACCGAGCACCGGCAGGCTCCACTAGGCTGCTAAGAAACTTCCAGGCCCGGAATCCTTTCCCAGTCACTCAGTGTATGCTGAGTGTAGGGCAAAACACTGCACTCTTCCCTGGGAAAGCTAGATTTCCTCAGCACTCCAACAGCTCCAGGAACTGTGTTCTCTCACGTCCTACATGTCAAGCAAATCTGCCTCATTGCCCTAGGCTGAGCGGCACTGAGAAACCAAAACTGCTTCGCATTCCTTCCACAAAGTCATACCTTAAGACCCCATCCTTACAGGAGAAAGTCGGCTTGCGTTCCTGCTGTAAACAAAGCACAGTTCTTCCTCTTACACTGCAGGGTTTTAGAAGAAGCTAAGCCCGATAGCCTAGCAAGAGCGCTCCTTGGGGGAGGCGTTTGGCTACACGCAGAACGCCGTGCCAAATAAACTTTATTCAAGGAAGGGTCCAGTGTGTAGCTAGAGTGTATACTTACTTGGTAGAAATCACATGGATGTAGGCTACGTGTTCGCTGGAAACGGGGGCCTTATGGCACAAGCCTTGCTTTCCCTTTTTGAGTGCTGCATTCATGCTGCCTTGAAGCTACCTAGATCACAGTTTAGTTCGGGTCTCTAGTCACTGCAGGCAGGGCTCTGGGAAAGGAACGAGTCTTCTCTACATCAACAGGGTGCTTTCATAGCCTGGGTCGGAGCTCATCCTGATACGCTCTAAGAGCTAAAAGGAAACTTGACGTGAGTTCTTTCCACAAGGTAAAGACTTGAATAGCCCTGCCGAAGTGGAAGCTTGGAGCAGAGTCCTTGAGGCATTAGCTTTAGGTCTGCTTTCTTTAACGTTAGTAAGCATTTCAGGAAACGGAGGACCTCGCCTGGGCACCCTATTCCCTGCACGAACACCGAGCACCGGCAGGCTCCACTAGGCTGCTAAGAAACTTCCAGGCCTGGAAACCTTTCCCAGTCACTCAGTGTATGCTGAGTGTAGGGCAACACACTGCACTCTTCCCTGGGAGAATTAGATTTCCTCAGCACTCCAACAGCTCCAGGAATTGTGTTCTCTCACGTCCTACATGTCATGCAAATCTGCCTCATTGCCCTAGGCTGAGCGGCACTGAGAAACCAAAACTGCTTTGCATTCCTTCTACAAAGTCATACCTTAGGACCACATCCTTACAGGAGAAAGTCAGCTTGCCTTGCTGCTGTAACCAAAGCACAGTTCTTCCTCTTACACTGCAGGGTTTTAGAAGAAGCTAAGCCCGATAGCCTAGCAAGAGCGCTCCTTGGGGGAGGCGTTTGGCTACACGCAGAACTCCATGCCAAATAAACTTTATTCAAGGAAGGGACCAGTGTGTAGCTAGACTGTCTACTTACTTGGTAGAAATCACATGGAGGTAGGCTACGTGTTCGCTGGAAACGGGGGCCTTATGGCACAAGCCTTGCTTTCCCATTTTGAGTGCTCCATTCATGCTGCCTTGAAGCTACCTAAATCACAGTTTAGGACGGGTCTCTAGTCACTGCAGGCAGGGCTCTGGGAAAGGAACAAGTGTTCTCTACATCAACAGGGTGCTTTCATAGCCTGGGTGGGAGCTCCTCCTGATACGCTCTAGAGCTAAAAGGAAACTTGACGTGAGTCCTTTCCTCAAGGTAAAGCCTTGAATAGCCCTGCCGAAGTGGAAGCTTGGAGCAGAGTCCTTGAGGCATTAGCTTTAGGTCTGCTTTCTTTAACGTTAGTAAGCATTTCAGGAAACGGAGGACCTCGCCTGGGCACCCTATTCCCTGCACGAACACCGAGCACCGGCAGGCTCCACTAGGCTGCTAAGAAACTTCCAGGCCCGGAATCCTTTCCCAGTCACTCAGTGTATGCTGAGTGTAGGGCAACACACTGCACTCTTCCCTGGGAGAGCTAGATTTCCTCAGCACTCCAACAGCTCCAGGAACTGTGTTCTCTCACGTCCTACATGTCATGCAAATCTGCCTCATTGCCCTAGGCTGAGCGGCACTGAGAAACCAAAACTGCTTCGCATTCCTTCCACAAAGTCATACATTAAGACCCCATCCTTACAGGAGAAATTCGGCTTGCGTTCCTGCTGTAAACAAAGCACAGTTCTTCCTCTTACACTGCAGGGTTTTAGAAGAAGCTAAGCCCGAGAGCCTAGCAAGAGCGCTCCTTGGGGGAGGCGGTTGGCTACACGCAGAATTCCGTGCCAAATAAACTTTATTCAAGGAAGGGACCAGTGTGTAGCTAAGGTGTATACTTGGTAGAAATCACAAGGAGGTAGGCTGCGTGTTCGCTGGAAACAGGGCCTTATGGCACAAGCCTTGCTTTCCCATTTTGAATGCTCCATTCATGCTGCCTTGAAGCTACCTAAATAACAGTTTTAGGACGGGTCTCTAGTCACTGCAGGCAGGGCTCTGGGAAAGGAACGAGTCTTCTCTACATCAACAGGGTGCTTTCATAGCCTGGGTGGGAGCTCCTCCTGATACGCTCTAGAGCTAAAAGGAAACTTGACGTGAGTCCTTTCCTCAAGGTAAAGCCTTGAATAGCCCTGCCGAAGTGGAAGCTTGGAGCAGAGTCCTTGAGGCATTAGTTTAGGTCTGCTTTCTTTAACGTTAGTAAGCATTTCAGGAAACGGAGGACCTCGCCTGGGCACCCTATTCCCTGCACGAACACCGAGCACCGGCAGCTCCACTAGGCTGCTAAAAAACTGCCAGGCCCGGAATCCTTTCCCAGTCACTCAGTGTATGCTGAGTGTAGGGCAACACACTGCACTCTTCCCTGGGAGAGCTAGATTTCCTCAGCACTCCAACAGCTCCAGGAACTGTGTTCTCTCACGTCCTACATGTCATGCCAATCTGCCTCATTGCCCTAGGCTGAGCGGCACTGAGAAACCAAAACTGCTTTGCATTCCTTCTACAAAGTCATACCTTAGGACCCCATCCTTACAGGAGAAAATCAGCTTGCCTTGCTGCTGTAACCAAAGCACAGTTCTTCCTCTTACACTGCAGGGTTTTAGAAGAAGCTACGCCCGATAGCCTAGCAAGAGCGCTCCTTGGGGGAGGCGTTTGGCTACACGCAGAACTCCGTGCCAAATAAACTTTATTCAAGGAAGGGACCAGTGTGTAGCTAGAGTGTCTACTTACTTGGTAGAAATCACATGGAGGTAGGCTACGTGTTCGCTGGAAACGGGGGCCTTATGGCACAAGCCTTGCTTTCCCATTTGAGTGCTCCATTCATGCTGCCTTGAAGCTACCTAAATCACAGTTTAGGACGGGTCTCTAGTCACTGCAGGCAGGGCTCTGGGAAAGGAACAAGTGTTCTCTACATCAACAGGGTGCTTTCATAGCCTGGGTGGGAGCTCCTCCTGATACGCTCTAGAGCTAAAAGGAAACTTGACGTGAGTCCTCTCCTCAAGGTAAAGCCTTGAATAGCCCTGCCGAAGTGGAAGCTTGGAGCAGAGTCCTTGAGGCATTAGCTTTAGGTCTGCTTTCTTTAACGTTAGTAAGCATTTCAGGAAACGGAGGACCTCGCCTGGGCACCCTATTCCCTGCACGAACACCGAGCACCGGCAGGCTCCACTATGCTGCTAAGAAACTTCCAGGCCCGGAATCCTTTCCCAGTCACTCAGTGTATGCTGAGTGTAGGGCAACACACTGCACTCTTCCCTGGGAAAGCTAGATTTCCTCAGCACTCCAACAGCTCCAGGAACTGTGTTCTCTCACGTCCTACATGTCATGCAAATCTGCCTCATTGCCCTAGGCTGAGCGGCACTGAGAAACCAAAACTGCTTCGCATTCCTTCCACAAAGTCATACATTAAGACCCCATCCTTACAGGCGAAATTCGGCTTGCGTTCCTGCTGTAAACAAAGCACAGTTCTTCCTCTTACACTGCAGGGTTTTAGAAGAAGCTAAGCCCGAGAGCCTAGCAAGAGCGTTCCTTGGGGGAGGCGGTTGGCTACACGCAGGACTCCGTGCCAAATAAACTTTATTCAAGGAAGGGACCAGTGTGTAGCTAGAGTGTATACTTGGTAGAAATCACAAGGAGGTAGGCTGCGTGTTCGCTGGAAACAGGGCCTTATGGCACAAGCCTTGCTTTCCCATTTTGAATGCTCCATTCATGCTGCCTTGAAGCTACCTAAATCACAGTTTTAGGGCGGGTCTCTAGTCACTGCAGGCAGGGCTCTGGGAAAGGAACGAGTCTTCTCTACATCAACAGGGTCCTTTCATAGCCTGGGTGGGAGCTCCTCCTGATACGCTCTAGAGCTAAAAGGAAACTTGACGTGAGTCCTTTCCTCAAGGTAAAGCCTTGAATAGCCCTGCCGAAGTGGAAGCTTGGAGCAGAGTCCTTGAGGCATTAGCTTTAGGTCTGCTTTCTTTAATGTTAGTAAGCATTTCAGGAAACGGAGGACCTCGCCTGGGCACCCTATTCCCTGCACGAACACCGAGCACCGGCAGACTCCACTAGGCTGCTAAGAAACTTCCAGGCCCGGAATCCTTTCCCAGTCACTCAGTGTATGCTGAGTGTAGGGCAACACACTGCACTCTTCCCTGGGAAAGCTAGATTTCCTCAGCACTCCAACAGCTCCAGGAACTGTGTTCTCTCACGTCCTACATGTCATGCAAATCTGCCTCATTGCCCTAGGCTGAGCGGCACTGAGAAACCAAAACTGCTTCGCATTCCTTCCACAAAGTCATACATTAAGACCCCATCCTTACAGGAGAAATTCGGCTTGCGTTCCTGTTGTAAACAAAGCAGAGTTCTTCCTCTTACACTGCAGGGTTTTAGAAGAAGCTAAGCCCGATAGCCTAGCAAGAGCGCTCCTTGGGGGAGGCGGTTGGCTACACGCAGAACTCCGTGCCAAATAAACTTTATTCAAGGAAGGGACCAGTGTGTAGCTAGAGTGTATACTTGGTAGAAATCACAAGGAGGTAGGCTGCGTGTTCGCTGGAAACAGGGCCTTATGGCACAAGCCTTGCTTTCCCATTTTGAATGCTCCATTCATGCTGCCTTGAAGCTACCTAAATAACAGTTTTAGGACGGGTCTCTAGTCACTGCAGGCAGGGCTCTGGGAAAGGAACGAGTCTTCTCTACATCAAAAGGGTGCTTTCATAGCCTGGGTGGGAGCTCCTCCTGATACGCTCTAGAGCTAAAAGGAAACTTGACGTGAGTCCTTTCCTCAAGGTAAAGCCTTGAATAGCCCTGCCGAAGTGGAAGCTTGGAGCAGAGTCCTTGAGGCATTAGCTTTAGGTCTGCTTTCTTTAACGTTAGTAAGCATTTCAGGAAACGGAGGACCTCGCCTGGGCACCCTATTCCCTGCACGAACACCGAGCACCGGCAGGCTCCACTAGGCTGCTAAGAAACTTCCAGGCCCGGAATCCTTTCCCAGTCACTCAGTGTATGCTGAGTGTAGGGCAACACACTGCACTCTTCCCTGGGAAAGCTAGATTTCCTCAGCACTCCAACAGCTCCAGGAACTGTGTTCTCTCACGTCCTACATGTCATGCAAATCTGCCTCATTGCCCTAGGCTGAGCGGCACTGAGAAACCAAAACTGCTTCGCATTCCTTCCACAAAGTCATACATTAAGACCCCATCCTTACAGGAGAAATTCGGCTTGCGTTCCTGCTGTAAACAAAGCACAGTTCTTCCTCTTACACTGCAGGGTTTTAGAAGAAGCTAAGCCCGAGAGCCTAGCAAGAGCGCTCCTTGGGGGAGGCGGTTGGCTACACGCAGAACTCCGTGCCAAATAAACTTTATTCAAGGAAGGGACCAGTGTGTAGCTAGAGTGTATACTTGGTAGAAATCACAAGGAGGTAGGCTGCGTGTTCGCTGGAAACAGGGCCTTATGGCACAAGCCTTGCTTTCCCATTTTGAATGCTCCATTCATGCTGCCTTGAAGCTACCTAAATAACAGTTTTAGGACGGGTCTCTAGTCACTGCAGGCAGGGCTCTGGGAAAGGAACGAGTCTTCTCTACATCAACAGGGTGCTTTCATAGCCTGGGTGGGAGCTCCTCCTGATACGCTCTAGAGCTAAAAGGAAACTTGACGTGAGTCCTTTCCTCAAGGTAAAGCCTTGAATAGCCCTGCCGAAGTGGAAGCTTGGAGCAGAGTCCTTGAGGCATTAGCTTTAGGTCTGCTTTCTTTAACGTTAGTAAGCATTTCAGGAAACGGAGGACCTCTCCTGGGCACCCTATTCCCTGCACGAACACCGAGCACCGGCAGGCTCCACTAGGCTGCTAAGAAACTTCCAGGCCCGGAATCCTTTCCCAGTCACTCAGTGTATGCTGAGTGTAGGGCAACACACTGCACTCTTCCCTGGGAGAGCTAGATTTCCTCAGCACTCCAACAGCTCCAGGAACTGTGTTCTCTCACGTCCTACATGTCATGCCAATCTGCCTCATTGCCCTAGGCTGAGCGGCACTGAGAAACCAAAACTGCTTTGCATTCCTTCTACAAAGTCATACCTTAGGACCCCATCCTTACAGGAGAAAATCAGCTTGCCTTGCTGCTGTAACCAAAGCACAGTTCTTCCTCTTACACTGCAGGGTTTTAGAAGAAGCTAAGCCCGATAGCCTAGCAAGAGCGCTCCTTGGGGGAGGCGTTTGGCTACACGCAGAACTCCGTGCCAAATAAACTTTATTCAAGGAAGGGACCAGTGTGTAGCTAGAGTGTATACTTGGTAGAAATCACAAGGAGGTAGGCTACGTGTTCGCTGGAAACGGGGGCCTTATGGCACAAGCCTTGCTTTCCCATTTGAGTGCTCCATTCATGCTGCCTTGAAGCTACCTAAATCACAGTTTAGGACGGGTCTCTAGTCACTGCAGGCAGGGCTCTGGGAAAGGAACAAGTGTTCTCTACATCAACAGGGTGCTTTCATAGCCTGGGTGGGAGCTCCTCCTGATACGCTCTAGAGCTAAAAGGAAACTTGACGTGAGTCCTTTCCTCAAGGTAAAGCCTTGAATAGCCCTGCCGAAGTGGAAGCTTGGAGCAGAGTCCTTGAGGCATTAGCTTTAGGTCTGCTTTCTTTAACGTTAGTAAGCATTTCAGGAAACGGAGGACCTCGCCTGGGCACCCTATTCCCTGCACGAACACCGAGCACCGGCAGGCTCCACTAGGCTGCTAAGAAACTTCCAGGCCCGGAATCCTTTCCCAGTCACTCAGTGTATGCTGAGTGTAGGGCAACACACTGCACTCTTCCCTGGGAGAGCTAGATTTCCTCAGCACTCCAACAGCTCCAGGAACTGTGTTCTCTCACGTCCTACATGTCATGCCAATCTGCCTCATTGCCCTAGGCTGAGCGGCACTGAGAAACCAAAACTGCTTCGCATTCCTTCCACAAAGTCATACATTAAGACCCCATCCTTACAGGAGAAATTCGGCTTGCGTTCCTGCTGTAAACAAAGCACAGTTCTTCCTCTTACACTGCAGGGTTTTAGAAGAAGCTAAGCCCGAGAGCCTAGCAAGAGCGCTCCTTGGGGGAGGCGGTTGGCTACACGCAGAACTCCGTGCCAAATAAACTTTATTCAAGGAAGGGACCAGTGTGTAGCTAGAGTGTATACTTGGTAGAAATCACAAGGAGGTAGGCTGCGTGTTCGCTGGAAACAGGGCCTTATGGCACAAGCCTTGCTTTCCCATTTTGAATGCTCCATTCATGCTGCCTTGAAGCTACCTAAATAACAGTTTTAGGACGGGTCTCTAGTCACTGCAGGCAGGGCTCTGGGAAAGGAACGAGTCTTCTCTACATCAACAGGGTGCTTTCATAGCCTGGGTGGGAGCTCCTGATACGCTCTAGAGCTAAAAGGAAACTTGACGTGAGTCCTTTCCTCAAGGTAAAGCCTTGAATAGCCCTGCCGAAGTGGAAGCTTGGAGCAGAGTCCTTGAGGCATTAGCTTTAGGTCTGCTTTCTTTAACGTTAGTAAGCATTTCAGGAAACGGAGGACCTCTCCTGGGCACCCTATTCCCTGCACGAACACCGAGCACCGGCAGGCTCCACTAGGCTGCTAAGAAACTTCCAGGCCCGGAATCCTTTCCCAGTCACTCAGTGTATGCTGAGTGTAGGGCAACACACTGCACTCTTCCCTGGGAGAGCTAGATTTCCTCAGCACTCCAACAGCTCCAGGAACTGTGTTCTCTCACGTCCTACATGTCATGCCAATCTGCCTCATTGCCCTAGGCTGAGCGGCACTGAGAAACCAAAACTGCTTCGCATTCCTTCCACAAAGTCATACATTAAGACCCCATCCTTACAGGAGAAATTCGGCTTGCGTTCCTGCTGTAACCAAAGCACAGTTCTTCCTCTTACACTGCAGGGTTTTAGAAGAAGCTAAGCCCGATAGCCTAGCAAGAGCGCTCCTTGGGGGAGGCGTTTGGCTACACGCAGAACTCCATGCCAAATAAACTTTATTCAAGGAAGGGACCAGTGTGTAGCTAGACTGTCTACTTACTTGGTAGAAATCACATGGAGGTAGGCTACGTGTTCGCTGGAAACGGGGGCCTTATGGCACAAGCCTTGCTTTCCCATTTTGAGTGCTCCATTCATGCTGCCTTGAAGCTACCTAAATCACAGTTTAGGACGGGTCTCTAGTCACTGCAGGCAGGGCTCTGGGAAAGGAACAAGTGTTCTCTACATCAACAGGGTGCTTTCATAGCCTGGGTGGGAGCTCCTCCTGATACGCTCTAGAGCTAAAAGGAAACTTGACGTGAGTCCTTTCCTCAAGGTAAAGCCTTGAATAGCCCTGCCGAAGTGGAAGCTTGGAGCAGAGTCCTTGAGGCATTAGCTTTAGGTCTGCTTTCTTTAACGTTAGTAAGCATTTCAGGAAACGGAGGACCTCGCCTGGGCACCCTATTCCCTGCACGAACACCGAGCACCGGCAGGCTCCACTAGGCTGCTAAGAAACTTCCAGGCCCGGAATCCTTTCCCAGTCACTCAGTGTATGCTGAGTGTAGGGCAACACACTGCACTCTTCCCTGGGAGAGCTAGATTTCCTCAGCACTCCAACAGCTCCAGGAACTGTGTTCTCTCACGTCCTACATGTCATGCAAATCTGCCTCATTGCCCTAGGCTGAGCGGCACTGAGAAACCAAAACTGCTTCGCATTCCTTCCACAAAGTCATACATTAAGACCCCATCCTTACAGGAGAAATTCGGCTTGCGTTCCTGCTGTAAACAAAGCACAGTTCTTCCTCTTACACTGCAGGGTTTTAGAAGAAGCTAAGCCCGAGAGCCTAGCAAGAGCGCTCCTTGGGGGAGGCGGTTGGCTACACGCAGAATTCCGTGCCAAATAAACTTTATTCAAGGAAGGGACCAGTGTGTAGCTAAGGTGTATACTTGGTAGAAATCACAAGGAGGTAGGCTGCGTGTTCGCTGGAAACAGGGCCTTATGGCACAAGCCTTGCTTTCCCATTTTGAATGCTCCATTCATGCTGCCTTGAAGCTACCTAAATAACAGTTTTAGGACGGGTCTCTAGTCACTGCAGGCAGGGCTCTGGGAAAGGAACGAGTCTTCTCTACATCAACAGGGTGCTTTCATAGCCTGGGTGGGAGCTCCTCCTGATACGCTCTAGAGCTAAAAGGAAACTTGACGTGAGTCCTTTCCTCAAGGTAAAGCCTTGAATAGCCCTGCCGAAGTGGAAGCTTGGAGCAGAGTCCTTGAGGCATTAGTTTAGGTCTGCTTTCTTTAACGTTAGTAAGCATTTCAGGAAACGGAGGACCTCTCCTGGGCACCCTATTCCCTGCACGAACACCGAGCACCGGCAGCTCCACTAGGCTGCTAAAAAACTGCCAGGCCCGGAATCCTTTCCCAGTCACTCAGTGTATGCTGAGTGTAGGGCAACACACTGCACTCTTCCCTGGGAGAGCTAGATTTCCTCAGCACTCCAACAGCTCCAGGAACTGTGTTCTCTCACGTCCTACATGTCATGCCAATCTGCCTCATTGCCCTAGGCTGAGCGGCACTGAGAAACCAAAACTGCTTTGCATTCCTTCTACAAAGTCATACCTTAGGACCCCATCCTTACAGGAGAAAATCAGCTTGCCTTGCTGCTGTAACCAAAGCACAGTTCTTCCTCTTACACTGCAGGGTTTTAGAAGAAGCTACGCCCGATAGCCTAGCAAGAGCGCTCCTTGGGGGAGGCGTTTGGCTACACGCAGAACTCCGTGCCAAATAAACTTTATTCAAGGAAGGGACCAGTGTGTAGCTAGAGTGTCTACTTACTTGGTAGAAATCACATGGAGGTAGGCTACGTGTTCGCTGGAAACGGGGGCCTTATGGCACAAGCCTTGCTTTCCCATTTGAGTGCTCCATTCATGCTGCCTTGAAGCTACCTAAATCACAGTTTAGGACGGGTCTCTAGTCACTGCAGGCAGGGCTCTGGGAAAGGAACAAGTGTTCTCTACATCAACAGGGTGCTTTCATAGCCTGGGTGGGAGCTCCTCCTGATACGCTCTAGAGCTAAAAGGAAACTTGACGTGAGTCCTCTCCTCAAGGTAAAGCCTTGAATAGCCCTGCCGAAGTGGAAGCTTGGAGCAGAGTCCTTGAGGCATTAGCTTTAGGTCTGCTTTCTTTAACGTTAGTAAGCATTTCAGGAAACGGAGGACCTCGCCTGGGCACCCTATTCCCTGCACGAACACCGAGCACCGGCAGGCTCCACTATGCTGCTAAGAAACTTCCAGGCCCGGAATCCTTTCCCAGTCACTCAGTGTATGCTGAGTGTAGGGCAACACACTGCACTCTTCCCTGGGAAAGCTAGATTTCCTCAGCACTCCAACAGCTCCAGGAACTGTGTTCTCTCACGTCCTACATGTCATGCAAATCTGCCTCATTGCCCTAGGCTGAGCGGCACTGAGAAACCAAAACTGCTTCGCATTCCTTCCACAAAGTCATACATTAAGACCCCATCCTTACAGGCGAAATTCGGCTTGCGTTCCTGCTGTAAACAAAGCACAGTTCTTCCTCTTACACTGCAGGGTTTTAGAAGAAGCTAAGCCCGAGAGCCTAGCAAGAGCGTTCCTTGGGGGAGGCGGTTGGCTACACGCAGGACTCCGTGCCAAATAAACTTTATTCAAGGAAGGGACCAGTGTGTAGCTAGAGTGTATACTTGGTAGAAATCACAAGGAGGTAGGCTGCGTGTTCGCTGGAAACAGGGCCTTATGGCACAAGCCTTGCTTTCCCATTTTGAATGCTCCATTCATGCTGCCTTGAAGCTACCTAAATCACAGTTTTAGGGCGGGTCTCTAGTCACTGCAGGCAGGGCTCTGGGAAAGGAACGAGTCTTCTCTACATCAACAGGGTCCTTTCATAGCCTGGGTGGGAGCTCCTCCTGATACGCTCTAGAGCTAAAAGGAAACTTGACGTGAGTCCTTTCCTCAAGGTAAAGCCTTGAATAGCCCTGCCGAAGTGGAAGCTTGGAGCAGAGTCCTTGAGGCATTAGCTTTAGGTCTGCTTTCTTTAATGTTAGTAAGCATTTCAGGAAACGGAGGACCTCGCCTGGGCACCCTATTCCCTGCACGAACACCGAGCACCGGCAGACTCCACTAGGCTGCTAAGAAACTTCCAGGCCCGGAATCCTTTCCCAGTCACTCAGTGTATGCTGAGTGTAGGGCAACACACTGCACTCTTCCCTGGGAAAGCTAGATTTCCTCAGCACTCCAACAGCTCCAGGAACTGTGTTCTCTCACGTCCTACATGTCATGCAAATCTGCCTCATTGCCCTAGGCTGAGCGGCACTGAGAAACCAAAACTGCTTCGCATTCCTTCCACAAAGTCATACATTAAGACCCCATCCTTACAGGAGAAATTCGGCTTGCGTTCCTGTTGTAAACAAAGCAGAGTTCTTCCTCTTACACTGCAGGGTTTTAGAAGAAGCTAAGCCCGATAGCCTAGCAAGAGCGCTCCTTGGGGGAGGCGGTTGGCTACACGCAGAACTCCGTGCCAAATAAACTTTATTCAAGGAAGGGACCAGTGTGTAGCTAGAGTGTATACTTGGTAGAAATCACAAGGAGGTAGGCTGCGTGTTCGCTGGAAACAGGGCCTTATGGCACAAGCCTTGCTTTCCCATTTTGAATGCTCCATTCATGCTGCCTTGAAGCTACCTAAATAACAGTTTTAGGACGGGTCTCTAGTCACTGCAGGCAGGGCTCTGGGAAAGGAACGAGTCTTCTCTACATCAAAAGGGTGCTTTCATAGCCTGGGTGGGAGCTCCTCCTGATACGCTCTAGAGCTAAAAGGAAACTTGACGTGAGTCCTTTCCTCAAGGTAAAGCCTTGAATAGCCCTGCCGAAGTGGAAGCTTGGAGCAGAGTCCTTGAGGCATTAGCTTTAGGTCTGCTTTCTTTAACGTTAGTAAGCATTTCAGGAAACGGAGGACCTCGCCTGGGCACCCTATTCCCTGCACGAACACCGAGCACCGGCAGGCTCCACTAGGCTGCTAAGAAACTTCCAGGCCCGGAATCCTTTCCCAGTCACTCAGTGTATGCTGAGTGTAGGGCAACACACTGCACTCTTCCCTGGGAAAGCTAGATTTCCTCAGCACTCCAACAGCTCCAGGAACTGTGTTCTCTCACGTCCTACATGTCATGCAAATCTGCCTCATTGCCCTAGGCTGAGCGGCACTGAGAAACCAAAACTGCTTCGCATTCCTTCCACAAAGTCATACATTAAGACCCCATCCTTACAGGAGAAATTCGGCTTGCGTTCCTGCTGTAAACAAAGCACAGTTCTTCCTCTTACACTGCAGGGTTTTAGAAGAAGCTAAGCCCGAGAGCCTAGCAAGAGCGCTCCTTGGGGGAGGCGGTTGGCTACACGCAGAACTCCGTGCCAAATAAACTTTATTCAAGGAAGGGACCAGTGTGTAGCTAGAGTGTATAGTTGGTAGAAATCACAAGGAGGTAGGCTGCGTGTTCGCTGGAAACAGGGCCTTATGGCACAAGCCTTGCTTTCCCATTTTGAATGCTCCATTCATGCTGCCTTGAAGCTACCTAAATAACAGTTTTAGGACGGGTCTCTAGTCACTGCAGGCAGGGCTCTGGGAAAGGAACGAGTCTTCTCTACATCAACAGGGTGCTTTCATAGCCTGGGTGGGAGCTCCTCCTGATACGCTCTAGAGCTAAAAGGAAACTTGACGTGAGTCCTTTCCTCAAGGTAAAGCCTTGAATAGCCCTGCCGAAGTGGAAGCTTGGAGCAGAGTCCTTGAGGCATTAGCTTTAGGTCTGCTTTCTTTAACGTTAGTAAGCATTTCAGGAAACGGAGGACCTCTCCTGGGCACCCTATTCCCTGCACGAACACCGAGCACCGGCAGGCTCCACTAGGCTGCTAAGAAACTTCCAGGCCCGGAATCCTTTCCCAGTCACTCAGTGTATGCTGAGTGTAGGGCAACACACTGCACTCTTCCCTGGGAGAGCTAGATTTCCTCAGCACTCCAACAGCTCCAGGAACTGTGTTCTCTCACGTCCTACATGTCATGCCAATCTGCCTCATTGCCCTAGGCTGAGCGGCACTGAGAAACCAAAACTGCTTTGCATTCCTTCTACAAAGTCATACCTTAGGACCCCATCCTTACAGGAGAAAATCAGCTTGCCTTGCTGCTGTAACCAAAGCACAGTTCTTCCTCTTACACTGCAGGGTTTTAGAAGAAGCTAAGCCCGATAGCCTAGCAAGAGCGCTCCTTGGGGGAGGCGTTTGGCTACACGCAGAACTCCGTGCCAAATAAACTTTATTCAAGGAAGGGACCAGTGTGTAGCTAGAGTGTATACTTGGTAGAAATCACAAGGAGGTAGGCTACGTGTTCGCTGGAAACGGGGGCCTTATGGCACAAGCCTTGCTTTCCCATTTGAGTGCTCCATTCATGCTGCCTTGAAGCTACCTAAATCACAGTTTAGGACGGGTCTCTAGTCACTGCAGGCAGGGCTCTGGGAAAGGAACAAGTGTTCTCTACATCAACAGGGTGCTTTCATAGCCTGGGTGGGAGCTCCTCCTGATACGCTCTAGAGCTAAAAGGAAACTTGACGTGAGTCCTCTCCTCAAGGTAAAGCCTTGAATAGCCCTGCCGAAGTGGAAGCTTGGAGCAGAGTCCTTGAGGCATTAGCTTTAGGTCTGCTTTCTTTAACGTTAGTAAGCATTTCAGGAAACGGAGGACCTCGCCTGGGCACCCTATTCCCTGCACGAACACCGAGCACCGGCAGGCTCCACTAGGCTGCTAAGAAACTTCCAGGCCCGGAATCCTTTCCCAGTCACTCAGTGTATGCTGAGTGTAGGGCAACACACTGCACTCTTCCCTGGGAGAGCTAGATTTCCTCAGCACTCCAACAGCTCCAGGAACTGTGTTCTCTCACGTCCTACATGTCATGCCAATCTGCCTCATTGCCCTAGGCTGAGCGGCACTGAGAAACCAAAACTGCTTCGCATTCCTTCCACAAAGTCATACATTAAGACCCCATCCTTACAGGAGAAATTCGGCTTGCGTTCCTGCTGTAAACAAAGCACAGTTCTTCCTCTTACACTGCAGGGTTTTAGAAGAAGCTAAGCCCGAGAGCCTAGCAAGAGCGCTCCTTGGGGGAGGCGGTTGGCTACACGCAGAACTCCGTGCCAAATAAACTTTATTCAAGGAAGGGACCAGTGTGTAGCTAGAGTGTATACTTGGTAGAAATCACAAGGAGGTAGGCTGCGTGTTCGCTGGAAACAGGGCCTTATGGCACAAGCCTTGCTTTCCCATTTTGAATGCTCCATTCATGCTGCCTTGAAGCTACCTAAATAACAGTTTTAGGACGGGTCTCTAGTCACTGCAGGCAGGGCTCTGGGAAAGGAACGAGTCTTCTCTACATCAACAGGGTGCTTTCATAGCCTGGGTGGGAGCTCCTGATACGCTCTAGAGCTAAAAGGAAACTTGACGTGAGTCCTTTCCTCAAGGTAAAGCCTTGAATAGCCCTGCCGAAGTGGAAGCTTGGAGCAGAGTCCTTGAGGCATTAGCTTTAGGTCTGCTTTCTTTAACGTTAGTAAGCATTTCAGGAAACGGAGGACCTCTCCTGGGCACCCTATTCCCTGCACGAACACCGAGCACCGGCAGGCTCCACTAGGCTGCTAAGAAACTTCCAGGCCCGGAATCCTTTCCCAGTCACTCAGTGTATGCTGAGTGTAGGGCAACACACTGCACTCTTCCCTGGGAGAGCTAGATTTCCTCAGCACTCCAACAGCTCCAGGAACTGTGTTCTCTCACGTCCTACATGTCATGCCAATCTGCCTCATTGCCCTAGGCTGAGCGGCACTGAGAAACCAAAACTGCTTTGCATTCCTTCTACAAAGTCATACCTTAGGACCCCATCCTTACAGGAGAAAATCAGCTTGCCTTGCTGCTGTAACCAAAGCACAGTTCTTCCTCTTACACTGCAGGGTTTTAGAAGAAGCTAAGCCCGATAGCCTAGCAAGAGCGCTCCTTGGGGGAGGCGTTTGGCTACACGCAGAACTCCGTGCCAAATAAACTTTATTCAAGGAAGGGACCAGTGTGTAGCTAGAGTGTATACTTGGTAGAAATCACAAGGAGGTAGGCTACGTGTTCGCTGGAAACGGGGGCCTTATGGCACAAGCCTTGCTTTCCCATTTGAGTGCTCCATTCATGCTGCCTTGAAGCTACCTAAATCACAGTTTAGGACGGGTCTCTAGTCACTGCAGGCAGGGCTCTGGGAAAGGAACAAGTGTTCTCTACATCAACAGGGTGCTTTCATAGCCTGGGTGGGAGCTCCTCCTGATACGCTCTAGAGCTAAAAGGAAACTTGACGTGAGTCCTTTCCTCAAGGTAAAGCCTTGAATAGCCCTGCCGAAGTGGAAGCTTGGAGCAGAGTCCTTGAGGCATTAGCTTTAGGTCTGCTTTCTTTAACGTTAGTAAGCATTTCAGGAAACGGAGGACCTCGCCTGGGCACCCTATTCCCTGCACGAACACCGAGCACCGGCAGGCTCCACTAGGCTGCTAAGAAACTTCCAGGCCCGGAATCCTTTCCCAGTCACTCAGTGTATGCTGAGTGTAGGGCAACACACTGCACTCTTCCCTGGGAGAGCTAGATTTCCTCAGCACTCCAACAGCTCCAGGAACTGTGTTCTCTCACGTCCTACATGTCATGCCAATCTGCCTCATTGCCCTAGGCTGAGCGGCACTGAGAAACCAAAACTGCTTCGCATTCCTTCCACAAAGTCATACATTAAGACCCCATCCTTACAGGAGAAATTCGGCTTGCGTTCCTGCTGTAAACAAAGCACAGTTCTTCCTCTTACACTGCAGGGTTTTAGAAGAAGCTAAGCCCGAGAGCCTAGCAAGAGCGCTCCTTGGGGGAGGCGGTTGGCTACACGCAGAACTCCGTGCCAAATAAACTTTATTCAAGGAAGGGACCAGTGTGTAGCTAGAGTGTATACTTGGTAGAAATCACAAGGAGGTAGGCTGCGTGTTCGCTGGAAACAGGGCCTTATGGCACAAGCCTTGCTTTTCCATTTTGAATGCTCCATTCATGCTGCCTTGAAGCTACCTAAATAACAGTTTTAGGACGGGTCTCTAGTCACTGCAGGCAGGGCTCTGGGAAAGGAACGAGTCTTCTCTACATCAACAGGGTGCTTTCATAGCCTGGGTGGGAGCTCCTCCTGATACGCTCTAGAGCTAAAAGGAAACTTGACGTGAGTCCTTTCCTCAAGGTAAAGCCTTGAATAGCCCTGCCGAAGTGGAAGCTTGGAGCAGAGTCCTTGAGGCATTAGCTTTAGGTCTGCTTTCTTTAACGTTAGTAAGCATTTCAGGAAACGGAGGACCTCTCCTGGGCACCCTATTCCCTGCACGAACACCGAGCACCGGCAGGCTCCACTAGGCTGCTAAGAAACTTCCAGGCCCGGAATCCTTTCCCAGTCACTCAGTGTATGCTGAGTGTAGGGCAACACACTGCACTCTTCCCTGGGAGAGCTAGATTTCCTCAGCACTCCAACAGCTCCAGGAACTGTGTTCTCTCACGTCCTACATGTCATGCCAATCTGCCTCATTGCCCTAGGCTGAGCGGCACTGAGAAACCAAAACTGCTTTGCATTCCTTCTACAAAGTCATACCTTAGGACCCCATCCTTACAGGAGAAAATCAGCTTGCCTTGCTGCTGTAACCAAAGCACAGTTCTTCCTCTTACACTGCAGGGTTTTAGAAGAAGCTAAGCCCGATAGCCTAGCAAGAGCGCTCCTTGGGGGAGGCGTTTGGCTACACGCAGAACTCCGTGCCAAATAAACTTTATTCAAGGAAGGGACCAGTGTGTAGCTAGAGTGTATACTTGGTAGAAATCACAAGGAGGTAGGCTACGTGTTCGCTGGAAACGGGGGCCTTATGGCACAAGCCTTGCTTTCCCATTTGAGTGCTCCATTCATGCTGCCTTGAAGCTACCTAAATCACAGTTTAGGACGGGTCTCTAGTCACTGCAGGCAGGGCTCTGGGAAAGGAACAAGTGTTCTCTACATCAACAGGGTGCTTTCATAGCCTGGGTGGGAGCTCCTCCTGATACGCTCTAGAGCTAAAAGGAAACTTGACGTGAGTCCTCTCCTCAAGGTAAAGCCTTGAATAGCCCTGCCGAAGTGGAAGCTTGGAGCAGAGTCCTTGAGGCATTAGCTTTAGGTCTGCTTTCTTTAACGTTAGTAAGCATTTCAGGAAACGGAGGACCTCGCCTGGGCACCCTATTCCCTGCACGAACACCGAGCACCGGCAGGCTCCACTATGCTGCTAAGAAACTTCCAGGCCCGGAATCCTTTCCCAGTCACTCAGTGTATGCTGAGTGTAGGGCAACACACTGCACTCTTCCCTGGGAAAGCTAGATTTCCTCAGCACTCCAACAGCTCCAGGAACTGTGTTCTCTCACGTCCTACATGTCATGCAAATCTGCCTCATTGCCCTAGGCTGAGCGGCACTGAGAAACCAAAACTGCTTCGCATTCCTTCCACAAAGTCATACATTAAGACCCCATCCTTACAGGAGAAATTCGGCTTGCGTTCCTGCTGTAAACAAAGCACAGTTCTTCCTCTTACACTGCAGGGTTTTAGAAGAAGCTAAGCCCGAGAGCCTAGCAAGAGCGTTCCTTGGGGGAGGCGATTGGCTACACGCAGGACTCCGTGCCAAATAAACTTTATTCAAGGAAGGGACCAGTGTGTAGCTAGAGTGTATACTTGGTAGAAATCACAAGGAGGTAGGCTGCGTGTTCGCTGGAAACAGGGCCTTATGGCACAAGCCTTGCTTTCCCATTTTGAATGCTCCATTCATGCTGCCTTGAAGCTACCTAAATAACAGTTTTAGGACGGGTCTCTAGTCACTGCAGGCAGGGCTCTGGGAAAGGAACGAGTCTTCTCTACATCAACAGGGTGCTTTCATAGCCTGGGTGGGAGCTCCTGATACGCTCTAGAGCTAAAAGGAAACTTGACGTGAGTCCTTTCCTCAAGGTAAAGCCTTGAATAGCCCTGCCGAAGTGGAAGCTTGGAGCAGAGTCCTTGAGGCATTAGCTTTAGGTCTGCTTTCTTTAACGTTAGTAAGCATTTCAGGAAACGGAGGACCTCTCCTGGGCACCCTATTCCCTGCACGAACACCGAGCACCGGCAGGCTCCACTAGGTTGCTAAGAAACTTCCAGGCCCGGAATCCTTTCCCAGTCACTCAGTGTATGCTGAGTGTAGGGCAACACACTGCACTCTTCCCTGGGAGAGCTAGATTTCCTCAGCACTCCAACAGCTCCAGGAACTGTGTTCTCTCACGTCCTACATGTCATGCCAATCTGCCTCATTGCCCTAGGCTGAGCGGCACTGAGAAACCAAAACTGCTTTGCATTCCTTCTACAAAGTCATACCTTAGGACCCCATCCTTACAGGAGAAAATCAGCTTGCCTTGCTGCTGTAACCAAAGCACAGTTCTTCCTCTTACACTGCAGGGTTTTAGAAGAAGCTAAGCCCGAGAGCCTAGCAAGAGCGCTCCTTGGGGGAGGCGGTTGGCTACACGCAGAACTCCGTGCCAAATAAACTTTATTCAAGGAAGGGACCAGTGTGTAGCTAGAGTGTATAGTTGGTAGAAATCACAAGGAGGTAGGCTGCGTGTTCGCTGGAAACAGGGCCTTATGGCACAAGCCTTGCTTTCCCATTTTGAATGCTCCATTCATGCTGCCTTGAAGCTACCTAAATAACAGTTTTAGGACGGGTCTCTAGTCACTGCAGGCAGGGCTCTGGGAAAGGAACGAGTCTTCTCTACATCAACAGGGTGCTTTCATAGCCTGGGTGGGAGCTCCTCCTGATACGCTCTAGAGCTAAAAGGAAACTTGACGTGAGTCCTTTCCTCAAGGTAAAGCCTTGAATAGCCCTGCCGAAGTGGAAGCTTGGAGCAGAGTCCTTGAGGCATTAGCTTTAGGTCTGCTTTCTTTAACGTTAGTAAGCATTTCAGGAAACGGAGGACCTCGCCTGGGCACCCTATTCCCTGCACGAACACCGAGCACCGGCAGGCTCCACTAGGCTGCTAAGAAACTTCCAGGCCCGGAATCCTTTCCCAGTCACTCAGTGTATGCTGAGTGTAGGGCAACACACTGCACTCTTCCCTGGGAGAGCTAGATTTCCTCAGCACTCCAACAGCTCCAGGAACTGTGTTCTCTCACGTCCTACATGTCATGCCAATCTGCCTCATTGCCCTAGGCTGAGCGGCACTGAGAAACCAAAACTGTTTTGCATTCCTTCTACAAAGTCATACCTTAGGACCCCATCCTTACAGGAGAAAATCAGCTTGCCTTGCTGCTGTAACCAAAGCACAGTTCTTCCTCTTACACTGCAGGGTTTTAGAAGAAGCTAAGCCCGATAGCCTAGCAAGAGCGCTCCTTGGGGGAGGCGTTTGGCTACACGCAGAACTCCGTGCCAAATAAACTTTATTCAAGGAAGGGACCAGTGTGTAGCTAGAGTGTATACTTGGTAGAAATCACAAGGAGGTAGGCTACGTGTTCGCTGGAAACGGGGGCCTTATGGCACAAGCCTTGCTTTCCCATTTTGAGTGCTCCATTCATGCTGCCTTGAAGCTACCTAAATCACAGTTTAGGACGGGTCTCTAGTCACTGCAGGCAGGGCTCTGGGAAAGGAACAAGTGTTCTCTACATCAACAGGGTGCTTTCATAGCCTGGGTGGGAGCTCCTCCTGATACGCTCTAGAGCTAAAAGGAAACTTGACGTGAGTCCTTTCCTCAAGGTAAAGCCTTGAATAGCCCTGCCAAAGTGGAAGCTTGGAGCAGAGTCCTTGAGGCATTAGCTTTAGGTCTGCTTTCTTTAACGTTAGTAAGCATTTCAGGAAACGGAGGACCTCGCCTGGGCACCCTATTCCCTGCAAGAACACCGAGCACCGGCAGGCTCCACTAGGCTGCTAAGAAACTTCCAGGCCTGGAATCCTTTCCCAGTCACTCAGTGTATGCTGAGTGTAGGGCAACACACTGCACTCTTCCCTGGGAGAGCTAGATTTCCTCAGCACTCCAACAGCTCCAGGAACTGTGTTCTCTCACGTCCTACATGTCATGCCAATCTGCCTCATTGCCCTAGGCTGAGCGGCACTGAGAAACCAAAACTGCTTCGCATTCCTTCCACAAAGTCATACATTAAGACCCCATCCTTACAGGAGAAATTCGGCTTGCGTTCCTGCTGTAAACAAAGCACAGTTCTTCCTCTTACACTGCACGGTTTTAGAAGAAGCTAAGCCCGAGAGCCTAGCAAGAGCGCTCCTTGGGGGAGGCGGTTGGCTACACGCAGGACTCCGTGCCAAATAAACTTTATTCAAGGAAGGGACCAGTGTGTAGCTAGAGTGTATACTTGGTAGAAATCACAAGGAGGTAGGCTGCGTGTTCGCTGGAAACAGGGCCTTATGGCACAAGCCTTGCTTTCCCATTTTGAATGCTCCATTCATGGTGCCTTGAAGCTACCTAAATCACAGTTTTAGGGCGGGTCTCTAGTCACTGCAGGCAGGGCTCTGGGAAAGGAACGAGTCTTCTCTACATCAACAGGGTCCTTTCATAGCCTGGGTGGGAGCTCCTCCTGATACGCTCTAGAGCTAAAAGGAAACTTGACGTGAGTCCTTTCCTCAAGGTAAAGCCTTGAATAGCCCTGCCGAAGTGGAAGCTTGGAGCAGAGTCCTTGAGGCATTAGCTTTAGGTCTGCTTTCTTTAATGTTAGTAAGCATTTCAGGAAACGGAGGACCTCGCCTGGGCACCCTATTCCCTACACGAACACCGAGCACCGGCAGGCTCCACTATGCTGCTAAGAAACTTCCAGGCCCGGAATCCTTTCCCAGTCACTCAGTGTATGCTGAGTGTAGGGCAACACACTGCACTCTTCCCTGGGAAAGCTAGATTTCCTCAGCACTCCAACAGCTCCAGGAACTGTGTTCTCTCACGTCCTACATGTCATGCCAATCTGCCTCATTGCCCTAGGCTGAGCGGCACTGAGAAACCAAAACTGCTTCGCATTCCTTCCACAAAGTCATACATTAAGACCGCATCCTTACAGGAGAAATTCGGCTTGCGTTCCTGCTGTAAACAAAGCACAGTTCTTCCTCTTACACTGCAGGGTTTTAGAAGAAGCTAAGCCCGAGAGCCTAGCAAGAGCGCTCCTTGGGGGAGGCGGTTGGCTACACGCAGAACTCCGTGCCAAATAAACTTTATTCAAGGAAGGGACCAGTGTGTAGCTAGAGTGTATACTTGGTAGAAATCACAAGGAGGTAGGCTGCGTGTTCGCTGGAAACAGGGCCTTATGGCACAAGCCTTGCTTTCCCATTTTGAATGCTCCATTCATGCTGCCTTGAAGCTACGTAAATAACAGTTTTAGGACGGGTCTCTAGTCACTGCAGGCAGGGCTCTGGGAAAGGAACGAGTCTTCTCTACATCAACAGGGTGCTTTCATAGCCTGGGTGGGAGCTCCTCCTGATACGCTCTAGAGCTAAAAGGAAACTTGACGTGAGTCCTTTGCTCAAGGTAAAACCTTGAATAGCCCTGCCGAAGTGGAAGCTTGGAGCAGAGTCCTTGAGGCATTAGCTTTAGGTCTGCTTTCTTTAACGTTAGTAAGCATTTCAGGAAACGGAGGACCTCGCCTGGGCACCCTATTCCCTGCACGAACACCGAGCACCGGCAGGCTCCACTAGGCTGCTAAGAAACTTCCAGGCCCGGAATCCTTTCCCAGTCACTCAGTGTATGCTGAGTGTAGGGCAACACACTGCACTCTTCCCTGGGAAAGCTAGATTTCCTCAGCACTCCAACAGCTCCAGGAACTGTGTTCTCTCACGTCCTACATGTCATGCAAATCTGCCTCATTGCCCTAGGCTGAGCGGCACTGAGAAACCAAAACTGCTTCGCATTCCTTCCACAAAGTCATACATTAAGACCCCATCCTTACAGGAGAAATTCGGCTTGCGTTCCTGCTGTAAACAAAGCACAGTTCTTCCTCTTACACTGCAGGGTTTTAGAAGAAGCTAAGCCCGAGAGCCTAGCAAGAGCGCTCCTTGGGGGAGGCGGTTGGCTACACGCAGAACTCCGTGCCAAATAAACTTTATTCAAGGAAGGGACCAGTGTGTAGCTAGAGTGTATAGTTGGTAGAAATCACAAGGAGGTAGGCTGCGTGTTCGCTGGAAACAGGGCCTTATGGCACAAGCCTTGCTTTCCCATTTTGAATGTTCCATTCATGCTGCCTTGAAGCTACCTAAATAACAGTTTTAGGACGGGTCTCTAGTCACTGCAGGCAGGGCTCTGGGAAAGGAACGAGCCTTCTCTACATCAACAGGGTGCTTTCATAGCCTGGGTGGGAGCTCCTCCTGATACGCTCTAGAGCTAAAAGGAAACTTGACGTGAGTCCTTTCCTCAAGGTAAAGCCTTGAATAGCGCTGCCGAAGTGGAAGCTTGGAGCAGAGTCCTTGAGGCATTAGCTTTAGGTCTGCTTTCTTTAAGGTTAGTAAGCATTTCAGGAAACGGAGGACCTCTCCTGGGCACCCTATTCCCTGCACGAACACCGAGCACCGGCAGGCTCCACTAGGCTGCTAAGAAACTTCCAGGCCCGGAATCCTTTCCCAGTCACTTAGTGTATGCTGAGTGTAGGGCAACACACTGCACTCTTCCCTGGGAGAGCTAGATTTCCTCAGCACTCCAACAGCTCCAGGAACTGTGTTCTCTCACGTCCTACATGTCATGCCAATCTGCCTCATTGCCCTAGACTGAGCGGCACTGAGAAACCAAAATTGCTTTGCATTCCTTCTACAAAGTCATACCTTAGGACCCCATCCTTACAGGAGAAAATCAGCTTGCCTTGCTGCTGTAACCAAAGCACAGTTCTTCCTCTTACACTGCAGGGTTTTAGAAGAAGCTAAGCCCGATAGCCTAGCAAGAGCGCTCCTTGGGGGAGGCGTTTGGCTACACGCAGAACTCCGTGCCAAATAAACTTTATTCAAGGAAGGGACCAGTGTGTAGCTAGAGTGTATACTTGGTAGAAATCACAAGGAGGTAGGCTACGTGTTCGCTGGAAACGGGGGCCTTATGGCACAAGCCTTGCTTTCCCATTTTGAGTGCTCCATTCATGCTGCCTTGAAGCTACCTAAATCACAGTTTAGGACGGGTCTCTAGTCACTGCAGGCAGGGCTCTGGGAAAGGAACAAGTGTTCTCTACATCAACAGGGTGCTTTCATAGCCTGGGTGGGAGCTCCTCCTGATACGCTCTAGAGCTAAAAGGAAACTTGACGTGAGTCCTTTCCTCAAGGTAAAGCCTTGAATAGCCCTGCCGAAGTGGAAGCTTGGAGCAGAGTCCTTGAGGCATTAGCTTTAGGTCTGCTTTCTTTAACGTTAGTAAGCATTTCAGGAAACGGAGGACCTCGCCTGGGCACCCTATTCCCTGCACGAACACCGAGCACCGGCAGGCTCCACTAGGCTGCTAAGAAACTTCCAGGCCCGGAATCCTTTCCCAGTCACTCAGTGTATGCTGAGTGTAGGGCAACACAC